>NC_064929.1:46487979-47112979 GCF_023897955.1 Schistocerca gregaria
TCAGTGTGTTGATGAAACACAGAAATTGCATCGGGATTGAATACAACAGTCACCATGCGCACTTTCCTCCATGGGAGTATTGTCTCATACAGTCTGCGCTTTGATCGTTCCCAGGAAGACCAGTAGTAGTTTCCGTTGCACATCTGTAGGCATTCTGTAATCTGTGGACTATCAGAGTGTTGATGAAACACAGAAAATGAATCGGGATTGAATACAACAGTCACCATGCGCACTTGCCTCGAACAGTTGCGCTTTGATCGTTCCCAGGAATCCAGTAGTAGTTTCCAATGCAAATCTGGAGGCATTATGTAATCTATGGACTATCAGAGCGTTGATGAAACACAGAAATTGCATCGGGTTTGAATACAACTGTCACTATGCGCACTTTCCTCCGTAAAAGTAATGTCTCTAACAGACTACGTTTTGATCGTTCCCTGGAAGACCAGTAGTAGTTATCGATGCACATCTGTAGACAATCTGTAATCTGTGGACCTTCAAAGTGTTAATGAAACACAGAAATTGCCTCGGAATTCAGTAAAACAGTCACCATGCGCTCTTTCCTCCATGGGAGTAATGACTCAAACAGTCTACGGTTTGATCGTTCCCAGGAAGACCAGTAGTAGTTACTGATGCACATCTGGAGGCATTCCGTAATCTGAGGACTATCAGAGTGTTGATGAAACACATAAATTGCATCGCGATAAAATACAACCGTCACCATGCGCACTTTCCTCCATGGGAGTAAAGTCTCTAACAGTCTACGCTTTGATCAATCCCTGGAAGACCAGTAGTAGTTTCTGATGCTCATATGGAGGCAATCTGTAATCTGTGGACTATCTGAGTGTTGATGAAACACAGATATTACATCGGGATTGAATACAGCAGTCACCATGCGCACTTTCTTCCATGGGAGTAATGTCTCTAACAGTCTAAGCTTTTATCGTTCCCCGGAAGACCAGTAGTAGTTTCCGATGCACATCTGGAGGCATTCTGTAATCTGTGGACTATCAGAGTGTTGATGAAACACAGAAATTGCATCGGGATTGAATACAACAGTCACCATGCGCACGTTCCTCCATGGGAGTAATGTCTCAAACAGTCTATTCTTTGATCGTTCCCTGGAAGACCAGAAGTAGTTTCCGATGCACATCTGGAGGCATTCTGTAATCTGTGGGACTTCAAAGTGCTGATGAAACACAGAAATTGACTCGGGCTTCAATACAACAGTCACCATGCGCACTTTCCTCCATGGGAGTAATGTCTCAAACAGTCTACGCTTTGATCGTTCCCTGGAAGACCAGTAGTAGTTACCGATGCACATCTGGAGTCATTCTGTAATCTGTGGACTATCAGAGTGTTGATGAAACACAGAAATTGCATCGCGATACAATACAACAGTCACCATGCGCACTTTCCTCCATGGGAGTAATGTCTCTAACAGTCTAATGTTTTATCGATCCCCGGAAGACCAGTAAGAGTTTCCGATGCACATCTTGAGGCATTCTGTAATTTGTGGACTATCAGAGTGTTGATGAAACACAGAAATTGGATCGGGATTGCATACAACAGGCACCATGCGCACGTTCCTCCATGGGAGTAATGTCTCAAACAGTCTATTCTTTGATCGTTACCTGGAAGACCAGAAGTAGTTTCCGATGCACATCTGGAGGCATTCTGTAATCTCTGAACTATCAGACTTTTGATGAAACTCAGAAATTGCATCGGGATTGAATACAACAGGCACCATGCGCACTTTCCTCCATGGGAGTAATGTCTCAAACAATCTAATCTTTGATCGTACCCTGGAAGATTGGAAGTAGTTTCCGATGCACATCTGGAGGCATTCTGTAATCTGTGGACTATCAGAGTGTTGATGAAACACAGAAATTGCATCGGGATTGAATACAACAGTCACCATGCGCACTTTCCTCCATGGGAGTATTGTCTCAGGCAGTCTACGCTTTGATCGTTCCCAGGATGACCAGTAGTAGTTTCCGATGTACATCTGGAGTCATTCTGTAATCTGTGGACTATCAGAGTGTTGTTGAAACACAGAAAATGCATCGGGATTGAATACAACAGTCACCATGCGCACTTTCCTCCATGGGAGTTATGTCTCAAACAGTCTACGCTTTGATCGATCCCTGGAAACCAGTAGTAGTTTCCGATGCACATCTGGAGGCATTCTGTAATCTGTGGACTATCAGAGCGTTGATGAAACACAGAAATTGCATCGGGATTGAATGCAACTGTCACTATGCGCACTTTCCTCCGTAAAAGTAATGTCTCAGACAGACTACGCTTTGATCGTTCCCTGGAAGACCAGTAGTAGTTACCGATGCACATCTGGAGTCATTCTGTAATCTGTGGACTATCAGAGTGTTGATGAAACACAGAAATTGCATCGGGATTGAATAAATCAGTTATCATGCGCACTTTCCACCTTGGGAGTAATGTCTCTAACAGTCTACCCTTTGATCGTTCCCTGGAAGACCAGTAGTAGTTTTCGATGCACATTTGGAGGCATTCTGTAATCTGTGGAGTATCAGAGTGTTGATGAAACACAGAAATTGCCTTGGGATTGAATACAACAGTCACCATGCGCACTTTCCTCCATGGGAGTAATGTCTGAAACAGTCTACGCTTTGATCGTCCCCTGGGAGACCAGAAGTAATTTCCGATGCACATCTGGAGCCATTCTGTAATCTGTGGACCTTCAAAGTGTTGATGAAACACCGAAATTGCATCGGGCGTGAATAGAGCAGTCACCATGCGTACTTTCCTCCATGGGAGTAATGTCTCTAACAGTCTACGCTTTGATCGTTTCCTGGAATACCAGTAGTAGTTTCCGATGCCCATCTAGAGGCATTATGTAATCTGTGGACTCTCAGAGTGTTGATGAAGCAGAGAAATTGCATCGGGATTGAATACATCAGTCACCATGAGCACTTTCCTCCATGGGAGTAATGTCTCAAACAGTGTACGCTTTGATCGTTCCCTGGAAGACCAGTAGTAGTTTCCGATGCACATCTGTAGGTATTCTGTATTGTGTGGACTATCAGAATATTGATGAAAAACAGAAATTGCATCGGGAATGAACACAGCAGTCACCATGCGCACTTTCCTGCATGGGAGTAATGTCTCAAACAGTCTACGCTTTGATCGTTCCCTGGAAGACCAGTAGTAGTTTCCGATGCACATCTGTAGGCATTCTGTAATCTGTGGACTATCAGAGTGTTGATGAAACACAAACATTGCATCGGGATTGATTACAACAGCCACCATGCGCACTTTCCTCTATGGGAGTAATGTCTCAAATAGTCTACGCTTTGATCGTTCCCTGGAAGACCAGTAGTAGTTTCCGATGCACATCTGTAGGCATTCTGTAATCTGTGGACTATCAGAGTGTTGATGAAACACAGACATTGCATCGGGATTGAATACAACAGCCACCATGCGCACTTTCCTGCATTGGGAGTAATGTCTCAAACAGTCTACGATTTGATCGTTCCCAGGAAGGCCAGTAGTAGATTCCGATGCACATCTGGAGACAATCTGCATTTTGTGGACTATCAGAGAGTTGATGAAACACAGAAATTGCATCGGGATTGAATACAACTGTCACCATGAGCACTTTCCTCCATGGAAGTAATGTCTCAACCAGTCTACGCTTTAATCGTCCCTTGAAGACCAGTGGTAGTTTCAGATGCACATCTGAAGGCATTCTGTAATCTGTGGACTATCAGAGTGTTGATGAAACAGAGAAATTGGATCGGGATTGAATACAACAGTCACCATGAGCACTTTCCTCCATGGGAGTAACGTCTCAAACAGTCTACACTTTGATCGTTCCCTGGAAGACCAGTAGTAGTTTCCGATGCACATCTGTAGGCATTCTGTATTCTGTGGACTATCGGAATATTGATGAAACCCAGAAATTGCATCTGGATTGAACACAAAAGTCACCATGCGCACTTTCCTGCATGGGAGTAATGTCTCAAACAGTCTATTCTTTGATCGTACCCTGGAAGATTGGAAGTAGTTTCCGATGCACATCTGGAGGCATTCTGTAATCTGTGGACTATTAGAGTGTTGATGAAACACAGAAATTGCATCGGGATTGAATACAACTGTCACCATGCCCCCTTTCCTCCATGGGAGTAATGTCTCAAACAGTCTACGCTTTGATCGTTCCCAGGAAGACCAGTAGTAGTTTCCCTTGCACATCTGTAGGCATTCTGTAATCTGTGGACTATCAGAGTGTTGATGAAACACAGAAAATGAATCGGGATTGAATACAACAGTCACCATGCGCACTTGCCTCCATGGGAGTAATGTCTCAAACAATTGCGCTTTGATCGTTCCCTGGAATCCAGTAGTAGTTTCCAATGCAAATCTGGAGGCATTATGTAATCTATGGACTATCAGAGCGTTGATGAAACACAGAAATTGCATCGGGATTGAATACAACTGTCACTATGCGCACTTTCCTCCGTAAAAGTAATATCTCAAACAGACTACGCTTTGATCGTTCCCTGGAAGACCACTAGTAGTTTCCGATGCACATCTGGAGTCATTCCGTAATCTTTGGACTATCAAAGTGTTGATGAAACACAGAAATTGCATAAGGATTGAATACAACGGTCCCCATGCGCACTTTCCCCCTTGGGAATAATTCTCAAACATTCTACGTTTTGATCGTTCCCTGGAAGACCAGTAGTAGTTATCGATGCACATCTGTAGACAATCTGTAATCTGTGGACCTTCAAAGTGTTAATGAAACACAGAAATTGTCTCGGGATTCAGTAAAACAGTCACCATGCGCACTTTCCTCCATGGGAGTAATGACTCAAACAGTCTACGCTTTGATCGTTCCCTGGAAGACCAGTAGTAGTTACCGATGCACATCTGGAGGCGTTCCGTAATCTGAGGACTATCAGAGTGTTGATGAAACACATAAATTGCATCGCGATAAAATACAACCGTCACCATGCGCACTTTCCTCCATGGGAGTAAAGTCTCTAACAGTCTACGCTTTGATCAATCCCTGGAAGACCAGTAGTAGTTTCTGATGCTCATCTGGAGGCAATCTGTAATCTGTGGACTATCTGAGTGTTGATGAAACACAGATATTACATCGGGATTGAATACAGCAGTCACCATGCGCCCTTTCCTCCATGGGAGTAATGTCTCTAACAGTCTAAGCTTTTATCGTTCCCCGGAAGACCAGTAGTAGTTTCCGATGCACATCTGGAGGCATTCTGTAATCTCTGGACTATCAGACATTTGATGAAACTCAGAAATTGCATCGGGATTGAATACAACAGTCACCATGCGCACGTTCCTCCATGGGAGTAATGTCTCAAACAGTCTATTCTTTGATCGTTCCTGGAAGACCAGAAGAAGTTTCCGATGCACATCTGGAGGCATTCTGTAATCTGTGGACTATCAGAGTGTTGATGAAACACAGAAATTGCATCGGGATTGAATACAACAGTAACCATGCGCACTTTCCTCCATGGTAGTAATTCTCAAACAGTCTACGTTTTGATCGTTCCCTGGAAGACCAGTAGTAGTTATCGATGCACATCTGTAGACAATCTGTAATCTGTGGACCTTCAAAGTGTTGATGAAACACAGAAATTGCATCGGGATTGAATACAACAGTTATCATGCGCACTTTCCACCTTGGGAGTAATGTCTCTAACAGTCTACCCTTAGATCGTTCCCTGGAAGACCAGTAGTAGTTTTTGATGCACATCTGGAGGCATTCTGTAATCTGTGGACTATATGAGTGTTGATGAAACAAAGAAATTACATCGGGATTGAATACAGCAGTCACCATGCGCACTTTCCTCCATGGGAGTTATGTCTCAAAAGTCTAAGCTTTTATCGTTCCCCGGAAGACCAGTAGTAGTTTCCGATGCACATCTGGAGGCATTCTGTAATCTGTGGAACTTCAAAGTGCTGATGAAACATAGAAATTGCCTCAGGATTCAATACAACAGTCACCATGCGCACATTCCTCCATGGGAGTAATGTCTCAAACAGTCTACCCTTTGATCGTTCCCTGGAAGACCAGTAGTAGTTTCCGATGCTCATTTGGATGCATTCTGTAATCTGTGGACTATCAGAGTGTCGATGAAACACAGAAATTGCATCGGGATTGAATACAACAGTCACCATCCGCACTTTCCTCCATGTTAAAAATGTCTCAAACAGTCTACGCTTTGATCGTTCCCTGGAAGACCAGTGTAAGTTTCCGATGCACGTCTGGAGGAATTCTATAATCTGTGGACTATCAAAGTGTTGATGAAACACATAAATTGCATCGGGATTTAATACAACAGCTACCATGCGCACTTTCCCCTTTAGGAGTAATGTCTCTAACTGTCTACGCTTTGATCGTTCCATGGATGACCAGTAGTAGTTTCGGATGCACCTTTGGAGGCATTCTGTAATCTGTGGACTATCAGAGTGTTGATGAAACACAGAAATTGCCTCGGGATTGAATACAACAGTCCCCATGCGCACTTTCCTCCATGGGAGTAATGTCTGAAACAGTCTACGCGTTGATCGTTCCCTGGGTGACCAGAAGTAGTTTCCGATGCACATCTGGAGGCATTCTGTAATCTGTGGACCTTCAAAGTGTTGATGAAACACAGAAATTGCATCGGGCGTGAATACATCAGCCACAATGCGCACTTTCCTCCATGGGAGTAATGTCTCTAACAGTCTACGCATTGATCGTTTCCTGGAATACCAGTAGTAGCTTCCGATGCACATCTAGAGGCATTCTGTAATCTGTGGACTCTCAGAGTGTTGATGAAGCAGAGAAATTGCATCGGGATTGAATATAACAGTCACCATGAGCAATTTCCTCCATGGGAGTAATGTCTCAAACAGTCTACTCTTTGATCGTTCCCTGGAAGGCCAGTAGTAGTTTCCGATGCACATATGTAGGTATTCTGTATTCTCTGTACTATCAGAATATTGATGAAACACAGAAATTGCTTCGGGATTGATTACAACAGTCACCATGCGCACATTCCTCCATGGGAAAATGACTGAAACAGTCTACGTTTTCAACGTTCCCAGGAAGACCAGTAGTAGATTCCGATGCACATCTGGAGACAATCTGCAATTTGTGGACTATCAGAGTGTTGATGAAACACAGAAATTGCATCGGGATTGAATACAACAGTCACGATGAGCACTTTCCTCCATGGGAGTAATGTCTCAAACAGTCTATTCTTTGATCGTACCCTGGATGAGTGGAAGTAGTTTCCGATGCACATCTGGAGGCATCCTGTATTCTGTGGACTATCAGAGCGTTGATGAAACACAGAAATTGCATCGGGATTGAATATAACTGTCACTACGCGCACTTTCCTCCGTAAAAGTAATGTCTCAAACAGACTACGCTTTGATCGTTCCCTGGAAGACCAGTAGTAGTTTCCGATGCATATCTGGAGGCATTCCGTAATCTTTGATTTATCAAAGTGTTGATGAAACACAGAAATGACATCGGTATTGAATACAGCAGTCACCATGCGCACTTTCCACCATGTGAGTAATGTCTCTAACAGTCTAAGCTTTTATCGTTCCCCGGAAGACCAGTAGTAGTTTCCGATGCACATCTGGAGGCATTCTGTAATCTGTGGAACTTCAATGTGCTGATGAAACAAAGAAATTGCATCGGGATTGAATACAACAGTCACCATCCGCACTTTCCTCCATGTTAAAAATGTCACAAACAGTCTACGCTTTGATCGTTCCCTGGATGACCAGTAGTAGTTATCGATGCACATCTGTAAACAATCTGCTATCTGTGGACCTTTAAAGTGTTGATGAAACACAGATATTGCCTCATGATACAATACAACAGTCACCATGCGCACTTTCCTCCATGGGAGTAATGTCTCAAACAGTCTACGCTTTGATCGTTCCCTGGAAGACCAGTAGTAGTTACCGATGCACATCTGGAGGCTTTCTGTAATCTGTGCACTATCAGAGTGTTGATGAAACACAGAAATTGCATCGCGATACAATACAACCGTCACCATGCGAACTTTCCTCCATGGGAGTAAAGGCTCTAATAGTCTACGCTTTGATCAATCCATGGAAGACCAGTAGTAGTTATCGATGCACATCTGTAGACAATCTGTTATCTGTGGAACTTCAAAGTGTTGATGAAACACAGAAATTGCCTCGGCATTCAATACAACAGTCACCATGCGCACTTTCCTCCATGGGAGGAATGTCTCAAACAGTCAACGCTTTGATCGTTACCTGGAAGACCAGTAGTAGTTATCGATGCACATCTGTAGACAATCTGTAATCTGTGGACTTTCAAAGTGTTGATGAAACACAGAAATTGCCACGGGATTCAGTACAACAGTCACCATTCGCACTTTCCGCCATGGGAGTAAAGTCTCTAACAGTCTAAGCTTTTATCGTTCCCCGGAAAACCAGTAGTAGTTTCCGATGCACATCTGGAGGCATTCTGTAATCTGTAGACTATCAGAGTGTTGATGAAACACAGAAATTGCATCGGGCGTGAATACAGCAGTCACCATGCGCACTTTCCTCCATGGGAGTAATGTCTCTAACAGTCTAAGCTTTGATCGTTCCCCGGAAGACCAGTAGTTGTTTCCGATGCACATCTGGAGGCATTCTGTAATCTGTGGACCATCAGAGTGTTGATGAAACACAGATATTTCCTCGGGATTGAATACAACAGTCAGAATGCCTACTTTCCTCCATGGGAGTAATTCTCAAACAGTCAACGTTTTGATCGTTTCCTGGAAGACCAGTAGTAGTTATCGATGCACATCTGTAAACAATCTGTTATCTGTGGACCTTCAAAGTGTTGATGAAACACAGATATTGCCTCGGGAGTCAATACAACAGTCACCATGCGCACTTTCCTCCATGGGAGTAATGTCTCAAACAGTCTACGCTTTGATCGTTCCCTGGAAGACCAGTAGTAGTTACCGATGCACATCTGGAGGCTTTCTGTAATCTGTGCACTATCAGAGTATTGATGAAACACAGAAATTACATCGCGATACAATACAACCGTCACCATGCGAACTTTCCTCCATGGGAGTAAAGGCTCTAATAGTCTACGCTTTGATCAATCCATGGAAGACCAGTAGTAGTTTCCGATGCACACCTGGAGGCATTCTGTAATGTGTGGACTATCCGAGTGTTGATGAAACACAGATATTGCATCGGGATTGAATACATCAGTCACCATGCGCACGTTCCTACATGGGAGTAATGTCTATAACAGTATGCGCTTTGATCGTTCCCTGGAAACCAGTAGTAGTTTCCGATGCACATCTGGAGGCCTTATTTAATCTGTGGACTATCAGAGCGTTGATGAAACACAGAAATGGCATCGGGATTGAATACAACTGTCACTATGCGCACTTTCCTCTGTAAAAGTAATGTCTCAAACAGACTACGCTTTGATCGTTCCCTGGAAGACCAGTAGTAGTTTCCGATGCACATCTGGGGGCATTCCGTAATCTTTGGACTATCAAAGTGTTGATAAAAAACACAGAAATTGCATCGAGATTGAATACAACAGTCCCCATGCGCCCTTTCCTCCAATGGAGTAATTCTCAAACAGTCTACGTTTTGATCGTTCCCTGGAAGACCAGTAGTAGTTACCGATGCACATCTGGAGGCATTCTGTAATCTGTGGATTATCAGAGTGTTGATGAAACACAGAAATTGCATCGTGATAGAATACAACCGTCACCATGCGCATTTTCCTCCATGGGAGTAATTCTCAAACACTATACGTTTTGATCGTTCCCCGGAAGACCAGTAGTTGTTTCCGATGCACATCTGGTGGCATTCTGTAATCTGTGGACTATCAGACTGTTGGTGGAACACAGACATTGCATCTGGATTGATTGCTACATTCACCATGCGCACATTCCTCCATGGGAATAATCTCTGAAACAGTCTACGTTTTGATCGTTCCCAGGAAGACCAGTAGTAGATTCCGATGCACATCTGGAGACAATCTGCAATTTGTGGACTATCAGAGTGTTGATGAAACACAGCAATTGCATCGGGATTGAATACAACAGTCACCATAAGCACTTTCCTCCATGGGAGTAATGTCTCAAACAGTCTACGCTTTTATCGTCCCTTGAAGACCAGTGGTAGTTTCAGATGCACATCTGGAGGCATTCTGTAATCTGTGGACCATCAGAGTGTTGATGAAACACAGATATTTCCTCGGGATTGAATACAACAGTCCCAATGCGTACTTTCCTCCATGGGAGTAATTCTCAAACAGTCAACGTTTTGATCGTTTCCTGGAAGACCAGTAGTAGTTATCGATGCACATCTGTAAACAATCTGTTATCTGTGGACCTTCAAAGTGTTGATGAAACACAGATATTGCCTCGGGATTCAATACAACAGTCACCATGCGCACTTTCCTCCGTGGGAGTAATGTCTCAAACAGTCTACGCTTTGATCGTTCCCTGGAAGACCAGTAGTAGTTACCGATGCACATCTGGAGGCTTTCTGTAATCTGTGCACTATCAGAGTGTTGATGAAACACAGAAATTGCATCGCGATACAATACAACCGTCACCATGCGAACTTTCCTCCATGGGAGTAAAGGCTCTAATAGTCTACGCTTTGATCAATCCATGGAAGACCAGTAGTAGTTTCCGATGCACACCTGGAGGCATTCTGTAATGTGTGGACTATCCGAGTGTTGATGAAACACAGATATTGCATCGGGATTGAATACATCAGTCACCATGCGCACGTTCCTACATGGGAGTAATGTCTATAACAGTATGCGCTTTGATCGTTCCCTGGAAACCAGTAGTAGTTTCCGATGCACATCTGGAGGCCTTATTTAATCTGTGGACTATCAGAGCGTTGATGAAACACAGAAATGGCATCGGGATTGAATACAACTGTCACTATGCGCACTTTCCTCTGTAAAAGTAATGTCTCAAACAGACTACGTTTTGATCGTTCCCTGGAAGACCAGTAGTAGTTTCCGATGCACATCTGGGGGCATTCCGTAATCTTTGGACTATCAAAGTGTTTATAAAAAACACAGAAATTGCATCGAGATTGAATACAACAGTCCCCATGCGCACTTTCCTCCAATGGAGTAATTCTCAAGCAGTCTACGTTTTGATCGTTCCCTGGAAGACCAGTAGTAGTTACCGATGCACATCTGGAGGCATTCTGTAATCTGTGGATTATCAGAGTGTTGATGAAACACAGAAATTGCATCGCGATAGAATACAACCGTCACCATGCGCATTTTCCTCCATGGGAGTAATTCTCAAACACTATACGTTTTGATCGTTCCCTGGAAGACCAGTAGTAGTTATCGATGCACATCAGTACACAATCTGTAATCTGTGGACCTTCAAAGTGTTGATGAAACACAGAAATTGACTCGGGATTCAGTACAACAGTCACCATGCGGACTTTCCTCCATGGGAGTAATGTCTAAAACCAGTCTACGTTTTGATCGTTCCCTGGAAGACCAGTAGTAGTTACCGATGCACATCTGGAGGCATTCTGTAATCTGTGGACTATCAGAGTGTTGATGAAACACAGAAATTGCATCGCGATAGAATACAACCGTCAACATGCGCACTTTCCTCCATGGGAGTAAAGTCTCTAACAGTCTAAGCTTTTATCGTTCCCCGGAAAACCAGTAGTAGTTTCCGATGCACATCTGGAGGCATTCTGTAATCTGTGGACTATCAGAGTGTTGATGAAATAGAGAAATTGCATCGGGATTGAATACAACAGTCACCATGCGCACGTTCCTCCATGGGAGTAATGTGTCAAACAGTCTATTCTTTGATCGTTCCCTGGAAGACCAGAAGTAGTTTCCGATGCACATCTGGAGGCATTCTGTAATCTGTGGAACTTCAATGTGCTGATGAAACACAGAAATTGCATCGGGATTGAATACAACTGTCACCATCCGCACTTTCCTCCATGTTAAAAATGTCACAAACAGTCTACGCTTTGATCGTTCCCTGGATGACCAGTAGTAGTTATCGATACACATCTGTAAACAATCTGCTATCTGTGGACCTTTAAAGTGTTGATGAAACACAGATATTGCCTCATGATTCAATACAACAGTCACCATGCGCACTTTCCTCCATGGGAGTAATGTCTCAAACAGTCTACGCTTTGATCGTTCCCTGGAAGACCAGTAGTAGTTACCGATGCACGTCTGGAGGCTTTCTGTAATCTGTGCACTATCAGAGTGTTGATGAAACACAGAAATTGCATCGCGATACAATACAACCGTCACCATGCGCCCTTTCCTCCATGGGAGTTAAGTCTCTAACAGGCTACGCTTTGATCAATCCCTGGAAGACCAGTAGTAGTTTCCGATGCACATCTGGAGGCATTCTGTAATGTGTGGACTATCCGAGTGTTGATGAAACACAGATGTTGCATCGGGATTGAATACATCAGTCACCATGCGCACTTTCCTACATGGGAGTAATGTCTATAACAGTCTACGCTTTGATCGTTTTCTGGAATACCAGTAGTAGTTTCCGATGCACATCTGGAGGCATTCCGTAATCTTTGGACTATCAAAGTGTTGATGAAACACAGAAATTGCATCGGGATTGAATACAACAGTCCCATGCGCACTTTCCTCCGTAAATGTAATGTCTCAAACAGACTACGCTTTGATCGTTCCCTGGAAGACCAGTAGTAGTTTCCGATGCACATCTGGAGGCATTCTGTAATCTGTGGACTATCAGAGTGTTGATGAAACACAGAAATTGCATCGGGATTGAATACAACAGTTACCATGCGCACTTTCCCCCTTGGGAGTAATGTCTCTAACAGTCTACGCTTTGACCGTTCCCTGGATGACCAGTAGTAGTTTCCGATGCACATTTGGAGGCATTCTGTAATCTGTGGACTATCAGAGTGTTGATGAAACACAGAAATTTCCTCGGGATTGAATACAACAGTCCCCATGCGCACTTTCCTCCATGGGAGTAATTCTCAAACAGTCTACGTTTTGATCGTTTCCTGGAAGACCAGTAGTAGTTATCGATGCACATCTGTAAACAATCTGTTACCTGTGGACCTTCAAAGTGTTGATGAAACACGGATATTGCCTCGGGATTCAATACAACAGTCACCATGCGCACTTTCCTCCATGGGAGTAATGATTCAAAACAGTCTACGCTTTGATCGGTCCCTGGAAGACCAGTAGTAGTTACCGATGCACATCTGGAGGCTTTCTGTAATTTGTGCACTATCAGAGTGTTGATGAAACACAGAAATTGCATCGCGATACAATACAACCGTCACCATGCGCCCTTTCCTCCATGGGAGTAAAGTCTCTAACAGTCTACGCTTTGATCAATCCCTGGAAGACCAGTAGTGGTTTCCGATGCACATCTGGAGGCATTCTGTAATCTGTGGACTATCTGAGTGTTGATGAAACACAGAAATGGCATCGGGATTGAATACAACTGTCACTATGCGCACTTTCCTCTGTAAAAGTAATGTCTCAAACAGACTACGCTTTGTTCGTTCCCTGGAAGACCAGTAGTAGTTTCCGATGCACATCTGGAGGCATTCCATAATCTTTGGACTATCAAAGTGTTGATGAAACACAGAAATTGCATCGGGATTGAATACAACAGTCCCCATGCGCACTTTCCTCCATGGGAGTAATTCTCAAACAGTCTACTTTTTGATCGTTCCCTGGAAGACCAGTAGTAGTTACCGATGCACATCTGGAGGCATTCTGTAATCTGTGGACTATCAGAGTGTTGATGAAACACAGAAATTGCATCGCGATAGAATACAACCGTCACCATGCGCATTTTCCTCCATGGGAGTAATTCTCAAACAGTCTACGTTTTGATCGTTCCCTGGAAGACAAGTAGTAGTTATCGATGCACATCTGTAGACAATCTGTAATCTGCGGACCTTCAAAGTGTTGATGAAACACAGAAATTGCCTCGGGATTCAAGACAACAGTCACCATGCTGACTTTCCTCCATGGGAGTAATGTCTCAAACAGTCTACGCTTTGATCGTTTCCTGGAATACCAGTAGTAGTTTCCGATGCACATCTGGAGGCATTCTGTAACCTGTGGACTCTCAGAGTGTTGATGAAACAGAGAAATTGCGTCGGGATTGAATACAACAGTCACCATGAGCACTTTCCTCCATGGGAGTAACGTCTCAAACAGTCTATTCTTTGATTGTACCCTGGAAGATTGGAAGTAGTTTCCGATGCACATCTGGAGGCATTCTGTAATCTGTGGACTATCAGAGTGATGATGAAACACGGAAATTGCATCGGGATTGAATACAACAGTCTCCATGCGCACTTCCTCCATGGGAGTAATGTCTCAAACAGTATGCGCTTTGATCGTTCCCTGCAATCCAGTAGTAGTTTCCGATACCCATCTGGAGGCATTATGTAATCTGTGGACTATCAGAGCGTTGATGAAACACAGAAATGGCATCGGGATTGAATACAACTGTCACTATGCGCACTTTCCTCTGTAAAAGTAATGTCTCAAACAGACTACGCTTTGATCGTTCCCTGGAAGACCAGTAGTAGTTTCCGATGCACATCTGGGGGCATTCCGTAATCTTTGGACTATCAAAGTGTTGATGAAACACAGAAATTGCATCGGGATTGAATACAACAGTCCCCATGCGCAGTTTCCTCCATGGGAGTAATTCTCAAACAGTCTACGTTTTGATCGTTCCCTGGAAGACCAGTAGTAGTTACCGATGCACATCTGGAGGCATTCTGTAATCTGTGGATTATCAGAGTGTTGATGAAACACAGAAATTGCATCGCGATAGAATACAACCGTCACCATGCGCATTTTCCTCCATGGGAGTAATTCTCAAACAGTCTACGTTTTGATCGTTCCCTGGAAGACCAGTAGTAGTTATCGATGCACATCTGTAGACAATCTATAATCTGTGGACCTTCAAAGTGTTGATGAAACACAGAAATTGCCTTGGGACTCAGTACAACAGTCACCATGCGGACTTTCCTCCATGGGAGTAATGTCTCAAATATTCTACGCTTTGATCGTTCCCTGGAAGACCAGTAGTAGTTACCGATGAACATCTGGAGGCATTCTGTAATCTGTGGACTATCAGAGTGTTGATGAAACACAGAAATTGCATCGCGATAGAATACAACCGTCACCATGCGCCCTTTCCTCCATGGGAGTAAAGTCTCTAACAGTCTAAGCTTTTATCGTTCCCCGGAAAACCAGTAGTAGTTTCCGATGCACATCTGGAGGCATTCTGTAATCTGTGGACTATCAGAGTGTTGATGAAACAGAGAAATTGCGTCGGGATTGAATACAACAGTCACCATGCGCACGTCCCTCCATGGGAGTAATGTGTCAAACAGTCTATTCTTTGATCGTTCCCTGGAAGACCAGAAGTAGTTTCCGATTCACACATGGAGGCATTCTGTAATCTGTGGAACTTCAATGTGCTGATGAAACACAGAAATTGCATCGGGATAGAATACAACAGTCACCATCCGCACTTTGCTCCATGTTAAAAATGTCTCAAACAGTCTACGCTTTGATCGTTCCCTGGAAGACCAGTGTAAGTTTCCGATGCACATCTGGAGGAATTCTGTAATCTGTGGACTATCAAAGTGTTGATGAAACACATAATTTGCATCGGGATTGAATACAAAAGTTACCATGCGCTCTTTCCCCCATGGGAGTAATGTCTCTAACAGTCTACGCTTTGATCGTTCCCTGGAAGACCAGTAGTAGTTTCCGATGCACATTTGGAGGCATTCTGTAATCTGTATACTATCAGAATGTTGATGAAACACAGAAATTGCCTCGGGATTCAATACAACAGTCACCATGCGCACTTTCCTCCATGGGAGGAATGTCTCAAACAGTCAACGATTTGATCGTTACCTGGAAGACCAGTAGTAGTTATCGATGCACATCTGTAGACAATCTGTAATCTGTGGACTTTCAAAGTGTTGATGAAACACAGAAATTGCCACGGGATTCAGTACAACAGTCACCATTCGCACTTTCCGCCATGGGAGTAAAGTCTCTAACAGTCTAAGCTTTTATCGTTCCCCGGAAAACCAGTAGTAGTTTCCGATGCACATCTGGAGGCATTCTGTAATCTGTGGACTATCTGAGTGTTGATGAAACACAGAAATTACATAGGGATTGAATACAGCAGTCACCATGCGCACTTTCCTCCATGAGAGTAATGTCTCTAACAGTCTAAGCTTTTATCGTTCCCCGGAAGACCATTAGTAGTTTCCAATGCACATCTGGATTCATTCTGTAATCTGTGGACTATCAGAGTGTTGATGAAACACAGAAATTGCATCGGGCGTGAATACAACAGTCACCATCCTCACTTTCCTCCATGTTACAAATGTCTCAAACTGTCTACGCTTTGATCGTTCCCTGGAAGACCAGTGTAAGTTTCCGATGCACATCTGGGGGAATTCTGTAATCTGTGGACTATCAGAGTGTTGATGAAACACGGAAATCGCATCGGGATTGAATACAGCAGTCACCATGCGCACTTTCCTCCAGGGGAGTAATGTCTCTAACAATCTAAGCTTTTATCGTTCCCCGGAAAACCAGTAGTAGTTTCCAATGCACATCTGGAGGCATTCTGAAATCTGTGGACTATCAGAGTGTTGATGAAACACAGAAATTGCATCGGGATTGAATACAACAGTCACCATGCCCACTTTCCTCCTTGGGAGTAATGTCTCAAACAGTCTACGCTTTGATCGTTCCCAGGAAGACCAGTAGTAGTTTCCGATGCACATCTGGAGGCATTCTGTAATATCTGGACTATCAGACTGTTGATGAAACAGAGAAATTTTATCGGCATTGAATACAACAGGCACCATGCGCACTTTCCTCCATGGGAGTAATGTCTCAAACAGTCTATTCTCTGATCGTACCCTGGAAGTTTGGAAGTAGTTTCCGATGCACATCTGGAGGCATTCTGTAATCTGTGGACTATCAGAGTGTTGATGAAACACAGATATTGCATCGGGATTGAATACAACAGTCACCATGCGCACTTTCCTCCATGGGAGTATTGTCTCAGACAGTCTACGCTTTGATCGTTCCCAGGAAGACCAGTAGTAGTTTCCGATGCACATCTGTAGGCATTCTGTAAACTGTGGACTATGAGAGTGTTGATGAAACACAGAATATGCATCGGGATTGAATACAACAGTCCCCATGCGCACTTCCCTCCATGGGGGTAATTCTCAATCAGTCTACGTTTTGATCGTTCCCTGGAAGACCAGTAGTAGTTATCGATGCACATCTGTAGACAATCTGTAATCTGTGGACATTCAAAGTGTTGATAAAACACAGAAATTGCATCGGGATTCAATACAACAGGCACCATGCGCACGTTCCTCCATGGGAGTAATGTCTCAAACAGTCAGTTCTTTGATCGTTCCCTGGAAGACCAGAAGTAGTTTCCGATCACATCTGGAGGCATTCTGTAATCTGTGGACTTTCAAAGTGCTGATGAAACACAGAAATTTCATCGGGATTGTATTCAACAGTCACCATCCGCACTTACCTCCATGTTAAAAATGTCTCAAACAGTCTACGCTTTGATCGTTCCCTGAAAGACCAGTGTAAGTTCCCGATGCACATCTGGAGGAATTCTGTAATCTGTGGACTATCAAAGTGTTGATGAAACACATCAATTGCTTCGGGATTGAATACAACAGTTACCATGCGCACTTTCCCCCTTTGGAGTAATATCTCTAACAGTCTACGCTTTGATCGTTCCCTGGAAGACCAGTAGTAGTTTCCGATGCACATTTGAGGCATTCTGTAATCTGTGGACTATCAGAGTGTTGATGAAACACAGAAATTGCCTCGGGATTGAATACAACAGTCCCCATGCGCACTTTCCTCCATGGGAGTAATTCTCAAACAGTCTACGTTTTGATCGTTCCCTGGAAGACCAGTAGTCGTTTCCGATGCACATCTGTAGACAATCTGTAATCTGTGGACCTTCAAAGTGTTGATGAAACACAGAAATTGCCTCGTGATTCAATAAAACAGTCCCCATGCGCACTTTCCTCCATGGGAGTAATACACAATCAGTCTACGTTTTGATCGTTCCCTGGAAGACCAGAAGTAGTTTCCGATCACATCTGGAGGCATTCTGTGATCTGTGGAACTTCAAAGTGTTGATGAAACACAGAAATTGCATCAGGCGTGAATACAACAGACACCATCCGCACTTCCCTCCATGGGAGTAATTCTCAAACAGTCTACGCTTTGATCGTTCCCTTGAAGACCAGTAGTAGTATCCGATACACATCTGTAGGCATTCTGTAATCTGTGGACTATCAGAGTGTTGATGAAACATAGAAATTGCATCGGGAGTGAATACAACGGTCACCATCCGCACTTTCCTCCATGGGAGTAATTCTCAAACGTCTACGCTTTGATCGTTCCCTGGAAGACCAGTAGTAGTTTGCGATGCACATCTGGTGGCATTCTGTGATCTGTGGACCTTCAAAGTGTTGATGAATCACAGAAATTGCATCGGGAGTGAATACAACGGTCACCATCCGCACTTTCCTCCATGGGAGTAATTCTCAAACAGTCTACGCTTTGATCGTTCCCTTGAAGACCAGTAGTAGTTTCCGATGCACATCTGGAGGCATTTTGAAATCTGTGGACCTTCAAAGTGTTGATGAAACACAGAAGTTGCATCGGGAGTGAATACAACAGTCACCATCCGCACTTTCCTCCATGGGAGTATATCTAAAAGAGGCTACGCTTTGATCGTTCCCTGGAAGAAAAGTAGTAGTTTCCGATGAACTTCTGTAGGCATTCTGTAATCTGTGGACTATCAGACTGTTGATGAAACACAGAAATTTCATCGGGATTGAATACAACAGTCACCATGCGCACATCCCTCCATGGGAAAAATGTCTGAAACAGTCTACGCTTTTATCGCTCCCAGGAAGACCAGTAGTAGTTTATGATGTACATCTGGAGACAATCTGCAATTTGTGGACTATCAGAGTGTTGATGAAACACAGAAATTGCATCGGGATTGAATACAACAGTCACCATGCGCACTTGCCTCCGTGGGAGTAATGTCTCAAACAGTCTACGCTTTGATCGTTCCCTTGACGACCAGTGGTAGTTTCCGATGCACATTTGGAGGCATTCTGTAATCTGTGGACTATCAGAGTGTTAATGAAACACAGATATTGCATCGGGATTGAATACAGCAGTCACCATGCGCACTTTCCCCCATGGGAGTAATGTCTCTTACAGTCTACGATTTGATCGTTCCCTGGAAGACCAGTAGGAGTTTCCGATGCACATCTGTAGGTATTCTGTATTCTGTGGACTATCAGAATATTGATGAAACACAGAAATTGCATCGGGATTGCACACAACAGTCACCATGCGCACTTTCCTGCATGGGAGTAATGTCTCAAACAGTCTACGCTTTGATCGTTCCCTGGAAGACCAGCAGTAGTTTCCGATGCACATCTGGAGGCATTCTGTAATCTGTGGACTATCAAAGTGTTGATGAAACACAGAAATTGCATCGGGATTGAATACAACATTCCCCATGCGCACTTTCCCCCATGGGAGTAATTCTCAAACAGTCTACGATTTGATCGTTCCCTGGAAGACCAGTAGTAGTTATCGATGCACATCTGTAGACAATCTGTTATCTGTGGACCTTCAAAGTGTTGATGAAACACAGAAATTGCCTCGGGATTCAATACAACAGTCACCATGCGCACTTTCCTCCATGGGAGGAATGTCTCAAACAGTCTACGCTTTGATCGTTACCTGGAAGACCAGTAGTAGTTATCGATGCACATCTGTAGACAATCTGTAATCTGTGGACTTTCAAAGTGTTGATGAAAAACAGAAATTGCCACGGGATTCAGTACGACAGTCACCATTCGCACTTTCCGCCATGGGAGTAAAGTCTCTAACAGTCTACGCTTTGATCAATCCCTGGAAGACCAGTAGTAGTTTAAGATGCACATTTGGAGGCATTCTGTAATCTGTGGACTATCAGAGTGTTGATGAAACACAGAAATTGCCTCGGGATTGAATGCAACAGTCACCATGCCCACTTTCCTCCATGGGAGTAATGTCTGAAGCAGTCTACGCTTTGATCGTTCCCTGGGAGACCATAAGTAGTTTCCGATGCACATCTGGAGGCATTCTGTAATCTGTGGACCTTCAAAGTCTTGATGAAACACAGAAATTGCATCGGGCGTGAATACAACAGTCACCATCCGCACTTTCCTCCATGGGAGTAATTCTCAAACAGTCTACGTTTTTATCGTTCCCTGGGAGACCAGTAGTAGTTACCGATGCACATCAGGAGGCATTCTGTAATCTGTGGACTATCAGAGTGTTGATGAAACACAGAAATTGCATCGGGATAGAATACAACAGTCACCATGCGCACTTTCCTCCATGGGAGTAAAGTCTCTAACAGTCTACGATTTGATCATTTCATGGAACACCAGTAGTAGTTTCCGATGCACATCTGGAGGCATTCTGTAATCTGTGGACCTTCAAAGTGCTGATGTAACACACAAATGGCATCGGGCGTGAATACAACAGTCACCATCCTCACTTTCCTCCATGTTACAAAGTTCTCAAACTGTCTACGCTTTGATCGTTCCCTGGAAGACCAGTGTAAGTTTCCGATGCACATCTGGAGGAATTCTGTAATCTGTGGACTATCAGAGTGTTGATGAAACACGGAAATCGCATCGGGATTTAATACAGCAGTCACCATGCGCACTTTCCTCCATGGGAGTAATGTCTCTAACAATCTAAGCTTTTATCGTTCCCCGGAAAACCAGTAGTAGTTTCAAAAGCACATCTGGAGGCATTCTGAAATCTGTGGCCTATCAGAGTGTTGATGAAACACAAAAAATTGCATCGGGATTGAATACAACAGTCACCATGACCACTTTCCTCCTTGGGAGTAATGTCTGTAACAGTCTACGCTTTGATCGTTCCCAGGAAGACCAGTAGTAGTTTCCGATGCACATCTGGAGGCATTCTGTAATATCTGGACTATCAGACTGTTGATGAAACACAGAAATTTTATTGGGATTGAATACAACAGGCACCATGCGCACTTTCCTCCATGGGAGTAATGTCTCAAACAGTCTATTCTCTGATCGTACCCTGGAAGATTGGAAGTAGTTTCCGATGCACATCTGGAGGCATTCTGTAATCTGTGGACTATCAGAGTGTTGATGAAACACAGAAATTGCATCGGGATTGAATACAACAGTCACCATGCGCACTTTCCTCCATGGGAGTATTGTCTCAGACAGTCTACGCTTTGATCGTTCCCAGGAAGACCAGTAGTAGTTTCCGATGCACATCTGTAGGCATTCTGTAATCTGTGGACTATCAGAGTGTTGATGAAACACAGAATATGCATCGGGATTGAATACAACAGTCCCCATGCGCACTTTCCTCCATGGGGGTAATTCTCAATCAGTCTACGTTTTGATCGTTCCCTGGAAGACCAGTAGTAGTTATCGATGCACATCTGTAGACAATCTGTAATCTGTGGACATTCAAAGTGTTTATAAAACACAGAAATTGCATCGGGATTCAATACAACAGGCACCATGCGCACGTTCCTCCATGGGAGTAATGTCTCAAACAGTCAATTCTTTGATCGTTCCCTGGAAGACCAGAAGTAGTTTCCGATCACATCTGGAGGCATTCTGTAATCTGTGGACTTTCAAAGTGGTGATGAAACACAGAAATTGCATCGGGATTGTATTCAACACTCACCATCCGCACTTACCTCCATGTTAAAAATGTCTCAAACAGTCTACGATTTGATCGTTCCCTGGAAAACCAGTGTAAGTTCCCGATGCACATCTGGAGGAATTCTGTAATCTGTGGACTATCAAAGTGTTGATGAAACACATCAATTGCTTCGGGATTGAATACAACAGTTACCATGCGCACTTTCCCCTTTGGAGTAATATCTCTAACAGTCTACGCTTTGATCGTTCCCTGGAAGACCAGTAGTAGTTTCCGATGCACATTTGGAGGCATTCTGTAATCTGTGGACTATCAGAGTGTTGATGAAAAACAGAAATTGCCTCGGGATTGAATACAACAGTCCCCATGCGCACTTTCCTCCATGGGAGTAATTCTCAAACAGTCTACGTTTTGATCGTTCCCTGGAAGACCAGTAGTCGTTTCCGATGCACATCTGTAGACAATCTGTAATCTGTGGACCTTCAAAGTGTTGATGAAACACAGAAATTGCCTCGGGATTCAATACGACAGTCCCCATGCGCACTTTCCTCCATGGGAGTAATTCTCAAAAAGTCTACGTTTTGATCGTTCCCTGGAAGACCAGAAGTAGTTTCCGAACACATCTGGAGGCATTCTGTAATCTGTGGACCTTCAAAGTGTTTATGAAACACAGAAATTGCATCTGGCGTGAATACAACAGACACCATCCGCACTTCCCTCCATGGGGGTAATTCTCAAACAGTCTACGCTTTGATCGTTCCCTTGAAGACCAGTAGTAGTATCCGATACACATCTGTAGGCATTCTGTAATCTGTGGACTATCAGAGTGTTGATGAAACACAGAAATTGCATCGGGATTGAATACAACAGTCAACATGCGCACAACCCTCCATGGGAATAATGTCTGAAACAGTTTACACTTTTATCGTTCCCAGGAAGACCAGTAGTAGTTTCCGATGCACATCTGGAGGCATTCTGTAGTCTGTGGATCTTCAGAGTGTTGATGAAACACAGATATTGCATCGGGATTGAATACAACAGTCACCATTCGCAGTTTCCTCCATGGGAGTAATTCTCAAACGTCTACGCTTTGATCGTTCCCTGGAAGACCAGTAGTAGTTTGCGATGCACATCTGGTGGCATTCTGTAATCTGTGGACTTTCAAAGTGTTGATGAAACACAGAAATTGCCACGGGATTCAGTACAACAGTCACCATTCGCACTTTCCGCCATGGGAGTAAAGTCTCTAACAGTCTAAGCTTTTATCTTTCCCCGGAAAACCAGTAGTAGTTTCCGATGCACATCTGGAGGCATTCTGTAATCTGTGGACTATCTGAGTGTTGATGAAACACAGAAATTACATCGGGATTGAATACAGCAGTCACCATGCGCACTTTCCTCCATGAGAGTAATGTCTCTAACAGTCTAAGCTTTTATCGTTCCCCGGAAGACCATTAGTAGTTTCCAATGCACATCTGGATTCATTCTGTAATCTGTGGACTATCAGAGTGTTGATGAAACACAGAAATTGCATCGGGCGTGAATACAACAGTCACCATCCTCACTTTCCTCCATGTTACAAATGTCTCAAACTGTCTACGCTTTGATCGTTCCCTGGAAGACCAGTGTAAGTTTCCGATGCACATCTGGGGGAATTCTGTAATCTGTGGACTATCAGAGTGTTGATGAAACACGGAAATCGCATCGGGATTGAATACAGCAGTCACCATGCGCACTTTCCTCCAGGGGAGTAATGTCTCTAACAATCTAAGCTTTTATCGTTCCCCGGAAAACCAGTAGTAGTTTCCAATGCACATCTGGAGGCATTCTGAAATCTGTGGACTATCAGAGTGTTGATGAAACACAGAAATTGCATCGGGATTGAATACAACAGTCACCATGCCCACTTTCCTCCTTGGGAGTAATGTCTCAAACAGTCTACGCTTTGATCGTTCCCAGGAAGACCAGTAGTAGTTTCCGATGCACATCTGGAGGCATTCTGTAATATCTGGACTATCAGACTGTTGATGAAACACAGAAATTTTATCGGCATTGAATACAACAGGCACCATGCGCACTTTCCTCCATGGGAGTAATGTCTCAAACAGTCTATTCTCTGATCGTACCCTGGAAGTTTGGAAGTAGTTTCCGATGCACATCTGGAGGCATTCTGTAATCTGTGGACTATCAGAGTGTTGATGAAACACAGATATTGCATCGGGATTGAATACAGCAGTCACCATGCGCACTTTCCTCCATGGGAGTAATGTCTCTAACAATCTAAGCTTTTATCGTTCCCCGGAAAACCAGTAGTAGTTTCAAAAGCACATCTGGAGGCATTCTGAAATCTGTGGCCTATCAGAGTGTTGATGAAACACAAAAAATTGCATCGGGATTGAATACAACAGTCACCATGACCACTTTCCTCCTTGGGAGTAATGTCTGTAACAGTCTACGCTTTGATCGTTCCCAGGAAGACCAGTAGTAGTTTCCGATGCACATCTGGAGGCATTCTGTAATATCTGGACTATCAGACTGTTGATGAAACACAGAAATTTTATTGGGATTGAATACAACAGGCACCATGCGCACTTTCCTCCATGGGAGTAATGTCTCAAACAGTCTATTCTCTGATCGTACCCTGGAAGATTGGAAGTAGTTTCCGATGCACATCTGGAGGCATTCTGTAATCTGTGGACTATCAGAGTGTTGATGAAACACAGAAATTGCATCGGGATTGAATACAACAGTCACCATGCGCACTTTCCTCCATGGGAGTATTGTCTCAGACAGTCTACGCTTTGATCGTTCCCAGGAAGACCAGTAGTAGTTTCCGATGCACATCTGTAGGCATTCTGTAATCTGTGGACTATCAGAGTGTTGATGAAACACAGAATATGCATCGGGATTGAATACAACAGTCCCCATGCGCACTTTCCTCCATGGGGGTAATTCTCAATCAGTCTACGTTTTGATCGTTCCCTGGAAGACCAGTAGTAGTTATCGATGCACATCTGTAGACAATCTGTAATCTGTGGACATTCAAAGTGTTTATAAAACACAGAAATTGCATCGGGATTCAATACAACAGGCACCATGCGCACGTTCCTCCATGGGAGTAATGTCTCAAACAGTCAATTCTTTGATCGTTCCCTGGAAGACCAGAAGTAGTTTCCGATCACATCTGGAGGCATTCTGTAATCTGTGGACTTTCAAAGTGGTGATGAAACACAGAAATTGCATCGGGATTGTATTCAACACTCACCATCCGCACTTACCTCCATGTTAAAAATGTCTCAAACAGTCTACGATTTGATCGTTCCCTGGAAAACCAGTGTAAGTTCCCGATGCACATCTGGAGGAATTCTGTAATCTGTGGACTATCAAAGTGTTGATGAAACACATCAATTGCTTCGGGATTGAATACAACAGTTACCATGCGCACTTTCCCCTTTGGAGTAATATCTCTAACAGTCTACGCTTTGATCGTTCCCTGGAAGACCAGTAGTAGTTTCCGATGCACATTTGGAGGCATTCTGTAATCTGTGGACTATCAGAGTGTTGATGAAAAACAGAAATTGCCTCGGGATTGAATACAACAGTCCCCATGAGCACTTTCCTCCATGGGAGTAATTCTCAAACAGTCTACGTTTTGATCGTTCCCTGGAAGACCAGTAGTCGTTTCCGATGCACATCTGTAGACAATCTGTAATCTGTGGACCTTCAAAGTGTTGATGAAACACAGAAATTGCCTCGGGATTCAATACGACAGTCCCCATGCGCACTTTCCTCCATGGGAGTAATTCTCAAAAAGTCTACGTTTTGATCGTTCCCTGGAAGACCAGAAGTAGTTTCCGAACACATCTGGAGGCATTCTGTAATCTGTGGACCTTCAAAGTGTTTATGAAACACAGAAATTGCATCTGGCGTGAATACAACAGACACCATCCGCACTTCCCTCCATGGGGGTAATTCTCAAACAGTCTACGCTTTGATCGTTCCCTTGAAGACCAGTAGTAGTATCCGATACACATCTGTAGGCATTCTGTAATCTGTGGACTATCAGAGTGTTGATGAAACACAGAAATTGCATCGGGATTGAATACAACAGTCAACATGCGCACAACCCTCCATGGGAATAATGTCTGAAACAGTTTACACTTTTATCGTTCCCAGGAAGACCAGTAGTAGTTTCCGATGCACATCTGGAGGCATTCTGTAGTCTGTGGATCTTCAGAGTGTCGATGAAACACAGATATTGCATCGGGATTGAATACAACAGTCACCATTCGCAGTTTCCTCCATGGGAGTAATTCTCAAACGTCTACGCTTTGATCGTTCCCTGGAAGACCAGTAGTAGTTTGCGATGCACATCTGGTGGCATTCTGTAATCTGTGGACTTTCAAAGTGTTGATGAAACACAGAAATTGCCACGGGATTCAGTACAACAGTCACCATTCGCACTTTCCGCCATGGGAGTAAAGTCTCTAACAGTCTAAGCTTTTATCTTTCCCCGGAAAACCAGTAGTAGTTTCCGATGCACATCTGGAGGCATTCTGTAATCTGTGGACTATCTGAGTGTTGATGAAACACAGAAATTACATCGGGATTGAATACAGCAGTCACCATGCGCACTTTCCTCCATGAGAGTAATGTCTCTAACAGTCTAAGCTTTTATCGTTCCCCGGAAGACCATTAGTAGTTTCCAATGCACATCTGGATTCATTCTGTAATCTGT
Source organism: Schistocerca gregaria (assembly GCF_023897955.1). Classification (NCBI taxonomy): domain Eukaryota; kingdom Metazoa; phylum Arthropoda; class Insecta; order Orthoptera; family Acrididae; genus Schistocerca; species Schistocerca gregaria. The sequence goes on from NC_064929.1 coordinate 46,514,583, forward strand.
GGACTATCAGAGTGTTGATGAAACACAGAAATTGCATCGGGCGTGAATACAACAGTCACCATCCTCACTTTCCTCCATGTTACAAATGTCTCAAACTGTCTACGCTTTGATCGTTCCCTGGAAGACCAGTGTAAGTTTCCGATGCACATCTGGGGGAATTCTGTAATCTGTGGACTATCAGAGTGTTGATGAAACACGGAAATCGCATCGGGATTGAATACAGCAGTCACCATGCGCACTTTCCTCCAGGGGAGTAATGTCTCTAACAATCTAAGCTTTTATCGTTCCCCGGAAAACCAGTAGTAGTTTCCAATGCACATCTGGAGGCATTCTGAAATCTGTGGACTATCAGAGTGTTGATGAAACACAGAAATTGCATCGGGATTGAATACAACAGTCACCATGCCCACTTTCCTCCTTGGGAGTAATGTCTCAAACAGTCTACGCTTTGATCGTTCCCAGGAAGACCAGTAGTAGTTTCCGATGCACATCTGGAGGCATTCTGTAATATCTGGACTATCAGACTGTTGATGAAACACAGAAATTTTATCGGCATTGAATACAACAGGCACCATGCGCACTTTCCTCCATGGGAGTAATGTCTCAAACAGTCTATTCTCTGATCGTACCCTGGAAGTTTGGAAGTAGTTTCCGATGCACATCTGGAGGCATTCTGTAATCTGTGGACTATCAGAGTGTTGATGAAACACAGATATTGCATCGGGATTGAATACAACAGTCACCATGCGCACTTTCCTCCATGGGAGTATTGTCTCAGACAGTCTACGCTTTGATCGTTCCCAGGAAGACCAGTAGTAGTTTCCGATGCACATCTGTAGGCATTCTGTAATCTGTGGACTATCAGAGTGTTGATGAAACACAGAATATGCATCGGGATTGAATACAACAGTCCCCATGCGCACTTCCCTCCATGGGGGTAATTCTCAATCAGTCTACGTTTTGATCGTTCCCTGGAAGACCAGTAGTAGTTATCGATGCACATCTGTAGACAATCTGTAATCTGTGGACATTCAAAGTGTTGATAAAACACAGAAATTGCATCGGGATTCAATACAACAGGCACCATGCGCACGTTCCTCCATGGGAAAAATGTCTCAAACAGTCAGTTCTTTGATCGTTCCCTGGAAGACCAGAAGTAGTTTCCGATCACATCTGGAGGCATTCTGTAATCTGTGGACTTTCAAAGTGCTGATGAAACACAGAAATTTCATCGGGATTGTATTCAACAGTCACCATCCGCACTTACCTCCATGTTAAAAATGTCTCAAACAGTCTACGCTTTGATCGTTCCCTGAAAGACCAGTGTAAGTTCCCGATGCACATCTGGAGGAATTCTGTAATCTGTGGACTATCAAAGTGTTGATGAAACACATCAATTGCTTCGGGATTGAATACAACAGTTACCATGCGCACTTTCCCCCTTTGGAGTAATATCTCTAACAGTCTACGCTTTGATCGTTCCCTGGAAGACCAGTAGTAGTTTCCGATGCACATTTGAGGCATTCTGTAATCTGTGGACTATCAGAGTGTTGATGAAACACAGAAATTGCCTCGGGATTGAATACAACAGTCCCCATGCGCACTTTCCTCCATGGGAGTAATTCTCAAACAGTCTACGTTTTGATCGTTCCCTGGAAGACCAGTAGTCGTTTCCGATGCACATCTGTAGACAATCTGTAATCTGTGGACCTTCAAAGTGTTGATGAAACACAGAAATTGCCTCGGGATTCAATACAACAGTCCCCATGCGCACTTTCCTCCATGGGAGTAATACTCAAACAGTCTACGTTTTGATCGTTCCCTGGAAGACCAGAAGTAGTTTCCGATCACATCTGGAGGCATTCTGTGATCTGTGGACCTTCAAAGTGTTGATGAAACACAGAAATTGCATCTGGCGTGAATACAACAGACACCATCCGCACTTCCCTCCATGGGAGTAATTCTCAAACAGTCTACGCTTTGATCGTTCCCTTGAAGACCAGTAGTAGTATCCGATACACATCTGTAGGCATTCTGTAATCTGTGGACTATCAGAGTGTTGATGAAACACAGAAATTGCATCGGGATTGAATACAACAGTCAACATGCGCACAACCCTCCATGGGAATAATGTCTGAAACAGTTTACGCTTTTATCGTTCCCAGGAAGACCAGTAGTAGTTTCCGATGCACATCTGGAGGCATTCTGTAGTCTGTGGATCTTCAGAGTGTTGATGAAACACAGATATTGCATCGGGATTGAATACAACAGTCACCATTCGCAGTTTCCTCCATGGGAGTAATTCTCAAACGTCTACGCTTTGATCGTTCCCTGGAAGACCAGTAGTAGTTTGCGATGCACATCTGGTGGCATTCTGTGATCTGTGGACCTTCAAAGTGTTGATGAATCACAGAAATTGCATCGGGAGTGAATACAACAGTCACCATCCGCACTTTCCTCCATGGGAGTAATTCTCAAACAGTCTACGCTTTGATCGTTCCCTTGAAGACCAGTAGTAGTTTCCGATGCACATCTGGAGGCATTCTGAAATCTGTGGACCTTCAAAGTGTTGATGAAACACAGAAGTTGCATCGGGAGTGAATACAACAGTCACCATCCGCACTTTCCTCCATGGGAGTAAATCTAAAAGAGGCTACGCTTTGATCGTTCCCTTGAAGACCAGTGGTAGTTTCCGATGCACATTTGGAGGCATTCTGTAATCTGTGGACTATCAGAGTGTTAATGAAACACAGATATTGCATCGGGATTGAATACAACAGTCACCATGCGCACTTTCCTCCATGGGAGTAAAGTCTCTAACAGTCTACGATTTGATCATTTCATGGAACACCAGTAGTAGTTTCCGATGCACATCTGTAGGCATTCTGTAATCTGTGGACTATCAGAGTGTTGATGAAACACAGAATATGCATCGGGATTGAATACAACAGTCCCCATGCGCACTTCCCTCCATGGGGGTAATTCTCAATCAGTCTACGTTTTGATCGTTCCCTGGAAGACCAGTAGTAGTTATCGATGCACATCTGTAGACAATCTGTAATCTGTGGACATTCAAAGTGTTGATAAAACACAGAAATTGCATCGGGATTCAATACAACAGGCACCATGCGCACGTTCCTCCATGGGAGTAATGTCTCAAACAGTCAGTTCTTTGATCGTTCCCTGGAAGACCAGAAGTAGTTTCCGATCACATCTGGAGGCATTCTGTAATCTGTGGACTTTCAAAGTGCTGATGAAACACAGAAATTTCATCGGGATTGTATTCAACAGTCACCATCCGCACTTACCTCCATGTTAAAAATGTCTCAAACAGTTTACGCTTTGAACGTTCCCTGAAAGACCAGTGTAAGTTCCCGATGCACATCTGGAGGAATTCTGTAATCTGTGGACTATCAAAGTGTTGATGAAACACATCAATTGCTTCGGGATTGAATACAACAGTCCCCATGCGCACTTTCCTCCATGGGAGTAATTCTCAAACAGTCTACGTTTTGATCGTTCCCTGGAAGACCAGTAGTCGTTTCCGATGCACATCTGTAGACAATCTGTAATCTGTGGACCTTCAAAGTGTTGATGAAACACAGAAATTGCCTCGGGATTCAATACAACAGTCCCCATGCGCACTTTCCTCCATGGGAGTAATACTCAAACAGTCTACGTTTTGATCGTTCCCTGGAAGACCAGAAGTAGTTTCCGATCACATCTGGAGGCATTCTGTGATCTGTGGACCTTCAAAGTGTTGATGAAACACAGAAATTGCATCTGGCGTGAATACAACAGACACCATCCGCACTTCCCTCCATGGGAGTAATTCTCAAACAGTCTACGCTTTGATCGTTCCCTTGAAGACCAGTAGTAGTATCCGATACACATCTGTAGGCATTCTGTAATCTGTGGACTATCAGAGTGTTGATGAAACACAGAAATTGCATCGGGATTGAATACAACAGTCAACATGCGCACAACCCTCCATGGGAATAATGTCTGAAACAGTCTACGCTTTGATCGTTCCCTGGAAGACCAGTAGTAGTTTGCGATGCACATCTGGTGGCATTCTGTGATCTGTGGACCTTCAAAGTGTTGATGAATCACAGAAATTGCATCGGGAGTGAATACAACAGTCACCATCCGCACTTTCCTCCATGGGAGTAATTCTCAAACAGTCTACGCTTTGATCGTTCCCTTGAAGACCAGTAGTAGTTTCCGATGCACATCTGGAGGCATTCTGAAATCTGTGGACCTTCAAAGTGTTGATGAAACACAGAAGTTGCATCGGGAGTGAATACAACAGTCACCATCCGCACTTTCCTCCATGGGAGTAAATCTAAAAGAGGCTACGCTTTGATCGTTCCCTGGAAGACCAGTAGTAGTTTCCGATGAACTTCTGTAGGCATTCTGTAATCTGTGGACTATCAGACTGTTGATGAAACACAGAAATTTCATCGGGATTGAATACAACAGTCACCATGCGCACATCCCTCCATCGGAAAAATGTCTGAAACAGTCTACGCTTTTATCGCTCCCAGGAAGACCAGTAGTAGATTATGATGTACATCTGGAGACAATCTGCAATTTGTGGACTATCAGAGTGTTGAAGAAACACAGAAATTGCATCGGGATTGAATACAACAGTCACCATGCGCACTTGCCTCCATGGGAGTAATGTCTCAAACAGTCTACGCTTTGATCGTTCCCTTGAAAACCAGTGGTAGTTTCCGATGCACATTTGGAGGCATTCTGTAATCTGTGGACTATCAGAGTGTTAATGAAACACAGAAATTGCATCGGGATTAAATACAACAGTCACCAAGCGCACTTTCCCCCATGGGAGTAATGTCTCTTACAGTCTACGATTTGATCGTTCCCTGGAAGACCAGTAGGAGTTTCCGATGCACATCTGTAGGTATTCTGTATTCTGTGGACTATCAGAATATTGATGAAACACAGAAATTGCATCGGGATTGCACACAACAGTCACCATGCGCACTTTCCTGCATGGGAGTAATGTCTCAAACAGTCTACGCTTTGATCGTTCCCTGGAAGACCAGCAGTAGTTTCCGATGCACATCTGGAGGCATTCTGTAATCTGTGGACTATCAAAGTGTTGATGAAACACAGAAATTGCATCGGGATTGAATACAAAAGTTACCATGCGCACTTTCCCCCATGGGAGTAATGTCTCTAACAGTCTACGCTTTGATCGTTCCCTGGAAGACCAGTAGTAGTTTCCGATGCACATTTGGAGGCATTCTGTAATCTGTGGACTATCAGAGTGTTGATGAAACACAGAAATTGCATCGGGATTGAATACAACAGTCCCCATGCGCACTTTCCCCCATGGGAGTAATTCTCAAACAGTCTACGATTTGATCGTTCCCTGGAAGACCAGTAGTAGTTATCGATGCACATCTGTAGACAATCTGTTATCTGTGGACCTTCAAAGTGTTGATGAAACACAGAAATTGCCTCGGGATTCAATACAACAGTCACCATGCGCACTTTCCTCCATGGGAGGAATGTCTCAAACAGTCTACGCTTTGATCGTTACCTGGAAGACCAGTAGTAGTTATCGATGCACATCTGTAGACAATCTGTAATCTGTGGACTTTCAAAGTGTTGATGAAAAACAGAAATTGCCACGGGATTCAGTACGACAGTCACCATTCGCACTTTCCGCCATGGGAGTAAAGTCTCTAACAGTCTACGCTTTGATCAATCCCTGGAAGACCAGTAGTAGTTTAAGATGCACATTTGGAGGCATTCTGTAATCTGTGGACTATCAGAGTGTTGATGAAACACAGAAATTGCCTCGGGATTGAATGCAACAGTCACCATGCCCACTTTCCTCCATGGGAGTAATGTCTGAAGCAGTCTACGCTTTGATCGTTCCCTGGGAGACCATAAGTAGTTTCCGATGCACATCTGGAGGCATTCTGTAATCTGTGGACCTTCAAAGTCTTGATGAAACACAGAAATTGCATCGGGCGTGAATACAACAGTCACCATCCGCACTTTCCTCCATGGGAGTAATTCTCAAACAGTCTACGTTTTTATCGTTCCCTGGGAGACCAGTAGTAGTTACCGATGCACATCAGGAGGCATTCTGTAATCTGTGGACTATCACAGTGTTGATAAAACACAGAAATTGCATCGGGATAGAATACAACAGTCACCATGCGCACTTTCCTCCATGGGAGTAAAGTCTCTAACAGTCTACGATTTGATCATTTCATGGAACACCAGTAGTAGTTTCCGATGCACATCTGGAGGCATTCTGTAATCTGTGGACCTTCAAAGTGCTGATGAAACACACAAATGGCATCGGGCGTGAATACAACAGTCACCATCCTCACTTTCCTCCATGTTACAAAGTTCTCAAACTGTCTACGCTTTGATCGTTCCCTGGAAGACCAGTGTAAGTTTCCGATGCACATCTGGAGGAATTCTGTAATCTGTGGACTATCAGAGTGTTGATGAAACACGGAAATCGCATCGGGATTTAATACAGCAGTCACCATGCGCACTTTCCTCCATGGGAGTAATGTCTCTAACAATCTAAGCTTTTATCGTTCCCCGGAAAACCAGTAGTAGTTTCAAAAGCACATCTGGAGGCATTCTGAAATCTGTGGCCTATCAGAGTGTTGATGAAACACAAAAAATTGCATCGGGATTGAATACAACAGTCACCATGACCACTTTCCTCCTTGGGAGTAATGTCTGTAACAGTCTACGCTTTGATCGTTCCCAGGAAGACCAGTAGTAGCTTCCGATGCACATCTGGAGGCATTCTGTAATATCTGGACTATCAGACTGTTGATGAAACACAGAAATTTTATCGGGATTGAATACAACAGGCACCATGCGCACTTTCCTCCATGGGAGTAATGTCTCAAACAGTCTATTCTCTGATCGTACCCTGGAAGATTGGAAGTAGTTTCCGATGCACATCTGGAGGCATTCTGTAATCTGTGGACTATCAGAGTGTTGATGAAACACAGAAATTGCGTCGGGATTGAATACAACAGTCACCATGCGCACTTTCCTCCATGGGGGTAATTCTCAATCACTCTACGTTTTGATCGTTCCCTGGAAGACCAGTAGTAGTTATCGATGCACATCTGTAGACAATCTGTAATCTGTGGACATTCAAAGTGTTTATAAAACACAGAAATTGCATCGGGATTCAATACAACAGGCACCATGCGCACGTTCCTCCATGGGAGTAATGTCTCAAACAGTCAATTCTTTGATCGTTCCCTGGAAGACCAGAAGTAGTTTCCGATCACATCTGGAGGCATTCTGTAATCTGTGGACTATCAGAGTGTTGATGAAACACAGAATATGCATCGGGATTGAATACAACAGTCCCCATGCGCACTTTCCTCCATGGGGGTAATTCTCAATCAGTCTACGTTTTGATCGTTCCCTGGAAGACCAGTAGTAGTTATCGATGCACATCTGTAGACAATCTGTAATCTGTGGACATTCAAAGTGTTTATAAAACACAGAAATTGCATCGGGATTCAATACAACAGGCACCATGCGCACGTTCCTCCATGGGAGTAATGTCTCAAACAGTCAATTCTTTGATCGTTCCCTGGAAGACCAGAAGTAGTTTCCGATCACATCTGGAGGCATTCTGTAATCTGTGGACTTTCAAAGTGGTGATGAAACACAGAAATTGCATCGGGATTGAATACAACAGTCCCCATGCGCACTTTCCGCCATGGGAGTAATTCTCAAACAGTCTACGTTTTTATCATTCCCTGGAATACCAGTAGTAGTTACCGATGCACATCAGGAGGTATTCTGTAATCTGTGGACTATCAGTGTGTTGATGAAACACAGAAATTGCATCGGGATAGAATACAACAGTCACCATGCGCAGTTTCCTCCATGGGAGTAAAGTCTCTAACAGTCTACGCTTTGATAATTCCCTGGAAGACCAGTGTAAGTTTCCGATGCACATCTGGAGGAATTCTGTAATCTGTGGACTATCAAAGTGTTGATGAAACACATAATTTGCATCGGGATTGAATACAAAAGTTACCATGCGCACTTTCCCCCATGGGAGTAATGTCTCTAACAGTCTACGCTTTGATCGTTCCCTGGAAGACCAGTAGTAGTTTCCGATGCACATTTGGAGGCATTCTGTAATCTGTGGACTATCAGAGTGTTGATGAAACACAGAAATTGCATCGGGATTGAATACAACAGTCCCCATGCGCACTTTCCCCCATGGGAGTAATTCTCAAACAGTCTACGATTTGATCGTTCCCTGGAAGACCAGTAGTAGTTATCGATGCACATCTGTAGACAATCTGTTATCTGTGGACCTTCAAAGTGTTGATGAAACGCAGAAATTGCCTCGGGATTCAATACAACAGTCACCATGCGCACTTTCCTCCATGGGAGGAATGTCTCAAACAGTCTACGCTTTGATCGTTACCTGGAAGAGCAGTAGTAGTTATCGATGCACATCTGTAGACAATCTGTAATCTGTGGACTTTCAAAGTGTTGATGAAAAACAGAAATTGCCACGGGATTCAGTACGACAGTCACCATTCGCACTTTCCGCCATGGGAGTAAAGTCTCTAACAGTCTACGCTTTGATCAATCCCTGGAAGACCAGTAGTAGTTTAAGATGCACATTTGGAGGCATTCTGTAATCTGTGGACTATCAGAGTGTTGATGAAACACAGAAATTGCCTCGGGATTGAATGCAACAGTCACCATGCCCACTTTCCTCCATGGGAGTAATGTCTGAAGCAGTCTACGCTTTGATCGTTCCCTGGGAGACCATAAGTAGTTTCCGATGCACATCTGGAGGCATTCTGTAATCTGTGGACCTTCAAAGTCTTGATGAAACACAGAAATTGCATCGGGCGTGAATACAACAGTCACCATCCGCACTTTCCTCCATGGGAGTAATTCTCAAACAGTCTACGTTTTTATCGTTCCCTGGGAGACCAGTAGTAGTTACCGATGCACATCAGGAGGCATTCTGTAATCTGTGGACTATCAGAGTGTTGATGAAACACAGAAATTGCATCGGGATAGAATACAACAGTCACCATGCGCACTTTCCTCCATGGGAGTAAAGTCTCTAACAGTCTACGATTTGATCATTTCATGGAACACCAGTAGTAGTTTCCGATGCACATCTGGAGGCATTCTGTAATCTGTGGACCTTCAAAGTGCTGATGAAACACACAAATGGCATCGGGCGTGAATACAACAGTCACCATCCTCACTTTCCTCCATGTTACAAAGTTCTCAAACTGTCTACGCTTTGATCGTTCCCTGGAAGACCAGTGTAAGTTTCCGATGCACATCTGGAGGAATTCTGTAATCTGTGGACTATCAGAGTGTTGATGAAACACGGAAATCGCATCGGGATTTAATACAGCAGTCACCATGCGCACTTTCCTCCATGGGAGTAATGTCTCTAACAATCTAAGCTTTTATCGTTCCCCGGGAAACCAGTAGTAGTTTCAAAAGCACATCTGGAGGCATTCTGAAATCTGTGGCCTATCAGAGTGTTGAAGAAACACAAAAAATTGCATCGGGATTGAATACAACAGTCACCATGACCACTTTCCTCCTTGGGAGTAATGTCTGTAACAGTCTACGCTTTGATCGTTCCCAGGAAGACCAGTAGTAGTTTCCGATGCACATCTGGAGGCATTCTGTAATATCTGGACTATCAGACTGTTGATGAAACACAGAAATTTTATCGGGATTGAATACAACAGGCACCTTGCGCACTTTCCTCCATGGGAGTAATGTCTCAAACAGTCTATTCTCTGATCGTACCCTGGAAGATTGGAAGTAGTTTCCGATGCACATCTGGAGGCATTCTGTAATCTGTGGACTATCAGAGTGTTGATGAAACACAGAAATTGCATCGGGATTGAATACAACAGTCACCATGCGCACTTTCCTCCATGGGAGTATTGTCTCAGACAGTCTACGCTTTGATCGTTCCCAGGAAGACCAGTAGTAGTTTCCGATGCACATCTGTAGGCATTCTGTAATCTGTGGACTATCAGAGTGTTGATGAAACACAGAATATGCATCGGGATTGAATACAACAGTCCCCATGCGCACTTTCCTCCATGGGGGTAATTCTCAATCAGTCTACGTTTTGATCGTTCCCTGGAAGACCAGTAGTAGTTATCGATGCACATCTGTAGACAATCTGTAATCTGTGGACATTCAAAGTGTTTATAAAACACAGAAATTGCATCGGGATTCAATACAACAGGCACCATGCGCACGTTCCTCCATGGGAGTAATGTCTCAAACAGTCAATTCTTTGATCGTTCCCTGGAAGACCAGAAGTAGTTTCCGATCACATCTGGAGGCATTCTGTAATCTGTGGACTTTCAAAGTGGTGATGAAACACAGAAATTGCATCGGGATTGTATTCAACAGTCACCATCCGCACTTACCTCCATGTTAAAAATGTCTCAAACAGTCTACGCTTTGATCGTTCCCTGGAAGACCAGTGTAAGTTCCCGACGCACATCTGGAGGAATTCTGTAATCTGTGGACTATCAAAGTGTTGATGAAACACATCAATTGCTTCGGGATTGAATACAACAGTTACCATGCGCACTTTCCCCCTTTGGAGTAATATCTCTAACAGTCTACGCTTTGATCGTTCCCTGGAAGACCAGTAGTAGTTTCCGATGCAGGTTTGGAGGCATTCTGTAATCTGTGGACTATCAGAGTGTTGATGAAACACAGAAATTGCCTCGGGATTGAATACAACAGTCCCCATGCGCACTTTCCTCCATGGGGGTAATTCTCAAACAGTCTACGTTTTGATCGTTCCCTGGAAGACCAGTAGTCGTTTCCGATGCACATCTGTAGACAATCTGTAATCTGTGGACCTTCAAAGTGTTGATGAAACACAGAAATTGCCTCGGGATTCAATGCGACAGTCCCCATGCGCACTTTCCTCCATGGGAGTAATTCTCAAACAGTCTACGTTTTGATCGTTCCCTGGAAGACCAGAAGTAGTTTCCGATCACATCTGGAGGCATTCTGTAATCTGTGGACCTTCAAAGTGTTTATGAAACACAGAAATTGCATCTGGCGTAAATACAACAGACACCATCCGCAATTCCCTCCATGGGGGTAATTCTCAAAGAGTCTACGCTTTGATCGTTCCCTTGAAGACCAGTAGTAGTATCCGATACACATCTGTAGGCATTCTGTAATCTGTGGACTATCAGAGTGTTGATGAATCACAGAAATTGCATCGGGATTGAATACAACAGTCAACATGCGCACAACCCTCCATGGGAATAATGTCTGAAACAGTTTACGCTTTTATCGTTCCCAGGAAGACCAGTAGTAGTTTCCGATGCACATCTGGAGGCATTCTGTAGTCTGTGGATCTTCAGAGTGTTGATGAAACACAGATATTGCATCGGGATTGAATACAACAGTCACCATTCGCAGTTTCCTCCATGGGAGTAATTCTCAAACGTCTACGCTTTGATCGTTCCCTGGAAGACCAGTAGTAGTTTGCGATGCACATCTGGTGGCATTCTGTGATCTGTGGACCTTCAAAGTGTTGATGAATCACAGAAATTGCATCGGGAGTGAATACAACAGTCACCATCCGCACTTTCCTCCATGGGAGTAATTCTCAAACAGTCTACGCTTTGATCGTTCCCTTGAAGACCAGTAGTAGTTTCCGATGCACATCTGGAGGCATTCTGAAATCTGTGGACCTTCAGAGTCTTGATGAAACACAGAAATTGCATCGGGCGTGAATACAACAGTCACCATCCGCACATCCCTCCATGGGAAAAATGTCTGAAACAGTCTACGCTTTTATCGCTCCCAGGAAGACCAGTAGTAGTTTATGATGTACATCTGGAGACAATCTTCAATTTGTGGACTATCAGAGTGTTGATGAAACACAGAAATTGCATCGGGATTGAATACAACAGTCACCATGCGCACTTGCCTCCATGGGAGTAATGTCTCAAACAGTCTACGCTTTGATCGTTCCCTTGAAGACCAGTGGTAGTTTCCAATGCACATTTGGAGGCATTCTGTAATCTGTGGACTATCAGAGTGTCAATGAAACACAGATATTGCATCGGGATTGAATACAGCAGTCACCATGCGCACTTTCCCCCATGGGAGTAATGTCTCTTACAGTCTACGATTTGATCGTTCCCTGGAAGACCAGTAGGAGTTTCCGATGCACATCTGTAGGTATTCTGTATTCTGTGGACTATCAGAATATTGATGAAACACAGAAATTGCATCGGGATTGCACACAACAGTCACCATGCGCACTTTCCTGCATGGGAGTAATGTCTCAAACAGTCTACGCTTTGATCGTTCCCTTGAAGACCAGTGGTAGTTTCCGATGCACATTTGGAGGCATTCTGTAATCTGTGGACCATCAGAGTGTTGATGAAACACAGAAATTGCATCGGGATTGAATACAACAGTCCCCATGCGCACTTTCCCCCATGGGAGTAATTCTCAAACAGTCTACGATTTGATCGTTCCCTGGAAGACCAGTAGTAGTTATCGATGCACATCTGTAGACAATCTGTTATCTGTGGACCTTCAAAGTGTTGATGAAACACAGAAATTGCCTCGGGATTCAATACAACAGTCACCATGCGCACTTTCCTCCATGGGAGGAATGTCTCAAACAGTCTACGCTTTGATCGTTACCTGGAAGACCAGTAGTAGTTATCGATGCACATCTGTAGACAATCTGTAATCTGTGGACTTTCAAAGTGTTGATGAAAAACAGAAATTGCCACGGGATTCAGTACGACAGTCACCATTCGCACATTCCGCCATGGGAGTAAAGTCTCTAACAGTCTACGCTTTGATCAATCCCTGGAAGACCAGTAGTAGTTTAAGATGCACATTTGGAGGCATTCTGTAATCTGTGGACTATCAGAGTGTTGATGAAACACAGAAATTGCCTCGGGATTGAATGCAACAGTCACCATGCCCACTTTCCTCCATGGGAGTAATGTCTGAAGCAGTCTACGCTTTGATCGTTCCCTGGGAGACCATAAGTAGTTTCCGATGCACATCTGGAGGCATTCTGAAATCTGTGGACCTTCAAAGTCTTGATGAAACACACAAATGGCATCGGGCGTGAATACAACAGTCACCATCCTCACTTTCCTCCATGTTACAAAGTTCTCAAACTGTCTACGCTTTGATCGTTCCCTGGAAGACCAGTGTAAGTTTCCGATGCACATCTGGAGGAATTCTGTAATCTGTGGACTATCAGAGTGTTGATGAAACACGGAAATCGCATCGGGATTTAATACAGCAGTCACCATGCGCACTTTCCTCCATGGGAGTAATTCTCAAACAGTCTACGTTTTTATCGTTCCCTGGGAGACCAGTAGTAGTTACCGATGCACATCAGGAGGCATTCTGTAATCTGTGGACTATCAGAGTGTTGATGAAACACAGAAATTGCATCGGTATAGAATACAACAGTCACCATGCGCACTTTCCTCCATGGGAGTAAAGTCTCTAACAGTCTACGATTTGATCATTTCATGGAAAACCAGTAGTAGTTTCCGATGCACATCTGGAGGCATTCTGTAATCTGTGGACCTTCAAAGTGCTGATGAAACACACAAATGGCATCGGGCGTGAATACAACAGTCACCATCCTCACTTTCCTCCATGTTACAAAGTTCTCAAACTGTCTACGCTTTGATCGTTCCCTGGAAGACCAGTGTAAGTTTCCGATGCACATCTGGAGGAATTCTGTAATCTGTGGACTATCAGAGTGTTGATGAAACACGGAAATCGCATCGGGATTTAATACAGCAGTCACCATGCGCACTTTCCTCCATGGGAGTAATGTCTCTAACAATCTAAGCTTTTATCGTTCCCCGGAAAACCAGTAGTAGTTTCAAAAGCACATCTGGAGGCATTCTGAAATCTGTGGCCTATCAGAGTGTTGATGAAACACAAAAAATTGCATCGGGATTGAGTACAACAGTCACCATGACCACTTTCCTCCTTGGGAGTAATGTCTGTAACAGTCTACGCTTTGATCGTTCCCAGGAAGACCAGTAGTAGTTTCCGATGCACATCTGGAGGCATTCTGTAATATCTGGACTATCAGACTGTTGATGAAACACAGAAATTTTATCGGGATTGAATACAACAGGCACCATGCGCACTTTCCTCCATGGGAGTAATGTCTCAAACAGTCTATTTTCTGATCGTACCCTGGAAGATTGGAAGTAGTTTCCGATGCACATCTGGAGGCATTCTGTAATCTGTGGACTATCAGAGTGTTGATGAAACACAGAAATTGCATCGGGATTGAATACAACAGTCACCATGCGCACTTTCCTCCATGGGAGTATTGTCTCAGACAGTCTACGCTTTGATCGTTCCCAGGAAGACCAGTAGTAGTTTCCGATGCACATCTGTAGGCATTCTGTAATCTGTGGACTATCAGAGTGTTGATGAAACACAGAATATGCATCGGGATTGAATACAACAGTCCCCATGCGCACTTTCCTCCATGGGGGTAATTCTCAATCAGTCTACGTTTTGATCGTTCCCTGGAAGACCAGTAGTAGTTATCGATGCACATCTGTAGACAATCTGTAATCTGTGGACATTCAAAGTGTTTATAAAACACAGAAATTGCATCGGGATTCAATACAACAGGCACCATGCGCACGTTCCTCCATGGGAGTAATGTCTCAAACACTCAATTCTTTGATCGTTCCCTGGAAGACCAGAAGTAGTTTCCGATCACATCTGGAGGCATTCTGTAATCTGTGGACTTTCAAAGTGGTGATGAAACACAGAAATTGCATCGGGATTGTATTCAACAGTCACCATCCGCACTTACCTCCATGTTAAAAATGTCTCAAACAGTCTACGCTTTGATCGTTCCCTGGAAGACCAGTAGTAGTTTCCGATGCACATCTGGAGGCATTCTGTAATCTCTGGACTATCAGACTGATGATGAAACAGAGAAATTTTATCGGGATTGCATACAACAGGCACCATGCGCACTTCCCTCCATGGGAGTAATGTCTCAAACAGTCTATTCTTTGATCGTACCCTGGAAGATTGGAAGTAGTTTCCGATGCACATCTGGAGGCATTCTGTAATCTGTGGACTATCAGAGTGTTGATGAAACACAGAAATTGCATCGGGATTGAATAAAACAGTCACCATGCGCACTTTCCTCCATGGGAGTATTGTCTCAAACTGTCTACGCATTGATCGTTCCCAGGAAGACCAGTAGTAGTTTCCGATGCACATCTGTAGGCATTCTGTAATCTGTGGACTATCAGCGTGTTGATGAAACACAGAAAATGCATCGGGATTGAATACAACAGTCTCCATGCGCACTTTCCTCCATGGGAGTAATGTATCAAACAGTCTACGCTTTGATCGTTCCCTGGAAACCATTAGTAGTTTCCGATGCACATCTAGAGGCTTTATGTAATCTGTGGACTATCAGAGCGTTGATGAAACACAGAAATTGCATCGGGATTGCATACAACAGGCACCATGCGCACTTCCCTCCATGGGAGTAATGTCTCAAACAGACTATCCTTTGATCGTTCCCTGGAAGACCAGAAGTAGTTTCAGATCACATCTGGAAGCATTCTGTAATCTGTGGACCTTCAAAGTGCTGATGAAACACAGAAATTGCATCGGGATTGTGTACAACAGTAACCATCCGCACTTTCCTCCATGATAAAAATGTATCAAACAGTCTACGCTTTGATCGTTCCCTGGAAGACCAGTATAAGTTTCTGTGGCACATCTGGAGGAATTCTGTAATCTGTGGACTATCAAAGTGTTGATGAAACACACAAATTGCATCGGGATTGAATACAACAGTTACCATGCGCACTTTCCCCCTTTGGAGTAATGTCTGTAACAGTCTTCGCTTTGATCGTTCCCTGGAAGACCAGTAGTAGTTTCCGATGCACATTTGGAGGCATTCTGTAATCTGTGGACTATCAGAGTGTTGATGAAACACAAAAATTGCATCGCGATAGAATACAACAGTCACCATGCGCACTTTCCTCCATGGGAGTAAAATCTCTAACAGTCTACGCTTTGATCATTCAGTGGACGACCAGTAGTAGTTTCCGATGCACATCTGGAGGCAGTCTGTAATCTGTGGACTATCAGAGTGTTGATGAAACACAGAAATTACATCGGGATTGAATATAGCAGTCACCATGCACACTTTCCTCCATGGGAGTGTTGACTCAGACAGTCTACGCTTTGATCGTTCCCAGGAAGACCAGTAGTAGTTTCCGATGCACATCTGGAGGCATTCTGTAATCTGTGGCCTATCAGAGTGTTGATGAAACACAGAAAATGCATCGGGATTGAATACAACAGTCACCATGCGCACTTTCCTCCATGGGTGTAATGTCTCAAACAGTCTACGCTTTGATCGTTCCCTGGAAACCAGTAGTAGTTTCCGATGCACATCTGGAGGCATTATGTAATCTGTGGACTATCAGATCGTTGATGAAACACAGAAATTGCAACGGGATTGAATATAACTGTCACTATGCGCACTTTCCTCCGTAAAAGTAATGTCTCAAACAGACTACGCTTTGATCGATCCCAGAAAGACCAGTAGTAGTTTTTGTTGCACATCTGGAGGCATTCTGTAATCTGTGGACCTTCAAAGTGCTGATGAAACACAGAAATTGCATCGGGATTGAATACAACAGTCACCATCTGCACTTTCTTCCATGTTAAAAATGTCTCAAACAGTCTACGCTTTATCGTTCCCTGGAAGACCAGTGTAAGTTTCCGACGCACATCTGGAGGAATTCTGTAATCTGTGGACTATCAAAGTGTTGATGAAACACATTAATTGCATCGGGATTGAATACTACAGTTACCATGCGCACTTTCCCCCTTGGGAGTAATGTCTCTAACAGTCTACGCTTTGATGGTTCCCTGGAAGATCAGTAGTAGTTTCCGATGCACATTTGGAGGCATTCTGTAATCTGTGGACTATCAGAGTGTTGATGAAACACAGAAATTGCCTCGGGATTGAATACAACAGTCACCATGCGCACTTTCCTCCATGGGAGTAATGTCTGAAGCAGTCTACGTTTTTATCGTTCCCTGGGAGACCAGAAGTAGTTTCCGATGCACATCTGGAGGCATTCGGTAATCTGTGGACCTTCAAAGTGTTGATGAAACACAGAAATTGCATCTTGCGTGAATACAACAGTCACCATCCGCACTTTCTTCCATGGGAGTAATTCTCAAACAGTCTACGCTTTGATCGTTCCCTTGAAGATCAGTAGTAGTTTCCGATACACATCTGGAGGCATTCTGTAATCTGTGGACCTTCAAAGTGTTGATGAATCACAGAAATTGCATCGGGAGTGAATACAACAGTCACCATCCGCACTTTCCTCCATGGGAGTAATTCTCAAACAGTTTACGCTTTGATCGTTCCCTTGTAGAACAGTAGTAGTTACCGATGCACATCTGGAGGCAATCTTTAATCTGTGGACCTTCAAAGTGTTGATGAAACACAGATATTGCATCTGGAGTGAATACAACAGTCACCATCCGCACTTTCCTCTATGGGAGTAAATCTCAAACAGGCTACGCTTTGATCGTTCCCTGGAAGACCAGTAGTAGTTTCCGATGCACATCTGGAGACAATCTGCAATTTGTGGACTATCAGAGTGTTGATGAAACACAGAAATTGCATCGGGATTGAATACAACAGTCACCATGCGCACTTTTCTCCATGGGAGTAATGTCTCTAACAGTCTACGCTTTGATCGTTCCCTGGAAGACCAGTAGTTGTTTCCGATGCACATTTGGATTCATTCTGTAATCCGTGAACTATCAAAGTGTTGATGAAACACAGAAATTGCATCGGGATTGAATACAACAGTTTCCATGCGCACTTTCCTCCATGGGAGTAATTCTCAAACAATCTACATTTTTATCGTTCCCTGGAAGACCAGTAGTAGTTACCGATGCACATCAGGAGGAATTCTGTAATCTGTGGACTATCAGAGTGTTGATGAAACACAGAAATTGCATCTGGATAGAATACAACAGGCACCATGCGCACTTTCCTCCATGGGAGTAAAGTCTATAACAGTCTACGCTTTGATAATTCCCTGGAAGACCAGTAGTAGTTTCCGATGCACATCTGGATTCATTCTGTAATCTGTGGACTATCTGAGTGTGGATGAAACACAGAAATTACATCGGGATTGAATACAGCAGTCACCATGCGCACTTTCCTCCATGGGAGTAATGTCTCTAACAGTCTAAGCATTTATCGTTCCCCGCATGACCAGTAGTAGTTTCCAATGCACATCTGGAGGCATTCTGTAATCTATGGAACTTCAAAGTGCTGATGAGACACAGAAATTGCATCGGGATTGAATACAACAGGCACCATGCGCACTTTCCTCCATAGGAGTAAGGTCTCAAACAGTCTATTCTTTGATCGTACCCTTTAAGATTAGAAATAGTTTCCGATGCACATCTGGAGGCATTCTGTAATCTATGGACTATCAGAACGTTGATGAAACACAGAAATTGCATCGGGATTGAATATAACTGTCACTATGCGCACTTTCCTCCGTAAAAGTAATGTCTTAAACAGACTACGCTTTTTTCGTTCCAAGGAAGACCAGTAGTAGTTTCCGATGCACATCTGTAGGCATTCTGTAATCTTTGGACTATCAGAGTGTTGATGTAACACAGAAAATGCATTGGGATTGAATACAACAGTCACCATGCGCACTTTCCTCCATGGGAGTAGTGTCTCAAACAGTCTACGCTTTGATCGTTCCCTGGAAACCAGTAGTAGTTTCCGATGCACATCTGGAGGCATTATGCAATCTGTGCACTATCAGACCGTTGATGAAACACAGAAATTGCATCGGGATTGAATATAACTGTCACTATGCGCACTTTCCTCCATGGGAGTAATTCTCAAACAGTCTACATTAATATCGTTCCCTGGAAGACCAGTAGTAGTTACCGATGCACATCAGGAGGAATTCTGTAATCTGTGGACTATCAGAGTGTTGATGAAACACAGAAATTGCATCTGGATAGAATACAACAGGCACCATGCGCACTTTCCTCCATGGGAGTAAAGTCTATAACAGTCTACGCTTTGATAATTCCCTGGAAGACCGGAAGTAGTTTCCGATGCACATCTGGAGGCATTCTGTAGTCTGTGGACCTTCAAAGTGCTGATGAAACACAGAAATTGCATCGGGATTGAATACAACAGTCACCATCCGCACTTTCCTCCATGTTGAAATGTCTCAAACAGTCTACGCTTTGATCGTTCCCTGGAAGGCCAGTGTAATTTTCCGACGCACATCTGGAGGAATTCTGTAATCTGTGGACTATCAAAATGTTGATGAAGCACATAAATTGCATCGGGATTGAATACAACAGTTACCATGCGCACTTTCCTGCTTGGGAGTAATGTCTCTAACAGTCTACGCTTTGACCATTCCCTGGAAGACCAGTATTAGATTCCGATGCACATCTGTAGGCATTCTGTAATCTGTGGACTATCTGAGTGTGGATGAAACACAGAAATTACATCGGGATTGAATACAGCAGTCACCATGCGCACTTTCCTCCATGGGAGTAATGTCTCTAACAGTCTAAGCATTTATCGTTCCCCGCATGACCAGTAGTAGTTTCCAATGCATATCTGGAGGCATTCTGTAATCTATGGAACTTCAAAGTGCTGATGAAACACAGAAATTGCATCGGGATTGAATACAACAGGCACCATGCGCACTTTCCTCCATAGGAGTAAGGTCTCAAACAGTCTATTCTTTGATCGCACCCTTTAAGATTAGAAATAGTTTCCGATGCACATCTGGAGGCATTCTGTAATCTGTGGACTATCAGAACGTTGATGAAACACAGAAATTGCATCGGGATTGAATATAACTGTCACTATGCGCACTTTCCTCCGTAAAAGTAATGTCTTAAACAGACTACGCTTTGATCGTTCCAAGGAAGACCAGTATTAGTTTCCGATGCACATCTGTAGGCATTCTGTAATCTGTGGACTATCAGAGTGTTGATGAAACACAGAAAATGCATTGGGATTGAATACAACAGTCACCATGCGCACTTTCTCTAAATGGGAGTATTGACTCAGACAGTTTACGCTTTGATCGTTCCCAGGAAGACCAGTAGTAGTTTCCGATGCACATCTGGAGGCATTCTGTAATCTGTGGACTATCAGAGTGTTGATGAAACACAGAAAATGCTTCGGGATTGAATACAACAGTCACCATGCGCACTTTCCTCCATGGGAGTAATGTCTCAAACAGTCTACGCTTTGATCGTTCCTTGGAAACCAGTAGTAGTTTCCGATGCACATCTGGAGGCATTATGCAATCTGTGCACTATCAGACCGTTGATGAAACACAGAAATTGCATCGGGATTGAATATAACTGTCACTATGCGCACTTTCCTCCGTAAAAGTAATGTCTCAAACAGACTACGCTTTGATCGTTCCCAGGAAGACCAGTAGTACTTTCCGATGCACATCTGGAGGCATTCTGTAAACTGTGGACCATCAAAGTGTTGATGAAACACAGAAACTACATCGGGATTGAATACAACAGTCCCCATGCGCACTTTCCTCCATGGGAGGAATGTCTCTAACAGTCTAAGCTTTTATCGTTCCCCGGAAGACCAGTAGTAGTTTCCGATGCACATCTGGAGGCATTCTGTAATCTGTGGACTATCAGAGTGTTGATGAAACACAGAAATTGCATCGGGAGTGAATACAACAGGCACCATGCGCACGTTCCTCCATGGGAGTAATGTCTCAAACAGTCTATTCTTTGATCGTTCCCTGGAAGACCGGAAGTAGTTTCCGATGCACATCTGGAGGCATTCTGTAGTCTGTGGACCTTCAAAGTGCTGATGAAACACAGAAATTGCATCGGGATTGAATACAACAGTCACCATCCGCACTTTCCTCCATGTTGAAATGTCTCAAACAGTCTACGCTTTGATCGTTCCCTGGAAGGCCAGTGTAATTTTCCGACGCACATCTGGAGGAATTCTGTAATCTGTGGACTATCAAAATGTTGATGAAGCACATAAATTGCATCGGGATTGAATACAACAGTTACCATGCGCACTTTCCTGCTTGGGAGTAATGTCTCTAACAGTCTACGCTTTGACCATTCCCTGGAAGACCAGTATTAGATTCCGATGCACATCTGGAGGCATTCTGTAATCTGTGGACTATCTGAGTGTTGATGAAACACAGAAATTACATCGGGATTGAATACAGCTGTCACCATGCGCACTTTCCTCCATGGGAGTAATGTCTCTAACAGTCTAAGCTTTTATCGTTCCCCGGAAGTCCAGAAGTAGTTTCCGATGCACATCTGGAGGCATTCTGTAATCTGTGGACCTTCAAAGTGCTGATGAAACACAGAAATTGCATCAGGATTGAATACAACAGTCACCATCCGCACTTTCCACCTTGGGAGTAATGTCTCTAACAGTCTACGCTTTGATCGTTCCCTGGACGACCAGTAGTAGTTTCCGATGCACATTTGGATGCATTCTGTAATCTGTGGACTATCAGAGTGTTGATGAAACACAGAAATTGCCTCCGGATTGAATACAACAGTCACTTGCGCACTTTCCTCCATGGGAGTAAAGTCTGATACAGTCTACGCTTTGATCGTTCCCTGGGAGACCAGAAATACTTTCCGATGCACATCTGGAGGCATTGTGTAATCTGTGGACTATCAGAGTGTTGATGAAACACAGAAATTGCATCGGGATTGAGTACAACAGTCACCATGCGCACTTTCCTCCATGGGAGTAATTCTCAAACAGTCTACGCTTTGATCGTTCCCTTGAAGACCAGTAGTAGTTTCCGATGAACATCTGGTGGCATTCTGTAATCTGTGGACCTTCAAAGTGTTGATGAATCACAGAAATTGCACCGCGAGTGAATACAACAGTCACCATCTGCACTTTCCTCCATGGGAGTAATTCTCAAACAGTCTACGCTTTGATCGTTCCCAGGAAGACCAGCAGTAGTTTCCGATGCACATCTGGAGACAATCTGTAATCTGTGGACTATGAGTGTGTTGATGAAACACAGAAATAGCATCTGGATTGAATACAACAGTCACCACGCACACTTTCCTCCATGGGTGTAATGTCTCAAACAGTCTACGCTTTGATCGTTTGCTGGAAGACCAGTGGTAGTTTCCGATGCACATCTGGAGGCATTCTGTAATCTGTGGACTATCTAGGTGTTGATGAGACACAGAAGTTGCATCGGGATTGAATACAACAGTTACCATGCGCACTTTCCACCTTGGGAATAATGTCTCTAACAGTCTACGCTTTGATCGTTCCCTGGAAGACCAGTAGTAGTTTCCGATGCACATCTGGATTCATTCTGTAATCTGTGGACTATCTGAGTGTGGATGAAACACAGAAATTACATCGGGATTGAATACAGCAGTCACCATGCGCACTTTCCTCCATGGGAGTAATGTCTCTAACAGTCTAAGCATTTATCGTTCCCCGCATGACCAGTAGTAGTTTCCAATGCACATCTGGAGGCATTCTGTAATCTATGGAACTTCAAAGTGCTGATGAAACACAGAAATTGCATCGGGATTGAATACAACAGGCACCATGCGCACTTTCCTCCATGGGAGTAATGTCTCAAACAGTCTACGCTTTGATCGTTCCCTGGAAACCAGTAGTAGTTTCCGATGCACATCTGGAGGCATTATGCAATCTGTGCACTATCAGACCGTTGATGAAACACAGAAATTGCATCGGGATTGAATATAACTGTCACTATGCGCACTTTCCTCCGTAAAAGTAATGTCTCAAACAGACTACGCTTTGATCGTTCCCAGGAAGACCAGTAGTACTTTCCGATGCACATCTGGAGGCATTCTGTAATCTGTGGACCATCAAAGTGTTGATGAAACACAGAAACTACATCGGGATTGAATACAACAGTCCCCATGCGCACTTTCCTCCATGGGAGTAATGTCTCTAACAGTCTAAGCTTTTATCGTTCCCCGGAAGACCAGTAGTAGTTTCCGATGCACATCTGGAGGCATTCTGTAATCTGTGGACTATCAGAGTGTTGATGAAACACAGAAATTGCATCGGGAGTGAATACAACAGGCACCATGCGCACGTTCCTCCATGGGAGTAATGTCTCAAACAGTCTATTCTTTAATCGTTCCCTGGAAGACCAGAAGTAGTTTCCAATGCACATCTGGAGGCATTCTGTAGTCTGTGGACCTTCAAAGTGCTGATGAAACACAGAAATTGCATCGGGATTGAATACAACAGTCACCATCCGCACTTTCCTCCATGTTGAAATGTCTCAAACAGTCTACGCTTTGATCGTTCCCTGGAAGGCCAGTGTAATTTTCCGACGCACATCTGGAGGAATTCTGTAATCTGTGGACTATCAAAGTGTTGATGAAGCACATAAATTGCATCGGGATTGAATACAACAGTTACCATGCGCACTTTCCTGCTTGGGAGTAATGTCTCTAACAGTCTACGCTTTGTCCATTCCCTGGAAGACCAGTATTAGATTCCGATGCACATCTGGAGGCATTCTGTAATCTGTGGACTATCTAAATGTGTTGATGAAACACAGAAATTACATCGGGATTGAATACAGCTGTCACCATGCGCACTTTCCTCCATGGGAGTAATGTCTCTAACAGTCTAAGCTTTTATCGTTCCCCGGAAGTCCAGAAGTAGTTTCCGATGCACATCTGGAGGCATTCTGTAATCTGTGGACCTTCAAAGTGCTGATGAAACACAGAAATTGCATCAGGATTGAATACAACAGTCACCATCCGCACTTTCCACCTTGGGACTAATGTCTCTAACAGTCTACGCTTTGATCGTTCCCTGGACGACCAGTAGTAGTTTCCGATGCACATTTGGATGCATTCTGTAATCTGTGGACTATCAGAGTGTTGATGAAACACAGAAATTGCCTCGGGATTGAATACAACAGTCACTTGCGCACTTTCCTCCATGGGAGTAAAGTCTGATACAGTCTACGCTTTGATCTTTCCCTGGGAGACCAGAAATATTTTCCGATGCACATCTGGAGGCATTGTGTAATCTGTGGACTATCAGAGTGTTGATGAAACACAGAAATTGCATCGGGATTGAGTACAACAGTCACCATGCGCACTTTCCTCCATGGGAGTAATTCTCAAACAGTCTACGCTTTGATCGTTCCCTTGAAGACCAGTAGTAGTTTCCGATGAACATCTGGTGGCATTCTGTAATCTGTGGACCTTCAAAGTGTTGATGAATCACAGAAATTGCATCGCGAGTGAATACAACAGTCACCATCTGCACTTTCCTCCATGGGAGTAATTCTCAAACAGTCTACGCTTTGATCGTTCCCTTGAAGACCAGTAGTAGTTTCCGATGCACATTTGGAGGCATTCTGTAATCTGTGGACTATCAGGGTGTTGATGAGACACTGAAACTGCATCGGGATTGAATACAACAGTCACCTTTCGCAGTTTTCTCCATGGGAGTAATTCTCAAACGTCTACGCTTTGATCGTTCCCTGGAAGACCAGTAGTAGTTTCCGACGCACATCTGGTGGCAATCTGTAATCTGTGGACCTTCAAAGTGTTGATAAATCACAGAAATTGCATCGGGGTTGAATACAACAGTCACCATCCGCACTTTCCCCCATGGGGGTAATTCTCAAACAGTCTACGGTTTCATCGTTCCCTTGAAGACCAGTAGTAGTTTCCGATGCACATCTGGTGGCATTCTGTAATCTGTGGACCTTAAAAGTGTTAATAAATCACAGAAATTGCATCGGGAGTGAATACAACAGTCACCATGCCCACTTTCCTCCATGGGAGTAATGTCTCAAACAGTCTACGCTTTGATCGTTCGCTGGATGATCAGTAGTAGTTTCCGATGCACATCTGGAGGCATTCTGTTATCTGTGGACTATCAGAGTGTTGATGAAACACAGAAATTGCATCGGGATTGAATACAACAGTCACCATGCGCACTTTCCTCCATGGGAGTAATGTCTCAAACAGTCTATTCTTTGATCGTACCCTGGAAGATTAGAAGTAGTTTCCGATGCACATCTGGAGGCATTCTGTAATCTATGGACTATCAGAGTGTTGATGAAACACAGAAATTGCATCGGGTGTGAATACAACAGTCACCATGCGCACCTTCCTCCATTGGAGTATTGTCTAAGACAGTCTACGCTTTGATCGTTCCCAGGAAGACCAGTTGCAGTTTCCGATGCACATATTGAGGCACTCTGCAATCTGTGGACTATCAGAGTGTTGATGAAACACAGAAAATGCATCGGGATTGAATACAACAGTCACCATCCGCACTTTCCTCCATGGGAGTAATGTCTCAAACAGTCTACGCATTGATCGTTCCCGGGATGACCAGTAGTAGTTACCGACGCACATCTGGAGGCATTCTGTAATCTTTGGACTATCAGAGTGTTGATGAAGCACAGAAATTGCATCGCGATGGAATACAACATTCACCATGCGCACTTTCCTCCATGGGAGTAAAGACTCTAACAGTCTACGCTTTGATCAATCCCTGGAAGACCAGTACTAGTTTTCGATGCACATCTGGAGGCATTCTGTAATCTGTGGACTATCAGAGTGTTGATGAAACACAGAAATTGCATAGGACTTGAATACAACAGTCACCATCCGCTCTTTCCTCCATGTTAAAAATGTCTCAAACAGTCTACGGTTTGATCGTTCCCTGGAAGACCAGTGTAAGTTTCCGATGCACATCTGGAGGAATTCTGTAATCTGTCGACTATCAAAGTGTTGATGAAACACAGAAATTGCATCGGGATTGAATACAACAGTTACCATGCACACTTTCCACCTTGGGAGTAATGTTTCTAACAGTCTACGTATTGATCGTTCCCTGGAAGACCAGTTGTAGTTTCCGTGGCACACCTGGAGGCATTCTGTAATCTGTGGACCTTCACAGTGTTGATGATGCACAGAACTTGCATCGGGCGTGAATACAACAGTCACCATCCGCACTTTCCTAAATGGGAGTAATTCTCAAACAGTCTACGCTTTTATCGTTCCCTGGAAGACCAGTAGTAGTTTCCGACGCACATCTGGAGGCATTCTGTAATCTGTGGACCTTCAAAGTGTTGATGAATCACAGAAATTGCATCGGGATTGAATACAACAGTCACCATGCCCACTTTCCTCCATGGGTGTAATGTCTCAAACAGTCTACGCTTTGATCGTTAGCTGGAAGACCAGTAGTAGTTTCCGATGCACATCTGGAGGCATTCTGTAATCTGTGGACTATCAGAGTTTTCATAAAACACAGAAATTGCATCGGGATTGAATATAACAGTCAACATGAGCTCTTTGCTCCATGGGAGTAATGTCTCAAGAAGTCTTTTTTTTATCGTTCCCTGCAAGACCAGTAGTAGTTTCCGATGCACATCTGGAGGCATTCTGTAATCTGAGGAATATCAGACTGTTGATGAAACACAGACAATGCATCGGGATTTAATACAACAGTCACCATGCGCACTTTCCTCTATGGGAGTAATGTCTTAAAGATTTTACGCTTTGATCGATCTCTGGAAGACCAGTAGTAGTTTCCGATGCACATTTGGAGGCATTCTGTAATCTGTGGATTATCAGAGAGTTTATGAAACACTAAAATTGCATCGGGATTGAGTACAACAGTCACCAAGCCCACTTTCCTCCATGGAGTAATGTCTCAAACAGTCTACGCTTTCAACGTTCCCTGGAAGACCAGTAGTAGTTTCCGTGGCACACCTGGAGGCATTCTGTAATCTGTGGACTATCAGACTGTTGATGAAACACAGAAATTGCATCGGAATTGAATACAACAGTCACCATGCGCACTTTCCTCCATGGGAGTAATGTCTCAAACAGCCTACGCTTAGATCGTTCCCTGGAAGACCAGTAGAATTTTCCGATGCACATCTGGAGGCATTCTGTAATCTGTGGACTATCAGAGTTTTGATGAAACACAGATATTGCTTCGGGATTGAATGCAACAGTCACCATGCGCACTTTTCTCCATGGGAGTAATGTCTCAAACAGCCTACGCTTTGATCGTTACCTGGAAGACCAGTAGTAGTTTCCGATGCACATCTGGAGGCATTCTGTAATCTGTGGACTATCAGAGTGTTAATGAAACACAGAAATTTCATCGGGATTGAATACAACTGCCACCATTCGCAGTTTCCTCCATGGGAGTAATTCTCAAACGTCTACGCTTTGATCGTTCCCTGGAAGACCAGTAGTAGTTTCCGACGCACATCTGGAGGCATTCTGTAATCTGTGGACCTTCAAAGTGTTGATGAAACCGGGAAATTGCCTCGGGATTGAATACAACAGTCACCATGCGCACTTTCCTCCATGGGAGTAATGTCTGAAACAGTCTACGCTTTGATCGTTCCCTGGGAGACCAGAAGTAGTTTCCGATGCACATCTGGAGGCATTCTGTAATCTGTGGACTATCAGAGTGTTGACGAAACACAGAAATTTCATCGGGATTGAATACAACAGTCACCATTCGCAGTTTCTACCATGGGAGTAATTCTCAAACGTCTACGCTTTGATCGTTCCCTGGAAGACCAGTAGTAGTTTCCGACGCACATCTGGAGGCATTCTGTAATCTGTGGACCTTCAAAGTGTTGATGAAACATAAAAATTGCCTCGGGATTGAATACAACAGTCACCATGCGCACTTTCCCCCATGGGAGTAATTTCTGAAACAGTCTACGCTTTGATCGTTAACTGGGAGACCAGAAGTAGTTTCCGATGCACATCTGGGGGCATTCTGTAATCTGTGGACCTTCAAAGTGTTGATGAAACACAGAAATTGCATCGGGAGTGAATACAACAGTCACCATCCGCACTTTCCAACATGGGAGTAATCCTTAAACAATCTACGCTTTTATCGTTCCCTTGAAGACCAGTAGTAGTTTCCGATTCACATCTGGTGGCATTCTGTAATCTGTGGACCTTCAAAGTGTTGATGAATCACATTAATTGCATCGGGATTGAATACAACAGTCACCATGAGCACTTTCCTCCATGGGAGTAATTCTCAAACAGAGTACGTTTTGATCGTTCTCTGGAAATCCAGTAGTAGTTATCGTTGCACATCTGTAGACAATCTGTAATCTGTGGAACTTCAAAGTGTTGATGAAACATAGAAATTGCCTCAGGATTCAATACAACAGTAACCATGCGCACTTTCCTCCATGGGAGTAATGTCTCAAACAGTCTACGCTTTGATCGTCCCCTGGAAGACCAGTAGTAGTTACCGATGCACATCTGGAGGCATTCTGTAATC
Source organism: Schistocerca gregaria (assembly GCF_023897955.1). NCBI lineage: Eukaryota > Metazoa > Arthropoda > Insecta > Orthoptera > Acrididae > Schistocerca > Schistocerca gregaria. The sequence goes on from NC_064929.1 coordinate 46,543,069, forward strand.
TGTGGACTATCAGAGTGTTGATGAAACACAGAAATTTCATCGGGATTTAATACAACAGTCACCATGAGCACTTTCCTCCATGGGAGCAATGTCTCAAACAGTCTACGCTTTGATCGTTCCCTGGAGGACCAGTTTTAGTTTCCGATGCACATCTGGAGGCATTCTGTAATCTGTGGACTATCAGAGTGTTGATGAAACACAGAAATTGCATCGGGATTGAATACAACAGTTACCACGCGCACTTTCCTCCAAGGGAGTAATGTCTCTAACAGTCTACGCTTTGATCGTTCCCTGCAAGGCCAGTAGTAGTTTCCGATGCACATCTGGAGGCATTCTGCAATTTGTTTACTATCAGAGTGTTTATGAAACACTAAAATTGCATCGGGATTGAGTACAACAGTCGCCATGCGCACTTTCCTCCATGGAGTAATGTCTCAAACAGTCTACGCTTTGATCGTTCCCATGAAGACCAGTAGTAGTTTCCGTGGCACACCTGGAGGCATTCTGTAATCTGTGGACTATTAGACTGTTGATGAAACACAGAAATTGCATCGGAATTGAATACAACAGTCACCATGCGCACTTTCCTCCATGGGAGTAATGTCTCAAAGAGCCTACGCTTAGATCGTTCCCTGGAAGACCAGTAGTAGTTTCCGATGCACATCTGGAGGCATTCTGTAATCTGTGGACTATCAGAGTGTTGATGAAACACAGAAATTTCATCGGGATAGAATACAACAGTCACCATTCGCAGTTTCCTCCATGGGAGTAATTCTCAAACGTTTACGCTTTGATCGTTCCCTGGAAGACCAGTAGTAGTTACCGATGCACATCTGGTGGCATTCTGTAATCTGTGGACCTTCAAAGTGTTGATGAATCACAGAAATTGCATCGGGATTGGATACAACAGTCACCATGCGCACTTTCCTCCATGGGAGCAATGTCTCAAACAGTCTACGCTTTGATCGTTCCCTGGAGGACCAGTTTTAGTTTGCGATGCACATCTGGAGGCATTCTGTAATCTGTGAACTATCAGACTGTTGATGAAACACAGAAATTGCATCGGAATTGAATACAACAGTCACCATGCGCACTTTTCTCCATGGGAGTAATGTATCAAACAGCGTAATCTTTGATCGTTCCCTGGAAGACCTGAAGTAGTTTCCGATGCCCATCTGGAGGCATTCTGTAATATGTGGACTATCAGTGTGTTGATGAAAGACAGAAATTGCATCGGGATTGAATACAACAGTCACCATGAACACTTTCCCCCATGGGAGTAAAGTCTCAAACAGCCTACGCTTTTATCGTTCCCTGGAAGACCTGAAGAAGTTTCCGATGCACATCTGGACGCATTCTGTAATCTGTGCAGTATCAGAGTGTTGACGAAACACAGAAATTGCATCGGGATTGAATACAACAGTCACCATATGCACTTTCCTCCATGGGAGTAATCTCTCAAACAGTCTACGCTTTGATCGTTCCCAGGAAGACCGGTAGTAGTTTCCGATGCACATCTGGAGGCATTCTGTAATCTGTGGACTATCAGAGAGTTGATGAAACACAGAATTTGCATCGGGATTGATTACAACAGTCACCATGCGCACTTTCCTCCATGGCAGTAATGTCTCAAACAGTCTGCGCTTTGAACGTTCCCTGGAAGACCAGTAGTAGTTTTCGATGCACATCTGGAGGCATTCTGAAATCTGTGGGCTAACTGAGTGCTGATGAAACACAGAAATTGCTTCGGGATTGAATAGAACAGTCATTATCCGCACTCTCCTCCATGGGGGTAAAGTCTGAAACAGTCTACGCTTTGATCGTTCCCTGGAAGACCAGTAGTAGTTTCCGATGCACATTTGGAGGCATTCTGTAATCTGTGGACTATCAGAGTGTTGATGAAACACATAAATTGCATCGGGATTGAATACAACAGTCACCATGAGCACTTTCCTCCATGGGAGTAATGTCTCAAACATTCTTTTTCTTATTGTTCCCTGGAAGACCAGTAGTAGTTTCCGATGCACATCTGGAGGCATTCTGTAATCTGTGGAATATCAGACTGTTGATGAAACACAGATATTGCACTGGGATTCAATACAACAGTCACCTTGCGCACTTTCCTCCATGGGAGTAATGTCTCAAACAGTCTACGCTTTTATCGTTCCCTGGAAGTCCTGAAGTAGTTTCCGATGCACATCTGGAGGCATTCTATAATCTGTGGAGTATCAGAGTGTTGATGAAACACAGAAATTGCATCGGGATTGAATACAACAGTCACCATGCGCACTTTCCTCCATGGGAGTAATGTCTTCAACAGTTTACGTTTTGATCGTTCCCTGGAAGATCAGTAGTAGTTTCCGATGCATACCAGGAGGCATTCTGTAATCTGTGGGCTATCAGAGTGTTTATGAAACACAGAAATTGCATCGGGATTGAATACAACAGTCACCATCCGCACTTTCCTAAATGGGAGTAAAGTCTGAAAGAGTCTACGCTTTGATCGTTCCCTGGAAGACCAGTAGTAGTTTCCGATGCACATCTGGTGGCGTTATGTAATTTGTGGACTACCAGACTGTTGATGAAACTCAGAAATTGCATCGGGATTGAACACTACAGTCACCATGCTCACTTTCTTTCACGTGAGTAGTGTCTCAAACAGTCTACTCTTTGATCGTTCTGTGGAAGACCAGTAGTAGTTTCCGATGCACATCTGGTAGCATTCTGTAATCTGTGGACTATCAGAGTGTTGATGAAACACATAAATTGCATCGGGATTGAATACAACACTCACCATGCGCACTTTCTTCATGGGAGTAATGTCTCAAACAGTCTACGCTTTGATCGTTCCCTGGAAGACCAGTGGTAGTTTCCGATGCACATCTGTAGGCATTCTGTAACCTGTGGACTATCAGACTGTTTATGAAACACAGAAATTGCATCGGGATTGAATACAACAGTCACCATGCGCACTCTCCTCCATGGGAGTAATGTCTCAAAGAGTCTACGCTTTGATCGTTCTCTGGAAGACCGGTAGTAGTTTCCGATGCACATCTGGAGGCATTCTGTAATCTGTGGACTATCAGAGTATTGATGAAACACAGAAATTGCACCGGGATTGTATACAACAGTCACGATGCTTACCTTCGTTTATGGGAGTAATGTCTCAAAGAGTTTACGCTTTGATCCATCTTTGGAAGACCAGTAGTAGTTTCCGATGCACATCTGGAGGCATTCTGTAATCTGTGGAATATCAGAGTGTTCATGTAACACAGAAATTGCATCGGGATTGAATACAACAGTCACCATGCGCACTTCCCTCCATGGGAGTAGTGTCTCATACAGTCTACGCTTTGATCGTTCCCTGGAATACCAGAAGTAGTTTCCATGCACATATGGAGGCATTCTGAAATCTGTGGACTAACTGAGTGTTGATGAAACATAGAAATTGCATCGGGATTGAATACAACAGTCACGATGCTTACCTTCCTCCATGGGAGTAATATCTCAAAGATTTTACGCTTTGATCGATCCCTGGAAGACCAGTAGTAGTTTCCGATGAACATCTGGAGGCATTCTGTAATCTGTGGACTATCAGACTGTTGATGAAACGCAGAAATTGCATCGGGATTGAATACAACAATCACCATGCGCACTTTCCTCCGTGGGAGAAATCTCTCAAACAGTCTACGCTTTGATCGTTCCCTGGAAGACCAGAAGTAGTTTCCGATGCACATCTGGAGGCATTCTGTAATCTGTGGACCTTCAAAGTGCTGATGAAACACAGAAATTGCATCGGGATTGAATACAACAGTCACCATCCGCACTTTCCTCCATGTTAAAAATGTCTCAAACAGTCTACGCTTTGATCGTTCCTTGGAAGACCAGTGTAAGTTTGCGATGTACATCTGGAGTAATTCTGTAATCTGTGGACTATCAAAGTGTTGATGAAACACAGAAATTGCATCGGGATTGAATACAACAGATACCATGCGCACTTTCCACCTTGGGTGTAATGTCTCTAACAGTCTACGCTTTGATCGTTCTCTGGAAGACCAGTAGTAGTTTCCGATGCACATCTGGAGGCATTCTGTAGTCTGTGGACTATCTGAGTATTGATGAAACACAGAAATTGCATCGGGATTGAATACAACAGTCAAAATCTGCGCTTTCCTCCATGGGAGTAATTCTCAAACAGTCTACGCTTTGATCGTTTAGTGGAAGACCAGTAGTGGTTTCCGATGCACATCTGGAGGCATTCAGTAATCTGTGGAGTATCAGACTGTTGATGAAATACAGACAATGCATCAAGATTGAATACAACAGTCACCATGCGCACTTTCCTCCATGGGAGTAATGTCTTAAAGAGTTTACGCTTTGATCGTTCCCTGGAAGACCAGTAGTAGTTTCCGATGCACATCTGGAGGCATTCTGCAATCTGTGGACTATCAGCGTGTTGATGAAACACAGAAATTGCATCGGGATTGAATACAACAGTCACCATGCGCACTTTCCTCCATGGGAGCAATGTCTCAAATAATCTACGCTTTGATAGTTCTCTGGAGGACCAGTTTTAGTTTCCGATGCACATCTGGAGGCAGTCAGTAATCCGTGGACCTTCAAACTGTTGATGAAACACAGAAATTGCATCGGGATTGAATACAACAGTCACCATGCGCACTTTCCTCCATGGGAGTAATGTCTCAAACAGTCTACGCTTTGATCGTTCCCTGGAAGACCTGTGGTACTTTCCGATGCACATCTGGAGGCATTCTGTAGCCTGTGGACTATCAGACTGTTGATGAAACACAGAAATTGCATCGGGATTGAATACAACAGTCATCATGCGCACTTTCCTCCATGGCAGTAATGTCTCAAACAGTCTACGCTTTGATCGTTCCCTGGAAGACCAGTAGTAGTTTTCGATGCACATCTGGGTGCATTCTGAAATCTGTGGACTAACTGAGTGTTGATGAAACACAGAAATTGCATCGGGATTGAATACAACAGTCACCATCCGCACTCTCCTCCATGGGAGTAAAGTCTGAAACAGTCTACGCTTTGACCGTTCCCTGGAAGACCAGTAGTAGTTTCCGGTGCACATCTGGTGGCATTATGTAATTTGTGGACTATCAGACTGTTGATGAAACACTAAAATTGCATCGGGATTGAGTACAACAGTCACCATGCGCACTTTCCTCCATGGGAGTAATGTCTCAAACAGTCTACGCTTTGATCGTTCCCTGGAAGACCAGTAGTAGTTTGTGATGCACACCTGGATCATTCTGCAATCTGTGGACTACCAGACTGTTGATGAAACACAGAAATTGCATCGGAATTTTAATACAACAGTAACTATGCGCACTTTCCTCCATGGGAGTAATGTCTCAAGCAGTCTACGCTTTGAGCGTCCCCTGGAAGACCAGTAGTAGTTTCCGATGCACATCTAGAAGCATTCTGTAATCTGTGGACTATCAGAGTGTTGATGAAACACATAAATTGCATCGGGATTGAATACAGCAGTCACCATGCGCACTTTCCAGCATGGGAGTAATGTCTCAAACAGTCTACGCTTTGATCGTTCCCTGGAAGACCAGTAGTAGTTTTCGATGCACGTCTGGAGGCATTCTGAAATCTGTGGACTAGCTGAGTGTTGATGAATAACAGAAATTGCATCGGGATTGAATACAACAGTCACCATTCGCACTCTCCTCCATGGGAGTAAAGTCTGAAACAGTCTACGCTTTGATCGTTCCCTGGAAGACCAGTAGTAGTTTCCGTTGCACATCTGGTGGCATAATGTAATTTGTGGACTATCAGACTGTTGATGAACCTCAGAAATTGCATCGGGATTGAACACAACAGTCACCGTGCACACTTTCCTACACTGGAGTAGTGTCTCATACAGTCTACTCTTTAATCGTTCTGTGGAAGGCCAGTAGTAGTTTCCGATGCACATCTGGTAGCATTCTGTAATCTGTTTTCTATCAGAGTGTTGATGAAACACATAAATTGAATCGGGATTGAATACAACAGTCACCATGCGCACTTTCCTCCATGGGAGTAATGTCTCAAACAGTCAACGCTTTGATCGTTCCCTGGAAGACCAGTGGTACTTTCCGATGCACATCTGGAGGCAATCTGTAACCTGTGGACTATCAGACTGTTGATGAAACACAGAAATTGCATCGGGATTGAATACAACAGTCACCATGCGCACTTTCCTCCATGGGAGTAATGTCTCAAACAGTCTACGCTTTGATCGTTCCCTGGAAGACCAGTAGTAGTTTCCGATGCACATCTGGAGGCATTCTGTAATCTGTGGACTATCAGACTGTTGATGAAACACAGAAATTGCATCGGGATTGAATACAACAGTCATCATGCGCACTTTCCTCCATGGCAGTAATGTCTCAAACAGTCTACGCTTTGATCGTTCCCTGGAAGACCAGTAGTAGTTTTCGATGCACATCTGGGTGCATTCTGAAATCTGTGGACTAACTGAGTGTTGATGAAACACAGAAATTGCATCGGGATTGAATACAACAGTCACCATCCGCACTCTCCTCCATGGGAGTAAAGTCTGAAACAGTCTACGCTTTGACCGTTCCCTGGAAGACCAGGAGTAGTTTCCGGTGCACATCTGGTGGCATTATGTAATTTGTGGACTATCAGACTGTTGATGAAACACTAAAATTGCATCGGGATTGAGTACAACAGTCACCATTCGCACTTTCCTCCATGGGAGTAATGTCTCAAACAGTCTACGCTTTGATCGTTCCCTGGAAGACCAGTAGTAGTTTGTGATGCACACCTGGATCATTCTGCAATCTGTGGACTACCAGACTGTTGATGAAACACAGAAATTGCATCGGAATTTTAATACAACAGTAACTATGCGCACTTTCCTCCATGGGAGTAATGTCTCAAGCAGTCTACGCTTTGATCGTTCCCTGGAAGACCAGTAGTAGTTCCCGATGCACATCTAGAGGCATTCTGTAATCTGTGGACAATCAGAGTGTTGATGAAACACATAAATTGCATCGGGATTGAATACAGCAGTCACCATGCGCACTTTCCTGCATGGGAGTAATGTCTCAAACAGTCTACGCTTTGATCGTTCCCTGGAAGACCAGTAGTAGTTTTCGATGCACGTCTGGAGGCATTCTGAAATCTGTGGACTAACTGAGTGTTGATGAATCACAGAAATTGCATCGGGATTGAATACAACAGTCACCATTCGCACTCTCCTCCATGGGAGTAAAGTCTGAAACAGTCTACGCTTTGATCGTTCCCTGGAAGACCAGTAGTAGTTTCCGTTGCACATCTGGTGGCATAATGTAATTTGTGGACTATCAGACTGTTGATGAACCTCAGAAATTGCATCGGGATTGAACACAACAGTCACCGTGCACACTTTCCTACACTGGAGTAGTGTCTCATACAGTCTACTCTTTAATCGTTCTGTGGAAGACCAGTAGTAGTTTCCGATGCACATCTGGTAGCATTCTGTAATCTGTTTTCTATCAGAGTGTTGATGAAACACATAAATTGAATCGGGATTGAATACAACAGTCACCATGCGCACTTTCCTCCATGGGAGTAATGTCTCAAACAGTCAACGCTTTGATCGTTCCCTGGAAGACCAGTGGTACTTTCCGATGCACATCTGGAGGCAATCTGTAACCTGTGGACTATCAGACTGTTGATGAAAGACAGAAATTGCATCGGGATTGAATACAACAGTCACCATTCGCACTTTCCTCCATGGGAGTAATGTCTCAAACAGTCTACGCTTTGATCGTTCCCTGGAAGACCAGTAGTAGTTTGTGATGCACACCTGGATCATTCTGCAATCTGTGGACTACCAGACTGTTGATGAAACACAGAAATTGCATCGGAATTTTAATACAACAGTAACTATGCGCACTTTCCTCCATGGGAGTAATGTCTCAAGCAGTCTACGCTTTGATCGTTCCCTGGAAGACCAGTAGTAGTTTCCGATGCACATCTAGAGGCATTCTGTAATCTGTGGACAATCAGAGTGTTGATGAAACACATAAATTGCATCGGGATTGAATACAGCAATCACCATGCGCACTTTCCTGCATGGGAGTAATGTCTCAAACAGTCTACGCTTTGATCGTTCCCTGGAAGACCAGTAGTAGTTTTCGATGCACGTCTGGAGGCATTCTGAAATCTGTGGACTAACTGAGTGTTGATGAATCACAGAAAATGCATCGGGATTGAATACAACAGTCACCATTCGCACTCTCCTCCATGGGAGTAAAGTCTGAAACAGTCTACGCTTTGATCGTTCCCTGGAAGACCAGTAGTAGTTTCCGTTGCACATCTGGTGGCATAATGTAATTTGTGGACTATCAGACTGTTGATGAACCTCAGAAATTGCATCGGGATTGAACACAACAGTCACCGTGCACACTTTCCTACACTGGAGTAGTGTCTCATACAGTCTACTCTGTAATCGTTCTGTGGAAGACCAGTAGTAGTTTCCGATGCACATCTGGTAGCATTCTGTAATCTGTTTTCTATCAGAGTGTTGATAAAACACATAAATTGAATCGGGATTGAATACAACAGTCACCATGCTCACTTTCCTCCATGGGAGTAATGTCTCAAACAGTCAACGCTTTGATCGTTCCCTGGAAGACCAGTGGTACTTTCCGATGCACATCTGGAGGCAATCTGTAACCTATGGACTATCAGACTGTTGATGAAAGACAGAAATTGCATCGGGATTGAATACAACAGTCACCATGCGCACTTTCCTCCATGGGAGTAATGTCTCAAACAGTCTACGCTTTGATCGTTCCCTGGAAGACCAGTAGTAGTTTCCGATGCACATCTGGAGGCATTCTGTAACCTGTGGACTATCAGACTGTTGATGAAACACAGAAATTGCATCGGGATTGAATACAACAGTCATCATGCGCACTTTCCTCCATGGCAGTAATGTCTCAAACAGTCTACGCTTTGATCGTTCAATGGAAGACCAGTAGTAGATTTCGATGCACATCTGGGTGCATTCTGAAATCTGTGGACTAACTGAGTGTTGATGAAACACAGAAATTCCATCGGGATTGAATATAACAGTCACCATCCGCACTCTCCTCCATGGTAGTAAAGTCTTGAACAGTCTACGCTTTGATCGTTCCCTGGAAGACCAGTAGTAGTTTCCGATGCACATCTGGTGGCATTATATAATTTGTGGACTATCAGACTGTTAATGAAACTCAGAAATTGCATCGGGATTGAACACTACAGTCACCATGCGCACTTTCCTCCAAGGGAGTAGTGTCTCAAACAGTCTACTCATTGATCGTTCTGTGGAAGACCAGTAGTAGTTTCCTATGCACATCTGGTAGCATTCTGTAATCTGTGGACTATCAGAGTGTTGATGAAACACATAAATTGCATCGAGAGTGAATACAACAGTCATCATCCGCACTTTCCTCCATGGGAGTAATTCTCAAACAGTCTACGCTTTGATCGTTCCCTGGAAGACCAGTAGTAGTTTCCGATGCACATCTGGAGGAATTCTGTAATCTGTGGACTATCAGAGTGTTGATGAAACACTGAAATAGCATCGGGATTGAATACAACAGTCACCAAGCGCACTTTCCTACGTGGGAGTAATGTTTTAAAGAGTTTACGCTTTGATCGTTCCCTGGAAGACCAGTAGTAGTTTCCGACCCACATCTGGAGGAATTCTGTAATCTGTGGACCTTCAAAGTGTTGATGAAACACAGACATTGCCTCGGGATTGAATACAACAGTCACCATGCGCACTTTCCTCCGTGGGAGTAATGTCTGAAACAGTCTACGCTTTGATCGTTCCCTGGGAGACCAGAAGTAGTTTCCGATGCACATCTGGAGTCATTCTGTAATCTGTGGACCTTCAAAGTGTTGATGAAACAAAGAAATTGCATCGGGAGTGAATACAACAGTCAGCATCCGCACTTTCCTCCATGGGAGTAATTCTCAAACAGTCTACGCTCTTATCGTTCCCTTGAAGACCAGAACTAGATTCCGATGCACCTCTGGTGGCTTCTGTAATCTGCGGACCTGCAAAGTGTTGATGAATCACAGAAATTGCATCGAGAGTAAATACAAAAGTCACCATCCGCACTTTCCTGCATGGGAGTAATTCTCAAACAGTCTACGCTTTGATCGTTCCCTGGAAGACCAGTAGTAGTTTCCGATGCACATCTGGAGGCATTCTGTAATCTGTGGACTATCAGAGTGTTGATGAAACACTGAAATTGCATCGGGATTGAATACAACAGTCACCATGCGCATTTTCCTCCATGGGAGTAATGTTTTAAAGAGTTTACGCTTTGATCGTTCCCTGGGAGACCAGTAGTAGTTTCCGATGCACATCTGGAGGCATTCTGCAATCTGTGGACTATCAGAGGGTTGATGAAACACAGAACTTGCATCGGGATTGAATACAACAGTCACCATGCGCACTTTCCTCCATGGGAGTAGTTTCTCATACAGTCTACGCTTTGATCGTTCCCTGGAATACCAGAAGTAGTTTCCATGCACATCTGGAGGCATTCTGAAATCTGTGGACTAACTGAGTGTTGATGAAACACAGAAATTGCATCGGGATTGAATACAACAGTCACGATGCTTACCTTCCTCCATGGGAGTAATGTCTCAAAGATTTTACGCTTTGATCGATCAATGGAAGACCAGTAGTAGTTTACGATGCTCATCTGGAGGTATTCTGTAATCTGTGGACTATCAGACTGTTGATGAAACACAGAAATTGCATCGTGATTGAATACAACATTCACCATGCGCACTTTCCTCCATGGGAGTAATCTCTCAAACAGTCTACCCTTTGATCGTTCCCAGGAAGACCAGAAGTAGTTTCCGATGCACATCTGGAGGCATTCTGTAATCTGTGGACCTTCAAAGTGCTGATGAAACCCAGAAACTGCATCGGGATTGAATACAACAGTCACCATCCGCACTTTCCTCCATGTTAAAAATGTCTCAAACAGTCTACGCTTTGATCGTTCCTTGGAAGACCAGTGTAAGTTTGCGATGCACATCTGGAGGAATTCTGTAATCTGTGGACTATCAAAGTGTTGATGAATCACAGAAATTGCATCGGGATTGAATACAACAGTTACCATGCGAACTTTCCACCTTTTGAGTAATGTCTCTAACAGTCTACGCTTTGATCGTTCCCTGGAAGACCAGTAGTAGTTTCCGATGCACATCTGGAGGAATTCTGTAATCTGTGGACTATCAAAGTGTTGATGAATCACAGAAATTGCATCGGGATTGATTACAACAGTTACCATGCGCACTTTCCACCTTGGGAGTAATGTCTGAAACAGTCTACGCTTTGATCGTTCGCTGGAAGACCAGTGGTAGTTTCCGATGCAGATCTGGAGGCATTCTGTAATCTGTGGACTATCAGAGTGTTGATGAAACACAGAAATTGCATCGGGATTGAATACAACAGTCACCATTCGCAGTTTCCTCCATGGGAGTAATTCTCAAACGTCAACGATTTGATCGTTCCCTGGAAGACCAGTAGTAGTTCCGACGCACATCTGAAGGAATTCTGTAATCTGTGGACCTTCAAAGTGTTGATGAAACACAGAAATTGCCTCGGGATGGAAGACAACAGTCACCATGCGCACTTTCCTCCATGGGAGTAATGTCTGAAACAGTCTACGCTTTGATCGTTCCCTGGGAGACCAGAAGAAGTTTCCGATGCACATCTGGAGGCATTCTGTAATCTGTGGTCCTTCAAAGTGTTGATGAAACACAGAAATTGCATCGGGAGTGAATACAACAGTCAGCATCCGCACTTTCCTCCATGGGAGTAATTCTCAAACAGTCTACGCTCTAATCGTTCCCTTGAAGACCAGTAGTAGTTTCCGATGCACATCTGGTGGCTTCTGTAATCTGTGGACCTGCAAAGTGTTGATGAATCACAGAAATTGCATCGAGAGTGAATACAACAGTCACCATCCGCACTTTCCTCCAGGGGAGTAATTCTCAAACAGTCTACGCTTTGATCGTTCCCTGGAAGACCAGTAGCAGTTTCCGATGCACATCTGGAGGCATTCATTAATCAGTGGACTATCAGAGTGTTGATGAAACACTGAAATTGCATCGGGATTGAATACAACAGTCACCATGTGCAGTTTCCTCCATGGGAGTAATGTTTTAAAGAGTTTACGCTTTGATCGTTCCCTTTAAGACCAGTAGTAGTTTCCGATGCACATCTGGAGAAATTCTGCAATCTGTGGACTATCAGAGTGTTGATGAACACAGAAATTGCATCGGGATTGAATACAACAGTCACCATGCGCACTTTCCTCCATGCGAGCATTGTCTCAAACAATCTACGCTTTGATCGTTCCCTGGAGGACCAGTTTTAGTTTCCGATGCACATCTGGAGGCATTCTGTTATCCGTGGATCTTCAAAGTGTTGATGAAACACAGAAATTGCATCGGGATTGAATGCAACAGTTACCATGCGCACTTTCCTCCATGGGAGTAATGTCTCTAACAGTCTACGCTTTGATCGTTCCCTGAAAGACCAGTAGTAGTTTCCGATGCACATCTGGAGGCATTCTGTAATCTGTGGACTATCACAGTGTTGATGAAACACTAAAATTGCATCGGGATTGAGTACAACAGTCACCATGCGCACTCTCCTCCATGGCAGTAATGTCTCAAACAGTCTACGCTTTGATCGTTCCCTGGAAGACCAGTAGTAGTTTCCGATGCACATCTGGATGCATTCTGTAATCTGTGGATTATCAGAGTGTTGATGAAACACAGAAATTACATCGGGATTGAATACAACAGTCACCATGCGCACTTTCCTCCACGGGAGTAATTCTCAAACAGTCTACACTTTGATCATTCCCTGGAGGTCCAGTAGCAGTTTCCGATGCACATCTGGAGGCATTCTGTAATCCGTGGAACTTCAAAGTGTTGATGAAACACAGAAATTGCATCGGGATTGAATACGTCACTATCCGCACTTTCCTCCATGTTAGTAATGTCTCAAACAGTCTACGCTTTGATCGTTCCCTGGAAGAACAGTTTTACTTTCCGATGCACATCAGGAGGCATTCTGTAATCTGTGGACTATCAGAGTGTTGAGGAAACACAGAAATTGCCTCTGGATTGAGTACAACAGTCACCATGCGCACTTTCCTCCATGGGAGTAATATCTCAAACAGTCTACGCTTTGATCATTCCCTGGAGGTCCAGTAGCAGTTTCCGATGCACATCTGGAGGCATTCTGTAATCCGTGGAACTTCAAAGTGTTGATGAAACACAGAAATTGCATCGGGATTGAATACGTCACTATCCGCACTTTCCTCCATGTTAGTAATGTCTCAAACAGTCTACGCTTTGATCGTTCCCTGGAAGAACAGTTTTACTTTCCGATGCACATCAGGAGGCATTCTGTAATCTGTGGACTATCAGAGTGTTGAGGAAACACAGAAATTGCCTCGGGATTGAGTACAACAGTCACCATGCGCACTTTCCTCCATGGGAGTAATATCTCAAACAGTCTACGCTTTGATCGTTCCCAGGAAGACCAGAAGTAGTTTCCGATGCACATCTGGAGGCATTCTGTAATCTGTGGACCTTCAAAGTGTTGATGAAACACAGAAATTGCATCGGGAGTGAATACAACAGTCAGCATCCGCACTTTCCTCCATGGGAGTAATTCTCAAACTGTCTACGCTCTAATCGTTCCCTTGAAGACCAGTAGTAGTTTCCGATGCACATCTGGTGGCTTCTGTAATCTGTGGACCTGCAAAGTGTTGATGAATCACAGAAATTGCATCGAGAGTGAATACAACAGTCACCATCCGCACTTTCCTCCATGGGAGTAATTCTCAAACAGTCTACGCTTTGATCGTTCCCTGGAAGACCAGTAGTAGTTTCCGATGCACATCTGGAGGCATTCTGTAATCTGTGGACCTGCGAAGTGCTGATGAAACACAGAAATTGCATCGGGATTGAATACAACAGTCACCATCCGCACTTTACTCCATGTTAAAAATGTCTCAAACAGCCTACGCTTTGATCGTTCCTTGGAAGACCAGTGTAAGCTTGCGATGCACATCTGGAGGAATTCTGTAATCTGTGGACTATCAAAGTGTTGATGAATCACAGAAATTGCATCGGGATTGATTACAACAGTTACCATGCGCACTTTCCACCTTGGGAGTAATGTCTCTAACAGTCTACGCTTTGATCGTTCCCTGGAAGATCAGTAGTAGTTTCCGATGCACATTTGGAGGCATTCTGTAATCTGTGGACTATCAGAGTGTTGATGAAACACAGAAATTGCCTCTTGATTGAATACAACAGTCACCTTGCGCACTTTCCTCCGTGGGAGTAATGTCTGAAACAGTCCACGCTTTGATCGTTCGCTGGAAGACCAGTGGTAGTTTCCGATGCAGATCTGGAGGCATTCTGTAATCTGTGGACTATCAGAGTGTTGATGAAACACAGAAATTGCATTGGGATTGAATACAACAGTGACCATTCGCAGTTTACTCCATGGGAGTAATTCTCAAACGTCAACGGTTTGATCGTTCCCTGGAAGACCAGTAGTAGTTTCCGACGCACATCTGGAGGAATTCTGTAATCTGTGGACCTTCAAAGTGTTGATGAAACACAGAAATTGCCTCGGGATTGAAGACAACAGTCACCATGCGCACTTTCCTCCATGGGAGTAATGTCTGAAACAGTCTACGCTTTGATCGTTCCCTGGGAGACCAGAAGTAGTTTCCGATGCACATCTGGAGGCATTCTGTAATCTGTGGACCTTCAAAGTGTTGATGAAACACAGAATTTGCATCGGGAGTGAATACAACAGTCAGCATCCGCACTTTCCTCCATGGGAGTAATTCTCAAACAGTCTACGCTCTAATCGTTCCCTTGAAGACCAGTAGTAGTTTCCGATGCACATCTGGTGGCTTCTGTAATCTGTGGACCTGCAAAGTGTTGATGAATCACAGAAATTGCATCGAGAGTGAATACAACAGTCACCATCCGCACTTTCCTCCATGGGAGTAATTCTCAAACAGTCTACGCTTTGATCGTTCCCTGGAAGACCAGTAGTAGTTTCCGATGCAGATCTGGAGGCATTCTGTAATCTGTGGACCTTCGAAGTGCTGATGAATCACAGAAATTGCATCGGGATTGAATACAACAGTCACCATCCGCACTTTACTCCATGTTAAAAATGTCTCAAACAGCCTACGCTTTGATCGTTCCTTGGAAGACCAGTGTAAGTTTGCGATGCACATCTGGAGGAATTCTGTAATCTGTGGACTATCAAAGTGTTGATGAATCACAGAAATTGCATCGGGATTGATTACAACAGTTACCATGCGCACTTTCCACCTTGGGAGTAATGTCTGAAACAGTCTACGCTTTGATCGTTCGCTGGAAGACCAGTGGTAGTTTCCGATGCAGATCTGGAGGCATTCTGTAATCTGTGGACTATCAGAGTGTTGATGAAACACAGAAATTGCATCGGGATTGAATACAACAGTCACCATTCGCAGTTTCCTCCATGGGAGTAATTCTCAAACGTCAACGATTTGATCGTTCCCTGGAAGACCAGTAGTAGTTCCGACGCACATCTGGAGGAATTCTGTAATCTGTGGACCTTCAAAGTGTTGATGAAACACAGAAATTGCCTCGGGATGGAAGACAACAGTCACCATGCGCACTTTCCTCCATGGGAGTAATGTCTGAAACAGTCTACGCTTTGATCGTTCCCTGGGAGACCAGAAGAAGTTTCCGATGCACATCTGGAGGCATTCTGTAATCTGTGGACCTTCAAAGTGTTGATGAAACACAGAAATTGCATCGGGAGTGAATACAACAGTCAGCATCCGCACTTTCCTCCATGGGAGTAATTCTCAAACAGTCTACGCTCTAATCGTTCCCTTGAAGACCAGTAGTAGTTTCCGATGCACATCTGGTGGCTTCTGTAATCTGTGGACCTGCAAAGTGTTGATGAATCACAGAAATTGCATCGAGAGTGAATACAACAGTCACCATTCGCACTTTCCTCCATGGGAGTAATTCTCAAACAGTCTACGCTTTGATCGTTCCCTGGAAGACCAGTAGTAGTTTCCGATGCACATCTGGAGGCATTCTGTAATCTGTGGACCTGCGAAGTGCTGATGAAACACAGAAATTGCATCGGGATTGAATACAACAGTCACCATCCGCACTTTACTCCATGTTAAAAATGTCTCAAACAGCCTACGATTTGATCGTTCCTTGGAAGACCAGTGTAAGTTTGCGATGCACATCTGGAGGAATTCTGTAATCTGTGGACTATCAAAGTGTTGATGAATCACAAAAATTGCATCGGGATTGATTACAACAGTTACCATGCGCACTTTCCACCTTGGGAGTAATGTCTCTAACAGTCTACGCTTTGATCGTTCACTGGAAGATCAGTAGTAGTTTCCGATGCACATTTGGAGGCATTCTGTAATCTGTGGACTATCAGAGGGTTGATGAAACACAGAAATTGCCTCTTGATTGAATACAACAGTCACCTTGCGCACTTTCCTCCGTGGGAGTAATGTCTGAAACAGTCTACGCTTTGATCGTTCGCTGGAAGACCAGTGGTAGTTTCCGATGCAGATCTGGAGGCATTCTGTAATCTGTGGACTATCAGAGTGTTGATGAAACACAGAAATTGCATCGGGATTGAATACAACAGTCACCATTCGCAGTTTCCTCCATGGGAGTAATTCTCAAACGTCAACGATTTGATCGTTCCCTGGAAGACCAGTAGTAGTTCCGACGCACATCTGGAGGAGTTCTGTAATCTGTGGACCTTCAAAGTGTTGATGAAACACAGAAATTGCCTCGGGATGGAAGACAACAGTCACCATGCGCACTTTCCTCCATGGGAGTAATGTCTGAAACAGTCTACGCTTTGATCGTTCCCTGGGAGACCAGAAGTAGTTTCCGATGCACATCTGGAGGCATTCTGTAATCTGTGGACCTTCAAAGTGTTGATGAAACACAGAAATTGCATCGGGAGTGAATACAACAGTCAGCATCCGCACTTTCCTCCATGGGAGTAATTCTCAAACAGTCTACGCTCTAATCGTTCCCTTGAAGACCAGTAGTAGTTTCCGATGCACATCTGGTGGCTTCTGTAATCTGTGGACCTGCAAAGTGTTGATGAATCACAGAAATTGCATCGAGAGTGAATACAACAGTCACCATCCGCACTTTCCTCCAGGGGAGTAATTCTCAAACAGTCTACGCTTTGATCGTTCCCTGGAAGACCAGTAGTAGTTTCCGATGCACATCTGGAGGCATTCTGTAATCTGTGGACTATCAGAGTGTTGATGAAACACTGAAATTGCATCGGGATTGAATACAACAGTCACAATGCGCACTTTCCTCCATGGGAGTAATGTTTTAAAGAGTTTACGCTTTGATCGTTCCCTTTAAGACCAGTAGTAGTTTCCGATGCACATCTGGAGAAATTCTGCAATCTGTGGACTATCAGAGTGTTGATGAAACACAGAAATTGCATCGGGATTGAATACAACAGTCACAATGCGCACTTTCCTCCATGCGAGCATTGTCTCAAACAATCTACGCTTTGATCGTTCCCTGGAGGACCAGTTTTAGTTTCCGATGCACATCTGGAGGCATTCTGTTATCCGTGGATCTTCAAAGTGTTGATGAAACACAGAAATTGCCTCGGGATTGAATGCAACAGTTACCATGCGCACTTTCCTCCATGGGAGTAATGTCTCTAACAGTCTACGCTTTGATCGTTCCCTGTAAGACCAGTAGTAGTTTCCGATGCACATCTGGAGGCATTCTGTAATCTGTGGACTATCAGAGTGTTTATGAAACACTAAAATTGCATCGGGATTGAGTACAACAGTCACCATGCGCACTCTCCTCCATGGCAGTAATGTCTCAAACAGTCTACGCTTTAATCGTTCCCTGGAAGACCAGTAGTAGTTTCCGATGCACATCTGGAGGCATTCTGTAATCTGTGGACTATCAGAGTGTTGATGAAACACAGAAATTGCATCGGGATTGAATACCTCAATCACCATCCGCACTTTCCTCCATGGTAGTAATGTCTCAAACAGTCTACGCTTTGATCGTTCCCTGGAAGACCAGTAGTAGTTTCCGATGCACATCTGGATGCATTCTGTAATCACTGGATTATCAGAGTGTTGATGAAACACAGAAATTACATCGGGATTGAATACAACTGTCACCATGCGCACTTTCCTCCACGGGAGTAATTCTCAAACAGTCTACGCTTTGATCATTCCCTGGAGGACCAGTAGCAGTTTCCGATGCACATCTGGAGGCATTCTGTAATCCGTGGACCTTCAAAGTGTTGATGAAACACAGAAATTGCATCGGGATTGAATACGTCACTATCCGCACTTTCCTCCATGTTAGTAATGTCTCAAACAGTCTACGATTTGATCGTTCCCTGGAAGAACAGTCTTACTTTCCGATGCACATCAGGAGGCATTCTGTAATCTGTGGACTATCAGAGTGTTGAGGAAACACAGAAATTGCCTCGGGATCGAGTACAACAGTCACCATGCGCACTTTCCTCCATGGGAGTAATGTCTCAAACAGTGTACGCTTTGATCGTTCCCTTGAAGTCCAGTAGTAGTTTCCGATGCACACCTGGAGGATTTCTGTAATCTGTGGACTATCAGACTGTTGATGAAACACAGAAATTGCATCGGAATTGAATACAACAGTCACCATGCACACTTTCCTCCATGGGAGTAATGTCTCAAACAGTCTACGCTTTGATCGTCCCCTGGAGGACCAGTAGCAGTTTCCGATGCACATCTGGAGGCATTCTGTAATCCGTGGACCTTCAAAGTGTTGATTAAACACAGAAATTGCATCGGGATTGAATACGTCACTATCCGCACTTTCCTCCATGTTACTAATGTCTCAAACAGTCTACGCTTTGATCGTGCCCTGGAAGACCAGTAGTAGTTTCCGATGCACATCTGGTGGCATTCTGTAATCTGTGGACTATCAGACTGTTGATGAAACACAGAAATTGCATCGGGATTGAATACAACAGTCACCATGCGCACTTTCCTCCATGGGAGTAATGTCGCAAACAGTCTACGCTTTGATCGTTCCCTGGAAGACCAGTAGTAGTTTCCGATGCACATCTGGAGGCATTCTGTAATCTGTGGACTATCAGAGTGTTGATGAAACACAGAAATTCCACCGGGATTCAATACAACAGTCACCATGCGCAATTTACTCCATGGGAGTGTTGTCTCAAACAGCCTACGCTTTGATCATTCCGTGGAAGGCCTGAAGTAGTTTCCGATGCACATCTGGAGGCATTCTGTAATCTGTGGACTATCAGAGTGTTGATGAAACACAGAAATTGCATCGGGATTGAATACAACAGTCACCATGCGCACTTTCCTCGATGGGAGTAATGTCTCAAACAGTCTACGCTTTGATCGTTCCCTGGAAGACCAGTAGTAGTTTCCGATGCACATCTGAAGTCATTCTGTAATTTGTGGACTACCAGAGTGCTGATGAAACACAGAAATTGCATCGGGATTGAATAAAACAGTCACCATGCGCTCTATCCTAAATGGGGGTAATGTCTAAACGGTCTACGCTTTGATCGTTCCCTTGAAAACCAGTAGTAGTTTCGGATGCACATCTGGAGGCATTCTGTAATCTGTGGACTATCAGAGTGTTGATGAAACACAGAAATTGCATCGGGATTGAATACAACAGTCACCATGCGCACTTTCCTCCATGGGAGCAATGTCTCAAACAGTCTACGCTTCGATCGTTCCCTGGAGGACCAGTAGCAGTTTCCGATGCACATCTGGAGGCATTCTGTAATCCGTGGACCTTCAAAGTGTTGATGAAACACAGAAATTGCATCGGGATTGAATACTTCACTATCCGCACTTTCCTCCATGTTAGTAATGTCTCAAACAGTCTACGCTTTGATCGTTCCCTGGAAGACCAGTGTTACTTTCCGATGCACATCAGGAGGCATTCTGTAATCTGTGGACTATCAGAGTGTTGATGAAACACAGAAATTGCATCGGGATTGAATACAACAGTCACCATGAGCACTTTCCTCTACGGGAGTAGTGTCGGAAACAGTCTACGCTTTGATCGTTCCCTGGAAGACCAGTAGTAGTTTCCGATGCACGTCTGGAGGCATTCTGTAATCCGTGGACCTTCAAAGTGTTAAGGAAACACAGAAATTGCATCGGGATTGAATACGTCACTATCCGCACTTTCCTCCATGTTACTAATGTCTCAAACAGTCTTCGCTTTGATCGTTCCCTGGAAGAACAGTTTTACTTTCCGATGCACATTAGGAGGCCTTCTGTAATCTGTGGACTATCAGAGTGTTGATGAAACACAGAAATTGCCTCGGGATTGAGTACAACAGTCACCATGCGCACTTTCCTCCATGGGAGTAATGTCTCAAACAGTGTACGCTTTCATCGTTCCCTTGAAGTCCAGTAGTAGTTTCCGATGCACACCTGGAGGATTTCTGTAATCTGTGGACTATCAGACTGTTGATGAAACACAGAAATTGCATCGGAATTGAATACAACAGTCACCATGCGCACTTTCCTCCATGGGAGTAATGTCGCAAACAGTCTACGCTTTGATCGTTCCCTGGAAGATCAGTAGTAGTTTCCGATGCACATCTGGAGGCATTCTGTAATCTGTGGACTATCAGAGTGTTGATGAAACACAGAAATTCCACCGGGATATAATACAACAGTCACCATGCGTACTTTACTCCATGGGAGTGTTGTCTCAAACAGCCTACGCTTTGATCGTTCCGTGGAAGGCCTGAAGTAGTTTCCGATGCACATCTGGAGGCATTCTGTAATCAGTGGACTATCAGAGTGTTGATGAAACACAGAAATTGCATCGGGATTGAATACAACAGTCACCATGCGCACTTTCCTCGATGGGAGTAATGTCTCAAACAGTCTACGCTTTGATCGTTCCCTGGAAGACCAGTAGTAGTTTCCTATGCACATCTGAAGGCATTCTGTAATTTGTGGACTATCAGAGTGCTGATGAAACACAGAAATTGCATCGGGATTGAATAAAACAGTCACCATGCGCTCTATCCTAAATGGGAGTAATGTCTAAACGGTCTACGCTTTGATCGTTCACTTGAAATCCAGTAGTAGTTTCGGATGCACATCTGGAGGCATTCTGTAATCTGTGGACTATCAGAGTGTTGATGAAACACAGAAAATGCATCGGGATTGAATACAACAGTCACCATGCGCACTTTCCTCCATGGGAGCAATGTCTCAAACAGTCTACGCTTTGATCGTTCCCTGGAGGACCAGTAGCAGTTTCCGATGCACATCTGGAGGCATTCTGTAATCCGTGGACCTTCAAAGTGTTGATGAAACACAGAAATTGCATCGGGATTGAATAAGTCACTATCCGCACTTTCCTCCATGTTACTAATGTCTCAAACAGTCTACGCTTTGATCGTTCCCTGGAAGACCAGTGTTACTTTCCGATGCCCATCAGGAGGCATTCTGTAATCTGTGGACTATCAGAGTGTTGATGAAACGAAGAAATTGCATCGGGATTGAATACAACACCTACCATGCGCACTTTCCTCCATGGGAGTAATGTCCCTAACAGTCTACGCTTTGATCGTTCCCTGGTAGATCAATAGTAGTTTCCGATGCACATCTGGAGGCATTCTGTAATCTGTGGACTATCAGAGTGTTTATGAAACACTAAAATTGCATAGGGATTGATTACAACAGTCACCATGCGCACTTTCCTCCATGGGAGTAATGTTTCAAACAGTGTACGCTGTGATCGTTCCCTGGATGTCCAGTAGTAGTTTCCGATGCACACCTGGATGTGTTCTGTAATCTGTGGACTATCAGACTGTTGATGAAACACAGAAATTGCATCGGAATTGAATACAACAGTCACCATGCGCACTTTCCTCCATGGGAGTAATGTCTCAAACAGTCTACGCTTTGATCGTTCCCTGGAAGACCAGTAGTAGTTTCCGATGCACATCTGGAGGCATTCTGTAATCTGTGGACTATCAGAGTGTTGATGAACACAGAAATTCCATCGGGATTGAATACAACAGTCACCATGCGCACTTTACTCCATGGGAGTGTTGTCTCAAACAGCCTACGCTTTGATCGTTCCGTGGAAGGCCTGAAGTAGTTTCCGATGCACATCTGGAGGCATTCTGTAATCTGTGGACTATCAGACTGTTGATGAAACACAGAAATTGCATCGGGATTGAACACAACAGTCACCATGCGCACTTTCCTTCATGGGAGTAATGTCTCAAACGGTCTACGATTTTATCATTCCCTGGAAGACCAGTAGTAGTTTCCGATGCACATCTGGATGCAATCTGTAATCTGTGGACTATCAGAGTGTTGATGAAACACAGACATTGCATCGAGATTGAATACAACAGTCAACATGTGCACTTTCCTCCATGGGAGTATTGTTTCTAACAGTCTTCGCTTTGATCGTTCCCTGTAAGACCAGTAGTAGTTTCCGATGCACGTCTGGAGGCATTCTGTAATCTGTGGACTATCAGAGTGTTGATGAAACACAGAAATTGCATCGGGATTGAATACAACAGTCGCTATGCTCACTTTCCTCCATGGGAGTAATGTCTCAAACAGTTAACGCTTTGATCGTTCCCTGGAAGACGTGAAGTAGTTTCCGATGCACATCTGGAGGCATTCTGTAATCTGTGGACTACCACATTGTTAATGAAACACAGAAATTGCATCGGGATTGAATACAACAGTCACCATGCGCAGTTTCCTCCATGGAAGTAATGTCTCAAACAGTCTACGTTGTAATCGATCCCTGGAAGTCCAGTAGTAGTTTTCGATGCACACCTGGAGGAATTCTGTAATCTGTGGACTATCAGACTGTTGATGAAACACAGAAATTGCATCGGAATTGAATACAATAGTCACCATGCGCACTTTCCTCCATGGGGGTAATGTCTCAAACAGTCTACGCTTTGATCGTTTCCTGGAAGACCAGTAGTAGTTTCCGATGCACATCTGAAGGCATTCTGTAATCTGTGGACTATCAGAGTGCTGATGAAACACAGAAATTGCATCGGGATTGAATAAAACAGTCACCATGCGCACTTTCCTCCATGGGAGTAATGTCCCTAACAGTCTACGCTTTGATCGTTCCCTGGTAGACCAGTAGTAGTTTCCGATGCACATCTGGAGGCGTTCTGTAATCTGTGGACTATCAGATTGTTTATGAAACACGAAAATTGCATCGGGATTGAGTACAACAGTCACCATACGCACTTTCCTCCATGGGAGTAATGTCTCAAACAGTGTACGCTTTGATCGTTCCCTGGAAGTCCAGTAGTAGTTTCAGATGCACACCTGGAGGCATTCTGTAACCTGGGGACTATCAGACTGTTGATGAAACACAGAAATTGCATCGGAATTGAATACAACAGTCACCATGCTCACTTTCCTCCATGGGAGTAATGTCTCAAACGGTCTAAGCTTTGATCGTTCCCTGGAAGACCAGTAGTAGTTTCCGATGCACATCTGGAGGCATTCTGTAATCTGTGGACTATCAGAGTGTTGATGAAACACAGAAATTCCATCGGGATTGAATACAACAGTCACCATGCGCACTTTACTCCATGGGGTTGTTGTCTCAAACAGCCAAGGCTTTGATCGTTCCCTGGAAGACCATAAGTAGTTTCTGATGCACAGCTGGAGGCATTCTGTAATCTGTGGACTATCAGAGTGTTGTTGAAACACAGAAATTGCATCGGGATTGAATACAACAGTCACCATGCGCACTTTCCTCCATGGGAGTAATGTCTCAAACAGTCTACGCTCTGATCATTCCCTGGAGGACCAGTAGCAGTTTCCGATGCACATCTGGAGGCATTCTGTAATCCGTGGACCTTCAAAGTGTTGATGAAACACAGAAATTGCATCGGGATTGAATACGTCACTATCCGCACTTTCCTCCATGTTAGTAATGTCTCAAACAGTCTACGCTTTGATCTTTCCCTGGAAGACCTGTAGTAGTTTCCGACGCACATCTGGAGGCATTCAGTAATCTGTGGACTATCAGAGTGATGATGAAGCACTAAAATTGCATCGGGATTGAGTATAATAGCCACCATGCGCACTTTCCTCCATGGGAGTAATGTCTCAAACAGTCTACGTTGTAATCGATTCCTGGAAGTCCAGTAGTAGTTTTCGATGCACACCTGGAGGAATTCTGTAATCTGTGGACTATCAGACTGTTAATGATATACAGAAATTGCATCGGAATTGAATACAACAGTCACCATGCGCACTTTCCTCCATGGGGGTAATGTCTCAAACAGTCTACGCTTTGATCGTTTCCTGGAAGGCCAGTAGTAGTTTCTGATGCACATCTGAAGGCATTCTGTAATCTGTGGACTATCAGAGTGCTGATGAAACACAGAAATTGCATCGGGATTGAATAAAACAGTCACCATGCGCACTTTCCCAAATGGGAGTAATGTCTAAACGGTCTACACTTTGATGGTTCCCTTGAAATCCAGTAGTAGTTTCGGATGTACATCTTGAGGCATTCTGTAATCTGTGGACTATCAGAGTGTTGATGAAACACAGAAATTGCATCGGGATTGAATACAACAGTCACCATGCGCACTTTCCTCCATGGGAGTAGTGTCTGACACAGTCTACGCTTTGATCGTCCCCTGGAAGACCAGTAGTAGTTTCCGATGCACGTCTGGAGGCATTCTGTAATCTGTGGACTATCAGAGTGTTGATGAAACACAGAAATTCCATCGGGATTGAATACAACAGTCACCATGCGCACTTTACTCCATGGGAGTGTTGTCCCAAACAGCCTACGACTTGATCGTTCCCTGGAAGACCTGAGGTAGTTTCCGACGCACATGTGGAGGCATTCTGTAATCTGTGGACTATCAGAGTGTTGATGAAACACAGAAATTGCATCGGGATTGAATACAACAGTCGCTATGCGCACTTTCCTCCATGGGAGTAAAGTCTCAAACAGTCTACGCTTTGATCGTTCCCTGGAAGACGTGAAGTAGTTTCCGATGCACATCTGGAGGCATTCTGTAATCTGTGGACTACCATATTGTTAATGAAACACAGAAGTTGCATTGGGATTGAATACAACAGTCACCATGCGCACTTTCCTACATGGGAGTAATGTCTCAAACAGTCTACGCTTCGATCGTTCCCTGGAGGACCAGTAGCAGTTTCCGATGCACATCTGGAGGCATTCTGTAATCCGTGGACCTTCAAAGTGTTGATGAAACACAGAAATTGCATCGGGATTGAATACGTCACTATCCGCACTTTCCTCCATGTTAGTAATATCTCAAACAGTCTACGCTTTCATCGTTCCCTGGAAGACCAGTGTTACTTTCCGATGCACATCAGGAGGCATTCTGTAATCTGTGGACTATCAGAGTGTTGATGAAACACAGAAATTGCATCGGGATTGAATACAACAGTCACCATGAGCACTTTCCTCCACGGGAGTAGTGTCTGAAACGGTCTACGCTTTGATCGTTCCCTGGAAGACCAGTAGTAGTTTCCGATGCACGTCAGGAGGCATTCTGTAATCTGTGGACTATCAGAGTGTTGATGAAACACAGAAATTCCATCGGGATTGAATACAACAGTCACCATGCGCACTTTACTCCATGGGAGTGTTGTCCCAAACAGCCTACGCTTTGATCGTTCCCTGGAAAACCAGTAGTAGATTCGGATGCACATCTGGAGGCATTCTCTAATCTGTTGACTATCAGAGTGTTGATGAAACACAGAAATTGCATCGGGATTGAATACAACAGTCACCATGCGCACTTTCCACCATGGGAGCAATGTCTCAAACAGTCTACGCTTTGATCGTTCCCTGGAGGACCAGTAGCAGTTTTCGATGCATATCTGGAGGCATTCTGTAATTCGTGGACCTTCAAAGTGTTAAGGAAACACAGAAATTGCATCGGGATTGAATACGTCACTATCCGCACTTTCCTCCATGTTAGTAATGTCTCAAACAGTCTTCGCTTTGATCGTTCCCTGGAAGAACAGTTTTACTTTCCGATGCACATCAGGAGGCATTCTGTAATCTGTGGACTATCAGAGTGTTGATGAAACACAGAAATTGCCTCGGGATTGAGTACAACAGTCACCATGCGCACTTTCCTCCATGGGAGTAATGTCTCAAACAGTGTACGCTTTCATCGTTCCCTTGAAGTCCAGTAGTAGTTTCCGATGCACACCTGGAGGATTTCTGTAATCTGTGGACTATCAGACTGTTGATGAAACACAGAAATTGCATCGGAATTGAATACAACAGTCACCATGCGCACTTTCCTCCATGGGAGTAATGTCGCAAAGAGTCTACGCTTTGATCGTTCCCTGGAAGACCAGTAGTAGTTTCCGATGCACATCTGGAGGCATTCTGTAATCTGTGGACTACCAGAGTGTTGATGAAACACAGAAATTCCACCGGGATTCAATACAACAGTCACCATGCGTACTTTACTCCCTGGAGTGTTGTCTCAAACAGCCTACGCTTTGATCGTTCCGTGGAAGGCCTGAAGTAGTTTCCGATGCACATCTGGAGGCATTCTGTAATCAGTGGACTATCAGAGTGTTGATGAAACACAGAAATTGCATCGGGATTGAATACAACAGTCACCATGCGCACTTTCCTCGATGGGAGTAATGTCTCAAACAGTCTACGCTTTGATCGTTCCCTGGAAGACCAGTAGTAGTTTCCGATGCACATCTGAAGGCTTTCTGTAATTTGTGGACTATCAGAGTGCTGATGAAACACAGAAATTGCATCGGGATTGAATAAAACAGTCACCATGCGCTCTATCCTAAATGGGAGTAATGTCTAAACGGTCTACGCTTTGATCGTTCACTTGAAATCCAGTAGTAGTTTCGGACGCACATCTGGAGGCATTCTGTAATCTGTGGACTATGAGAGTGTTGATGAAACACAGAAATTGCATCGGGATTGAATACAACAGTCACCATGCGCACTTTCCTCCATGGGAGCAATGTCTCAAACAGTCTACGCTTTGATCGTTCCCTGGAGGACCAGTAGCAGTTTCCGATGCACATCTGGAGGCATTCTGTAATCCGTGGACCTTCAAAGTGTTGATGAAACACAGAAATTGCATCGGGATTGAATACGTCACTATCCGCACTTTCCTCCATGTTACTAATGTCTCAAACAGTCTACGCTTTGATCGATCCCTGGAAGACCAGTGTTACTTTCCGATGCACATCAGGAGGCATTCTGTAATCTGTGGACTATCAGAGTGTTGATGAAACGAAGAAATTGCATCGGGATTGAATACAACACCTACCATGCGCACTTTCCTCCATGGGAGTAATGTCCCTAACAGTCTACGCTTTGATCGTTCCCTAGTAGATCAATAGTAGTTTCCGATGCACATCTGGAGGCATTCTGTAATCTGTGGACTATCAGAGTGTTTATGAAACACTAAAATTGCATAGGGATTGATTACAACAGTCACCATGCACACTTTCCTCCATGGGAGTAATGTCTCAAACAGTGTACGCTGTGATCGTTCCCTGGAAGTCCAGTAGTAGTTTCCGATGCACACCTGGAGGTGTTCTGTAATCTGTGGACTATCAGACTGTTGATGAAACACAGAAATTGCATCGGAATTGAATTCAACAGTCACCATGCGCACTTTCCTCCATGGGAGTAATGTCTCAAACAGTCTACGCTTTGATCGTTCCCTGGAAGACCAGTAGTAGTTTCCGATGCACATCTGGAGGCATTCTGTAATCTGTGGACTATCAGAGTGTTGATGAAACACAGAAATTCCATCGGGATTGAATACAACAGTCACCATGCGCACTTTACTCCATGGGAGTGTTGTCTCAAACAGCCTACGCTTTGATCGTTCTGTGGAAGGCCTGAAGTAGTTTCCGATGCTCATCTGGAGGCATTCTGTAATCTGTGGACTATCAGACTGTTGATGAAACACAGAAATTGCATCGGGATTGAACACAACAGTCACCATGCGCACTTTCCT
This sequence comes from Schistocerca gregaria, assembly GCF_023897955.1. Lineage (NCBI taxonomy): Eukaryota > Metazoa > Arthropoda > Insecta > Orthoptera > Acrididae > Schistocerca > Schistocerca gregaria. The sequence goes on from NC_064929.1 coordinate 46,571,270, forward strand.
TCATGGGAGAAATGTCTCAAACAGTCTACGATTTGATCATTCCCTGGAAGACCAGTAGTAGTTTCCGATGCACATCTGGATGCAATCTGTAATCTGTGGACTATCAGAGTGTTGATGAAACACAGAAATTGCATCGAGATTGAATACAACAGTCAACATGTGCACTTTCCTCCATGGGAGTATTGTTTCTAACAGTCTTCGCTTTGATCGTTCCCTGTAAGACCAGTAGTAGTTTCCGATGCACATCTGGAGGCATTCTGTAATCTGTGGACTATCAGAGTGCTGATGAAACACAGAAATTGCATCGGGATTGAATAAAACAGTCACCATGCGCACTTTCCTCCATGGGGGTAATGTCTCAAACAGTCTACGCTTTGATCGTTTCCTGGAAGACCAGTAGTAGTTTCCGATGCACATCTGAAGGCATTCTGTAATCTGTGGACTATCAGAGTGCTGATGAAACACAGAAATTGCATCGGGATTGAATAAAACAGTCACCATGCGCACTTTCCTAAATGGGAGTGATGTCTAAACGGTCTACGCTTTGATCGTTCCCTTGAAAACCAGTAGTAGTTTCCGATGCACATCTGGAGGCATTCTGTAATCTGTGGACTATCAGAGTGTTTATGAAACACGAAAATTGCATCGGGATTGAGTACAACAGTCACCATACGCACTTTCCTCCATGAGAGTAATGTCTCAAACAGTGTACGCTTTGATCTTTCCCTGGAAGTCCAGTAGTAGTTTCAGATGCACACCTGGAGGCATGCTGTAATCTGGGGACTATCAGACTGTTGATGAAACACAGAAATTGCATTGGAATTGAATACAACAGTCACCATGCGCACTTTCCTCCATGGGAGTAATGTCTCAAACGGTCTAAGCTTTGATCGTTCCCTGGAAGACCAGTAGTAGTTTCCGATGCACATCTGGAGGCATTCTGTAATCTGTGGACTATCAGAGTGTTGATGAAACACAGAAATTCCATCGGGATTGCATACAACAGTCACCATGCGCACTTTACTCCATGGGGGTGTTGTCTCAAACAGCCAAGGCTTTGTTCGTTCCCTGGAAGACCAGAAGTAGTTTCTGATGCACAGCTGGAGGCATTCTGTAATCTGTGGACTATCAGAGTGTTGTTGCAACACAGAAATTGCATCGGGATTGAATACAACAGTCACCATGCGCACTTTCCTCCATGGGAGTAATGTCTCAAACAGTCTACGCTCTGATCATTCCTTGGAGGACCAGTAGCAGTTTCCGATGCACATCTGGAGGCATTCTGTAATCCGTGGACCTTCAAAGTGTTGATGAAACACAGAAATTGCATCGGGATTGAATACGTCACTATCCGCACTTTCCTCCATGTTAGTAATGTCTCAAACAGTCTACGCTTTGATCTTTCCCTGGAAGACCTGTAGTAGTTTCCGATGCACATCTGGAGGCATTCTGTAATCTGTGGACTATCAGAGTGTTGATGAAGCAATAAAATTGCATCGGGAATGAGTACAATAGCCACCATGCGCACTTCCTTCCATGGGAGTAATGTCTCAAACAGTCTACGCTTTGATCGTTCCTAGGAAGACCAGTAGTATTTTCCGATGCACATCTGGAGGCATTCTGTAATCTGTGGAGTATCAGAGTGTAGAAGAAACACAGAAATTGCATCGGGTTTGAATACAACAGTCACCATGCGCACTTTCCACCATGGGAGTAATATCTCAAACACTCTACGCTTTGATCTTTCCCTGGAAGACCTGTAGTAGTTTCCGATGCACATCTGGAGGCATTCTGTAATCTGTGGACTATCAGAGTGTTGATGAAACACAGAAATTGCATCGGGATTGAATACAACAGTCACCATGCGCACTTTCCTCCATCGGAGTAGTGTCTCGTACAGTCTACGCTTTGATCGTTCCTAGGAAGACCAGTAGTAGTTTCCGATGCACATCTGGGAGCATTCTGTAATCTGTGGAGAATCAGAGTGTAGATGAAACAAAGAAATTGCATCGGGATTGAATACAACAGTCACCATGCGCACTTTCCTCCATGGGAGTAATGTCTCAAACACTCTACGCTTTGATCTTTCCCTGGAAGACCTGTAGTAGTTTCCGATGCACATCTGGAGGCATTCTGTAATCTGTGGACTATCAGAGTGTTGATGAAACACAGATATTGCATCGGGATTGAATACAACAGTCACCATGCGCACTTTCCTAAAAGGGAGTAATGTCTCAAACACTCTACGCTTTGATCTTTCCCTGGAAGACCTGTAGTAGTTTGCGATGCACATCTGGAGGCATTCTGTAATCTGTGGACTATCAGAGTGCTGATGAAACACAGAAATTGCATCGGGATTGAATAAAACAGTCACCATGCGCACTTTCCCAAATGGGGTTAATGTCTCAAACAGTCTACGTTGTAATCGATCCCTGGAAGTCCAGTAGTAGATTTCGATGCACACCTGGAGGAATTCTGTAATCTGTGGACTATCAGACTGTTAATGATATACAGAAATTGCATCGGAATTGAATACAACAGTCACCATGCGCACTTTCCTCCATGGGGGTAATGTCTCAAACAGTCTACGCTTTGATCGTTTCCTGGAAGGCCAGTTGTAGTTTCTGATGCACATCTGAAGGCATTCTGTAATCTGTGGACTATCAGAGTGCTGATGAAACACAGAAATTGCATCGGGATTGAATAAAACAGTCACCATGCGCACTTTCCTAAATGGGAGTAATGTCTAAACGGTCTACACTTTGATGGTTCCCTTGAAATCCAGTAGTAGTTTCGGATGCACATCTTGAGGCATTCTGTAATCTGTGGACTATCAGAGTGTTGATGAAACACAGAAATTGCATCGGGATTGAATACAACAGTCACCATGCGCACTTTCCTCCATGGGAGTAGTGTCTGACACAGTCTACGCTTTGATCGTTCCCTGGAAGACCAGTAGTGGTTTCCGATGCACGTCTGGAGGCATTCTGTAATCTGTGGACTATCAGAGTGTTGATGAAACACAGAAATTCCATCGGGATTGAATACAACAGTCACCATGCGCACTTTACTCCATGGGAGTGTTGTCCCAAACAGCCTACGACTTGATCGTTCCCTGGAAGACCTGAGGTAGTTTCCGACGCACATGTGGAGGCATTCTGTAATCTGTGGACTATCAGAGTGTTGATGAAACACAGAAATTGCATCGGGATTGAATACAACAGTCGCTATGCGCACTTTCCTCCATGGGAGTAAAGTCTCAAACAGTCTACGCTTTGATCGTTCCCTGGAAGACGTGAAGTAGGTTCCGATGCACATCTGGAGGCATTCTGTAATCTGTGGACTACCACATTGTTAATGAAACACAGAAGTTGCATCGGGATTGAATACAACAGTCACCATGCGCACTTTCCTCCATGGGAGTAATGTCTCAAACGGTCTACGCTTTGATCGTTCCCTGGAAGACCAGTAGTAGTTTCCGATGCACATCTGGAGGCATTCTGTAATCTGTGGACTATCAGAGTGTTGATGAAACACAGAAATTCCATCGGGAATGAATACAACAGTCACCATGCGCACTTTACTCCATGGGGGTGTTGTCTCAAACAGCCAAGGCTTTGATCGTTCCCTGGAAGAGCAGAAGTAGTTTCTGATTCACAGCTGGAGGCATTCTGTAATCTGTGGACTATCAGAGTGTTGTTGAAACACAGAAATTGCATCGGGATTGAATACAACAGTCACCATGCGCACTTTCCTCCATGGGAGTAATGTCTCAAACAGTCTACGCTCTGATCATTCTCTGGAGGAGCAGTAGCAGTTTCCGATGCACATCTGGAGGCATTCTGTAATCCGTGGACCTTCAAAGTGTTGATGAAACACAGAAATTGCATCGGGATTGAATACGTCACTATCCGGACTTTCCTCCATGTTAGTATTGTCTCAAACAGTCTACGCTTTGATCTTTCCCTGGAAGACCAGTAGTAGTTTCCGAAGCACATCTGGAGGTATTCTGTAATCTGTGGACAATCAGACTGTTGATGAAACACAGAAATTGCATCGTGATTGAATACAACAGTCACCATGCGCACTTTCCTCCATGTTAAAAATGTCTCTAACAGTCTACGCTTTGATCGTTCCTTGGAAGACCAGTGTAAGTTTGCGATGCACATCTGGAGGAATTCTGTAATCTGTGGACTATCAAAGTGTTGATGAATCACAGAAATTGCATCGGGATTGAATACAACAGTCACCATCCGCACTTTCCTCCATGTTAAAAATGTCTCAAACAGTCTACGCTTTGATCGTTCCTTGGAAGACCAGTGTAAGTTTGCGATGCACATCTGGAGGAATTCTGTAATCTGTGGACTATCAAAGTGTTGATGAATCACAGAAATTGCATCGGGATTGAATACAACAGTTGCCATGCGCACTTTCCACCTTGGAAGTAATGTCTCTAACAGTCTACGCTTTGATCGTTCCCTGGAAGATCAGTAGTAGTTTCCGATGCATATTTGGAGGCATTCTGTAATCTGTGGACTATCAGAGTGTTTATGAAACACAGAAATTGCCTCTTGATTGAATACAACAGTGACCATTCGCAGTTTCCTCCATGGGAGTAATTCTCAAACGTCAACGGTTTGATCGTTCCCTGGAAGACCAGTAGTAGTTTCCGACGCACATCTGGAGGAATTCTGTAATCTGTGGACCTTCAAAGTTTTGATGAATCACAGAAATTGCATCGAGAGTGAATACAACAGGCACCATCCGCACTTTCCTCCATCGGAGTAATTCTCAAACAGTCTACGCTTTGATCGTTCCCTGGAAGACCAGTAGTAGTTTCCGATGCACATCTGGAGGCATTCTGTAATCTGTGGACCTTCGAAGTGCCGATGAAACACAGAAATTGCATCGGGATTGAATACAACAGTCACCATCCGCACTTTACTCCATGTTAAAAATGTCTCAAACAGTCTACGATTTGCTCGTTCCTTGGAAGACCAGTGTAAGTTTGCGATGCACATCTGGAGGAATTCTGTAATCTGTGGACTATCAAAGTGTTGATGAATCACAGAAATTGCATCGGGATTGAATACAACAGTTACCATGCGCACTTTCCACCTTGGGAGTAATGTCTCTAACAGTCTACGCTTTGATCGTTCGCTGGAAGACCAGTGGTAGTTTCCGATGCAGATCTGGAGGCATTCTGTAATCTGTGGACTATCAGAGTGTTGATGAAACACGGAAATTGCATCGGGATTGAATACAACAGTCGCCATTCGCAGTTTCCTCCATGGGAGTAATTCTCAAACGTGAACGATTTGATCGTTCCCTGGAAGACCAGTAGTAGTTTCCGACGCACATCTGGAGGAATTCTGTAATCTGTGGACCTTCAAAGTGTTGATGAAACACAGAAGTTGCCTCGGGATTGAAGACAACAGTCACCATGCGCACTTTCCTCCATGGGAGTAATGTCTGAAACAGTCTACGCTTTGATCGTTCCCTGGGAGACCAGAAGTAGTTTCCGATGCACATCTGGTGGCTTCTGTAATCTGTGGACCTGCAAAGTGTTGATGAATCACAGAAATTGCATCGAGAGTGAATACAACAGTCACCATCCGCACTTTCCTCCATTGGAGTAATTCTCAAACAGTCTAAGCTTTGATCGTTCCCTGGAAGACCAGTAGTAGTTTCCGATGCACATCTGGAGGCATTCTGTAATCTGTGGACTATCAGAGTGTTGATGAATCACTGAAATTGCATCGGGATTGAATACAACAGTCACCATGCGCACTTTCCTCCATGGGAGTAATGTTTTAAAGAGTTTACGGTTTGATCGTTCCCTTTAAGACCAGTAGTAGTTTCCGAAGCACATCTGGAGAAATGCTGCAATCTGTGGACTATCAGAGTGTTGATGAAACACAGAAATTGCATCGGGAGTGAATACAACAGTCACCATGCGCACTTTCCTCCATGCGAGCATTGTCTCAAACAATCTACGCTTTGATCGTTCCCTGGAGGACCAGTTTTAGTTTCCGATGCACATCTGGAGGCATTCCGTTATCCGTGGATCTTCAAAGTGTTGATGAAACACAGAAATTGCATCGGGATTGAATGCAACAGTTACCATGCGCACTTTCCTCCATGGGAGTAATGTCTCTAACAGTCCACGCTTTGATCGTTCCCTGAAAGACCAGTAGTAGTTTCCGATGCACATCTGGAGGCATTCTGTAATCTGTGGACTATCAGAGTGTTTATGAAACACTAAAATTGCATCGGGATTGAGTACAACAGTCACCATGCGCACTCTCCTCCATGGGAGTAATGTCTCAAACAGTCTACGCTTTGATCGTTCCCTGGAAGACCAGTAGTAGTTTCCGATGCACATCTGGAGGCATTCCTTAATCTGTGGACTATCAGACTGTTGATGAAACACAGAAATTGCTTCGGGATTGAATACAACAGTCACCATGCGCACTTTCCTCCATGGGAGTAATGTCTCAAAGAGTCTACGCTTTGATCGTTCTCTGGAAGACCAGTAGTAGTTTCCAATGCACATCTGGAGGCATTCTGTAATCTGTGGACTATCTGAGTGTTGATGAAACACAGAAATTGCATCGGGATTGAGTACCTCACTCACCATCCGCACTTTCCTCCATGGTAGTAATGTCTCAAACAGTCTACGCTTTGATCGTTCCCTGGAAGACCAGTAGTAGTTTCCGATGCACATCTGGATGCATTCTGTAATCTGTGGATTATCAGAGTGTTGATGAAACACAGAAATTACATCGGGATTGAATACAACAGTCACCATGCGCACTTTCCTCCACGGGAGTAATTCTCAAACAGTCTACGCTTTGATCATTCCCTGGAAGATCGGTAGTAGTTTCCGATGCACATCTGAAGGCATTCTGTAATCTGTGGACTATCAGAGTGCTGATGAAACACAGAAATTGCATCGGGATTGAATAAAACAGTCACCATGCGAACTATCCTAAATGGGAGTAATGTCTAAACGGTCTACGATTTGATCGTTCCCTTGAAAACCAGTAGTAGTTTCGGATGCACATCTGGAGGCATTCTGTAATCTGTGGACTATCAGAGTGTTGATGAAACACAGAAATTGCATCGGGATTGAATACAACAGTCACCATGCGCACATTCCTCCATGGGAGCAATGTCTCAAACAGTCTACGCTTTGATCGTTCCCTGGAGGACCAGTAGCAGCTTCCGATGCACATCTGGAGGCATTCTGTAATCCGTGGACCTTCAAAGTGTTGATGAAACACAGAAATTGCATCGGGATTGAATACGTCACTATCCGCACTTTCCTCCATGTTAGTAATGTCTCAAACAGTCTACACTTTGATCGTTCCCTGGAAGAACAGTTTTACTTTCCGATGCACATCAGGAGGCATTCTGTAATCTGTGGACTATCAGAGTGTTGATGAAACACAGAAATTGCATCGGGATTGAGTACAACAGTCACCATGCGCACTTTCCTCCATGGGAGTAATGTCTCAAACAGTGTACGCTTTGATCGTTCCCTTGAAGTCCAGTAGAGGTTTCCGATGCACACCTGGAGGATTTCTGTAATCTGTGGACTATCAGACTGTGATGAAACACAGAAATTGCATCGGAATTGAATACAACAGTCACCATGCACACTTTCCTCCATGGGAGTAATGTCTCAAACAGTCTACGCTTTGATCGTTCCCTGGAGGACCAGTAGCAGTTTCCAATGGACATCTGGGGGCATTCTGTAATCCGTGGACCTTCAAAGTGTTGATGAAACACAGAAATTGCATCGGGATTGAATACGTCACTATCCGCATTTTCCTCCATGTTACTAATGTCTCAAACAGTCTTAACTTTGATCGTTCCCTGGAAGAACAGTTTTACTTTCCGATGCACATCAGGAGGCATTCTGTAATCTGTGGACTATCAGAGTGTTGATGAAACACAGAAATTGCCTCGGGATTGAGTACAACAGTCACCATGCGCACTTTCCTCCATGGGAGTAATGTCTCAAACAGTCTACGCTTTGATCGTTCCCTGGAGGACCAGTAGCAGTTTCCGATGCACATCTGGAGGCATTCGGTAATCCGTGGACCTTCAAAGTGTTGATGAAACACAGAAATTGCATCGGGATTGAATACGTCACTATCCGCACTTTCCTCCATGTTACTAATGTCTCAAACAGTCTACGTTTGATCGTTCCCTGGAAGACCAGTAGTAGTTTCCGATGCACATCTGGTTGCATTCTGTAATCTGTGGACTATCAGACTGTTGATGAATCACAGAAATTGCATCGGGATTGAATACAACAGTCACCATGCGCACTTTCCTCCATGGGGGTAATGTCTCAAACAGTCTACGCTTTGATCGTTTCCTGGAAGACCAGTAGTAGTTTCCGATGCACACCTGGAGGCATTCTGTAATCTGTGGACTATCAGACTGTTGATGAAACACAGAAATTGCATTGGAATTGAGTACAACAGTCACCATGCGCACTTTCCTCCATGGGAGTAATGTCGCAAACAGTCTACGCTTTGATCGTTCCCTGGAAGACCAGTAGTAGTTTCCTATGCACATCTGGAGGCATTCTGTAATCTGTGGACTATCAGAGTGTTGATGAAACACAGAAATTCCACCGGGATTCAATACAACAGTCACCATGCGCACTTTACTCCATGGGAGTGTTGTCTCAAACAGCCTACGCTTTGATCGTTCCGTGGAAGGCCTGAAGTAGTTTCCGATGCACATCTGGAGGCATTCTGTAATCAGTGGACTATCAGAGTGTTGATGAAACACAGAAATTGCATCGGGATTGAATACAACAGTCACCATGCGCACTTTCCCCGATGGGAGTAATGTCTCAAACAGTCTACGCTTTGATCGTTCCCTGGAAGACCAGTAGTAGTTTCCGATGCACATTTGAAGGCATTCTGTAATTTGTGGACTATCAGAGTGCTGATGAAACACAGAAATTGCATCGGGATTGAATAAAACAGTCACCATGCGCTCTATCCTAAATGGGAGTAATGTCTAAACGGTCTACGCTTTGATCGTTCCCTTGAGAACCAGTAGTAGTTTCGGATGCACATCTGGAGGCATTCTGTAATCTGTGGACTATCAGAGTGTTGATGAAACACAGAAATTGCATCGCGATTGAATACAACAGTCACCATGCGCACTTTCCTCCATGGGAGCAATGTCTCAAACAGTCTACGCTTTGATCGTTCCCTGGAGGACCAGTAGCAGTTTCCGATGCACATCTGGAGGCATTCTGTAATCCGTGGACCTTCAAAGTGTTGATGAAACACAGAAATTGCATCGGGATTGAATACGTCACTATCCGCACTTTCCTCCATGTTACTAATGTCTCAAACAGTATACGCTTTGATCGTTCCCTGGAAGACCAGTGTTACTTTCCGATGCACATCAGGAGGCATTCTGTAATCTGTGGACTATCAGAGTGTTGATGAAACACAGAAATTGCATCGGGATTGAGTACCTCACTCACCATCCGCACTTTCCTCCATGGTAGTAATGTCTCAAACAGTCTACGCTTTGATCGTTCCCTGGAAGACCAGTAGTAGTTTCCGATGCACATCTGGATGCATTCTGTAATCTGTGGATTATCAGAGTGTTGATGAAACACAGAAATTACATCGGGATTGAATACAACAGTCACCATGCGCACTTTCCTCCACGGGAGTAATTCTCAAACAGTCTACGCTTTGATCATTCCCTGGAAGATCGGTAGTAGTTTCCGATGCACATCTGAAGGCATTCTGTAATCTGTGGACTATCAGAGTGCTGATGAAACACAGAAATTGCATCGGGATTGAATAAAACAGTCACCATGCGAACTATCCTAAATGGGAGTAATGTCTAAACGGTCTACGATTTGATCGTTCCCTTGAAAACCAGTAGTAGTTTCGGATGCACATCTGGAGGCATTCTGTAATCTGTGGACTATCAGAGTGTTGATGAAACACAGAAATTGCATCGGGATTGAATACAACAGTCACCATGCGCACATTCCTCCATGGGAGCAATGTCTCAAACAGTCTACGCTTTGATCGTTCCCTGGAGGACCAGTAGCAGCTTCCGATGCACATCTGGAGGCATTCTGTAATCCGTGGACCTTCAAAGTGTTGATGAAACACAGAAATTGCATCGGGATTGAATACGTCACTATCCGCACTTTCCTCCATGTTAGTAATGTCTCAAACAGTCTACACTTTGATCGTTCCCTGGAAGAACAGTTTTACTTTCCGATGCACATCAGGAGGCATTCTGTAATCTGTGGACTATCAGAGTGTTGATGAAACACAGAAATTGCATCGGGATTGAGTACAACAGTCACCATGCGCACTTTCCTCCATGGGAGTAATGTCTCAAACAGTGTACGCTTTGATCGTTCCCTTGAAGTCCAGTAGAGGTTTCCGATGCACACCTGGAGGATTTCTGTAATCTGTGGACTATCAGACTGTGATGAAACACAGAAATTGCATCGGAATTGAATACAACAGTCACCATGCACACTTTCCTCCATGGGAGTAATGTCTCAAACAGTCTACGCTTTGATCGTTCCCTGGAGGACCAGTAGCAGTTTCCAATGGACATCTGGGGGCATTCTGTAATCCGTGGACCTTCAAAGTGTTGATGAAACACAGAAATTGCATCGGGATTGAATACGTCACTATCCGCATTTTCCTCCATGTTACTAATGTCTCAAACAGTCTTAACTTTGATCGTTCCCTGGAAGAACAGTTTTACTTTCCGATGCACATCAGGAGGCATTCTGTAATCTGTGGACTATCAGAGTGTTGATGAAACACAGAAATTGCCTCGGGATTGAGTACAACAGTCACCATGCGCACTTTCCTCCATGGGAGTAATGTCTCAAACAGTCTACGCTTTGATCGTTCCCTGGAGGACCAGTAGCAGTTTCCGATGCACATCTGGAGGCATTCGGTAATCCGTGGACCTTCAAAGTGTTGATGAAACACAGAAATTGCATCGGGATTGAATACGTCACTATCCGCACTTTCCTCCATGTTACTAATGTCTCAAACAGTCTACGTTTGATCGTTCCCTGGAAGACCAGTAGTAGTTTCCGATGCACATCTGGTTGCATTCTGTAATCTGTGGACTATCAGACTGTTGATGAATCACAGAATTTGCATCGGGATTGAATACAACAGTCACCATGCGCACTTTCCTCCATGGGGGTAATGTCTCAAACAGTCTACGCTTTGATCGTTTCCTGGAAGACCAGTAGTAGTTTCCGATGCACACCTGGAGGCATTCTGTAATCTGTGGACTATCAGACTGTTGATGAAACACAGAAATTGCATTGGAATTGAGTACAACAGTCACCATGCGCACTTTCCTCCATGGGAGTAATGTCGCAAACAGTCTACGCTTTGATCGTTCCCTGGAAGACCAGTAGTAGTTTCCTATGCACATCTGGAGGCATTCTGTAATCTGTGGACTATCAGAGTGTTGATGAAACACAGAAATTCCACCGGGATTCAATACAACAGTCACCATGCGCACTTTACTCCATGGGAGTGTTGTCTCAAACAGCCTACGCTTTGATCGTTCCGTGGAAGGCCTGAAGTAGTTTCCGATGCACATCTGGAGGCATTCTGTAATCAGTGGACTATCAGAGTGTTGATGAAACACAGAAATTGCATCGGGATTGAATACAACAGTCACCATGCGCACTTTCCCCGATGGGAGTAATGTCTCAAACAGTCTACGCTTTGATCGTTCCCTGGAAGACCAGTAGTAGTTTCCGATGCACATTTGAAGGCATTCTGTAATTTGTGGACTATCAGAGTGCTGATGAAACACAGAAATTGCATCGGGATTGAATAAAACAGTCACCATGCGCTCTATCCTAAATGGGAGTAATGTCTAAACGGTCTACGCTTTGATCGTTCCCTTGAGAACCAGTAGTAGTTTCGGATGCACATCTGGAGGCATTCTGTAATCTGTGGACTATCAGAGTGTTGATGAAACACAGAAATTGCATCGCGATTGAATACAACAGTCACCATGCGCACTTTCCTCCATGGGAGCAATGTCTCAAACAGTCTACGCTTTGATCGTTCCCTGGAGGACCAGTAGCAGTTTCCGATGCACATCTGGAGGCATTCTGTAATCCGTGGACCTTCAAAGTGTTGATGAAACACAGAAATTGCATCGGGATTGAATACGTCACTATCCGCACTTTCCTCCATGTTACTAATGTCTCAAACAGTCTACGCTTTGATCGTTCCCTGGAAGACCAGTGTTACTTTCCGATGCACATCAGGAGGCATTCTGTAATCTGTGGACTATCAGAGTGTTGATGAAACAAAGAAATTGCATCGGGATTGAATACAACACCTACCATGCGCACTTTCCTCCATGGGAGTAATGTCCCTAACAGTCTACGCTTTGATCGTTCCCTGGTAGATCAATAGTAGTTTCCGATGCACATCTGGAGGCATTCTGTAATCTGTGGACTATCAGAGTGTTGATGAAACACAGAAATTCCATCGGGATTGAACACAACAGTCACCATGCGCACTTTCCTCCATGGGAGTAATGTCTCAAACAGTCTACGATTTGATCGTTCCCTGGAAGACCAGTAGTAGTTTCCGATGCACATCTGGATGCAATCTGTAATCTGTGGACTATCAGAGTGTTGATGAAACACAGAAATTGCATCGGGATTGAATAGAACAGTCACCATGCGCACTTTCCTCCATGGGAGTAGTGTCTGAAACAGTCTACGCTTTGATCGTTCCCTGGAAGACCAGTAGTAGTTTCCGATGCACATCTGGAGGCATTCTGTAATCTGTGGACTATCAGAGTGTTGATGAAACACAGAAATTCCATCGGGATTGAATACAACAGTCACCATGCGCACTTTACTCCATGGGAGTGTTGTCCCAAACAGCCTACGCTTTGATCGTTCACTGGAAGACCTGAGGTAGTTTCCGATGCACATCTGGAGGCATTCTGTAATCTGTGGACTATCAGAGTGTTGATGTAACACAGAAATTGCATCGGGATTGAATACAACAGTCGCTATGCGCACTTTCCTCCATGGGAGTAGTGTCTCAAACAGTCTACGCTTTGATCGTTCCCTGGAAGACGTGAAGTAGTTTCCGATGCACATCTGGAGGCATTCTGTAATCTGTGGACTACCACATTGTTAATGAAACACAGAAATTGCATCGGGATTGAATACAACAGTCACCATTCGCACTTTCCTCCATGGGAGTAATGTCTCTAACAGTCTACGCTTTGATCGTTCCCTGGAAGACCAGTAGTAGTTTCTGAAGCACATCTGCAGGCATTCTGTAATCTGTGGACTATCAGTGTTGATGAAGCACTAAAATAGCATCGGGATTGAGTACAATAGCCACCATGCGCACTTTCCTCCATGGGAGTAATGTCTCTAACAGTCTACGTTGTAATCGATCCCTGGAAGTCCAGTAGTAGTTTTCGATGCACACCTGGAGGAATTCTGTAATCTGTGGACTATCAGACTGTTGATGAAACACAGAAATTGCATCGGAATTGAATACAACAGTCACCATGCGCACTTTCCTCCATGGGGGTAATGTCTCAAACAGTCTACGCTTTGATCGTTTCCTGGAAGACCAGTAGTAGTTTCCGATGCACATCTGAAGGCATTCTGTAATCTGTGGACTATCAGAGTGCTGATGAAACACAGAAATTGCATCGGGATTGAATAAAACAGTCACCATGCGCACTTTCCTAAATGGGAGTGATGTCTAAACGGTCTACGCTTTGATCGTTCCCTTGAAAACCAGTAGTAGTTTCGGATGCACATCTGGAGGCATTCTGTAATCTGTGGACTATCACAGTGTTGTTGAAACACAGAAATTGCATCGGGATTGAATACAACAGTCACCATGCGCACTTTCCTCCATGGGACCAATGTCTCAAACCGTCTACGCTTTGCTAGTTCCCTGGAGGACCAGTAGCAGTTTCCGACGCACATCTGGAGGCATTCTGTCATCTGTGGACTATCAGAGTGTTAATGAAACACAGAAATTGCATCGGGATTGAATACGTCACCATCCGCACTTTCCTCCATAATAGTAATGTCTCAAACAGACTACGCTTTGATCGTTCCCTGGAAGACCAGTGTTACTTTCCGATGCACATCAGGAGGCATTCTGTAATCTGTGGACTATCAGAGTGTTGATGAAACTAAGAAATTGCATCGGGATTAAATACAACAGTCACCATGCGCACTTTCCTCCATGGGAGTAATGTCCCTAACAGTCTACGCTTTGATCTTTCCCTGGTAGACCAGTAGTAGTTTCCGATGCACATCTGGAGGCATTCTGTAATCTGTGGACTATCAGAGTGTTTATGAAACACGAAAATTGCATCGGGATTGAGTACAACAGTCACCATACGCACTTTCCTCCATGGGAGTAATGTCTCAAACAGTGTACGCTTTGATCGTTCCCTGGAAGTCCCGTAGTAGTTTCCGATGCACACCTGGAGGCATTCTGTAATCTGGGGACTATCAGACTGTTGATGAAACACAGAAATTGCATCGGAATTGAATACAACAGTCACCATGCGCACTTTCCTCCATGGGAGTAATGTCTCAAACGGTCTAAGCTTTGATGGTTCCCTGGAAGACCAGTAGTAGTTTCCGATGCACATCTGGAGGCATTCTGTAATCTGTGGACTATCAGAGTGTTGATGAAACACAGAAATTCCATCGGGATTGAATACAACAGTCACCATGCGCACTTTACTCCATGGGGGTGTTGTCTCAAACAGCCAAGGCTTTGATCGTTCCCTGGAAGACCAGAAGTAGTTTCTGATGCACAGCTGGAGGCATTCTGTAATCTGTGGACTATCAGAGTGTTGTTGAAACACAGAAATTGCATCGGGATTGAATACAACAGTCACCATGCGCACTTTCCTCCATGGGAGTAATGTCTCAAACAGTCTACGCTCTGATCATTCCCTGGAGGACCAGTAGCAGTTTCCGATGCACATCTGGAGGCATTCTGTAATCCGTGGACCTTCAAAGTGTTGATGAAACACAGAAATTGCATCGGGATTGAATACGTCACTATCTGCACTTTCCTCCATGTTAGTAATGTCTCAAACAGTCTACGCTTTGATCGTTCCCTGGAAGACCAGTGTTACTTTCCGATGCTCATCAGTAGGCATTCTGTAATCTGTGGACTATCAGAGTGTTGATGAAACACAGAAATTGCCTCGGGATTGAATACAACAGTCACCATGCGCACTTTCCTCCATGGGAGTAATGTCCCTAACAGTCTACGCTTTGATCGTTCCCTGGTAGACCAATAGTAGTTTCCGATGCACATCTGGAGGCATTCTGTAATCTGTGGACTATCAGAGTGTTTATGAAACACTAAAATTGCATCGGGATTGAGTACAACAGTCACCATGCGCACTTTCCTCCGTGGGAGTAATGTCTCAAACAGTGTACGCTTTGATCGTTCCCTGGAAGTCCAGTAGTACTTTCCGATGCACACCTGGAGGCATTCTGTAATCTGTGGACTATCAGAGTAATGATGAAACACAGAAATGGCATCGGGATTGAATACAACTGTCACCATGTGCACTTTCCTCCATGCGAGTATTGTCTCTAACAGTCTACGCTTTGATCGTTCCCTGGAAGACCAGTAGAAGTTTCCGAAGCACATCTGGAGGCATTCTGTAATCTGTGGACTATCAGAGTGTTGATGAAGCAATAAAATTGCATCGGGAATGAGTACAAAAGAAACCATGCGCACTTCCTTCCATGGGAGTAATGTCTCAGTCTACGCTTTGATCGTTCCTAGGAAGACCAGTAGTATTTTCCGATGCACATCTGGAGGCATTCTGTAGTCTGTGACTATCAGAGTGTTGATGAAACACAGAAATTGCATCGGGATTGAATACAACAATCACCATGCGCACTTTCCACCATGGGAGTAATGTCTCAAACACTCTACGCTTTGATCTTTCCCAGGAAGACCTGTTGTAGTTTCCGATGCACATCTGGAGGCATTCTGTAGTCTGTGACTATCAGAGTGTTGATGAAACACAGAAATTGCATCGGGATTGAATACAACAGTCACCATGCGCACTTTCCTCCATGGGAGTAGTGTATCATACAGTCTACGCTTTGATCGTTCCTAGGAAGACCAGTAGTAGTTTCCGATGCACCTCTGGAGGCATTCTGTAATCTGTGGACTATCAGTGTTGATGAAGCACAAAAATTGCATCGGGATTGAGTACAATAGCTACCATGCGCACTTTCCTCCATGGGAGTAATGTCTCAAACAGTCTACGTTGTAATCGATCCCTGGAAGTCCAGTAGTAGTTTTCGATGCACACCTGGAGGAATTCTGTAATCTGTGGACTATCAGACTGTTAATGATATACAGAAATTGCATCGGAATTGAATACAACAGTCACCATGCGCACTTTCCTCCATGGGGGTAATGTCTCAAACAGTCTACGCTTTGATCGTTTCCTGGAAGACCAGTAGTAGTTTCCGATGCACATCTGAAGGCATTCTGTAATCTGTGGACTATCAGAGTGCTGATGAAACACAGAAAATGCATCGGGATTGAATACAACAGTCGCTATGCGTACTTTCCTCCATGGGACTAATGTCTCAAACAGTCTACGCTTTGATCGTTCCCTGGAATACGTGAAGTAGTTTCCGATGCACATCTGGAGGCACTCTGTAATCTGTGGACTACCACATTGTTAATGAAACACAGAAATTGCATTGGGATTGAATACAACAGTCACCATGCGCACTTTCCTCCATGGGAGTAATGTCTCTAACAGTCTACGCTTTGATCGTTCCCTGGAAGACCAGTAGTAGTTTCTGAAGCACATCTGCAGGCATTCTGTAATCTGTGGACTATCAGTGTTGATGAAGCACTAAAATTGCATCGGGATTGAGTACAATAGCCACCATGCGCACTTTCCTACATGGGAGTAATGTCTCAAACAGTCTACGTTGTAATCGATCCCTGGAAGTCCAGTAGTAGTTTTCGATGCACACCTGGAGGAATTCTGTAATCTGTGGACTATCAGACTGTTGATGGAACACAGAAATTGCATCGGAATTGAATACAACAGTCACCATGCGCACTTTCCTCCATGGGGGTAATGTCTCAAAATGTCTACGCTTTGATCGTTTCCTGGAAGACCAGTAGTAGTTTCCGATGCACATCTGAAGGCATTCAGTAATCTTTGGACTATCAGAGTGTTGATGAAACAAGGAAATTGCATCGGGATTGAATACAACAGTCACCATGCGCACTTTCCTCCATGGGAGTAATGTCCCTAACAGTCTACGCTTTGATCGTTCCCTGGTAGACCAGTAGTAGTTTCCGATGCACATCAGGAGGCATTCTGTAATCTGTGGACTATCAGAGTGTTGTTGAAACTAAGAAATTGCATCGGGATTGAATACAACAGTCACCATGCGCACTTTCCTCCATGGGAGTATTGTCTCTAACAGTCTACGCTTTGATCGTTCCTAGGAAGACCAGTAGTATTTTCCGATGCACATCTGGAGGCATTCTGTAATCTGTGGAGTATCAGAGTGTAGATGAAACACAGAAATTGCATCGGGATTGAATACAACAGTCACCATGCGCACTTTCCACCATGGGAGTAATGTCTCAAACACTCTACGCTTTGATCTTTCCCTGGAAGACCTGTAGTAGTTTCCGATGCACATCTGGAGGCATTCTGTAATCTGTGGACTATCAGAGTGTTGATGAAACACAGAAATTGCATCGGGATTGAATACAACAGTCACCATGCGCACCTTCCTCCATGGGAGTAGTGTCTCGTACAGTCTACGCTTTGATCGTACCTAGGAAGACCAGTAGTAGTTTCCGGTGCACATCTGGAGGCATTCTGTAATCTGTGGAGTATCAGAGTGTAGATGAAACTCAGAAATTGCATCGGGATGGAATACAACAGTCACCATGCGCACTTTCCTCCATGGGAGTAATGTCTCAAACACTCAACGCTTTGATCTTTCCCTGGAAGACCTGTAGTAGTTTCCGATGCACATCTGGAGGCATTCTGTAATCTGTGGATTATCAGAGTGTTGATGAAACACAGAAATTGCATCGGGATTGAATACAACAGTCACCATGCGCACTTTACTCCATGGGAGTGTTGTCCCAAACAGCCTACGCTTTGATCGTTCCCTGGAAGACCTGAGGTAGTTTCCGATGCACATGTGGAGGCATTCTGTAATCTGTGGACTATCAGAGTGTTGATGAAACACAGAAATTGCATCGGGATTGAATACAACAGTCGCTATGCGCACTTTCCTCCATGGGAGTAATGTCTCAAACAGTCTACGCTTTGATCGTTCCCTGGAAGACGTGAAGTAGTTTCCGATGCACATCTGGAGGCATTCTGTAATCTGTGGACTACCACATTGTTAATGAAACACAGAAATTGCATCGGGATTGAATACAACAGTCACCATGCGCACTTTCCTCCATGGGAGTAATGTCTCTAACAGTCTACGCTTTGATCGTTCCCTGGAAGACCAGTAGTAGTTTCCGATGCACATCTGAAGGCATTCTGTAATCTGTGGACTATCAGAGTGATGATGAAACACAGAAATTGCATCGGGATTGAATAAAAAAGTCACCATGCGCACTTTCCTAAATGGGAGTGATGTCTAAACGGTCTACGCTTTGATCGTTCCCTTGAAAACCAGTGGGAGTTTCGGATGCACATATGGAGGCATTCTGTAATCTGTGGACTATCACAGTGTTGATGAAACACAGAAATTGCATCGGGATTGAATACAACAGTCACCATGCGCACTTTCCTCCATGGGAGTAATGTCCCTAACAGTCTACGCTTTGATCGTTCCCAGGTAGACCTGTAGTAGTTTCCGATGCACATCTGGAGGCATTCTGCAATCTGTGGACTATCAGAGTGTTAATGAAACACAGAAATTGCATCGGGATTAAATACGTCACCATCCGCACTTTCCTCCATGTTAGTAATGTCTCAAACAGTCTACGCTTTGATCGTTCCCTGGAAGACGTGAAGTAGTTTCCGATGCACATCTGGAGGCATTCTGTAATCTGTGGACTACCACATTGTTAATGAAACACAGAAATTGCCTCGGGATTGAATACAACGGTCACCATGCGCACTTTCCTCCATGGGAGTAATGTCCCTAACAGTCTACGCTTTGATCGTTCCCTGGTAGACCAATAGTAGTTTCCGATGCACATCTGGAGGCAATCTGTAATCTGTGGACTATCTGAGTGTTTATGAAACACTAAAATTGCCTCGGGATTGAGTACAACAGTCACCATGCGCACTTTCCTCCGTGGGAGTAATGTCTCAAACAGTGTACGCTTTGATCGTTCCCTGGAAGTCCAGTAGTACTTTCCGATGCACACCTGGAGGCATTCTGTAATCTGTGTACTATCAGAGTAATGATGAAACACAGAAATGGCATCGGGATTGAATACAACTGTCACCATGTGCACTTTCCTACATGGGAGTAATGTCTCAAACACTCTACGCTTTGATCTTTCCCTGGAAGACCTGTAGTAGTTTCCGATGCACATCTGGAGGCATTCTGTAACCTGTGGACTATCAGAGTGTTGATGAAACACAGAAATTGCATCGGGATTGAATACAACAGTCACCATGCGCACTTTCCTCCATGGGAGTAGTATCTCGTACAGTCTACGCTTTGATCGTACCTAGGAAGACCAGTAGTAGTTTCCGATGCACATCTGGAGGCATTCTGTAATCTGTGTAGAATCAGAGTGTAGATGAAACACAGAAATTGCATCGGGATGGAATACAACAGTCACCATGCGCACTTTCCTCCATGGGAGTAATGTCTCAAACACTCAACGCTTTGATCTTTCCCTGGAAGACCTGTAGTAGTTTCCGATGCACATCTGGAGGCATTCTGTAATCTGTGGACTATCAGAGTGTTGATGAAACACAGAAATTGCATCGGGATTGAATACAACAGTCACCATGCGCACTTTTCTCCATTGGAGTAGTGTCTCATACAGTCTACGCTTTGATCGTTCCTAGGAAGACCAGTAGTAGTTTCCGATTGACCTCTGGAGGCATTCTGTAATCTGTGGACTATCAGAGTGTTGACGAAACACAGAAATTGCATCGGGATTCAATACAACAGTCACCATGCGCACTTTCCTCCATGGGAGTAATGTCTCAAACACTCTACGCTTTGATCTTTCCCTGGATGACCTGTAGTAGTTTCCGATGCACATCTGGAGGCATTCTGTAATCTGTGGACTATCAGTGTTGATGAAGCACAAAAATTGCATCGGGATTGAGTACAATAGCCACCATGCGCACTTTCCTCCATGGGAGTAATGTCTCAAACAGTCTACACTTTGATCGTTCCCTGGAAGACCAGTAGTAGTTTCCGATGCACGTCTGGAGGCATTCTGTAATCTGTGGACTATCAGAGTGTTGATGAAACACAGAAATTCCATCGGGATTGAATACAACAGTCACCATGCGCACTTTACTCCATGGGAGTGTTGTCCCAAACAGCCTACGCTTTGATCGTTCCCTGGAAGACCTGAGGTAGTTTCCGATGCACATGTGGAGGCATTCTGTAATCTGTGGACTATCAGAGTGTTGATGAAACACAGAAATTGCATCGGGATTGAATACAACAGTCGCTATGCGCACTTTCCTCCATGGGAGTAATGTCTCAAACAGTCTACGCTTTGATCGTTCCCTGGAAGACGTGAAGTAGTTTCCGATGCACATCTGGAGGCATTCTGTAATCTGTGGACTACCACATTGTTAATGAAACACAGAAATTGCATCGGGATTGAATACAACAGTCACCATGCGCACTTTCCTCCATGGGAGTAATGTCTCTAACAGTCTACGCTTTGATCGTTCCCTGGAAGACCAGTAGTAGTTTCCGATGCACATCTGAAGGCATTCTGTAATCTGTGGACTATCAGAGTGATGATGAAACACAGAAATTGCATCGGGATTGAATAAAACAGTCACCATGCGCACTTTCCTAAATGGGAGTGATGTCTAAACGGTCTACGCTTTGATCGTTCCCTTGAAAACCAGTGGGAGTTTCGGATGCACATATGGAGGCATTCTGTAATCTGTGGACTATCACAGTGTTGATGAAACACAGAAATTGCATCGGGATTGAATACAACAGTCACCATGCGCACTTTCCTCCATGGGAGTAATGTCCCTAACAGTCTACGCTTTGATCGTTCCCTGGTAGACCTGTAGTAGTTTCCGATGCACATCTGGAGGCATTCTGCAATCTGTGGACTATCAGAGTGTTAATGAAACACAGAAATTGCATCGGGATTAAATACGTCACAATCCGCACTTTCCTCCATGTTAGTAATGTCTCAAACAGACTACGCTTTGATCGTTCCCTGGAAGACCAGTGTTACTTTCCGATGCACATCAGGAGGCATTCTGTAATCTGTGGACTATCAGAGTGTTGATGAAACTAAGAAATTGCATCGGGATTGAATACAACAGTCACCATGCGCACTTTCCTCCATGGGAGTAATGTCCCTAACAGTCTACGCTTTGATCGTTCCCTGGTAGACCAGTAGTAGTTTCCGATGCACATCTGGAGGCATTCTGCAATCTGTGGACTATCAGAGTGTTTATGAAACACTAAAATTGCATCGGGATTGAGTACAACAGTCACCATGCGCACTTTCCTCCATGGGAGTAATGTCTCAAACAGTGTACGCTTTGATCGTTCCCTGGAAGTGCAGCAGTACTTTCCGATGCACACCTGGAGGCATTCTGTAATCTGGGGACTATCAGACTGTTGATGAAACACAGAAATTCCATCGGGATTGAATACAACAGTCACCATGCGCACTTTACTCCATGGGGGTGTTGTCTCAAACAGCCAAGGCTTTGATCGTTCCCTGGAAGACCAGAAGTAGTTTCTGATGCACAGCTGGAGGCATTCTGTAATCTGTGGACTATCAGAGTGTTGTTGAAACACAGAAATTGCATCGGGATTGAATACAACCGTCACCATGCGCACTTTCCTCCATGGGAGTAATGTCTCAAACAGTCTATGCTCTGATCATTCCCTGGAGGACCAGTAGCAGTTTCCGATGCACATCTGGAGGCTTCTGTAATCCGTGGACCTTCAAAGTGTTGATGAAACACAGAAATTGCATCGGGATTGAATACGTCACTATCCGCACTTTCCTCCATGTTAGTAATGTCTCAAACAGTCTACGCTTTGATCGTTCCCTGGAAGACCAGTGTTACTTTCCGATGCACATCAGTAGGCATTCTGTAATCTGTGGACTATCAGAGTGTTGATGAAACACAGAAATTGCCTCGGGATTGAATACAACGGTCACCATGCGCACTTTCCTCCATGGGAGTAATGTCCCTAACAGTCTACGCTTTGATCGTTCCCTGGTAGACCAATAGTAGTTTCCGATGCACATCTGGAGGCAATCTGTAATCTGTGGACTATCTGAGTGTTTATGAAACACTAACATTGCCTCGGGATTGAGTACAACAGTCACCATGCGCACTTTCCTCCGTGGGAGTAATGTCCCAAACAGTGTACGCTTTGATCGTTCCCTGGAAGTCCAGTAGTACTTTCCGATGCACACCTGGAGGCATTCTGTAATCTGTGTACTATCAGAGTAATGATGAAACACAGAAATGGCATCGGGATTGAATACAACTGTCACCATGTGCACTTTCCTACATGGGAGTATTGTCTCTAACAGTCTACGCTTTGATCGTTCCCTGGAAGACCAGTAGTAGTTTCCGAAGCACATCTGGAGGCATTCTGTAATCTGTGGACTATCAGAGTGTTGATGAAACACAGAAATTGCATCGGGATTGAATACAACAGTCACCATGCGCACTTTCCTCCATGGGAGTAGTGTCTCGTACAGTCTACGCTTTGATCGTACCTAGGAAGACCAGTAGTAGTTTCCGATGCACATCTGGAGGCATTCTGTAATCTGTGTAGAATCAGAGTGTAGATGAAACACAGAAATTGCATCGGGATGGAATACAACAGTCACCATGCGCACTTTCCTCCATGGGAGTAATGTCTCAAACACTCAACGCTTTGATCTTTCCCTGGAAGACCTGTAGTAGTTTCCGATGCACATCTGGAGGCATTCTGTAATCTGTGGACTATCAGAGTGTTGATGAAACACAGAAATTGCATCGGGATTGAATACAACAGTCACCATGCGCACTTTTCTCCATTGGAGTAGTGTCTCATACAGTCTACGCTTTGATCGTTCCTAGGAAGACCAGTAGTAGTTTCCGATTGACCTCTGGAGGCATTCTGTAATCTGTGGACTATCAGAGTGTTGACGAAACACAGAAATTGCATCGGGATTCAATACAACAGTCACCATGCGCACTTTCCTCCATGGGAGTAATGTCTCAAACACTCTACGCTTTGATCTTTCCCTGGATGACCTGTAGTAGTTTCCGATGCACATCTGGAGGCATTCTGTAATCTGTGGACTATCAGAGTGTTGATGAAACACAGAAATTCCATCGGGATTGAATACAACAGTCACCATGCGCACTTTACTCCATGGGAGTGTTGTCCCAAACAGCCTACGCTTTGATCGTTCCCTGGAAGACCTGAGGTAGTTTCCGATGCACATGTGGAGGCATTCTGTAATCTGTGGACTATCAGAGTGTTGATGAAACACAGAAATTGCATCGGGATTGAATACAACAGTCGCTATGAGCACTTTCCTCCATGGGAGTAATGTCTCAAACAGTCTACGCTTTGATCGTTCCCTGGAAGACGTGAAGTAGTTTCCGATGCACATCTGGAGGCATTCTGTAATCTGTGGACTACCACATTGTTAATGAAACACAGAAATTGCATCGGGATTGAATACAACAGTCACCATGCGCACTTTCCTCCATGGGAGTAATGTCTCTAACAGTCTACGCTTTGATCGTTCCCTGGAAGACCAGTAGTAGTTTCCGATGCACATCTGAAGGCATTCTGCAATCTGTGGACTATCAGAGTGTTTATGAAACACTAAAATTGCATCGGGATTGAATACAACAGTCACCATGCGCACTTTCCTCCATTGGAGTAGTGTCTCATACAGTCTACGCTTTGATCGTTCCAAGGAAGACCAGTAGTAGTTTCCGATTGACCTTTGGAGGCATTCTGTAATCTGTGGTCTATCAGAGTGTTGACGAAACACAGAAATTGCATCGGGATTGAATACAACAGTCACCATGCGCACTTTACTCCATGGGAGTGTTGTCCCAAACAGCCTACGCTTTGATCGTTCCCTTGAAAACCAGTAGGAGTTTCGGATGCACATATGGAGGCATTCTGTAATCTGTGGACTATCACAGTGTTGATGAAACACAGAAATTGCATCGGGATTGAATACAACAGTCACCATGCGCACTTTCCTCCATGGGAGTAATGTCCCTAAAAGTCTACGCTTTGATCGTTCCCTGGTAGACCTGTAGTAGTTTCCGATGCACATCTGGAGGCATTCTGCAATCTGTGGACTATCAGAGTGTTTATGAAACACTAAAATTGCATCGGGATTGAGTACAACAGTCACCATGCGCAACTTTCCTCCATGGGAGTAATGTCTCAAACAGTGTACGCTTTGATCGTTCCCTGGAAGTCCAGTAGTACTTTCCGATGCACACCTGGAGGCATTCTGTAATCTGTGTACTATCAGAGTAATGATGAAACACAGAAATGGCATCGGGATTGAATATAACTGTCACCATGTGCACTTTCCTCCATGGGAGTATTGTCTCTAACAGTCTACGCTTTGATCGTTCCCTGGAAGACCAGTAGTAGTTTCCGAAGCACATCTGGAGGCATTCTGTAATCTGTGGACTATCAGAGTGTTGATGAAGCAATAAAATTGCATCGGGAATGAGTACAATAGCCATCATGCGCACTTCCTTCCATGGGAGTAATGTCTCAGTCTACGCTTTGATCGTTCCTAGGAAGACCAGTAGTATTTTCCGATGCACATCTGGAGGCATTCTGTAATCTGTGGAGTATCAGAGTGTAGATGAAACACAGAAATT
This sequence comes from Schistocerca gregaria, assembly GCF_023897955.1. Classification (NCBI taxonomy): domain Eukaryota; kingdom Metazoa; phylum Arthropoda; class Insecta; order Orthoptera; family Acrididae; genus Schistocerca; species Schistocerca gregaria. Next base: position 46,596,437 of record NC_064929.1, read on the forward strand.
GCATCGGGATTGAATACAACAGTCACCATGCGCACTTTCCCCCATGGGAGTAATGTCTCAAACACTCTACGCTTTGATCTTTCCCTGGAAGACCTGTAGTAGTTTCCGATGCACATCTGGAGGCATTCTGTAATCTGTGGACTATCAGAGTGTTGATGAAACACGGAAATTGCATCGGGATTGAATACAACAGTCACCATGCGCACTTTCCTCCATGGGAGTAGTGTCTCGTACAGTCTACGCTTTGATCGTACCTAGGAAGACCAGTAGTAGTTTCCGATGCACATCTGGAGGCATTCTGTAATCTGTGGACTATCTGAGTGTTGATGAAACACAGAAATTGCATCGGGATTGAATACAACAGTCACCATGCGCACTTTCCTCCATTGGAGTAGTGTCTCATACAGTCTACGCTTTGATCGTTCCTAGGAAGACCAATAGTAGTTTCCGATGCACGTCTGGAGGCATTCTGTAATCTGTGGTCTATCAGAGTGTTGACGAAACACAGAAATTGCATCGGGATTCAATACTACAGTCACCATGCGCACTTTCCTCCATGGGAGTAATGTCTCAAACACTCTACGCTTTGATCTTTCCCTGGATGACCTGTAGTAGTTTCCGATGCACATCTGGAGGCATTCTGTAATCTGTGGACTATCATTGTTGATGAAGCACAAAAATTGCATCGGGATTGAGTAGAATAGCCACCATGCGCACATTCCTCCATGGGAGTAATGTCTCAAACAGTCTACACTTTGATCGTTCCCTGGAAGACCAGTAGTAGTTTCCGATGCACGTCTGGAGGCATTCTGTAATCTGTGGACTATCAGAGTGTTGATGAAACACAGAAATTCCATCGGGATTGAATACAACAGTCACCATGCGCACTTTACTCCATGGGAGTGTTGTCCCAAACAGCCTACGCTTTGATCGTTCCCTGGAAGACCTGAGGTAGTTTCCGATGCACATGTGGAGGCATTCTGTAATCTGTGGACTATCAGAGTGTTGATGAAACACAGAAATTGCATCGGGATTGAATACAACAGTCGCTATGCGCACTTTCCTGCATGGGAGTAATGTCTCAAACACTCAACGCTTTGATCTTTCCCTGGAAGACCTGTAGTAGTTTCCGATGCACATCTGGAGGCATTCTGTAATCTGTGGACTATCTGAGTGTTGATGAAACACAGAAATTGCATCGGGATTGAATACAACAGTCACCATGCGCACTTTCCTCCATTGGAGTAGTGTCTCATACAGTCTACGCTTTGATCGTTCCTAGGAAGACCAGTAGTAGTTTCCGATTGACCTCTGGAGGCATTCTGTAATCTGTGGACTATCAGAGTGTTGACGAAAAACAGAAATTGCATCGGGATTCAATACAACAGTCACCATGCGCACTTTCCTCCATGGGAGTAATGTCTCAAACACTCTACGCTTTGATCTTTCCCTGGATGACCTGTAGTAGTTTCCGATGCACATCTGGAGGCATTCTGTAATCTGTGGACTATCATTGTTGATGAAGCACAAAAATTGCATCGGGATTGAGTACAATAGCCACCATGCGCACTTTCCTCCATGGGAGTAATGTCTCAAACAGTCTACACTTTGATCATTCCCTGGAAGACCAGTAGTAGTTTCCGATGCACGTCTGGAGGCATTCTGTAATCTGTGGACTATCAGAGTGTTGATGAAACACAGAAAATCCATCGGGATTGAATACAACAGTCACCATGCGCACTTTACTCCATGGGAGTGTTGTCCCAAACAGCCTACGCTTTGATCGTTCCCTGGAAGACCTGAGGTAGTTTCCGATGCACATGTGGAGGCATTCTGTAATCTGTGGACTATCAGAGTGTTGATGAAACACAGAAATTGCATCGGGATTGAATACAACAGTCGCTATGCGCACTTTCCTGCATGGGAGTAATGTCTCAAACAGTCTACGTTTTGATCGTTCCCTGGAAGACGTGAAGTAATTTCCGATGCACATCTGGAGGCATTCTGTAATCTGTGGACTACCACATTGTTAATGAAACACAGAAATTGCATCGGGATTGAATACAACAGTCACCATGCGCACTTTCCTAAATGTGAGTGATGTCTAAACGGTCTACGCTTTGATCGTTCCCTTGAGAACCAGTAGTAGTTTCGGATGCACATATGGAGGCATTCTGTAATCTGTGGACTATCACAGTGTTGATGAAGCACAGATATAGCATCGGGATTGAATACAACAGTCACCATGCGCACTTACCTCCATGGGACCAATGTCTCAAACCGTCTACGCTTTGCTCGTTCCCTGGAGGACCAGTGTTACTTTCCGATGCACATCAGGAGGCATTCTGTAATCTGTGGACTATCAGAGTGTTGATGAAACTAAGAAATTGCATCGGGATTGAATACAACAGTCACCATGCGCACTTTCCTCCATGGGAGTAATGTCCCTAACAGTCTACGCTTTGATCGTTCCCTGGTAGACCAGTAGTAGTTTCCGATGCACATCTGGAGGCATTCTGCAATCTGTGGACTATCAGAGTGTTTATGAAACACTAAAATTGCATCGGGATTGAGTAAAACAGTCACCATGCGCACTTTCCTCCATGGGAGTAATGTCTCAAACAGTGTACGCTTTGATCGTTCCCTGGAAGTCCAGTAGTAGTTTCCGATGCACACCTGGAGGCATTCTGTAATCTGGGGACTATCAGACTGTTGATGAAACACAGAATTTCCATCGGGATTGAATACAACAGTCACCATGCGCACTTTACTCCATGGGGGTGTTGTCTCAAACAGCCAAGGCTTTGATCGTTCCCTGGAAGACCAGAAGTAGTTTCTGATGCACAGCTGGAGGCATTCTGTAATCTGTGGACTAACAGAGTGTTGTTGAAACACAGAAATTGCATCGGGATTGAATACAACCGTCACCATGCGCACTTTCCTCCATGGGAGTAATGTCTCAAACAGTCTACGCTCTGATCATTCCCTGGAGGACCAGTAGCAGTTTCCGATGCACATCTTCAGGCATTCTGTACTCCGTGGACCTTCAAAGTGTTGATGAAACACAGAAATTGCATCGGGATTGAATACGTCACTATCCGCACTTTCCTCCATGTTAGTAATGTCTCAAACAGTCTACGCTTTGATCGTTCCCTGGAAGACCAGTGTTACTTTCCGATGCACATCAGTAGGCATTCTGTAATCTGTGGACTAACAGAGTGTTGATGAAACACAGAAATTGCCTCGGGATTGAATACAACAGTCACCATGCGCACTTTCCTCCATGGGAGTAATGTCCCTAACAGTCTACGCTTTGATCGTTCCCTGGTAGACCAATAGTAGTTTCCGATGCACATCTGGAGGCAATCTGTAATCTGTGGACTATCAGAGTGTTTATGAAACACTAAAATTGCATCGGGATTGAGTACAACAGTCACCATGCGCACTTTCCTCCGTGGGAGTAATGTCTCAAACAGTGTACGCTTTGTTCGTTCCCTGGAAGTCCAGTAGTACTTTCCGATGCACACCTGGAGGCATTCTATAATCTGTGTACTATCAGAGTAATGATGAAACACAGAAATGGCATCGGGATTGAATACAACTGTCACCATGTGCACTTTCTTCCATGGGAGTATTGTCTCTAACAGTCTACGCTTTGATCGTTCCCTGGAAGACCAGTAGTAGTTTGAGAAGCACATCTGGAGGCATTCTGTAATCTGTGGACTATCAGAGTGTTGATGAAGCAATAAAATTGCATCGGGAATGAGTACAATAGCCATCATGCGCACTTCCTTCCATGGGAGTAATGTCTCAGTCTACGCTTTGATCGTTCCTAGGAAGACCAGTAGTATTTTCCGATGCACATCTGGAGGCATTCTGTAATCTGTGGAGTATCAGAGTGTAGATGAAACACAGAAATTGCTTCGGGATTGAATACAACAGTCACCATGCGCACTTTCCACCATGGGAGTAATGTCTCAAACACTCTACGCTTTGATCTTTCCCTGGAAGACCTGTAGTAGTTTCCGATGCACATCTGGAGGCATTCTGTAATCTGTGGACTATCAGAGTGTTGATGAAACACAGAAATTGCATCGGGATTGAATACAACAGTCACCATGCGCACTTTCCTCCAAGGGAGTAGTGTCTCGTACAGTCTACGCTTTGATCGTACCTAGGAAGACCAGTAGTAGTTTCCGATGCACATCTGGAGGCATTCTGTAATCTGTGGAGAATCAGAGTGTAGATGAAACACAGAAATTGCATCGGGATGGAATACAACAGTCACCATGCGCACTTTCCTCCATGGGAGTAATGTCTCAAACACTCAACGCTTTGATCTTTCCCTGGACGACCTGTAGTAGTTTCCGATGCACATCTGGAGGCATTCTGTAATCTGTGGACTATCAGAGTGTTGATGAAACACAGAAATTGCATCGGGATTGAATACAACAGTCACCATGCGCACTTTCCTCCATGGGAGTAGTGTCTCATACAGTCTACGCTTTGATCGTTCCTAGGAAGACCAGTAGTAGTTTCCGATTGACCTCTGGAGGCATTCTGTAATCTGTGGACTATCAGAATGTTGACGAAACACAGAAATTGTATCGGGATTCAATACAACAGTCACCATGCGCACTTTCCTCCATGGGAGTAATGTCTCAAACACTCTACGCTTTGATCTTTCCCTGGAAGACCTGTAGTAGTTTCCGATGCACATCTGGAGGCATTCTGTAATCTGTGGACTATCAGTGTTGATGAAGCACAAAAATTGCATCGGGATTGAGTACAATAGCCACCATGCGCACTTTCCTCCATGGGAGTAATGTCTCAAACAGTCTACACTTTGATCGTTCCCTGGAAGACCAGTAGTAGTTTCCGATGCACGTCTGGAGGCAATCTGTAATCTGTGGACTATCAGAGTGTTGATGAAACATAGAAATTCCATCGGGATTGAATACAACAGTCACCATGCGCACTTTACTCCATGGGAGTGTTGTCCCAAACAGCCTACGCTTTGATCGTTCCCTGGAAGACCTGAGGTAGTTTCCGATGCACATGTGGAGGCATTCTGTAATCTGTGGACTATCAGAGTGTTGATGAAACACAGAAATTGCATCGGGATTGAATACAACAGTCGCTATGCGCACTTTCCCCCATGGGAGTAATGTCTCAAACAGTCTACGCTTTGATCGTTCCCTGGAAGACGTGAAGTAGTTTCCGATGCACATCTGGAGGCATTCTGTATTCTGTGGACTACCACATTGTTAATGAAACACAGAAATTGCATCGGGATTGAATACAACAGTCACCATGCGCACTTTCCTCCATGGGAGTAATGTCTCTAACAGTCTACGCTTTGATCGTTCCCTGGAAGACCAGTAGTAGTTTCTGAAGCACATCTGCAGGCATTCTGTAATCTGTGGACTATCAGTGTTGATAAAGCACTAACATTGCATCGGGATTGAGTACAATAGCCACCATGCGCACTTTCCTCCATGGGAGTAATGTCTCAAACAGTCTACGTTGTAATCGATCCCTGGAAGTCCAGTAGTAGTTTTCGATGCACACCTGGAGGAATTCTGTAATCTGTGGACTATCAGACTGTTGATGGAACACAGAAATTGCATCGGAATTGAATACAACAGTCACCATGCGCACTTTCCTAAATGGGGGTAATGACTCAAACAGTCTACGCTTTGATCGTTTCCTGGAAGACCAGTAGTAGTTTCCGATGCACATCTGAAGGCATTCTGTAATCTGTGGACTATCAGAGTGCTGATGAAACACAGAAATTGCATCGGGATTGAATAAAACAGTCACCATGCGCACTTTCCTAAATGGGAGTGATGTCTAAACGGTCTACGCTTTGATCGTTCCCTTGAAAACCAGTAGTAGTTTCGGATGCACATATGGAGGCATTCTGTAGTCTGTGGACTATCACAGTGTTGATGAAACACGGAAATTGCATCGGGATTGAATACAACAGTCACCATGCGCACTTTCCTCCATGGGACCAATGTCTCAAACCGTCTACGCTTTGCTCGTTCCCTGGAGGACCAGTAGCAGTTTCCGATGCACATCTGGAGGCATTCTGTCATCTGAGGTCTATCAGAGTGTTAATGAAACACAGAAATTGCATCGGGATTGAATACGTCACCATCCGCACTTTCCTCCATGTTAGTAATGTCTCAAACAGACTACGCTTTGATCGTTCCCTGGAAGACCAGTGTTACTTTCCGATGCACATCAGGAGGCATTCTGCAATCTGTGGACTATCAGAGTGTTGATGAAACTAAGAAATTGCATCGGGATTGAATACAACAGTCACCATGCGCACTTTCCTCCATGGGAGTAATGTCCCTAACAGTCTACGCTTTGATCATTCCCTGGTAGACCAGTAGTAGTTTCCGATGCACATCTGGAGGCATTCTGCAATCTGTGGACTATCAGAGTGTTTATGAAACACTAAAATTGCATCGGGATTGAATACAACAGTCACCATGCGCACTTTCCTCCATGGGAGTAATGTCTCAAACAGTGTACGCTTTGATCGTTCCCTGGAAGTCAGGTAGTAGTTTCCGATGCACACCTGGAGGCATTCTGTAATGTGGGGACTATCAGAATGTTGATGAAACACAGAAATTGCATCGGAACTGAATACAACAGTCACCATGCGCACTTTCCTCCATGGGAGTAATGTCTCAAACGGTCTAAGCATGGATCGTTCCCTGGAAGACCAGTAGTAGTTTCCGATGCACATCTGGAGGCATTCTGTAATCTGTGGACTATCAGAGTGTTGATGAAACACAGAAATTCCATCGGGATTGAATACAACAGTCACCATGCGCACTTTACTCCATGGGGGTGTTGTCTCAAACAGCCAAGGCTTTGATCGTTCCCTGGAAGACCAGAAGTAGTTTCTGATTCACAGCTGGAGGCATTCTGTAATCTGTGGACTATCAGAGTGTTGTTGAAACACAGAAATTGCATCGGGATTGAATACAACAGTCACCATGCGCACTTTCCTCCATGGGAGTAATGTCTCAAACAGTCTTCGCTCTGATCATTCCCTGGAGGACCAGTAGCAGTTTCCGATGCACATCTGGAGGCATTCTGTAATCCGTGTACCTTCAAAGTGTTGATGCAACACAGATATTGCATCGGGATTGAATACGTCACTATCCGCACTTTCCTCCATGTTAGTAATGTCTCTAACAGTCTACGCTTTGATCGTTCCCTGGAAGACCAGTGTTACTTTCCGATGCACATCAGTAGGCATTCTGTAATCTGTGGACTATCAGAGTGTTGACGAAACACAGAAATTGCCTCGGGATTGAATACAACAGTCACCATGCGCACTTTCCTCCATGGGAGTAATGTCCCTAACAGTCTACGCTTTGATCGTTCCCTGGTAGACCAATAGTAGTTTTCGATGCACATCTGGAGGCATTCTGTAATCTGTGGACTATCAGAGTGTTTATGAAACACTAAAATTGCATCGGGATTGAGTACAACAGTCACCATCCGCACTTTCCTCCGTGGGAGTAATGTCTCAAACAGTGTACGCTTTGATCGTTCCCTGGAAGTCCTGTAGTAGTTTCCGATGCACACCTGGAGGCATTCTGTAATCTGTGGACTATCAGAGTGTTGATGAAATACAGAAATTCCATCGGGATTAAATACAACAGTCACCATGCGCACTTTACTATATGGAAGTGATGTCACAAACAGCCTACGCTTTGATCGTTCCCTGAAATGCCTGAAGTAGTTTCCGATGCACATCTGGAGGCATTCTGTAATCTGTGGACTATCAGAGTGTTGATGAAACACAGAAATGGCATCGGGATTGAATACAACTGTCACCATGCGCACTTTCCGCCATGGGAGTAATGTCTCAAACAGTCTACGCTTTGATCGTTCCCTGGAAGACCAGAAGTAGTTTCCGGTGCACATCTGAAGGCATTCTGTATTCTGTGGACTATCAGAGTGTTAATAAAACACAGAAAATGCATCGGGATTGAATACAACACACACAATGCGCTCTTTCCCACATGGGAGTAAATTCTCAAAGAGTCTACGTTTTGATAGTTCCCTGGAAGACCTGAAGTTGTTTCCCACGCACATCTGGAGGCATTCTGTAATCTGTGGACTATCAGAGTGTTGACGAAACACAGAAATTGCATCGGGATTCAATACAACAGTCACCATTGGCACTTTCCTCCATGGGAGTAATGTCTCAAACAGTCTACGCTTTGATCGTTCCTAGGAAGACCAGTAGTAGTTTCCGATGCACATCTGGAGGCATTCTGTAATCTGTGGAGTATCAGAGTGTAGATGAAACACAGAAATTGCATCGGGATTGAATACAACAGTCACCATGCGCACTTTCCACCATGGGAGTAATGTCTCAAACACTCTACGCTTTGATCTTTCCCTGGAAGACCTGTAGTAGTTTCCGATGCACATCTGGAGGCATTCTGTTATCTGTGGACTATCAGAGTGTTGATGAAACACAGAAATTGCATCGGGATTGAATACAACAGTCACCATGCGCACTTTCCTCCATTGGAGTAGTGTCTCATACAGTCTACGCTTTGATCGTTCCTAGGAAGACCAGTAGTAGTATCCGATTGACCTCTGGAGGCATTCTGTAATCTGTGGACTATCAGAGTGTTGACGAAACACAGAAATTGCATCGGGATTCAATACAACAGTCACCATGCGCACTTTCCTCCATGGGAGTAATGTCTCAAACACTCTACGCTTTGATCTTTCCCTGGATAACCTGTAGTAGTTTCCGATGCACATCTGGAGACATTCTGTAATCTGTGGACTATCAGTGTTGATGAAGCACAAAAATTGCATCGGGATTGAGTACATTAGCCACCATGCGCACTTTCCTCCATGGGAGAAATGTCTCAAACAGTCTACACTTTGATCGTTCCCTGGAAGACCAGTAGTAGTTTCCGATGCACGTCTGGAGGCATTCTGTAATCTGTGGACTATCAGAGTGTTGATGAAACACAGAAATTCCATCGGGATTGAATACAACAGTCACCATGCGCACTTTACTCCATGGGAGTGTTGTCCCAAACAGCCTACGCTTTGATCGTTACCTGGAAGACCTGAGGTAGTTTCCGATGCACATGTGGAGGCATTCTGTAATCTGTGGACTATCAGAGTGTTGATGAAACACAGAAATTGCATCGGGATTGAATACAACAGTCGCTATGCGCACTTTCGTCCATGGGAGTAATGTCTCAAACAGTCTACGCTTTGATCGTTCCCTAGAAGACGTGAAGTAGTTTCCGATGCACATCTGGAGGCATTCTGTAATCTGTGGACTACCACATTGTTAATGAAACACAGAAATTGCATCGGGATTGAATACAACAGTCACCATGCGCACTTTCCTCCATGGGAGTAATGTCTCTAACAGTCTACGCTTTGATCGTTCCCTGGAAGACCAGTAGTAGTTTTCGATGCACATCTGAAGGCATTCTGTAATCTGTGGACTATCAGAGTGCTGATGAAACACAGAAATTGCATCGGGATTGAATAAAACAGTCACCATGCGCACTTTCCTAAATGGGAGTGATGTCTAAACGGTCTACGCTTTGATCGTTCCCTTGAAAACCAGTAGTAGTTTCGGATGCACATATGGAGGCATTCTGTAATCTGTGGACTATCACAGTGTTGATGAAACACAGAAATTGCATCGGGATTGAATACAACAGTCACCATGCGCACTTTCCTCCATGGGACCAATGTCTCAAACCGTCTACGCTTTGCTCGTTCCCTGGAGGACCAGTAGCAGTTTCCGATGCACATCTGGAGGCATTCTGTAATCTGTGGACTATCAGAGTGTTAATGAAACACAGAAATTGCATCGGGATTGAATACGTCACCATCCGCACTTTCCTCCATGTTAGTAATGTCTCAAACAGACTACGCTTTGATCGTTCCCTGGAAGACCAGTGTTACTTCCCGATGCACATCAGGAGGCTTTCTGTAATCTGTGGACTATCAGAGTGTTGATGAAACACAGAAATTGCATCGGGATTGAATACAACAGTCACCATGCGCACTTTCCTCCATGGGAGTAATGTCCCTAACAGTCTACGCTTTGATCGTTCCCTGGTAGACCAGTAGTAGTTCCGATGCACATCTGGAGGCATTCTGCAATCTGTGGACTATCAGAGTGTTTATGAAACACTAAAAGTGCATCGGGATTGAGTACAACAGTCACCATGCGCACTTTACTCCATGGGGGTGTTGTCTCAAACAGCCAAGGCTTTGATCGTTCCCTGGAAGACCAGACGTAGTTTCTGATGCACAGCTGGAGGCATTCTGTAATCTGTGGACTATCAGAGTGTTGTTGAAACACAGAAATTGCATCGGGATTGAATACAACTGTCACCATGCGCACTTTCCTCCATGGGAGTAATGTCCCTAACAGTCTACGCTTTGATCGTTCCCTGGTAGACCAATAGTAGTTTCCGCTGCACATCTGGAGGCATTCTGTAATCCGTGGACCTTCAAAGTGTTGATGAAACACAGAAATTGCATCGGGATTGAATACAACAGTCACCATGCGCACTTTCCACCATGGGAGTAATGTCTCAAACACTCTACGCTTTGATCTTTCCCTGGAAGACCTGTAGTAGTTTCCGATGCACATCTGGAGGCATTCTGTAATCTGTGGACTATCAGAGTGTTGATGAAACACAGAAATTGCATCGGGATTGAATACAACAGTCACCATGCGCACTTTCCTACATGGGAGTAGTGTCTCGTACAGTCTACGCTTTGATCGTACCTAGGAAGACCAGTAGTAGTTTCCGATGCACATCTGGAGGCATTCTGTAATCTGTGGACTATCAGAGTGTTGACGAAACACAGAAATTGCATCGGGATGGAATACAACAGTCAACATGCGCACTTTCCTCCATGGGAGTAATGTCTCAAACACTCAACGCTTTGATCTTTCCCTGGAAGACCTGTAGTAGTTTCCGATGCACATCTGGAGGCATTCTGTAATCTGTGGACTATCAGAGTGTTGATGAAACACAGAAATTGCATCGGGATTGAATACAACAGTCACCATGCGCACTTTCCTCCATTGGAGTAGTGTCTCATACAGTCTACGCTTTGACCGTTCCTAGGAAGACCAGTAGTAGTTTCCGATTGACCTCTGGAGGCATTCTGTAATCTGTGGACTATCAGAGTGTTGACGAAACACAGAAATTGCATCGGGATTCAATACAACAGTCACCATGCGCACTTTCCTCCATGGGAGTAATGTCTCAAACAGTCTACGCTTTTATCGTACCTAGGAAGACCAGTAGTAGTTTCCGATGCACATCTGGAGGCATTCTGTAATCTGTGGACTATCAGAGTGTTGACGAAACACAGAAATTGCATCGGGATGGAATACAACAGTCACCATGCGCACTTTCCTCCATGGGAGTAATGTCTCAAACACTCAACGCTTTGATCTTTCCATGGAAGACCTGTAGTAGTTTCCGATGCACATCTGGAGGCATTCTGTAATCTGTGGACTATCAGAGTGTTGATGAAACACAGAAATTGCATCGGGATTGAATACAACAGTCACCATGCGCACTTTCCTCCATGGGAGTAGTGTCTCATACAGTCTACGCTTTGATCTTTCCCTGGAAGACCTGTAGTAGTTTCCGATGCACATCTGGAGGCATTCTGTAATCTGTGGACTATCTGAATGTTGATGAAACACAGAAATTGCATCGGGATTCAATACAACAGTCACCATGGGCACTTTCCTCCATGGGAGTATGTCTCAAACAGTCTACGCTTTGATCGTTCCTAGGAAGACCAGTAGTAGTTTCCGATGCACATCTGGAGGCATTCTGTAATCTGTGGAGTATCAGAGTGTAGATGAAACACAGAAATTGCATCGGGATTGAATACAACAGTCACCATGCGCACTTTCCACCATGGGAGTAATGTCTCAAACACTCTACGCTTTGATCTTTCCCTGGAAGACCTGTAGTAGTTTCCGATGCACATCTGGAGGCATTCTGTTATCTGTGGACTATCAGAGTGTTGATGAAACACAGAAATTGCATCGGGATTGAATACAACAGTCACCATGCGCACTTTCCTCCATGGGAGTAGTGTCTTGTACAGTCTACGCTTTGATCGTTCCTAGGAAGACCAGTAGTAGTTTCCGATGCACAACTGGAGGCATTCTGTAATCTGTGGAGAATCAGAGTGTAGATGAAACACAGAAATTGCATCGGGATTGAATACAACAGTCACCATGCGCACTTTCCTCCATGGGAGTAATGTCTCAAACACTCTACGCTTTGATCTTTCCCTGGAAGACCTGTAGTAGTTTCCGATGCACATCTGGAGGCATTCTGTAATCTGTGGACAATCAGAGTGTTGATGAAACACAGAAATTGCATCGGGATTGAATACAACAGTCACCATGCGCACTTTCCTCCATGGGAGTAGTGTCTCATACAGTCTACGCTTTGATCGTTCCTAGGAAGACCAGTAGTAGTTTCCGATGCACATCTGGAGGCATTCTGTAATCTGTGGACTATCAGAGTGTTGACGAAACACAGAAATTGCATCGGGATTCAATACAACAGTCACCATGCGCACTTTCCTCTATGGGAGTAATGTCTCAAACACTCTACGCTTTGATCTTTCCCTGGAAGACCTGTAGTAGTTTCCGATGCACATCTGGAGGCATTCTGTAATCCGTGGACATTCAAATTGTTGATGAAACACAGAAATTGCATCGGGATTGAATACGTCACCATCCGCACTTTCCTCCATGTTAGTAATGTCTCAAACAGACTACGCTTTGATCGTTCCTGGAAGACCAGTGTTACTTTCCGATGCACATCAGGAGGCATTCTGTAATCTGTGGACTATCAGAGTGTTGATGAAACACAGAAATTGCATCGGGATTGAATACAACAGTCACCATGCGCACTTTCCTCCATGGGAGTAATGTCCTTAACAGTCTATGCTTTGATCGTTCCCTGGTAGACCAGTAGTAGTTTCCGATGCACATCTGGAGGCATTCTGTAATCTGTAGACTATCAGAGTGTTTATGAAACACTAAAATTGCATCGGGATTGAGTACAACATTCACCATGCGCACTTTCCTCCATGGGAGTAAAGTCTCAAAAAGTGTACGGTTTGATCGTTCCCTGGAAGTCCAGTAGTAGTTTCGGATGCACACCTGGAAAGCATTCTGTAATCTGGGGACTATCAGACTGTTGATGAAACACAGAAATTGCATCGGAATTGAATACAACAGTCACCATGCGCACATTCCTCCTTGGGAGTAATGTCTCACACAGTCTAAGCTTTGATCGTTCCCTGGAAGACCAGTAGTAGTTTCCGATGCACATCTGGACGCATTCTGTAATCTATGGACTATCAGAGTGTTGATGAAACACAGAAATTGCATCGGGATTGAATACGTCACTATCCGCACTTTCCTCCATGTTAGTAATGTCTCAAACAGTCTACGCTTTGATCGTTCCCTGGAAGACCAGTGTTACTTTCCGATGCACATCAGTAGGCATTCTGTAATCTGTGGACTATCAGAGTGTTTATGAAACACTAAAATTGCATCGGGATTGAGTACAACAGTCACCATGCGTCTTTCCTCCATGGGAGTAATGTCTCAAACAGTGTACGTTTTGATCGTTCCCTGGAAGTCCAGTAGTAGTTTCCGATGCACACCTGGAGGCATTCTGTAATCTGTGGACTATCAGAGTGTTGATGAAATACAGAAATTCCATCGGGATTTAATACAACAGTCACCATGCGCACTTTACTATATGGGAGTGTTGTCTCAAACAGCCTACGCTTTGATCGTTCCCAGGAAGACAAGTAGTAGTTTACGATGCACATCTGGTGGCATTATGTAATCTGTGGACTAACAGAGTGTTGATGAAACACAGAAATTGCATCGGGATTGAATACAACTGTCACCATGTGCACTTTCCTTCATGGGAGTATTGTCTCTAACAGTCTACGCTTTGATCGTTCCCTGGAAGACCAGTAGTAGTTTCCGATGCACACCTGGAGGAATTCTGTAATCTGTGGACTATAAGACTGTTGATGGAACACAGAAATTGCATCGGAATTGAATACAACAGTCACCATGCGCACTTTCCTAAATGGGAGTGATGTCTAAACGGTCTACGCTTTGATCGTTCCCTTGAAAACCAGTAGTAGTTTCGGATGCACATATGGAGGCATTCTGTAATCTGTGGACTATCACAGTGTTGATGAAACACAGAAATTGCATCGGGATTGAATACAACAGTCACCATGCGCACTTTCCTCCATGGGACCAATGTCTCAAACCGTCTACGCTTTGCTCGTTCCCTGGAGGACCAGTAGCAGTTTCCGATGCACATCTGGAGGCATTCTGTCATCAGTGGACTATCAGAGTGTTAATGAAACACAGAAATTGCATCGGGATTGAATACGTCACCATCCGCACTTTCCTCCATGTTAGTAATGTCTCAAACAGACTACGCTTTGATCGTTCCCTGGAAGACCAGTGTTACTTTCCGATGCACATCAGGAGGCATTCTGCAATCTGTGGACTATCAGAGTGTTGATGAAACTAAGAAATTGCATCGGGATTGAATACAACAGTCACCATGCGCACTTTCCTCCATGGGAGTAATGTCCCTAACAGTCTACGCTTTGATCGTTCCCTGGTAGACCAGTAGTAGTTTCCGATGCACATCTGGAGGCATTCTGCAATCTGTGGACTATCAGAGTGTTTATGAAACACTAAAATTACATCGGGATTGAATACAACAGTCACCATGCGCACTTTCCTCCATCGGAGTAATGTCTCAAACAGTGTACGCTTTGATCGTTCCCTGGAAGTCCAGTAGTAGTTTCCGATGCACACCTGGAGGCATTCTGTAATCTGGGGACTATCAGACTGTTGATGAAACACAGAAATTGCATCGGAATTGAATACAACAGTCACCATGCGCACTTTCCTCCATGGGAGTAATGTCTCAAACGGTCTAAGCATGGATCGTTCCCTGGAAGACCAGTAGTAGTTTCCGATGCACATCTGGAGGCATTCTGTAATCTGTGGACTATCAGAGTGTTGATGAAACACAGAAATTCCATCGGGATTGAATACAACAGTCACCATGCGCACTTTACTCCATGGGGGTGTTGTCTCAAACAGCCAAGGCTTTGATCGTTCCCTGGAAGACCAGAAGTAGTTTCTGATTCACAGCTGGAGGCATTCTGTAATCTGTGGACTATCAGAGTGTTGTTGAAACACAGAAATTGCATCGGGATTGAATACAACAGTCACCATGCGCACTTTCCTCCATGGGAGTAATGTCTCAAACAGTCTACGCTCTGATCATTCCCTGGAGGACCAGTAGCAGTTTCCGATGCACATCTGGAGGCATTCTGTAATCCGTGTACCTTCAAAGTGTTGATGCAACACAGATATTGCATCGGGATTGAATACTTCACTATCCGCACTTTCCTCCATGTTAGTAATGTCTCAAACAGTCTACGCATTGATCGTTCCCTGGAAGACCAGTGTTACTTTCCGATGCACATCAGTAGGCATTCTGTAATCTGTGGACTATCAGAGTGTTGACGAAACACAGAAATTGCCTCGGGATTGAATACAACAGTCACCATGCGCACTTTCCTCCATGGGAGTAATGTCCCTAACAGTCTACGCTTTGATCGTTCCCTGGAAGACCAGTAGTAGTTTCCGAAGCACATCTGGAGGCATTCTGTAATCTGTGGACTATCAGAGTGTTGATGAAGCAATAAAATTGCATCGGGAATGAGTACAATAGCCACCATGCGCACTTCCTTCCATGGGAGTAATGTCTCAAACAGTCTACGTTTTAATCGATCCCTGGAAGTCCAGTAGTAGTTTTCGATGCACACCTGGCCTCATACTGTAATCTGTGGACTATCAGACTGTTGATGAAATACAGAAATTGCATCGGAATTGAATACAACAGTCACCATGCGCACATTCCGCCATGGGAGTAATGTCTCAAACAGTCTACGCTTTGATCGTTCCCTGGAAGACCAGAGGTAGTTTCCGGTGCACATCTGAAGGCATTCCGTATTCTGTGCACTATCAGAGTGTTAATAAAACACAGAAAATGCATCGGGATTGAATACAACACACACAATGCGCTCTTTCCCACATGGGAGTAAATTCTCAAACAGTCTACGCTTTGATAGTTCCCTGGAAGACCTGAAGTTGTTTCCCACGCACATCTGGAGGCATTCTGTAATCTGTGGACTATCAGAGTGTTGACGAAAAACAGAAATTGCATCGGGATTCAATACAACAGTCACCATGGGCACTTTCCTCCATGGGAGTAATGTCTCAAACAGTCTACGCTTTGGTCGTTCCTAGGAAGACCAGTAGTAGTTTCCGATGCACATCTGGAGGCATTCTATAATCTGTGGAGTATCAGAGTGTAGATGAAACACAGAAAATGCATCGGGATTGAATACAACAGTTACCATGCGCACTTTCCTCCATGGGAGTAGTGTCTCGTACAGTCTACGCTTTGATCGTTCCTAGGAAGACCAGTAGTAGTTTCCGATGCACAACTGGAGGCATTCTGTAATCTGTGGACTATCAGAGTGTTGACGAAACACAGAAATTGCATCGGGATTCAATACAACAGTCACCATGCGCACTTTCCTCTATGGGAGTAATGTCTCAAACACTCTACGCTTTGATCTTTCCCTGGAAGACCTGTAGTAGTTTCCGATGCACATCTGGAGGCATTCTGTAATCCGTGGACATTCAAATTGTTGATGAAACACAGAAATTGCATCGGGATTGAATACGTCACCATCCGCACTTTCCTCCATGTTAGTAATGTCTCAAACAGACTACGCTTTGATCGTTCCTGGAAGACCAGTGTTACTTTCCGATGCACATCAGGAGGCATTCTGTAATCTGTGGACTATCAGAGTGTTGATGAAACACAGAAATTGCATCGGGATTGAATACAACAGTCACCATGCGCACTTTCCTCCATGGGAGTAATGTCCTTAACAGTCTATGCTTTGATCGTTCCCTGGTAGACCAGTAGTAGTTTCCGATGCACATCTGGAGGCATTCTGTAATCTGTAGACTATCAGAGTGTTTATGAAACACAAAAATTGCATCGGGATTGAGTACAACATTCACCATGCGCACTTTCCTCCATGGGAGTAAAGTCTCAAAAAGTGTACGGTTTGATCGTTCCCTGGAAGTCCAGTAGTAGTTTCGGATGCACACCTGGAAAGCATTCTGTAATCTGGGGACTATCAGACTGTTGATGAAACACAGAAATTGCATCGGAATTGAATACAACAGTCACCATGCGCACATTCCTCCTTGGGAGTAATGTCTCAAACAGTCTAAGCTTTGATCGTTCCCTGGAAGACCAGTAGTAGTTTCCGATGCACATCTGGACGCATTCTGTAATCTATGGACTATCAGAGTGTTGATGAAACACAGAAATTGCATCGGGATTGAATACGTCACTATCCGCACTTTCCTCCATGTTAGTAATGTCTCAAACAGTCTACGCTTTGATCGTTCCCTGGAAGACCAGTGTTACTTTCCGATGCACATCAGTAGGCATTCTGTAATCTGTGGACTATCAGAGTGTTTATGAAACACTAAAATTGCATCGGGATTGAGTACAACAGTCACCATGCGTCTTTCCTCCATGGGAGTAATGTCTCAAACAGTGTACGTTTTGATCGTTCCCTGGAAGTCCAGTAGTTGTTTCCGATGCACACCTGGAGGCATTCTGTAATCTGTGGACTATCAGAGTGTTGATGAAATACAGAAATTCCATCGGGATTTAATACAACAGTCACCATGCGCACTTTACTATATGGGAGTGTTGTCTCAAACAGCCTACGCTTTGATCGTTCCCTGGAAGACAAGTAGTAGTTTACGATGCACATCTGGTGGCATTATGTAATCTGTGGACTATCAGAGTGTTGATGAAACACAGAAATTGCATCGGGATTGAATACAACTGTCACCATGTGCACTTTCCTTCATGGGAGTATTGTCTCTAACAGTCTACGCTTTGATCGTTCCCTGGAAGACCAGTAGTAGTTTCCGATGCACACCTGGAGGCATTCTGTAATCTGCGGACTATCAGAGTGTTGATGAAGCACTAAAATTGCATCGGGATTGAGTACAATAGCCACCATGCGCACTTCCTTCCATGGGAGTAATGTTTCAAACAGTCTACGTTTTAATCGATCCCTGGAAGTCCAGTAGTAGTTTTCGATGCACACCTGGCGGCATACTGTAATCTGTGGACTATCAGACTGTTAATGAAATACAGAAATTGCATCGGAATTGAATACAACAGTCACAATGCGCACTTTCCGCCATGGGAGTAATGTCTCAAACAGTCTACGCTTTGATCGTTCCCTGGAAGACCAGTAGTAGTTTCCGATGCACATCTGAAGGCATTCTGTATTCTGTGGACTATCAGAGTGCTGATGAAACACAGAAATTGCATCAGGATTGAATACAACAGACACAATGCGCTCTTCCCTCCATGGGAGTAAATTCTCAAACTGTCTACGCTTTGATAGTTCCCTGGAAGACCTGAAGTTGTTTCCCATGCACATCTGGAGGCATTCTGTAATCTGTGGACTATCAGATTGTTGACGAAACACAGAAATTGCATCGGGATTCAATACAACAGTCACCATGCGCACTTTCCTCCATGGGAGTAATGTCTCAAACAGTCTACGCTTCGATCGTTCCTAGGAAGACCAGTAGTAGTTTCCGATGCACATCTGGAGGCATTCTGTAATCTGTGGAGTATCAGAGTGTAGATGAAATACAGAAATTGCATCGGGATTGAATACAACAGTCACCACGCGCACTTTCCTCCATGGGAGTAATGTCTCAAACACTCTACGCTTTGATCGTTCCCTGGAAGTCCAGTAGTTGTTTCCGATGCACACCTGGAGGCATTCTGTAATCAGTGGACTATGAGACTGTTGATGAAACACAGAAATTGCATCGGAATTGAATACAACAATCACCATGCGCACTTTCCTCCATGGGAGTAATGTCTCAAACAGTGTACGCTTTGAGTTCCCTGGAATACCTGTAGTAGTTTCCGATGCACATCTGGAGGCATTCTGTAATCTGTGGACTATCAGGGTGTTGATGAAACACAGAAATTGCATCGGGATTGAATACAACAGTCACCATGCGCACTTTCCTCCATGGGAGTAGTGTCTCATACAGTCCTCGCTTTGATCGTTCCCTGGAATACCAGAAGTAGTTTCCGATGCTCGTCTGGAGGCATTCTGTAATCTTTGGACTATCAGAGTGTTGATGAAACACAGAAATTGCATCGGGATTGAATACAACAGTCACCATGCGCACTTTCCTCCATGGGAGTAATGTCTCAAACAGTCTACGCTTTGATCGTTCCCTGGAGGACCAGTAGCAGTTTCCGATGCACATCTGGAATCATTCTGTAATCCGTCGACATTCAAAGTGTTGATGAAACGCAGAAATTGCATCGGGATTAAATACGTCACCATCCGCAATTTCCTCCATGGGAGTAATGTCTCAAACAGTTTACTCTTTGATACTTCCCTGGAAGATCAGTAGTAGTTACCGATGCACATATGGAGGCATTCTGTAATCTGTGGACTATCAGAGTGTTGGTGAAAAACAGAAATTGCATCGGGATTGAATACAATAGTCACCATGCGCTCTTTCCTCCATGTGAGTAGTGTGTCAAACAGTCTACGCTTTGATCGTTAACTGGAAGACCAGAAGTAGTTTCCGATGCACTTCTGGAGGCATTCTGTAATCTGTGGACTATCAGAGTGTTGATGAAACACAGAAATTGCACCTGGATTGAATACAACAGTCACCATGCGCAATTTCCTACACGGGAGTAATTCTCAAACAGTCTACGCTTTGATCGTTCCCTGGAAGACCAGTAGTTGTTTCCGATGCACATCTGAAGGCATTCTGTAATCTGTGGACTATCAGAGTGCTGATAAAACACAGAAATTGCATCGGGATTGAATAAAACAGGTACCATGCGCTCTTTCCTCCAAGGGAGTAAATTCTCAAACAGTCTACGCTTTGATAGTTCCCCGGAAGACCTGAAGTTGTTTCCGATGCACATCTGGAGGCATTCTGTAATCTGTGGACTATCAGAGTGTTGACGAAACACAGAAATTGCATCGGGATTCAATACAACAGTCACCATTCGCACTTTCCTTCATGGGAGTAATGTCTCAAACTGTCTACGCTTTGATCGTTCCTAGGAAGGCCAGTAATAGTTTCCGATGCACATCTGGAGGCATTCTGTAATCCGTGGAGTATCAGAGTGTTGATGAAACACAGAAATTGCATCGGGATTAAATACAACAGTCACCTTGCGCACTTTCCTTCATGGGAGTAATGTCTCAAAAACTCTACGCTTTGATCGTTCCCTGGAAGTCCAGTAGTAGTTTCCGATGCACACCTGGATTCATTCTGTAATCTGTGGACTATCAGAGTGTTGATGAAACACAAACATTGCATCGGGATTGAATACAACAGTCACAATGCGCACTTTCCTCCATGGGAGTAATGTCTCAAACAGTGTACGCTTTGATCGTTCCCTGGAAGATGAGTAACAGTTTCCGATGCACATCTGGATGCATTCTGTAATCTGTGGACTATCAGAGAGTTGATGAAACACAGAAATTGCATCGGGATTGAATACAACAGTCACCATCCGCACTTTCCTCCATGGGAGTAATGTCTCAAAGAGTCTACGCATTGATCGTTCCCAGGAAGACAAGTAGTAGTTTCCGATGCACATCTGGAGGCATTCTGTGATCTGTGGACTATCAGAGTGTTTATGAAGCACTAAAATTGCATCGGGATTGAGTACAATAGTCACCCTGCGCACTTTCCTATATGCGAGTAATGTCTCAAACAGTCTACGCTTTGATCGTTCCCTGGAAGTCCAGTAGTAGTTCCGATGCACATCTGGAGGCATTCTGTAATCTGTGGACTATCAGGCTATTGATGAAATACAGAAATTGCATCGGGATTCAATACAACAGTAAGCATGCGCACTTTCCTCCATGCTAGTACTGTCTCCAACAGTCTACACTTTGATCGTTCCCTGGAAGAAAAGTAGTTGATTCCGATGCACATCTGGAGGCATTCTGTAATCTGTGGAATATCAGAGTGTTGATGAAGCACTAAATTTGCATCGGGATTGAGTACAATAGTCACCAAGCGCACTTTCCTCCATGGGAGTAATGTTTAAAACAGTCTACGCTTTGATCGTTCCCTGGAAGTCCAGTAGTAGTTTCCGATGCACACCTGGAGGTATTCTGTAATCTGTGGACTATCAAACTGCTGATGAAATACAGAAATTGCATCGGAATTGAATACAACAGTCACCATGTGCACTCTCCTCCATGGGAGTAATGTCTCAAACAGTCTACGCTTTGATCGTTCCCTGGAAGACCAGTAGTAGTTTCCGATGCACATCTGAAGGCATTCTGTATTCTGTGGACTATCAGAGTGCTGATGAAACACAGAAATTGCTTCGGGATTGAATAAAACAGTCACCATGCGCACTTTCCTAAATGGGAGTAATGTATCAAACATTCTACGATTTGATCGTTCCCTGGAAGCCCTGAAGTAGTTTCCGATGCACATCTGGAGGCATTCTTTAATCTGTGGACTATCAGAGTGTTGATGAAACACAGAAATTGCATCGGGATTGAATACAACAGTCACCATGCGCACTTTCCTCCATGGGAGTAATGTCTCAAACAGTCTACGTTTGATCGTTCCCTGGAAGACGAGTAGTAGTTTCCGATGCACACCTGGAGGCATTCTGTAATCTGTGGACTATCAGGCTATTGATGAAATACAGAAATTGCATCGGGATTCAATACAACAGTAAGCATGCGCACTTTCCTCCATGCTAGTACTGTCTCCAACAGTCTACACTTTGATCGTTCCCTGGAAGAAAAGTAGTTGATTCCGATGCACATCTGGAGGCATTCTGTAATCTGTGGAATATCAGAGTGTTGATGAAGCACTAAATTTGCATCGGGATTGAGTACAATAGTCACCAAGCGCACTTTCCTCCATGGGAGTAATGTTTAAAACAGTCTACGTTTGATCGTTCCCTGGAAGACGAGTAGTAGTTTCCGATGCACACCTGGAGGCATTCTGTAATCTGTGGACTATCAGACTGTTGATGAACCACAGAATTTGCATCGGGATTGAATAAAACAGTCACCATGCGCACTTACCTAAATTGGAGTAATGTCTCAAAGAGTATACGCTTTGATCGTTCCCTGGAAGACCTGAAGTAGTTTCCGATGCACATCTGGAGGCATTCTGTAATCCGTGGAGTATCAGTGTGTTGATGAAACACAGAAATTGCATCGGGATTGAATAAAACAGTCACCATGAACCCTTTCCTCCATGGGAGTAATGTCTCTAACAGTCTACACTTTGATCGTTCCCTGGAAGTCCAGTTGTTGTTTCCGATGCACATCTGGAGGCATTCTGTAATCTGTGGACTACCAGAGTGTTGATGAAGCACTAAAATCGCATCGGGATTGAGTACAATAGTCACCATGCGCACTTTCCTCCATGGGAGTAATGTTTAAAACAGTCTACGCTTTGTTCGTTCCCTGGAAGTCCAGTAGTAGTTTCGGATGCACACCTGGAGGCATTCTGTAATCTGTGGACTATCAGACTGTTGATGAAACACAGAAATTGCATCGGAATTGAATACAACAGTCCCCTTGCGCACTTTCCTCCATGGGATAATGTCTCAAACAGTCTACGCTTTGATCGTTCCCTGGAAGACCAGTAGTAGTTTCCGATGCACATCAGGAGGCCTTCTGTAATTTGTGGACTATTAGAGTGTTGATGAAACACAGAAATTGCATCGGGATTGAATACAACAGTCACCATGCGCACTTTCCTCCATGGGAGTAATGTCTCAAAGAGTCTACGCTTTGATCGTTCCCAGGAAGACAAGTAGTAGTTTCCGATGCACATCTGGAGGCATTCTGTGATCTGTGGACTATCAGAGTGTTTATGAAGCACTAAAATTGCATCGGGATTGAGTACAATAGTCACCCTGCGCACTTTCCTATATGCGAGTAATGTCTCAAACAGTCTACGCTTTGATCGTTCCCTGGAAGTCCAGTAGTAGTTCCGATGCACATCTGGAGGCATTCTGTAATCTGTGGACTATCAGGCTATTGATGAAATACAGAAATTGCATCGGGATTCAATACAACAGTAAGCATGCGCACTTTCCTCCATGCTAGTACTGTCTCCAACAGTCTACACTTTGATCGTTCCCTGGAAGAAAAGTAGTTGATTCCGATGCACATCTGGAGGCATTCTGTAATCTGTGGAATATCAGAGTGTTGATGAAGCACTAAATTTGCATCGGGATTGAGTACAATAGTCACCAAGCGCACTTTCCTCCATGGGAGTAATGTTTAAAACAGTCTACGCTTTGATCGTTCCCTGGAAGTCCAGTAGTAGTTTCCGATGCACACCTGGAGGTATTCTGTAATCTGTGGACTATCAAACTGCTGATGAAATACAGAAATTGCATCGGAATTGAATACAACAGTCACCATGTGCACTCTCCTCCATGGGAGTAATGTCTCAAACAGTCTACGCTTTGATCGTTCCCTGGAAGACCAGTAGTAGTTTCCGATGCACATCTGAAGGCATTCTGTATTCTGTGGACTATCAGAGTGCTGATGAAACACAGAAATTGCTTCGGGATTGAATAAAACAGTCACCATGCGCACTTTCCTAAATGGGAGTAATGTATCAAACATTCTACGATTTGATCGTTCCCTGGAAGCCCTGAAGTAGTTTCCGATGCACATCTGGAGGCATTCTTTAATCTGTGGACTATCAGAGTGTTGATGAAACACAGAAATTGCATCGGGATTGAATACAACAGTCACCATGCGCACTTTCCTCCATGGGAGTAATGTCTCAAACAGTCTACGCTTTGATCGTTCCCTGGAGGACCAGTAGCAGTTTCCGATGCACATCTGGAATCATTCTGTAATCCGTCGACATTCAAAGTGTTGATGAAACGCAGAAATTGCATCGGGATTAAATACGTCACCATCCGCAATTTCCTCCATGGGAGTAATGTCTCAAACAGTTTACGCTTTGATACTTCCCTGGAAGATCAGTAGTAGTTACCGATGCACATATGGAGGCATTCTGTAATCTGTGGACTATCAGAGTGTTGGTGAAAAACAGAAATTGCATCGGGATTGAATACAATAGTCACCATGCGCACATTCCTCCTTGGGAGTAATGTCTCACACAGTCTAAGCTTTGATCGTTCCCTGGAAGACCAGTAGTAGTTTCCGATGCACATCTGGACGCATTCTGTAATCTGTGGACTATCAGAGTGTTGATGAAACACAGAAATTGCACCTGGATTGAATACAACAGTCACCATGCGCAATTTCCTACACGGGAGTAATTCTCAAACAGTCTACGCTTTGATCGTTCCCTGGAAGACCAGTAGTTGTTTCCGATGCACATCTGAAGGCATTCTGTAATCTGTGGACTATCAGAGTGCTGATAAAACACAGAAATTGCATCGGGATTGAATAAAACAGGTACCATGCGCTCTTTCCTCCAAGGGAGTAAATTCTCAAACAGTCTACGCTTTGATAGTTCCCCGGAAGACCTGAAGTTGTTTCCGATGCACATCTGGAGGCATTCTGTAATCTGTGGACTATCAGAGTGTTGACGAAACACAGAAATTGCATCGGGATTCAATACAACAGTCACCATTCGCACTTTCCTTCATGGGAGTAATGTCTCAAACTGTCTACGCTTTGATCGTTCCTAGGAAGGCCAGTAATAGTTTCCGATGCACATCTGGAGGCATTCTGTAATCCGTGGAGTATCAGAGTGTTGATGAAACACAGAAATTGCATCGGGATTAAATACAACAGTCACCTTGCGCACTTTCCTTCATGGGAGTAATGTCTCAAAAACTCTACGCTTTGATCGTTCCCTGGAAGTCCAGTAGTAGTTTCCGATGCACACCTGGATTCATTCTGTAATCTGTGGACTATCAGACTGTTGATGAAACACAAACATTGCATCGGGATTGAATACAACAGTCACAATGCGCACTTTCCTCCATGGGAGTAATGTCTCAAACAGTGTACGCTTTGATCGTTCCCTGGAAGATGAGTAATAGTTTCCGATGCACATCTGGATGCATTCTGTAATCTGTGGACTATCAGAGAGTTGATGAAACACAGAAATTGCATCGGGATTGAATACAACAGTCACCATCCGCACTTTCCTCCATGGGATTAATGTCTGAAACAGCCTACGTTTGATCGTTCCCTGGAAGACGAGTAGTAGTTTCCGATGCACACCTGGAGGCATTCTGTAATCTGTGGACTATCAGACTGTTGATGAACCACAGAATTTGCATCGGGATTGAATAAAACAGTCACCATGCGCACTTACCTAAATTGGAGTAATGTCTCAAAGAGTATACGCTTTGATCGTTCCCTGGAAGACCTGAAGTAGTTTCCGATGCACATCTGGAGGCATTCTGTAATCCGTGGAGTATCAGTGTGTTGATGAAACACAGAAATTGCATCGGGATTGAATAAAACAGTCACCATGAACCCTTTCCTCCATGGGAGTAATGTCTCTAACAGTCTACACTTTGATCGTTCCCTGGAAGTCCAGTTGTTGTTTCCGATGCACATCTGGAGGCATTCTGTAATCTGTGGACTACCAGAGTGTTGATGAAGCACTAAAATCGCATCGGGATTGAGTACAATAGTCACCATGCGCACTTTCCTCCATGGGAGTAATGTTTAAAACAGTCTACGCTTTGTTCGTTCCCTGGAAGTCCAGTAGTAGTTTCGGATGCACACCTGGAGGCATTCTGTAATCTGTGGACTATCAGACTGTTGATGAAACACAGAAATTGCATCGGAATTGAATACAACAGTCCCCTTGCGCACTTTCCTCCATGGGATAATGTCTCAAACAGTCTACGCTTTGATCGTTCCCTGGAAGACCAGTAGTAGTTTCCGATGCACATCAGGAGGCCTTCTGTAATTTGTGGACTATTAGAGTGTTGATGAAACACAGAAATTGCATCGGGATTGAATACAACAGTCACCATGCGCACTTTCCTCCATGGGAGTAATGTCTCAAAGAGTCTACGCTTTGATCGTTCCCTGGAAGACAAGTAGTAGTTTCCGATGCACATCTGGAGGCATTCTGTGATCTGTGGACTATCAGAGTGTTCATGAAGCACTAAAATTGCATCGGGATTGAGTACAATAGTCACCCTGCGCACTTTCCTATATGCGAGTAATGTCTCAAACAGTCTACGCTTTGATCGTTCCCTGGAAGTCCAGTAGTAGTTCCGATGCACATCTGGAGGCATTCTGTAATCTGTGGACTATCAGGCTATTGATGAAATACAGAAATTGCATCGGGATTCAATACAACAGTAAGCATGCGCACTTTCCTCCATGCTAGTACTGTCTCCAACAGTCTACACTTTGATCGTTCCCTGGAAGAAAAGTAGTTGATTCCGATGCACATCTGGAAGCATTCTGTAATCTGTGGAATATCAGAGTGTTGATGAAGCACTAAATTTGCATCGGGATTGAGTACAATAGTCACCAAGCGCACTTTCCTCCATGGGAGTAATGTTTAAAACAGTCTACGCTTTGATCGTTCCCTGGAAGTCCAGTAGTAGTTTCCGATGCACACCTGGAGGTATTCTGTAATCTGTGGACTATCAAACTGCTGATGAAATACAGAAATTGCATCGGAATTGAATACAACAGTCACCATGTGCACTCTCCTCCATGGGAGTAATGTCTCAAACAGTCTACGCTTTGATCGTTCCCTGGAAGACCAGTAGTAGTTTCCGATGCACATCTGAAGGCATTCTGTATTCTGTGGACTATCAGAGTGCTGATGAAACACAGAAATTGCTTCGGGATTGAATAAAACAGTCACCATGCGCACTTTCCTAAATGGGAGTAATGTATCAAACATTCTACGATTTGATCGTTCCCTGGAAGCCCTGAAGTAGTTTCCGATGCACATCTGGAGGCATTCTTTAATCTGTGGACTATCAGAGTGTTGATGAAACACAGAAATTGCATCGGGATTGATTACAACAGTCACCATGCACACTTTCATCCATGGGAGTAATGTCTCAAACAGTCTACGCTTTGATCGTTCCCTGGAAGACCAGTAGTAGTTTCTGATGCACATCAGGAGGCCTTCTGTAATTTGTGGACTATTAGAGTGTTGATGAAACACAGAAATTGCATCTGGATTGAATACAACAGTCACCATGCACACTTTCCTCCATGGGAGTAATGTCTCAAAGAGTCTACGCTTTGATCGTTCCCTGGAAGACCTGAAGTAGTTTCCGATGCACATCTGGTGGCGTTCTGTAATATGTGGACTATCAGAGTGTTGATGAATCACAGAAATTGCATGGAGATAGATTTCAACAGTCACCATGCGCACTTTCCTACATGGGAGTAATGTCTCAAACAGTGTACGCTTTGGTCGTTGCCTGGAAGACCAGTAGTTGTTCCGATGCACATCTGGTGGCATTCTGTAATCTGTGGACTATCAGAGTGTTGCTGAAACACATAAATTGGATCGGGATTGAATACAACAGTCACCAAGCCCACTTTCTTCCACGGGAGTAATGTCTCAAACAGTCTACGCTTTTATCGTTCCCTGGAAGACCAGTAGTAGTTTCCGATGCACATCTGAAGGCATTCTGTTGTCTGTGGTCTATCAGAGTGCTGATGAATCACAGAAATTGCATCGGGATTGACTAAAACAGTCACCATGCGCACTTTCCTAAATGGGAGTAATGTTTCAATGAGCCTACGCTTTGATCGTTCCCTGGAAGACCTGAAGTAGTTTCCGATGCACATCTGGAGGCATTCTGTAATCTGTGGAGTATCAGAGTGTTTATGAAGCACTAAAATTGCATCGGGATTGAGTACAATAGTCACCCTGCGCACTTTCCTCTATGAGAGTAATGTCTCAAACAGTCTACGCTTTGATCGTTCCCTGGAAGTCCAGTAGTAGTTTCCGATGCACACCTGGAAGCATTCTGTAATCTGTAGACTATCAGACTGTTGATGAAACACAGAAATTGCAACGGAATTGAATACAACAGACACCATGCCCACTTTCCTCCATGGGAGTAGTGTCTCATACAGTCTACGCTTTGATCGATCCCTGGAATACCAGAAGTAGTTTCCGATGCACATCTGGAGGCATTCTGAAATCTGTGGACTCACTGAGTGTTGATGAAACACAGATATTGCATCGGGATTGAATAAAACAGTCACCATGAACCCTTTCTTCCATGGGAGTAATGTCTCAAACAGTGTACGCTTTGAGTAACCTGGAAGACCTGTAGTAGTTTCCGATGCACATCTTTAGGCATTCTGTAATCTGTGGACTATCAGAGTGTTGGTGAAACACAGAAATTGCATCGGGATTGAATACAATAGTCACCATGCGCTCTTTCCTCCATGTGAGTAGTGTGTCAAACAGTCTACGCTTTGATCGTTAACTGGAAGACCTGAAGTAGTTCCCGATGCACATCTGGAGGCATTCTGTAATCTGTGGACTATCAGAGTGTTGATGAAGCACTAAAATTGCATGGGGATAGAGTACAATAGTCACCATGCGCACTTTCCTCCATGGGAGTAATGTCTCAAACAGTCCACGATTTGATCGTTCCCTGGAAGACCAGTAGTAGTTTCAGTTGCACACCTGGAGGCATTCTGTAATCTGTGGACTATCAGACTGTTGATGAAATACAGAAATTGCATCGGAATTGAATACAACAGTCACCATGTGCACTTTCCCCCATGGGAGTAATGTCTCAAACAGTCTACGCTTTAATCGTTCCCTGGAAGACCAGTAGTACTTTCCGATGCACATCTGAATGCATTCTGTATTCTGTGGAGTATCAGAGTGCTGATGAAACACAGAAATTGCTTCGGGATTGAATACAACTGTCACCATGCGCACTTTCCTAAATGGGAGTAATGTCTCAAAGAGTCTACGCTTTGATCGTTCCCTGGAAGACCTGAAGTAGTTTCCGATGCACATCTGGAGGCATTCCTTAATCTGTGGACTATCAGAGTGTTGATGAAACACAGAAATTGCATCGGGATTCAATACAACAGTCACCATGCGCTCATTCCTCCATGGGAGTAATGTCTCAAAGAGTCTACGCTTTGGTCGTTCCTAGGAATACCAGTAGTAGTTTCCGATGCACATCTGGAGGCATTCTGTAATCTGTGGAGTATCAGAGTGTTGATGAAACACAGAAATTGCATCGGGATTGAATACAACAGTCACCATGCCCACTTTCCTCCATGGGAGTAATGTTTCAAAGAGTCTACGCTTTGATCGTTCCCTGGAAGACCAGTAGTAGTTTCCGATGCACATCTGGAGGCATTCTGTAATCTGTGGACTATCAGAGTGTTGATGAAACACAGAAATTGCATCGAGATTGAGTACGACATTCACCATGCGCACTTTCCTTCATGGGAGTAATGTCTCAAACAGTCTACGCTTTGATCGTTCCTAGGAATACCAGTAGTAGTTTGCGATGCACATCTGGAGGCATTCTGTAATCTGTGGAGTATCAGAGTGTTGATGAAACACAGAAATTGCATCGGGATTGAATACAACAGTCACCATGCCCACTTTCCTCCATGGGAGTAATGTTTCAAAGAGTCTACGCTTTGATCGTTCCCTGGAAGACCAGTAGTAGTTTCCGATGCACATCTGGAGGCATTCTGTAATCTGTGGACTATCAGAGTGTTGATGAAACACAGAAATTGCATCGAGATTGAGTACGACATTCACCATGCGCACTTTCCTTCATGGGAGTAATGTCTCAAACAGTCTACGCTTTGATCGTTCCCTGGAAGTCCAGTACTAGTTTCCGATTCACACCTGGTGGCATTCTGTAATCTGTGGACTATCAGACTGTTGATGAAACACAGAAATTGCATCAGAATTGAATACAACAGTCACCATGCGCCCTTTCCTCCATGGGAGTAATGTCTCAAACAGTCTACGCTTTGATCGTTCCCCATAAGACCAGTAGTAGTTTCCGATGCACATCTGGAGGCATTCTGTAATCTGTGGACTATCAGAGTGTTGATGAAACACAGAAATTGCATCGGGATTGAATACTACAGTCACCATGCGGACTTTCCTCCATGGGAGTAATGTCTCAAAGAGTTTACGCTTTGATCGTTCCCTGGAAGACCAGTAGTAGTTTCCGATGCACATCTGTAGTCATTCTGTAATCTGTGGACTAACAGAGTGTTAATGAAACACAGAAATTGCATCGGGATTGAATACAACAGTCACCATGCGCACTTTCCTCCATGGGAGTAGTGTCTCATAGAGTCTACGCTTTGATCGTTCCCTGGAATACCAGAAGTAGTTTCCGATGCACATCTGGAGGCATTCCTTAATCTGTGGACTGTCAGAGTGTTGATAAAACACAGAAATTGCATCGGGATTGAATACAACGGACACCATGCGCTCTTTCCTTCATGGAAGTAATGTCTCAAACAGTCTACGCTTTGATCGATCCCTGGAAGACCTGAAGTAGTTTCCGATGCACATCTGGAGGCATTCTGTAATCTGTGGACTATCAGAGTGTTGATGAAACACTGAAATTGCAACGGGATTGATTACAACAAACACCATGCGCACTTTCCTCCATGGGAATAATGTCTCAAACAGTCTACGCTTTGATCGTTCCTAGGAAGACCAGCAGTAGTTTCCGATGCACATCTGGAGGCATTCTGTAATTTGTGGACTATCAGATTGTTAATGAAACAGAGAAATTGCATCGGGATTGGGTACAACAGTCACCATGCGCACTTTCCTCCATCAGAGTAATGTTTCAAAGAGTCTACGCTTTGATCGTCCCCTGGAAGACCTGAAGTAGTTTCCGATGCACATCTGGAGGCATTCTGTAATCTGTGGACTATCAGAGTGTTGATGAAACACAGAAATTGCATCGGGATTGAATACTACAGTCACCATGCGGACTTTCCACCATGGGAGTAATGTCTCAAAGAGTTTACGCTTTGATCGTTCCCTGGAAGACCAGTAGTAGTTTAAGATGCACATCTGAAGGCATTCTGTAATCTGTGGACTATCAGAGTGTTAATGAAACACAGAAATTGCATCGTGAATGAATACAACAGTCACCATGCGCACTTTCCTCCATGGGAGTAGTGTCTCATACAGTCTACGCTTTACTCGATCCCTGGAATACCAGAAGTAGTTTCCGATGCACATCTGGAGGCATTCCTTAATCTGTGGACTATCAGAGTGTTGATAAAACACAGAAATTGCATCGGGATTGAATACAACGGACACCATGCGCTCTTTCCTCCATGGGAGTAATGTCTCAAACAGTCTACGCTTTGACCGTTCACTGGAAGACCTGA
Source organism: Schistocerca gregaria (assembly GCF_023897955.1). Lineage (NCBI taxonomy): Eukaryota > Metazoa > Arthropoda > Insecta > Orthoptera > Acrididae > Schistocerca > Schistocerca gregaria. The sequence continues at coordinate 46,628,084 of NC_064929.1, forward strand.
AGTAGTTTCCGATGCACATCTGGAGGCATTCTGTAATCTGTGGACTATCAGAGTGTTGATGAAGCACTAAAATTGCATCGGGATTGATTACAACAAACACCATGCGCACTTTCCTCCATGGGAGTAATGTCTCAAACAGTCTACGTTTTGATCGTTACTAGGAAGACCAGCAGTAGTTTCCGATGCACATCTGGAGGCATTCTGTAATCTGTGGACTATCAGAGTGCTGATGAATCACAGAATTTGCATCGGGATTGAATACAACAGTCACCATGCGCACTTTCCTAAATGGGGGTAATGTCTCAAACTGTCTACGCTTTGATCGTTCCCTGCAAGTCCTGAACTAGTTTCCGATGCACATCTGGAGGCATTCTTTAATCTGTGGACTATCAGAGTGTTGATAAAACACAGAAATTGCATCGGGATTGAATACAACGGACACCATGCGCTCTTTCCTCCATGGAAGTAATGTCTCAAACAGTCTACGCTTTGATCGTTCCCTGGAAGACCTGAAGTAGTTTAAGATGCACATCTGAAGGCATTCTGTAATCTGTGGACTATCAGAGTGTTGATGAAACACAGAAATTGCATCGGGATTGAATACAACAGTCACCATGCGCACTTTCCTCCATGGGAGTAATGTCTCAAAGAGTTTACGCTTTGATCGTTCCCTGGAAGACCAGTAGTAATTTCCGATGCACATCTGGAGTCATTCTGTAATCTGTGGACTATCAGAGTGTTGATGAAACACAGACATTGCATCGGGATTGAGAACAACAGTCACCATGCGCACTTTCCTCCATGGGACTAATGTCTCAAACAGTCTACGCTTTGATCGTTCCCTGGAAGTACAGTAGTAGTTTCCGATGCACACCTGGAGGCATTCTGTAATCTGTGGACTATCAGACTGTTGATGAAACACAGAAATTGCATCGGAATTCAATACAACGGTCACCATGTGCACTTTCCTCCATGGGAGTAAAGTCTCAAACAGTCGACGCTTTGATCGTTCCCTGGAAGACCAGTAGTGGTTTCCGATGCACATCTGGAGGCTTTCTGTAATCTGTGGACTATCAGTGTGTTGATAAAACACAGAAATTGCATCGGGATTGAATAAAACATTCACCATGCGCACTTTCCTCCATGGGAGTAATGACTCAAACAGTCTACGCTTTGATCGTTCCCTGGAAGTCAAGATGTAGTTTCCGATGCACATCTGGAGGCATTCTGTAATGTGTGGACTATCTGAATGTTGATGAAACACAGAAATTGCATCGGGATTGAATACAACAGTCACCATGCCCACTTTCCTCCATGGGAGTAATGTCTCAAACAGTTTACGCTTTGATCGTTCCCTGGAAGACCAGTAGTAGCTTCCGATGCACATCTGGAGGCATTCTGTAATCTGTGGACTATCAGAGTGTTGATGAAACACAGAAAATGCATGGGGATTGAATACAACAGTCACCATGCGCACTTTCCTCCATGGGAGTAGTGCCTCCAACAGTCTACGCTTTGATCGTTCCCTGGAAGACCAGAAGTAGTTTCCGATTCACATCTGGAGGCATTCTGTAATCTGTGGACTATCAGACTGTTGATGAAACACAGAAATTGCATCGGAATTCAATACAACGGTCACCATGTGCACTTTCCTCCATGGGAGTAAAGTCTCAAACAGTCGACGCTTTGATCGTTCCCTGGAAGACCAGTAGTGGTTTCCGATGCACATCTGGAGGCTTTCTGTAATCTGTGGACTATCAGTGTGTTGATAAAACACAGAAATTGCATCGGGATTGAATACAACATTCACCATGCGCACTTTCCTCCATGGGAGTAATGACTCAAACAGTCTACGCTTTGATCGTTCCCTGGAAGTCAAGATGTAGTTTCCGATGCACATCTGGAGGCATTCTGTAATGTGTGGACTATCTGAATGTTGATGAAACACAGAAATTGCATCGGGATTGAATACAACAGTCACCATGCCCACTTTCCTCCATGGGAGTAATGTCTCAAACAGTTTACGCTTTGATCGTTCCCTGGAAGACCAGTAGTAGCTTCCGATGCACATCTGGAGGCATTCTGTAATCTGTGGACTATCAGAGTGTTGATGAAACACAGAAAATGCATCGGGATTGAATACAACAGTCACCATGCGCACTTTCCTCCATGGGAGTAGTGTCTCAAACAGTCTACGCTTTGATCGTTCCCTGGAAGACCAGAAGTAGTTTCCGATTCACATCTGGAGGCATTCTGTAATCTGTGGACTATCAGAGTGTTGATGAAACACAGAAATTGCATCGGGATTGAATACAACAGTCACCATGCACACTTTCCTCGATGGGAGTAATGTCTCAAAGAGTCTACGCTTTGATCGTTCCCTGGAAGACCAGTAGTAGTTTCCGTTGCACACCTGGTGGCATTCTGTAGTCTGTGGACTGTCAGAGTGTTGATGAAACACAGAAACTGCATCGGGATTGAATTCAACAGTCGCCATGCGCACTTTCTTGCACGGGAGTAATGTCTCAAACAGTCTACGCTTTGATCGTTCCCTGGAAGAACAGTAGTAGTTTGCCATGCACATCTGGTGGAATTCTGTAATCTGTGGACTATCAGAGTGTTGATTAAACACAAAATTTTATCAAGGTTGAATACAAAAGTCACCATGCGCACTTTCCTCCACGGGAGTAATGTCTCAAACAGTCTACCCTTTGATCGTTACCTGGAAGACCAGTAGCAGTTTCCAATGCACGTCTGGTGGCATTCTGTAATCTGTGGACTGTCAGAGTGTTGATGAAACACAGAAATTGCATCGGAATTGAACACAACAGTCACCATGTGCACTTGTCCTCCATGGGAGTAATGTCTCAAACAGTCTACTCTTTGATCGTTCCCAGGAAGACCAGTAGTAGTTTCCGATGCACATCTGGAGGCATTCTGCAATCTGTGGACTATCAGACTCTTGATCAAACACAGAAATTGCATCGGAATTGAATACAACAGCCACCATGCGCACTTTCCTCCATGGGAGTAATGTCTCAAACAGTCTACGCTTTGATCGTTCCCTGGAAGTCAAGAAATAGTTTCCGATGCACATCTGGAGGCATTCTGTAATGTGTGGACTATCAGAATGTTGATGAAACACAGAAATTGCAACGGCATTAAATACAAAAGTCACCTTGCACACTTTCCTCCATGGGAGTAATGTCTCAAACAGTTTACGCTTTGATCGTTCCCTGGAAGACCAGTAGTAGCTTCCGATGCACATCTGGAGGCATTCTGTAATCTGTGGACTATCAGAGTGTTGATGAAACACAGAAAATGCATCGGGATTGAATACAACAGTCACCATGCGCACTTTCCTCCATGGGAGTAGTGTCTCAAACAGTCTACGCTTTGATCGTTCCCTGGAAGACCAGAAGTAGTTTCCGATGCACATCTGGAGGCATTCAGTAATCTGTGGACTATCAGAGTGTTGATGAAACACAGAAATTGCATCGGGATTGAATACAACAGTCACCATGCGCACTTTCCTCGATGGGAGTAATGTCTCAAACAGTCTACGCTTTGATCGTTCCCTGGAAGACCAGTAGTAGTTTCCGTTGCACATCTGGTGGCATTCTGTAGTCTCTGGACTATCAGAGTGTTGATTAAACACAGAAATTTTATCAAGGTTGAATACAAAAGTCACCATGCGCACTTTCTTCCACGGGAGTAATGTCTCAAACAGCCTACGCTTTGATCGTTACCTGGAAGACCAGTAGCAGTTTCCGATGCACGTCTGGTTGCATTCTGTAATCTGCGGACTGTCAGAGTGTTGATGAAACACAGAAATTGCATCGGAATTGAATACAACAGTCACCATGTGCACTTTTCCTCCATGGGAGTAATGTCTCTAACAGTGTACGCTTTGATCGTTCCCTGGAAGTCTAGTAGTAGCTTCCGATGCACATCTGGTGTCATTCTGTAATCTGTGGACTATCAGAGTGTTGATGAAACACAGAAATTGCATCGGGATTGAATACAACAGTCACTATGCGCACTTTCCTCCATGGGAGTAATGTCTCAAACAGTCTACGCTTTGATCGTTCCCTGGAAGACTAGTAGTAGTTTCCGATGCACATCTGGAGGCATTCTGATATCTGTGGACTATCAGACTGTTGATCAAACACAGAAATTGCATCGGAATTGAATACAACAGGAACCATGCGCACTTTCCTCCATGGGAGTAATGTCTCAAACAGTCTACGCTTTGATCGTTGCCTGGAAGACCAGTAAAAGTTTCCGATGCACATCTGGAGACATTCTGTAATCTGTGGACTATCAGAGCGCTGATGAAACACAGAAATTGCATAGGGATTGAATAAGACAGTCACCATGTGCACTTTCCTCCATGGGAGGAATGTCTCTAACAGTGTACGCTTTGATCGTTCCCTGGAAGTCCAGTAGTAGCTTCCGATGCACACCTGGAGGCATTCTGTAACCTGTGGACTATCAGACTGTTGATGAAACACAGAAATTGCATCGGAATATAATACAACAGTCACCATGCACACTTTCCTCGATGGGAGTAATGTCTCAAAGAGTCTACGCTTTGATCGTTCCCTGGAAGACCAGTAGTAGTTTCCGTTGCACATCTGGTGGCATTCTGTAGTCTGTGGACTATCAGAGTGTTGATGAAACACAGAAATTGCATCGGGATTGAATTCGACAGTCGCCATGCACACTTTCCTGCACGGGAGTAATGTCTCAAACAGTCTACGCTTTGATCGTTCCCTGGAAGAACAGTAGTAGTTTGCCATCCACATCTGGTGGCATTCTGTAATCTGTGGACTATCAGAGTGTTGATTAAACACAAAATTTTATCAAGGTTGAATACAAAAGTCACCATGCGCACTTTCCTCCATGGGAGTAATGTCTCAAACAGTTTACGCTTTGATCGTTCCCTGGAAGACCAGTAGTAGCTTCCGATGCACATCTGGAGGCATTCTGTAATCTGTGGACCATCAGAGTGTTGATGAAACACAGAAAATGCATCGGGATTGAATACAACAGTCACCATGCGCACTTTCCTCCATGGGAGTAGTGTCTCAAACAGTCTACGCTTTGATCGTTCCCTGGAAGACCAGAAGTAGTTTCCGATGCACATCTGGAGGCATTCAGTAATCTGTGGACTATCAGAGTGTTGATGAAACATAGAAATTGCATCGGGATTGAATACAACAGTCACCATGCGCACTTTCCTCGATGGGAGTAATGTCTCAAACAGTCTACGCTTTGATCGTTCCCAGGAAGACCAGTAGTAGTTTCCGTTGCACATCTGGTGGCATTCTGTAGTCTGTGGACTATCAGAGTGTTGATGAAACACAGAAATTGCATCGGGATTGAATACAACAGTCGCCATGCGCACTTTCCTGCACGGGAGTAATGTCTCAAACAGTGTACGCTTTGATCGTTCCCTGGAAGAACAGTAGTAGTTTGCCATGGACATCTGGTGGCATTCTGTAATCTGTGGACTATCAGAGTGTTGATTAAACACAGAAATTGCCTCTTGATTGAATACAACAGTCACCATGCGCACTTTCCTCCGTGGGAGTAATGTCTGAAACAGTCTACGCTTTGATCGTTCGCTGGAAGACCAGTAGCAGTTTCCGATGCACGTCTGGTTGCATTCTGTAATCTGTGGACTGTCAGAGTGTTGATGAAACACAGAAATTGCATCGGAATTGAATACAACAGTCACCATGTGCACTTTTCCTCCATGGGAGTAATGTCTCTAACAGTGTACGCTTTGATCGTTCCCTGGAAGTCTAGTAGTAGCTTCCGATGCACATCTGGTGGCATTCTGTAATCTGTGGACTATCAGAGTGTTGATGAAACACAGAAATTGCATCGGGATTGAATACAACAGTCACTATGCGCACTTTCCTCCATGGGAGTAATATCTCAAACAGTCTACTCTTTGATCGTTCCCAGGAAGACCAGTAGTAGTTTAGGAGGCACATCTTGAGGCATTCTGTAATCTGTGGACTATCAGACTGTTGATCAAACACAGAAATTGCATCGGAATTTAATACAACAGGAACCATGCGCACTTTCCTCCTTGGGAGTAATGTCTCAAACAGTCTACGCTTTGATCGATCCCTGGAAAACCAGTAAAAGTTTCCGATGCACATCTGGAGACATTCTGTAATCTGTGGACTATCAGAGCGCTGATGAAACACTGAAATTGCATATTGATTGAATAAAACAGTCACCATGTGCACTTTCCTCCATGGGACAAATGTCTCTAACAGTGTACGCTTTGATCGTTCCCTGGAAGTCTAGTAGTAGCTTCCGATGCACATCTGGTGGCATTCTGTAATCTGTGGACTATCAGAGTGTTGACGAAACACAGAAATTGCATCGGGATTGAATACAACAGTCACTATGCGCACTTTCCTCCATGGGAGTAATGTCTCAAACAGTCTCCGCTTTGATCGTACCCTGGAAGACTAGTAGTAGTTTCCGATGCACATCTGGAGGCATTCTGAAATCTGTGGACTATCAGACTGTTGATCAAACACAGAAATTGCATCGGAATTGAATACAACAGGAACCATGCGCACTTTCCTCCATGGGAGTAATGTCTCAAACAATCTACGCTTTGATCGTTGCCTGGAAGACCAGTAAAAGTTTCCGATGCACATCTGGAGACATTCTGTAATCTGTGGACTATCAGAGCGCTGATGAAACACAGAAATTGCATAGGGATTGAATAAGACAGTCACCATGTGCACTTTCCTCCATGGAGTAATGTCTCTAACAGTGTACGCTTTGATCGTTCCCTGGAAGTCCAGTAGTAGCTTCCGATGCACACCTGGAGGCATTCTGTAACCTGTGGACTATCAGACTGTTGATGAAACACAGAAATTGCATCGGAATATAATACAACAGTCACCATGCGCAGTTTCCTCCATGGGAGTAATGTCTCAAACAGTCTACGCTTTGATCGTTCCCTGGAAGACCGGTAATAGTTTCCGATGCACATCTGGAGGCGTTCTGTAATCTGTGGACTATCAGAGTGCTGATGAAACACAGAAATTGCATCGGGATTGAATACAACAGTCACCATGCGCACATTCCTCCACGGGAGGTATGTCTCAAACAGTCTACGCTTTGATCTGTTCCCTGGAAGACCAGTAGTAGTGTGCGATGCACAGCTGGTGGCATTCGGTAGCATGTGGACTATAAAAGTGTTGATGAAACACACAAATTGCATCGGGGTTGAATACAACATTCACCATGCGCACTTTCCCCCATGGGAGTAATGTCTCAAACAGTCTATGCTTTGGTCGTTACCTGGAAGACCAGTACAGTTTCCGATGCACGTCTGGTCGTATTCTTTAATCTGTGGACTATCAGAGTGTTGATGAAACACAGAAATTGCATCGGGATTGAATACAACAGTCACCATGTGCACTTTCCTCCATGGGAGTAGTGTCTCATACAGTCTACGCTTTGATCGTTCCCTGGAAGGCCAGAAGTAATTTCCGATGCACATCTGGAGGCATTCTGAAATCTGTGGACTAACTGAGTGTTGATGAAACACAGAAATTGCATCGGGATTGAATACAACAATCACCATGCGCACGTTCCTCCATGGGAGTAGTGTCTCATACAGTCTACGCTTTGATCGTTCCCTGGAAGGCCAGAAGTAATTTCCGATGAACATCTGGAGGCATTCTGAAATCTGTGGACTGTCTAAATGTTGATGAAACACAGAAATTGCATCGGAATTGAATACAACAGTCACCATGTGCACTTTTCCTCCATGGGAGTAATGTCTCATACAGTCTACTCTTTGATCGTTCCCAGGAAGACCAGTTGTAGTTTCCGATGCACAGCTGGAGGCATTCTTTAATCTGTGGACTATCAGACTGTTGATCAAACATAGAAATTGCATCGGAATTGAATACAACAGGAACCATGCGCACTTTCCTCCATGGGAGTAATGTCTCAAACAGTCTACGCTTTGATCGTTCCTTGGAAGACCAGTAAAAGTTTCCGATGCACATCTGGAGACATTCTGTAATCTGTGGACTATCAGAGCGCTGATGAAACACAGAATTGCATAGGGATTGAATAAAACAGTCACCATGCGCACTTTCCTCCATGGGAGTAATGTCTCTAACAGTGTACGCTTTGATCGTTCCCTGGAAGTCCAGTAGTGGCTTCCGATGCACACCTGGAGGCATTCTGTAACCTGTGGACTATCAGACTGTTGATGAAACACAGAAATTGCATCGGAATTCAATACAACAGTCACCATGCGCACTTCCCTCCATGGGAGTAATGTTTCAAACAGTCTACGCTTTAATCGTTCCCTGGAAGACCGGTAATAGTTTCCGATGCACATCTGGAGGCATTCTATAATCTGTGGACTATCAGAGTGCTGATGAAACACAGAAATTGCATCGGGATTGAATAAAACAGTCACCATGCCCACATTCCTCCATGGGAGTAATGTCTCAAACAGTCTACGATTTGATCGTTCCCAGGAAGACCAGTAGTAGTCTCCGATGCACATCTGGAGACATTCTGTAATCTGTGGAGTATCAGAGTGTTGATGAAACACAGAAATTGCATAGGGATTGAATAAAACAGTCACCATGCGCACTTTCCTCCATATGAGTAGTGTCTCAAACAGTCTACGCTTTGATCGTTCCCTGGAAGACCAGAAGTAGTTTCCGATGCACATCTGGATGCTTTCTGTAATCTGTTTACTATCAGAGTGTTGATGAAACACAGAAAGTGCATTGGGATTGAATACAAAAGTCACCATGCGTACTGTCCTCCATGGGAGTAGTGTCTCATACAGTCTACGCTTTGATCGTTCCGTGGAATACCAGAAGTAGTATCCGATGCACATCTGGAGGCATTCTGAAATCTGTGGACTAACTGAGTGTTGATGAAACACAGAAATTGCATAGGGATTGAATAAAACAGTCACCATGCGCACATTCCTCTATGGGAGTAATGTCTCAAACAGTCTACGCTTTGATCGTTTACTGGAAGACTACTAGTAGTTTCCGTTGCACATCTAGAGGCATTCTGTAATCTGTGGACTACCAGAGTGTTGATGAAACACAGAAATTGCATCGGGATTGAATACAACAATCACCATGCGCACTTTCCTCAATGGGAGTAGTGTCTCATACAGTCTACGCTTTGATCGTTCCCTGGAAGACCAGAAGTAATTTCCGATGCACATCTGGATTCATTCTGAAACCTGTGGACTAACTGAATGTTGATGAAACACAGAAATTGCATCGGGATTGAATACAACAATCACCATGCGCACTTTCCTCCATGGGAGTAATGTCTCAAAGAGTCTACGCTTTGATCGTTCCCTGGAAGACCAGTAGTAGTTTTCGATGCACATCTGGTGGCATTCTGTAATCTGTGGACTATCAGAGTGTTGATGAAACACAGACATTGCATCGGGATTGAATACAACAGTCACCATGCGCACTTTCCTTCACGGGAGTAATTGTCAGTCTACGGTTTGATCGTTCCCTGGAAGACCAGTTTTAGTTTCCGTTGCACAACTGGTGGCATTCTGTAATTCTTGGACTATCAGAGTGTTGATGAAACACAGAAATTGCATCGGGATTGAATAAAACAGTCACCATGCGCACTTCCCTCCATGGGAGTAATGTCTCCAACAGTCTACGCTTTGATCTTTCCCTGGAAGACCTGAAGTAGTTTCCGATGCACATGTGGAGGCATTCTGTAATCTGTGGACTATCAGAGTGTTGATGAAACACAGAAATTGCATCGGGATTGAATACAAAAGTCACCATGCGTACTGTACTCCATGGGAGTAGTGTCTCATACAGTCTACGCCTTGATCGTTCCCTGGAAGACCAGAAGTAGTTTCCGATGCACATCTGGAGGCATTCTGAAATCTGTGGTCTAACTGAGTGTTGATGAAACACTGAAATTGCATTGGGATTGAATACAACAGTCACCATGCGCACATTCCTCTATGGGAGTAATGTCTTAAACAGTCTACGCTTTGATCGTTCCCAGGAAGACCAGTAGTAGTTTCCGATGCACATCTGGAGGCATTCTGTAATCTGTGGACTATCAGACTGTTGATCAAACACAGACATTGCATCGGAATTGAATACAACAGGAACCATGCGCACTTTCCTCCATGGAAGTAATGTCTCAAACAGTCTACGCTTTGTTCGTTCCCTGGAAGACCAGTAGTAGTTTCCGATGCACATCTGGAGGCATTCTTTAATCTGTGGACTATCACACTGTTGATGCAACACAGATATTGCATCGGGATTGAATACAACAGACACCATGCGCACTTTCCTCCATGTGAGTAACGTCTTAAACAGTCTACGCTTTGATCGTTCCCTGGAAGAGCATTAGTAGTTTCCGATGCACATCTGGAGGCATTCTGTAATCTGTGGACTATCAGAGTGTTGATGAAACACAGGCATTGCATCGGGATTGAATACAACACTCACCATGAGCAATCTCCTTCACAGAAGTATTTCTCAAACAGTCTACGATTTTATCGTTCCCTGGAAGACCAGTAGTAGTTTCCGTTGCACAACTGTTGGCACTCTGTAATCTGTGGACTATCAGAGTGTTGATGAAACACAGAAATTGCATCGGGGTTGAATACAACAGTCACCATGCGCACTTTCCTCCACGGGAGGTATGTCTCAAACAGTCTACGCTTCTATCGTTCCCTTTAAGACCAGTAGTAGTTTCCGTTGCACAACTGTTGGCATTCTGTAATCTGTGGACTATCAGAGTGTTGATGAAACACAGAAATTGCATCGGGATTGAATACAACAGCCAACATGCGCACTTTCCTCCACGGGAGGAATATCTCAAACAGTCTACGCTTTGATCGTTCCCTGGAAGACCAGTAGTAGTTTGCGATGCACATCTGGTGGCTTTCAGTAATCTGTGGATTATCACACTGTTGATGCAACACAGATATTGCATCGGGATTGAATACAACAGACACCATGCGCACTTTCCTGCATGTGAGTAATGTCTCAAACAGTCTACGCTTTTATCGTGTCCTGGAAGATCAGTGGTAGTTTCCGTTGCACAACTGTTGGCATTCTGTAATCTGTGGACTATCTGCGTGTAGATGAAACACAGAAATTGCATCAGGATTGAATACAACAGTCACCATGCGCACTTTAATCCACGGGAGGTATGTCTCAAACAGTCTACGCTTTTATCGTTCCCTGGAAGACCAGTAGTAGTTTCCGTTGCACAACTGTTGGCATTCTGTAATCTGTGGACCATCAGAGTGTTGATGAAACACAGAAATTGCATCGGGATTGAATACAACAGTCACCATGCGCACTTTCCTCCACGGGAGGTATGTCTCAAACAGTCTACGCTTTGATCGTTCCCTGGAAGACCAGTAGTAGGTTGCTATGCACATCTGGTGGCATTCAGTAATCTGTGGACTCTCAGAGTGTTGATGAAACACAGAAATTTGCAACGGGATTGAATACAAATGTCACCATCCGCACTTTCCTCCATGGGAGTAATGTCTGAAACAGTCTACGCTTTGATCCTTCCCTGGAAGACCAGTAGTAGTTTCCGTTGCACAACTGTTGGCATTCTGTAATCTGTGGACTATCAGAGTGTTGATGAAACACAGAAATTGCATCGGGATTGATTACAACAGTCACCATGCGCACTTTCCTCCACGGGAGGTATGTCTCAAACAGTCTACGTTTTCATCGTTCCCTGGAAGACCAGTAGTAGTTTCCGTTGCACAACTGTTTGCACTCTGTAATCTGTGGACTATCAGAGTGTTGATGAAACACAGAAATTGCATCGGGGTTGAATACAACAGTCACCATGCGCACTTTCCTCCACGGGAGGTATGTCTCAAACAGTCTACGCTTTTATCGTTCCCTGGAAGACCAGTAGTAGTTTCCGTTGCACAACTGTTGGCACTCTGTAATCTGTGGACTATCAGAGTGTTGATGAAACACAGAAATTGCATCGGGATTGAATACAACAGTCACCATGCGCACTTTCCTCCACGGGAGGTATGTCTCAAACAGTCTACGCTTTGATCGTTCCCTGGAAGACCAGTAGTAGTTTGCGATGCACATCTGGTGGCATTCAGTAATCTGTGGACTATCACACTGTTGATGCAACACAGATATTGCATCGGGATTGAATACAACAGACACCATGCGCACTTTCCTGCATGTGAGTAATGTCTCAGACAGTCTACGCTTTGATCGTTCCCTGGAAGAGCATTAGTAGTTTCCGATGCACATCTGGAGGCATTCTGTAATCTGTGGACTATCAGAGTGTTGATGAAATACAGACATTGCATCGTGATTGAATACAACAGTCACCATGCGCAATTTCCTTCACAGGAGTATTTCTCAAACAGTCTACGCTTTTATCGTTCCCTGGAAGATCAGTGGTAGTTTCCGTTGCACAACTGTTGGCATTCTGTAATCTGTGGACTATCTGCGTGTTGATGAAACACAGAAATTGCATCGGGATTGAATACAACAGTCACCATGCGCACTTTCCTCCACGGGAGGTATGTCTCAAACAGTCTACGCTTTGATCGTTCCCTGGAAGACCAGTAGTAGTTTGCGATGCACATCTGGTGGCATTCAGTAATCTGTGGACTCTCAGAGTGTTGATGAAACACAGAAATTTGCATCGGGATTGAATACAAATGTCACCATCCGCACTTTCCTCCATGGGAGTAATGTCTGAAACAGTCTACGCTTTGATCCTTCCCTGGAAGACCAGAAGTAGTTTCCGATGCACATCTGGAGGCATTCTGAAATCTGTGGTCTAACTGAGTGTTGATGAAACACTGAAATTGCATTGGGATTGAATACAACAGTCACCATGCGCACTTTCCTCTATGGGAGTAATGTCTTAAACAGTCTACGCTTTGTTCGTTCCCTGGAAGACCAGTAGTAGTTTCCGATGCACATCTGGAGGCATTCTTTAATCTGTGGACTATCAAACTGTTGATGCAACACAGATATTGCATCGGGATTGAATACAACAGACACCATGCGCACTTTCCTCCATGTGAGTAACGTCTTAAACAGTCTACGCTTTGATCGTTCCCTGGAAGAGCATTAGTAGTTTCCGATGCACATCTGGAGGCATTCTGTAATCTGTGGACTATCAGAGTGTTGATGAAACACAGGCATTGCATCGGGATTGATTACAACACTCACCATGAGCAATCTCCTTCACAGGAGTATTTCTCAAACAGTCTACGATTTTATCGTTCCCTGGAAGACCAGTAGTAGTTTCCGTTGCACAACTGTTGGCACTCTGTAATCTGTGGACTATCAGAGTGTTGATGAAACACAGAAATTGCATTGGGGTAGAATACAACAGTCACCATGCGCACTTTCCTCCACGGGAGGTATGTCTCAAACAGTCTACGCTTCTATCGTTCCCTTTAAGACCAGTAGTAGTTTCCGTTGCACAACTGTTGGCATTCTGTAATCTGTGGACTATCAGAGTGTTGATAAAACACAGAAATTGCATCGGGATTGAATACAACAGCCAACATGCGCACTTTCCTACACGGGAGGAATATCTCAAACGGTCTACGCTTTGATCGTTCCCTGGAAGACCAGTAGTAGTTTGCGATGCACATCTGGTGGCTTTCAGTAATCTGTGGATTATCACACTGTTGATGCAACACAGATATTGCATCGGGATTGAATACAACAGACACCATGCGCACTTTCCTGCATGTGAGTAATGTCTCAAACAGTCTACGCTTTGATCGTTCCCTGGAAGAGCATTAGTAGTTTCCGATGCACATCTGGAGGCATTCTGTAATCTGTGGACTATCAGAGTGTTGATGAAATACAGAAATTGCATCGTGATTGAATACAACAGTCACCATGCGCAATTTCCTTCACAGGAGTATTTCTCAAACAGTCTACGCTTTTATCGTGTCCTGGAAGATCAGTGGTAGTTTCCGTTGCACAACTGTTGGCATTCTGTAATCTGTGGACTATCTGCGTGTAGATGAAACACAGAAATTGCATCGGGATTGAATACAACAGTCACCATGCGCACTTTCCTCCACGGGAGGTATGTCTCAAACAGTCTACGCTTTTATCGTTCCCTGGAAGACCAGTAGTAGTTTCCGTTGCACAACTGTTGGCATTCTGTAATCTGTGGACCATCAGAGTGTTGATGAAACACAGAAATTGCATCGGGATTGAATACAACAGTCACCATGCGCACTTTCCTCCACGGGAGGTATGTCTCAAACAGTCTACGCTTTGATCGTTCCCTGGAAGACCAGTAGTAGGTTGCTATGCACATCTGGTGGCATTCAGTAATCTGTGGACTCTCAGAGTGTTGATGAAACACAGAAATTTGCAACGGGATTGAATACAAATGTCACCATCCGCACTTTCCTCCATGGGAGTAATGTCTGAAACAGTCTACGCTTTGATCCTTCCCTGGAAGACCAGTAGTAGTTTCCGTTGCACAACTGTTGGCATTCTGTAATCTGTGGACTATCAGAGTGTTGATGAAACACAGAAATTGCATCGGGATTGATTACAACAGTCACCATGCGCACTTTCCTCCACGGGAGGTATGTCTCAAACAGTCTACGTTTTCATCGTTCCCTGGAAGACCAGTAGTAGTTTCCGTTGCACAACTGTTGGCACTCTGTAATCTGTGGACTATCAGAGTGTTGATGAAACACAGAAATTGCATCGGGGTTGAATACAACAGTCACCATGCGCACTTTCCTCCACGGGAGGTATGTCTCAAACAGTCTACGCTTTTATCGTTCCCTGGAAGACCAGTAGTAGTTTCCGTTGCACAACTGTTGGCACTCTGTAATCTGTGGACTATCAGAGTGTTGATGAAACACAGAAATTGCATCGGGATTGAATACAACAGTCACCATGCGCACTTTCCTCCACGGGAGGTATGTCTCAAACAGTCTACGCTTTGATCGTTCCCTGGAAGACCAGTAGTAGTTTGCGATGCACATCTGGTGGCATTCAGTAATCTGTGGACTATCACACTGTTGATGCAACACAGATATTGCATCGGGATTGAATACAACAGACACCATGCGCACTTTACTGCATGTGAGTAATGTCTCAAACAGTCTATGCTTTGATCGTTCCCTGGAAGAGCATTAGTAGTTTCCGATGCACATCTGGAGGCATTCTGTAATCTGTGGACTATCAGAGTGTTGATGAAATACAGACATTGCATCGTGATTGAATACAACAGTCACCATGCGCAATTTCCTTCACAGGAGTATTTCTCAAACAGTCTACGCTTTTATCGTTCCCTGGAAGATCAGTGGTAGTTTCCGTTGCACAACTGTTGGCATTCTGTAATCTGTGGACTATCTGCGTGTTGATGAAACACAGAAATTGCATCGGGATTGAATACAACAGTCACCATGCGCACTTCCCTCCACGGGAGGCATGTCTCAAACAGTCTACGCTTTTATCGTTCCCTGGAAGACCAGTAGTAGTTTCCGTTGCACAACTGATGGCATTCTGTAATCTGTGGACTATCAGAGTGTTGATGAAACACAGAAATTAAATCGGGATTGAATACAACAGTCACCATGCGCACTTTCCTAAACGGGAGGTATGTCTCAAACAGTCTACGCTTTGATCGTTCCCTGGAAGACCAGTAGTAGTTTGCGATGCACATCTGGTGGCATTCAGTAATCTGTGGACTCTCAGAGTGTTGATGAAACACAGAAATTTGCATCGGGATAGAATACAAATGTCACCATCCGCACTTTCCTCCATGGGAGTAATGTCTGAAACAGTCTACGCTTTGATCCTTCCCTGGAAGACCAGTAGTAATTTCCGATGCACATCTGGTGGCATTCTCTAATCTGTGGACTATCAGAGTGTTGATGAAACACAGAAATTGCATCGGGATTGAATACAACAGTCACCATGCGCTCTTTCCTCCATGGGAGTAATGTCTCAAACAGTCTACGCTTTGTTCGTTCCCTGGAAGACCAGTAGTAGTTTCCGATGCACATCTGGAGGCATTCTGTAATCTGTGGACTATCACACTGTTGATGCAACACAGATATTGCATCGGGATTGAATACAACAGACACCATCCGCACTTTCCTCCATGTGAGTAATGTCTCAAACAGTCTACGCTTTGATCGTTCCCTGGAAGAGCAGTAGTAGTTTCCGATGCACATCTGGAAGCATTCTGTAATCTGTGGACTACCAGAGTGTTGATGAAACACAGAAATTGCATCGGGATTGAATACAACAATTACCATGCGCACTTTCCTCCACGGGAGATATGTCTCAAACAGTCTACGCTTTGATCGTTCCCTGGAAGACCAGTAGTAGTTTGCGATGCACATCTGGTGGCATTCAGTAATTTGTGGACTCTCAGAGTGTTGATGAAACTCAGAAATTTGCATCGGGATTGAATACAACAGTCACCATGCGCAATTTCCTTCACAGGAGTATTTCTCAAACAGTCTACGCTTTTATCGTTCCCTGGTAGACCAGTAGTAGTTTCCGTTGCACAACTGTTGGCATTCTGTAATCTGTGGACTATCAGAGTGTTGATGAAACACAGAAATTGCATCGGGATTGATTACAACAGTCACCATGCGCACTTTCCTCCACGGGAGGTATGTCTCAAACAGTCTACGTTTTCATCGTTCCCTGGAAGACCAGTAGTAGTTTCCGTTGCACAACTGTTGGCATTCTGTAATCTGTGGACTACCAGAGTGTTGATGAAACACAGAAATTGCATCGGGATTGAATACAACAATTACCATGCGCACTTTCCTCCACGGGAGATATGTCTCAAACAGTCTACGCTTTGATCGTTCTCTGGAAGACCAGTAGTAGTTTGCGATGCACATCTGGTGGCATTCAGTAATTTGTGGACTCTCAGAGTGTTGATGAAACACAGAAATTTGCATCGGGATTGAATACAACTGTCACCATGCGCACTTTCCTCCACGGGAGTTATGTCTCAAACAGTCTACGCTTTGATCGTACCCTGGAAGACCAGTAGTAGTTTCCGATGCACATCTGGTGGCATTCTGTAACCTGTGGACTATCAGAGTGTTGATGAAACACAGAAATTGCATCGGGGTTGAATACAACATTAACCATGCGCACTTTCCTCCACAGGAGTAATGTCTCAAACAGTCTACGATTTGATCGTTACCTGGAAGACCTGTAGCAGTTTCCGATGCACGTCTGGTGGCATTCTGTAATCTGTGGACTACCAGAGTGTTGATGAAACACAGAAATTGCATCGGGATTGAATACAACAGTCACCATGCGCACTTTCCTAAACGGTAGTAGTGTCTCAAACAGTGTACTCTTTGATCGTTCTGTGGAAAACCAGTAGCAGTTTCCGATGCAAATCTGGAGGCATTCTGTAATCCGTGGAACTTCAAAGTGTTGATGAAACACAGAACTTGCATCGGGATTGAATACGTCACCATCCGCACTTTCCTCCATGTTAGTAATGTCTCAAAGAGTCTACTCTTTGATCGTTCCCTGGAAGACCAGTGTTACATTCCGTGGCACATCAGGAGGCATTCTGTAATCTGTGGACTATCAGAGTGTTGATGAAACACAGAAATTTCATCGGGATTGAATACAACAGTCACCATGCGCACTTTCCTCCATGGGATAAATGTCTCAAACAGTTTACGGTTTGATCGTTCAATGGAAGACCAGTAGTTGTTTCCGATGCACATCTGGAGGAATTCTGTAATCTGTGGACTATCAGAGTGTTGATGAAACACAGAAATTGCATCGGGATTGAATACAACAGACACCATGCGCACTTTCCTCTATGGGAGTAATGTCTCAAACAGTCTACGCTTTGATCGTTTACTGGAAGACCAGTAGTAGTTTCCGTTGCACATCTAGAGGCATTCTGTAATCTGTGGACTATCAGAGTGTTGATGAAACACAGAAATTGCATCGGGATTGAATACAACAGTCACCATGCACACTTTCCTGCACGGGGGTAATGTCTCAAACAGTCTACGCTTTGATCGTTCCCTGGAAGAGCATTAGTAGTTTCCGATGCACATCTGGAGGCACTCTGTAATCATTAGACTATCAGAGTGTTGATGAAACACAGAAATTGCATCGGGGTTGAATACAACAGTCACCATGCGCACTTTCCTCCACGGGAGGTATGTCTCAAACAGTCTACGCTTTTATCGTTCCCTGGAAGACCAGTAGTAGTTTCCGTTGCACAACTGTTGGCACTCTGTAATCTGTGGACTATCAGAGTGTTGATGAAACACAGAAATTGCATCGGGATTGAATACAACAGTCACCATGCGCACTTTCCTCCACGGGAGGTATGTCTCAAACAGTCTACGCTTTGATCGTTCCCTGGAAGACCAGTAGTAGTTTGCGATGCACACCTGGTGGCATTCAGTAATCTGTGGACTATCACACTGTTGATGCAACACAGATATTGCATCGGGATTGAATACAACAGACACCATGCGCACTTTCCTGCATGTGAGTAATGTCTCAAACAGTCTACGCTTTGATCGTTCCCTGGAAGAGCATTAATAGTTTCCGATGCACATCTGGAGGCATTCTGTAATCTGTGGACCATCAGAGTGTTGATGAAATACAGACATTGCATCGTGATTGAATACAACAGTCACCATGCGCAATTTCCTTCACAGGAGTATTTCTCAAACAGTCTACGCTTTTATCGTTCCCTGGAAGATCAGTGGTAGTTTCGGTTGCACAACTGTTGGCATTCTGTAACCTGTGGACTATCTGCGTGTTGATGAAACACAGAAATTGCATCGGGATTGAATACAACAGTCACCATGCGCACTTCCCTCCACGGGAGGTATGTCTCAAACAGTCTACGCTTTTATCGTTCCCTGGAAGACCAGTAGTAGTTTCCGTTGCACAACTGTTGGCATTCTGTAATCTGTGGACTATCAGAGTGTTGATGAAACACAGAAATTGCATCGGGATTGAATACAACAGTCACCATGCGCACTTTCCTCCACGGGAGGTATGTCTCAAACAGTCTACGGTTTGATCGTTCCCATGAAGACCAGTAGTAGTTTGCAATGCACATCTGGTGGCATTCAGTAATCTGTGGACTCTCAGAGTGTTGATGAAACACAGAAATTTGCATCGGGATTGAATACAAATGTCACCATCCGCACTTTCCTCCATGGGAGTAATGTCTGAAACAGTCTACGCTTTCATCCTTCCCTGGAAGACCAGTAGTAATTTCCGATGCACATCTGGTGGCATTCTCTAATCTGTGGACTATCAGAGTGTTGATCAAACACAGAAATTGCATCGGGATTGAATACAACAGTCACCATGCGCTCTTTCCTCCATGGGAGTAATGTCTCAAACAGTCTACGCTTTGTTCGTTCCCTGGAAGACCAGTAGTAGTTTCCGATGCACATGTGGAGGCATTCTGTAATCTGTG
The DNA here is from genome assembly GCF_023897955.1 of Schistocerca gregaria. Classification (NCBI taxonomy): domain Eukaryota; kingdom Metazoa; phylum Arthropoda; class Insecta; order Orthoptera; family Acrididae; genus Schistocerca; species Schistocerca gregaria. The sequence continues at coordinate 46,647,611 of NC_064929.1, forward strand.
GACTATCACACTGTTGATGCAACACAGATATTGCATCGGGATTGAATACAACAGACACCATCCGCACTTTCCTCCATGTGAGTAATGTCTCAAACAGTCTACGCTTTGATCGTTCCCTGGAAGAGCAGTAGTAGTTTCCGATGCACATCTGGAAGCATTCTGTAATCTGTGGACTACCAGAGTGTGGATGAAACACAGAAATTGCATCGGGATTGAATACAACAATTACCATGCGCACTTTCCTCCACGGGAGATATGTCTCAAACAGTCTACGCTTTGATCGTTCCCTGGAAGACCAGTAGTAGTTTGCGATGCACATCTGGTGGCATTCAGTAATTTGTGGACTCTCAGAGTGTTGATGAAACACAGAAATTTGCATTGGGATTGAATACAACAGTCACCATGCGCAATTTCCTTCACAGGAGTATTTCTCAAACAGTCTACGCTTTTATCGTTCCCTGGAAGACCAGTAGTAGTTTCCGTTGCACAACTGTTGGCATTCTGTAATCTGTGGACTATCAGAGTGTTGATGAAACACAGAAATTGCATCGGGATTGATTACAACAGTCACCATGCGCACTTTCCTCCACGGGACGTATGTCTCAAACAGTCTACGTTTTCATCGTTCCCTGGAAGACCAGTAGTAGTTTCCGTTGCACAACTGTTGGCATTCTGTAATCTGTGGACTACCAGAGTGTTGATGAAACACAGAAATTGCATCGGGGTTGAATACAACATTAACCATGCGCACTTTCCTCCACGGGAGTAATGTCTCAAACAGTCTACGATTTGATCGTTACCTGGAAGACCTGTAGCAGTTTCCGATGCACGTCTGGTGGCATTCTGTAATCTGTGGATTACCAGAGTGTTGATGAAACACAGAAATTGCATCGGGATTGAATACAACAGTCACCATGCGCACTTTCCTAAACGGTAGTAGTGTCTCAAACAGTGTACTCTTTGATCGTTCTGTGGAAAACCAGTAGCAGTTTCCGATGCAAATCTGGAGGCATTCTGTAATCCGTGGAACTTCAAAGTGATGATGAAACACAGAACTTGCATCGGGATTGAATACGTCACCATCCGCACTTTCCTCCATGTTAGTAATGTCTCAAACAGTCTACTCTTTGATCGTTCCCTGGAAGACCAGTGTTACATTCCGATGCACATCAGGAGGCATTCTGTAATCTGTGGACTATCAGAGTGTTGATGAAACACAGAAATTTCATCGGGATTGAATACAACAGTCACCATGCGCACTTTCCTCCATGGGATAAATGTCTCAAACAGTTTACGGTTTGATCGTTCAATGGAAGACCAGTAGTTGTTTCCGATGCACATCTGGAGGAATTCTGTAATCTGTGGACTATCAGAGTGTTGATGAAACACAGAAATTGCATCGGGATTGAATACAACAGACACCGTGCGCACTTTCCTCTATGGGAGTAATGTCTCAAACAGTCTACGCTTTGATCGTTTACTGGAAGACCAGTAGTAGTTTCCGTTGCACATCTAGAGGCATTCTGTAATCTGTGGACTATCAGAGTGTTGATGAAACACAGAAATTGCATCGGGATTGAATACAACAGTCACCATGCACACTTTCCTGCACTGGGGTAATGTCTCAAACAGTGTACGCTTTGATCGTTCCCTGGAAGACCAGTAGTAGTTTGCCATGCACATCTGGTGGAATTCTGTAATCTGTGGACTATCAGAGTGTTGATTAAACACAGAAATTTTATCAAGGTTGAATACAAAAGTCACCATGAGCACTTTCCTCCACGGGAGTAATGTCTCAAACAGTCAATGCTTTGATCGTCACCTGGAAGACCAGTAGCAGTTTCCGATGCACGTCTGCTGGCATTCTGTAATCTGTGGACTGTCAGAGTGTTGATGAAACACAGAAATTGCATCGGAATTGAATACAACAGTCACGATGTGCACTTTTCCTCCATGGGAGAGATGTCTCAAACAGTCTACGCTTTGATCGTTCCCTGGAAGACCAGTAGTAGTTTCCGATGCACATCTAAAGGAATTCTGTAATCTGTGGACTATCAGAGTGTTGATGAAACACAAAAAATGCATCGGGATTGAATACAACAGTCACCATGCGCTCTTTCCTCCATGGGCGTAATGTCTCAAACAGTCTACGCTTTGATCGTTCCCTGGAAGAGCATTAGTAGTTTCCGATGCACATCTGGAGGCACTCTGTAATCATTAGACTATCAGAGTGTTGATGAAACACAGAAATTGCATCGGGGTTGAATACAACAGTCACCATGCGCACTTTCCTCCACGGGAGGTATGTCTCAAACAGTCTACGCTTTGATCGTTCCCTGGAAGACCAGTAGTAGTTTGCGATGCACATCTGGTGGCATTCAGTAATCTGTGGACTATCACACTGTTGATGCAACACAGATATTGCATCGGGATTGAATACAACAGACACCATGCGCACTTTCCTGCATGTGAGTAATGTCTCAAACAGTCTACGCTTTGATCGTTCCCTGGAAGAGCATTAGTAGTTTCCGATGCACATCTGGAGGCATTCTGTAATCTGTGGACTATCAGAGTGTTGATGAAATACAGACATTGCATCGTTATTGAATACAACAGTCACCATGCGCAATTTCCTGCACAGGAGTATTTCTCAAACAGTCTACGCTTTTATCGTTCCCTGGAAGATCAGTGGTAGTTTCCGTTGCACAACTGTTGGCATTCTGTAATCTGTGGACTATCTGCGTGTTGATGAAACACAGAAATTGCATCGGGATTGAATACAACAGTTACCATGCGCACTTCCCTCCACGGGAGGTATGTCTCAAACAGTCTACGCTTTTATCGTTCCCTGGAAGACCAGTAGTAGTTTCCGTTGCACAACTGTTGGCATTCTGTAATCTGTGGACTATCAGAGTGTTGATGAAACACAGAAATTGCATCGGGATTGAATACAACAGTCACCATGCGCACTTTCCTCCACGGGAGGTATGTCTCAAACAGTCTACGCTTTGATCGTTCCCTGGAAGACCAGTAGTAGTTTGCGATGCACATCTGGTGGCATTCAGTAATTTGTGGACTCTCAGAGTGTTGATGAAACACAGAAATTTGCATCGGGATTGAATACAACAGTCACCATGCGCAATTTCCTTCACAGGAGTATTTCTCAAACAGTCTACGCTTTTATCGTTCCCTGGAAGACCAGTAGTAGTTTCCGTTGCACAACTGTTGGCATTCTGTAATCTGTGGACTATCAGAGTGTTGATGAAACACAGAAATTGCATCGGGATTGATTACAACAGTCACCATGCGCACTTTCCTCCACGGGAGGTATGTCTCAAACAGTCTACGTTTTCATCGTTCCCTGGAAGACCAGTAGTAGTTTCCGTTGCACAACTGTTGGCATTCTGTAATCTGTGGACTACCAGAGTGTTGATGAAACACAGAAATTGCATCGGGATTGAATACAACAATTACCATGCGCACTTTCCTCCACGGGAGATATGTCTCAAACAGTCTACGCTTTGATCGTTCCCTGGAAGACCAGTAGTAGTTTGCGATGCACATCTGGTGGCATTCAGTAATTTGTGGACTCTCAGAGTGTTGATGAAACACAGAAATTTGCATCGGGGTTGAATACAACATTAACCATGCGCACTTTCCTCCACGGGAGTTATGTCTCAAACAGTCTACGCTTTGATCGTACCCTGGAAGACCAGTAGTAGTTTCCGATGCACATCTGGTGGCATTCTGTAACCTGTGGACTATCAGAGTGTTGATGAAACACAGAAATTGCATCGGGATTGAATACAACAGTCACCATGCGCACTTTCCTCCATGGGATAAATGTCTCAAACAGTTTACGGTTTGATCGTTCAATGGAAGACCAGTAGTTGTTTCCGATGCACATCTGGAGGAATTCTGTAATCTGTGGACTATCAGAGTGTTGATGAAACACAGAAATTGCATCGGGATTGAATACAACAGACACCGTGCGCACTTTCCTCTATGGGAGTAATGTCTCAAACAGTCTACGCTTTGATCGTTTACTGGAAGACCAGTAGTAGTTTCCGTTGCACATCTAGAGGCATTCTGTAATCTGTGGACTATCAGAGTGTTGATGAAACACAGAAATTGCATCGGGATTGAATACAACAGTCACCATGCACACTTTCCTGCACTGGGGTAATGTCTCAAACAGTGTACGCTTTGATCGTTCCCTGGAAGACCAGTAGTAGTTTGCCATGCACATCTGGTGGAATTCTGTAATCTGTGGACTATCAGAGTGTTGATTAAACACAGAAATTTTATCAAGGTTGAATACAAAAGTCACCATGAGCACTTTCCTCCACGGGAGTAATGTCTCAAACAGTCAATGCTTTGATCGTCACCTGGAAGACCAGTAGCAGTTTCCGATGCACGTCTGCTGGCATTCTGTAATCTGTGGACTGTCAGAGTGTTGATGAAACACAGAAATTGCATCGGAATTGAATACAACAGTCACGATGTGCACTTTTCCTCCATGGGAGAGATGTCTCAAACAGTCTACGCTTTGATCGTTCCCTGGAAGACCAGTAGTAGTTTCCGATGCACATCTAAAGGAATTCTGTAATCTGTGGACTATCAGAGTGTTGATGAAACACAAAAAATGCATCGGGATTGAATACAACAGTCACCATGCGCTCTTTCCTCCATGGGCGTAATGTCTCAAACAGTCTACGCTTTGATCGTTCCCTGGAAGAGCATTAGTAGTTTCCGATGCACATCTGGAGGCACTCTGTAATCATTAGACTATCAGAGTGTTGATGAAACACAGAAATTGCATCGGGGTTGAATACAACAGTCACCATGCGCACTTTCCTCCACGGGAGGTATGTCTCAAACAGTCTACGCTTTGATCGTTCCCTGGAAGACCAGTAGTAGTTTGCGATGCACATCTGGTGGCATTCAGTAATCTGTGGACTATCACACTGTTGATGCAACACAGATATTGCATCGGGATTGAATACAACAGACACCATGCGCACTTTCCTGCATGTGAGTAATGTCTCAAACAGTCTACGCTTTGATCGTTCCCTGGAAGAGCATTAGTAGTTTCCGATGCACATCTGGAGGCATTCTGTAATCTGTGGACTATCAGAGTGTTGATGAAATACAGACATTGCATCGTTATTGAATACAACAGTCACCATGCGCAATTTCCTGCACAGGAGTATTTCTCAAACAGTCTACGCTTTTATCGTTCCCTGGAAGATCAGTGGTAGTTTCCGTTGCACAACTGTTGGCATTCCGTAATCTGTGGACTATCTGCGTGTTGATGAAACACAGAAATTGCATCGGGATTGAATACAACAGTTACCATGCGCACTTCCCTCCACGGGAGGTATGTCTCAAACAGTCTACGCTTTTATCGTTCCCTGGAAGACCAGTAGTAGTTTCCGTTGCACAACTGTTGGCATTCTGTAATCTGTGGACTATCAGAGTGTTGATGAAACACAGAAATTGCATCGGGATTGAATACAACAGTCACCATGCGCACTTTCCTCCACGGGAGGTATGTCTCAAACAGTCTACGCTTTGATCGTTCCCTGGAAGACCAGTAGTAGTTTGCGATGCACATCTGGTGGCATTCAGTAATTTGTGGACTCTCAGAGTGTTGATGAAACACAGAAATTTGCATCGGGATTGAATACAACAGTCACCATGCGCAATTTCCTTCACAGGAGTATTTCTCAAACAGTCTACGCTTTTATCGTTCCCTGGAAGACCAGTAGTAGTTTCCGTTGCACAACTGTTGGCATTCTGTAATCTGTGGACTATCAGAGTGTTGATGAAACACAGAAATTGCATCGGGATTGATTACAACAGTCACCATGCGCACTTTCCTCCACGGGAGGTATGTCTCAAACAGTCTACGTTTTCATCGTTCCCTGGAAGACCAGTAGTAGTTTCCGTTGCACAACTGTTGGCATTCTGTAATCTGTGGACTACCAGAGTGTTGATGAAACACAGAAATTGCATCGGGATTGAATACAACAATTACCATGCGCACTTTCCTCCACGGGAGATATGTCTCAAACAGTCTACGCTTTGATCGTTCCCTGGAAGACCAGTAGTAGTTTGCGATGCACATCTGGTGGCATTCAGTAATTTGTGGACTCTCAGAGTGTTGATGAAACACAGAAATTTGCATCGGGGTTGAATACAACATTAACCATGCGCACTTTCCTCCACGGGAGTTATGTCTCAAACAGTCTACGCTTTGATCGTACCCTGGAAGACCAGTAGTAGTTTCCGATGCACATCTGGTGGCATTCTGTAACCTGTGGACTATCAGAGTGTTGATGAAACACAGAAATTTCATCGGGGTTGAATACAACACTAACCATGCGCACTTTCCTCCACGGGAGTAATGTCTCAAACAGTCTACGATTTGATCGTTACCTGGAAGACCTGTAGCAGTTTCCGATGCACGTCTGGTGGCATTCTGTAATCTGTGGACTACCAGAGTGTTGATGAAACACAGAAATTGCATCGGGATTGAATACAACAGTCACCATGCGCACTTTCCTAAACGGTAGTAGTGTCTCAAACAGTGTACTCTTTGATCGTTCTGTGGAAAACCAGTAGCAGTTTCCGATGCAAATCTGGAGGCATTCTGTAATCCGTGGAACTTCAAAGTGTTGATGAAACACAGAACTTGCATCGGGATTGAATACGTCACCATCCGCACTTTCCTCCATGTTAGTAATGTCTCAAACAGTCTACTCTTTGATCGTTCCCTGGAAGACCAGTGTTACATTCCGATGCACATCAGGAGGCATTCTGTAATCTGTGGACTATCAGAGTGTTGATGAAACACAGAAATTTCATCGGGATTGAATACAACAGTCACCATGCGCACTTTCCTCCATGGGATAAATGTCTCAAACAGTTTACGGTTTGATCGTTCAATGGAAGACCAGTAGTTGTTTCCGATGCACATCTGGAGGAATTCTGTAATCTGTGGACTATCAGAGTGTTGATGAAACACAGAAATTGCATCGGGATTGAATACAACAGACACCATGCGCAATTTCCTCTATGGGAGTAATGTCTCAAACAGTTTACGCTTTGATCGTTTACTGGAAGACCAGTAGTAGTTTCCGTTGCACATCTAGAGGCATTCTGTAATCTGTGGACTATCAGAGTGTTGATGAAACACAGAAATTGCATCGGGATTGAATACAACAGTCACCATGCACACTTTCCTGCACGGGGGTAATGTCTCAAACAGTGTACGCTTTGATCGTTCCCTGGAAGACCAGTAGTAGTTTGCCATGCACATCTGGTGGAATTCTGTAATCTGTGGACTATCAGAGTGTTGATTAAACACAGAAATTTTATCAAGGTTGAATACAAAAGTCACCATGAGCACTTTCCTCCACGGGAGTAATGTCTTAAACAGTCAACGCTTTGATCGTCACCTGGAAGACCAGTAGCAGTTTCCGATGCACGTCTGGTGGCATTCTGTAATCTGTGGACTGTCAGAGTGTTGATGAAACACAGAAATTGCATCGGAATTGAATACAACAGTCACGATGTGCACTTTTCCTCCATGGGAGTGATGTCTCAAACAGTCTACTCTTTGATCGTTCGCAGGAAGACCAGTAGTAGTTTCCGATGCACATCTAAAGGAATTCTGTAATCTGTGGACTATCAGAGTGTTGATGAAACACAGAAAATGCATCGGGATTGAATACAACAGTCACCATGCGCTCTTTCCTCCATGGGAGTAATGTCTCAAACAGTCTACGATTTGATCGTTCCCTGGAAGAGCATTAGTAGTTTCTGATGCACATCTGGAGGCATTCTGTAATCTGAGGACTATCAGAGTGTTGATGAAACACAGACATTGCATCGGGATTGAATACAACAGTCACCATGCGCTCTTTCCTCCACTGGAGGTATGTATCAAACAGTCCAAGCTTTTATCGTTCCCTGGAAGACCAGTAGTAGTTTCCGTTGCACAACTGTTGGCATTCTGTAATCTGTGGACTATCAGAGTGTTGATGAAACACAGATATTGCATCGGGATTGAATACAACTGTCACCATCCGCACTTTCCTCCACGGGAGGTATGACTCAAACAGTCTACGCTTTGATCGTTCCCTGGAAGACCAGTAGTAGTTTGCGATGCACATCTGGTGGCATTCAGTAATCTGAGGACTCTCAGAGTGTTGATGAAACACAGAAATTTGCATCGGGATTGAATACAACTGTCACCATGCGCTCTTTCCTCCATGGGAGTAATGTCTCAAACAGTCTACGCTTTGTTCGTTCCCTGGAAGACCAGTAGTAGATTCCGATGCACATCTGGAGGCATTCTGTAATCTGTGGACTATCACACTGTTGATGCAACACAGATATTGCATCGGGATTGAATACAACAGACACCATGCGCACTTTCCTCCATGTGAGTAATGTCTCAAACAGTCTACGCTTTGATCGTTCCCTGGAAGAGCAGTAGTAGTTTCCGATGCACATCTGGAGGCATTCTGTAATCTGTGGACTATCAGGGTGTTGATGAAACACAGACTTTGCATTGGGATTGATTACAACAGTCACCATGCGCAATTTCCTTCACAGGAGTATTTCTCAAACAGTCTACGCTTTTATCGTTCCTGGAAGACCAGTAGTAGTTTCCGTTCCACAACTGTTGGCATTCTGTAATCTGTGGACTATCAGAGTGTTGATGAAACACAGAAATTGCATCGGGATTGATTACAACAGTCACCATGCGCACTTTCCTCCTTGGGAGGTATGTCTTAAACAGTCTACGTTTTCATCGTTCCCTGGAAGACCAGTAGTAGCTTCCGTTGCACAACTGTTGGCATTCTGTAATCTGTGGACTACCAGAGTGTTGATGAAACACAGAAATTGCATCGGGATTGAATACAACAATTACCATGCGCACTTTCCTCCACGGGAGATATGTCTCAAACAGTCTACGCTTTGATCGTTCCCTGGAAGACAAGTAGTAGTTTGCGATGCACATCTGGTGGCATTCAGTAATTTGTGGACTCTCAGAGTGTTGATGAAACACAGAAATTTGCATCGGGATTGAATACAACTGTCACCATCCGCACTTTCCTCCACGGGAGTAATGTCTCAAACAGTCTACGCTTTGATCGTACCCTGGAAGACCAGTAATAGTTTCCGATGCACATCTAAAGAAATTCTGTAATCTGTGGACTATCAGTGTGTTGATGAAACACAGAAATTGCATCGGGGTTGAATACAACATTAACCATGCGCACTTTCCTCCACGGGAGTAATGTCTCAAACAGTCTACGATTTGATCGTTACCTGGAAGACCTGTAGCAGTTTCCGATGCATGTCTGGTGGCATTCTGTAATCTGTGGACTACCAGAGTGTTGATGAAACACAGAAATTGCATCGGGATATAATACAACAGTCACCATGCGCACTTTCCTAAACGGTAGTAGTGTCTCAAACAGTGTACTCTTTGATCGTTCTGTGGAAGACCAATAGTAGTTTCCGATGCACATCTGGAGGCATTCTGTAATCCGTGGAACTTCAAAGTGTTGATAAACACAGAACTTGCATCGGGATTGAATACGTCACCATCCGCACTTTCCTCCGTGTTAGTAATGTCTCAAACAGTCTACTCTTTGATCGTTCCCTGGAAGACCAGTGTTACATTCCGATGCACATCAGGAGGCATTCTGTGGACTATCAGAGTGTTGATGAAACACAGAAATTTCATCGGGATTGATTACAACAGTCACCATGCGCACTTTCCTCCATGGGATTAATGTCTCAAAGAGTTTACGGTTTGATCGTTCAATGGAAGATCAGTAGTAGTATCCGATGCACATCTGGAGTATTTCTGTAATCTGTGGACTATCAGAGTGTTGATGAAAAGCAGAAATTGCATCTGGATTGAATACAACAGACACCATGCGCACTTTCCTCTATGGGAGTAATGTCTCAAACAGTCTACGCTTTGATCGTTTACTGGAAGACCAGTAGTATTTTCCGTTGCACATCTAGAGGCATTCTGTAATCTGTGGACTATCAGAGTGTTGATGAAACACAGAAATTGCATCGGGATTGAATACAACAGTCACCATGCACACTTTCCTGCACGGGGGTAATGTCTCAAACAGTGTACGCTTTGATCGTTCCCTGGAAGACCAGTAGTAGTTTGCCATGCACATCTGGTGGAATTCTGTAATCTGTGGACTGTCAGAGTGTTGATTAAACACAGAAATTTTATCAAGGTTGAATACAAAGGTCACCATGCGCACTTTCCCTCACGGGAGTAATGTCTCAAACAGTCTACGCTTTGATCGTTACCTGGAAGACCAGTAGCAGTTTCCGATGCACGTCTGGTGGCATTCTGTAATCTGTGGACTGTCAGAGTGTTGATGAAACACAGAAATTGCATCGGAATTGAATACAACAGTCACGATGTGCACTTTTCCTCCATGGGAGTGATGTCTCAAACAGTCTACTCTTTGATCGTTCGCAGGAAGACCACTAGTAGTTTCCGATGCACATCTAAAGGAATTCTGGAATCTGTGGACTATCAGAGTGTTGATGAAACACAGAAAATGCATCGGGATTGAATACAACAATCACCATGCGCTCTTTCCTCCATGGGAGTAATGTCTCAAACAGTCTACGCTTTGTTCGTTCCCTGGAAGACCAGTAGTAGTTTCCGATGCACATCTGGAGGCATTCTGTAATCTGTGGACTATCACACTGTTGATGCAACACAGATATTGCATCGGGATTGAATACTACAGACACCATGCGCACTTTCCTCCATGTGAGTAATGTCTCAAACAGTCTACGCTTTGATCGTTCCATGGAAGAGCATTAGTAGTTTCCGATGCACATCTGGAGGCATTCTGTAATATGTGGACTATCAGAGTGTTGATGAAACACAGACATTGCATCGGGATTGAATACAACAGTCACCATGCGCAATTTCCTTCTCAGGAGTATTTCTCAAACAGTCTACGATTTTATCGTTCCCTGAAAGACCAGTAGTAGTTTCCGTTCACAACTGTTGGCATTCTGTAATCTGTGGACTATCAGAGTGTTTATGAAACACAGAAATTGCATCGGGGTTGAATACAACAGTCACCATGCGCACTTTCCTCCACGGGAGGTATGTCTCAAACAGTCTACGCTTTTATCGTTCCCTGAAGACCAGTCGTAGTTTCCGTTGCACAACTGTTGGCATTCTGTAATCTGTGGACTATCAGACTGTTGATGAAACACAGAAATTGCATCGGGATTGAATACAACAGTCACCATGCGCACTTTCCTCCACGGGAGGTATGTCTCAAACAGTCTACGCTTTGATCGTTCCCTGGAAGACCAGTAGTAGTTTGCGATGCACATCTGGTGGCATCCAGTTATCTGTGGGCTATCACAGTGTTGATGCAACACAGATATTGCATCGGGATTGAATACAACAGACACCATGCGCACTTTCATCCACGGGAGGTATGTCTCAAACAGTCTACGCTTTGATCGTTCCCTGGAAGAGCATTAGTAGTTTCCGATGCACATCTGGAGGCATTCTGTAATCTGTGGACTATCAGAGTGTTGATGAAATACAGACATTGCATCGTGATTGAATACAACAGTCACCATGCGCAATTTCCTTCACAGGAGTATTTCTCAAACAGTCTACGCTTTTATCGTTCCCTGGAAGATCAGTAGTAGTTTCCGTTGCACAACTGTTGGCATTCTGTAATCTGTGGACTATCAGAATGTTGATGAAACACAGAAATTGCATCGGGATTGAATACAACAGTCACCATGCGCACTTTCCTCCACTGGAGGTATGTCTCAAACAGTCTACGCTTTTATCGTTCCCTGGAAGACCAGTAGTAGTCTCCGTTGCACAACTGTTGGCATTCTGTAATCTGTGGACTATCAGAGTGTTGATGAAACACAGAAATTGCATCGGGATTGAATACAACAGTCACCATGCGCTCTTTCCTCCATGGGAGTATTGTCTCAAACTGTCTAGGCTTTGTTCGTTCCCTGGAAGACCAGTAGTAGTTTCCGATGCACATCTGGAAGCATTCTGTAATCTGTGGACTATCACACTGTTGATGCAACACAGATATTGATTCGGGATTGAATACAACAGACACCATGCGCACTTTCCTCCATGTGAGTAATGTCACAAACAGTCTACGCTTTGATCGTTCCCTGGAAGAGCAGTAGTAGTTTCCGATGCACATCTGGAGGCATTCTGAAATCTGTGGTCTAACTGAGTGTTGATGAAACACTGAAATTGCATCGGGATTGAATACAACAGTCACCATGCGCACTTTCCTCTATGGGAGTAATGTCTCAAACAGTCTACGCTTTGATCGTTTACTGGAAGACCAGTAGTAGTTTCCGTTGCACATCTAGAGGCATTCTGTAATCTGTGGACTATCAGAGTGTTGATGAAACACAGAAATTGCATCGGGATTGAATACAACAGTCACCAAGCGCACTTTCCTCCATGGGAGTAATGTCTCAAACAGTCTACGTTCTGATCGTTCCCTGGAAGACCAGTAGTAGTTTTCGATGCACATCTGGTGGCATTCTGAAATCTGTGGTCTAACTGAGTGTTGATGAAACACTGAAATTGCATCGGGATTGAATACAACAGTCACCATGCGCACTTTCCTCTATGGGAGTAATGTCTCAAACAGTCTACGCTTTGATCGTTTACTGGAAGACCAGTAGTAGTTTCCGTTGCACATCTAGAGGCATTCTGTAATCTGTGGACTATCAGAGTGTTGATGAAACACAGAAATTGCATCGGGATTGAATACAACAGTCACCATGCACACTTTCCTGCATGGGGGTAATGTCTCAAACAGTCTACGCTTTGACCGTTCCCTGGAAGACCAGTAGTAGTTTGCGATGCACATCTGGTGGCATTCAGTAATCTGTGGACTATCACACTGTTGATGCAACACAGATATTGCATCGGGATTGAATACAACAAACACCATGCGCACTTTTCTCCATGTGAATAATGTCTCAAACAGTCTACGCTTTGATCGTTCCCTGGAAGAGCATTAGTAGTTTCCGATGCACATCTGGAGGCATTCTGTAATCTGTGGACTATCAGAGTGTTGATGAAATACAGACATTGCATCGTGATTGAATACAACAGTCACCATGCGCACTTTCCTCCACGGGAGGTATGTCTCAAACAGTCTACGCTTTTATCGTTCCCTGGAAGACCAGTAGTAGTTTCCGTTGCACAACTGTTGGCATTCTGTAATCTGTGGACTATCAGAGTGTTGATGAAACACAGAAATTGCATCGGGATTGAATACAACAGTCACCATGCGCACTTTCCTCCACGGGAGGTATGTCTCAATCAGTCTACGCTTTGATCGTTCCCTGGAAGACCAGTAGTAGTTTGCGATTCACATCTGGTGGCATTCAGTTATCTGTGGACTATCACACTGTTGATGCAACACAGATATTGCATCGGGATTGAATACAACAGACACCATGCGCACTTTCCTCCACTGGAGGTATGTCTCAAACAGTCTACGCTTTGATCGTTCCCTGGAAGAGCATTAGTAGTTTCCGATGCACATCTGGAGGCATTCTGTCATCTGTGGACTATCAGAGTGTTGATGAAATACAGACATTGCATCGTGATTGAATACAACAGTCACCATGCGCAAGTTCCTTCACAGGAGTATTTCTCAAACAGTCTACGCTTTTATCGTTCCCTGGAAGATCAGTAGTAGTTTCCGTTGGACAACTGTTGGCATTCTGTAATCTGTGGACTATCAGAGTGTTGATGAAACACAGAAATTGCATCGGGATTGAATACAACAGTCACCAAGCGCACTTTCCTCCATGGGAGTAATGTCTCAAACAGTCTACGCTTTGATCGTTCCCTGGAAGACCAGTTTTAGTTTCCGTTGCACAACTGTTGGCATTCTGTAATCTGTGGACTATCAGGGTGTTGATGAAACACAGAAATTGCATCGGGATTGAATACAACAGTCACCATGCGCACTTTCCTCCATGGGAGCAATGTCTCAAACAGTCTACGCTTTGATCGTTCCCTGGAAGACCAGTGGTAGTTTCCGATGCATATCTGGAGGCAGTCTGTAATCTGTTGACTATCAAAGTGTTGATGAAACACACAAATTGCATCGGGTTTCAATACAACAGTCAGTATGCGCTCTTTCCTCTATGGGAGTAATGTCTCAAACAGTCGACGCTTTGATCGTTCCCTGCAAGACCAGTGTTAGTTTCCGATGCACATCTGGAGGCATTCTGTAATCTGTGGACTATCAGAGTGTTGATGAAACACAGAAATTGCATCTGGATTGAATGCAATAGCCACCATGGGCACTGTCCTCCATGGGAGTAATGTCTCTAACAGTCTATGCTTTGATCATACCCTGGAATACCAGTAGTAGTTACCGATGCACATCTGGAGGCATACTGTAATCTGTGGACTATCAGAGTGTTGATGAAACACAGATATTGCATCGGGATTGAATACAACAGTCACCATGCGCACTTTCCTGAATGGGAGTAACGTCTCAAACAGTCTACGCTTTGATCGTTCCCAGGAAGACCAGTGGTAGTTTCCGATGCATATCTGGAGGCAGTCTGTAATCTGTTGACTATCAAAGTGTTGATGAAACACACAAATTGCATCGGGTTTCAATACAACAGTCAGCATGCGCTCTGTCCTCTATGGGAGTAATGTCTCAAACAGTCGACGCTTTGATCGTTCCCTGCAAGACCAGTGTTAGTTTCCGATGCACATCTGGAGGCATTCTGTAATCTGTGGACTATCAGAGTGTTGATGAAACACAGAAATTGCATCTGGATTGAATGCAATAGCCACCTTGGGCACTGTCCTCCATGGGAGTAATGTCTCTAAAAGTTTACACTTTGATCGTTCAAAGGACGACCAGTCGTAGCTTCCGATGCACATCTGGAGGCATTCTGTAATCTGTGGACCTTCAAAGTGTTGATGAAACACAGAAATTGCCTCTGTATTGAATAACACAGTCGCCATGCGCACTTTCCTCCATGGGAGTAATGTCTGAAACAGTCTACGCTTTGATCGTTCCCTGGAAGAGCAAAAGTAGTTTCCGATGCACATCTGGAGGCATTCTGTAATCTGTGGACCTTCAAAGTGTTGATGAAACACAGAAATTGCATTGGGAGTGAATACAACAGCCACCATCCGCACATTCCTCCATGAAAGTAAATGTCAAACATGCTACGCTTTGATCGTTCCCTGGAAGACCAGTAGTAGTTTCCGATGCACATCTGGAGGCATTCTGTAATCTGTGGACTATCAGACTGTTGATGAAACACAGATATTGCATCGGGATTGAATTCAACAGGGACCATGCGCACTTTCCTCCACGGGAGGTATGTCTCAAACAGTCTATTCTTGGATCGTACCCTGGAAGACCACAAGTAGATTCCGATGGACATCTGGAGGCATTCTGTTATCTGTGGACTATCAGAGTGTTGGTGAAACACAGAAATTGCATCGGGATTGAATACAACAGTTGCCATGCGCACATTCCTCCATGGGAGTAATTCTCAAACAGTCTACGTTTTGATCGTTCCCAGGAAGGCCAGTAGTAGTTTCCGATGCACATCTGAAGACAATCTGTAATATGTGGACCTTCAAAGTGTTGATGAAACACAGAAATTGCCTCGGTATTGAATAAAACAGTCACCATGAACACTTTCCTCCATGGGAGTAATGTCTCAAACAGTTTACGCTTTGATCGTTCCCTGGAAGACCCGAAGTAGTATCCGATGCACATCTGGAATCATTCTGTAATCTGTGGACTATCAGAGTGTTGATGAAACACAGAAATTGCATTGGGATTGAATACAACAGTCTCCATGCACACTTTCCTCCATGGCAGTAATGTCTCAAAGGGTTTACGCTTTGATCGTTTCCTGGAAGAACACTAGTTGTTTCGGATGCACATTTGGCATCATTCTGTAATCTGTGGACATTCAGAGTGTTGATGAAACACAGAAATTGCATCGGGATTGAATACAACACTCTCCATGCGCACTTTCCTAGATGGGAGTAATGTCTCAAACAGTCTACGCTTTGATCGTTCCCTGGAAGACCAGTAGTAGTTTCCGATGCACATCTGGAAGCATTCTGTAATCTGTGGACTATCAGAGTGTTGAGGAAACACAGAAATTGCATCGGGATGGAATACAACAGTTACCATGCGTACTTTCCTCCAAGGGAGTATTTCTCAAACAGTCTACATTTTCATCGTTCCCAGGTAGACCAGTAGTAGTTTCCGATGCACATCTGGAGACAATCTGTAATCTGAGGACCTTCAAAGTGTTGATGAAACACAGAATTTGCCTCGGGATTGAATGCAACAGTCAGCATGCGCTCTTTCCTCTATGGGAGTAATGTCTGAAACAGTCGACGCTTTGATCGTTCCCTGGAAGACCAGTAGTAGTTACCGATGCACATCTGGAGGCATTCTGTAATCTGTGGACTATCTGAGTGTTGATGAAAGACAGAAATTGCATCGGTATTGAATACAACAGTCACCATGCGCACTTCCCTGAATGGGAGTAATGTCTCAAACAGTCTACGCTTTGATCAATCCCTGGAAGACCAGTAGTAGTTCCCGATGCACATCTGGAGGCATTCTGTAATCTGTGGACTATCTGAGTGTTGATGAAACACAGAAATTGCATCGGGATTGAATACAAGAGTCACCATGCGCACTTACCTCCATGGGAGGAATGTCTCAAACAGTCTACGCTTTGATCGTTCCCTTGAAGACCAGTAATAGTTACCGATGCACATCTGGAGGCATTCTGTAATCTGTGGACTATCAGAGTGTTGATGAAAGACAGAAATTGCATCGGTATTGAATACAACAGTCACCATTCGCACTTTCCTCCTTGGGAGTAAAGTCTCAAACAGTCTACTCTTTGATCGTTCCCTGGAAGACCAGAAGTAGTATCCGATGCACATCTGGAATCATTCTGTAATCTGTGGACTATCAGAGTGTTGATGAAACACAGAAATTGCATCGGGATTGATTACAACACTCACTATGCGCACTTTCCTAGTTGGGAGTAATGTCTCAAACAGTCTACGCTTTGATCGTTCCCTGGAAGACCAGTAGTAGTTTCCGATACACATCTGGAGACAATCTGTAATCTGTGGACCTTCAAAGTGTTGATGAAACACAGAATTTGCCTCGGGATTGAATACAACAGTCAGCATGCGCTCTTTCCTCTATGGGAGTAATGTCTCAAACAGTCGACGCTTTGATCGTTCCCTGGAAGACCAGTAGTAGTTACCGATTCACATCTGGAGGCATTCTGTAATCTGTGGACTATCAGAGTGTTGATGAAACACAGAAATTGCATCGGCATTGAATACAAAAGTCGCCATGCGCACTTTAATCCATGGGAGTAATGTCTCAAACAGTCTACGTTTTGGTCGTTCCCTGGAAGAAAAGTAGTAATTTCCGATGCACATCTGAAGGCATTCTGTAATCTGTTGACCTTCAAAGTGTTGATGAAACAAAGAAATTGCATCGGGATTGAATACAACAATCACCATGCGCACTTTCCTCCATGGGAGTAATGTCTAAAAGAATTAACGCTTTGATCGTGACCTGGAAGACCAGTAGTAGTTTCTGATGCACATCTGGAGGCATTCTGTAATCTGTGAACTATCTGAGTGTTGATGACACTCAGAAATTGCATCGGGATTGCATACAACAGTCGCCATTCGCACTTTCCTCCATGGAAGTAATGTCTCAAACAGTCTACGCTTTGGTCGTTCCCTGGAAGACCAGTAGTAATTTCCGATGCACATCTGGAAGCATTCCGTTATGTGTGGACTATCAGAGTGTTGATGAAACACAGAAATTGCATCGGGATAGAATACAACAGTTACCATGCGCACTTTCCTCCATGGGAGTAATGTCTCAAAGAGTCTACGCTTTGATCGTTCCCTGGAAGACCAGTAGTAGTTACCGATGCACATCCGGAGGCATTCTGTAATCTGTGGACTATCAGAGTGTTGATGAAACACAGAAATTGCATCGGGATTGAATACAACATGTACCATGCGCACTTTCCTCCACTGGAGGTATGTCTCAAACAGTCTATTCCTTGATCGTACCCTGGAAGACCACAAGTAGTTTCCGATGGACATCTGGAGGCATTCTGTTATCTGTGTACTATCAGAGTGTGGATGAAACACAGAAATTGCATCGGGATTGAATACAACAGTTGCCATGCGCACATTCCTCCATGGGAGTAATTCTCAAACAGTCTACGTTTTGATCTTTCCCAGGACGGCCAGTAGTAGTTTCCGATGCACATCTGGAGACAATCTGTAATCTGTGGACCTTCAAAGTGTTGATGAAACACAGAAATTGCCTCGGTATTGAATACAACAGTCACCTTGCGCACTTTCCTCCATGGGAGTAATGTCTCAAACAGTTTACGCTTTGATCGTTCCCTGGAAGACCAGTAGTAGTTACCGATGCACATCTGGACGTATTCTGTAGCCTGTGGCCTATCAGAGTGTTGATAAAACACAGAAATTGCATGGGGTTTGAATAAAACAGTCACCATGCGCACTTTCCTCCATGGGAGTAATGTCTCTAACAGTCTACGCTTTGATCATTCCCTCGAAGACCAGTAGTAGTTTCCGAGGCACATCTGGAGGCACTCTGTAATCTGTGGACTATCTGAGTGTTGATGAAACACAGAAATTGCATCGGGATTGAATACAAGAGTCACCATGCGCACTTACCTCCATGGGAGGAATGTCTCAAACAGTCTACGCCTTGATCGTTCCCTTGAAGACCAGTAGTAGTTACCGATGCACATCTGGAGGCATTCTGTAATCTGTGGACTATCAGAGTGTTGATGAAACACAGAAATTGCATCGGGATTGAATACAACAGTGACCATGCGCACTTTCCTGAATGGGAGTAATGTCTCAAACAGTCTACGCTTTGATCCTTGCCTGGAAGACCAGAAGTAGTATCCGATGCACATCTGGAGGCATTCTGTAATCTGTGGACTATCAGAGTGTTGATGAAGCACAGAAATTGCATCGGGATTCAATACAACAGTCGCCATGTGCACTTTCCTCCACGGGAATAATGTCTCAAACAGTCTACGCTTTGATCGTTCCCAGGAAGACCAGTGGTAGTTTCCGATGCACATTTGGAGGCAGTCTGTAATCTGTGGACTATCAAAGTGTTGATGAAACACAGAATTTGCCTCGGGATTGAATACAACAGTCAGCATGCGCTCTTTCCTCCATGCGAGTAATGTCTCAGAGAGTTTACGCTTTGATCGTTCCCTGGAAGACCAGTAGTAGTTTCCGATGCACATCTGGAGGCATTCTGTAATGTGTGGACTATCAGAGTGTTGATGTAACACAGAAATTGCATCGGGATTGATTACAACACTCACCATGTGCACTTTCCTAGATGGGAGTAATGTCTCAAATAGCCTACGATTTGATCGTTCCCTGGAAAACCAGTAGTAGTTTCCGATGCATATCTGGAAGCATTCTGTAATCTGTGGACTATCAAAGTGTTGATGAAACACAGAATTTGCCTCGGGATTGAATACAACAGTCAGCATGCGCTCTTTCCTCCATGCGAGTAATGTCTCAGTGAGTTTACGCTTTGATCGTTCCCTGGAAGACCAGTAGTAGTTTCCGATGCACATCTGGAGACAATCTGTAATCTGTGGACCTTCAAAGTGTTGATGAAACACAGAAATTGCCACGGTATTGAGTACAACAGTCACCATGCACGCTTTCCTCCATGGGAGTAATGTCTCAAACAGTTTACGCTTTGATCGTTCCCTGGAAGACCAGTAGTAGTTACCGATGCCCATCTGGAGGTATTCTGTAATCTGTGGACTATCAGAGTGTTGATGAAACACAGAAATTGCATTGCTTTTGAATAAAACAGTCACCATGCGCACTTTCCTCCATGGGACTAATGTCTCTAACAGTCTATGCTTTGATCATTCCCTGGAATACCAGTAGTAGTTACCGATGCACATCTGGAGGCATACTGTAATCTGTGGACTATCAGAGTGTTGATGAAACACAGATATTGCATCGGGATTGAATACAACAGTCAGCATGCGCACTTTCCTGAATGGGAGTAATGTCTCAAACAGTCTACGCTTTGATCGTTCCCAGGAAGACCAGTGGTAGTTTCCGTTGCATATCTGGAGGCAGTCTGTAATCTGTGGACTATCAGAGTGTTGATGAAACACAGAAATTGCATCTGGATTGAATGCAATAGCCACCATGGGCACTGTCCTCCATGGGAGTAATGTCTCTAAAAGTTTACACTTTGATCGTTCAAAGGACGACCAGTCGTAGCTTCCGATGCACATCTGGAGGCATTCTGTAATCTGTGGACATTCAAAGTGTTGATGAAACACAGAAATTGCCTCTGTATTGAATAACACAGTCGCCATGCGCACTTTCCTCCATGGGAGTAATGTCTGAAACAGTCTACGCTTTGATCGTTCCCTGGAAGAGCAGAAGTACTTTCCGATGCACATCTGGAGGCATTCTGTAATCTGTGGACCTTCAAAGTGTTGATGAAACACAGAAATTGCATTGGGAGTGAATACAACAGCCACCATCCGCACATTCCTCCATGGGAGTAAATGTCAAACATGCTACGCTTTGATCGTTCCCTGGAAGACCAGTAGTAGTTTCCGATGCACATCTGGAGGCATTCTGTAATCTGTGGACTATCAGACTGTTGATGAAACACAGATATTGCATCGGGATTGAATACAACAGGGACCATGCGCACTTTCCTCCACGGGAGGTATGTCTCAAACAGTCTATTCTTGGATCGTACCCTGGAAGACCACAAGTAGATTCCGATGGACATCTGGAGGCATTCTGTTATCTGTGGACTATCAGAGTGTTGGTGAAACACAGAAATTGCATCGGGATTGAATACAACAGTTGCCATGCGCACATTCCTCCATGGGAGTAATTCTCAAACAGTCTACGTTTTGATCGTTCCCAGGAAGGCCAGTAGTAGTTTCCGATGCACATCTGAAGACAATCTGTAATCTGTGGACCTTCAAAGTGTTGATGAAACACAGATATTGCATCGGTATTGAATAAAACAGTCACCATGAACACTTTCCTCCATGGGAGTAATGGCTCAAACAGTTTACGCTTTGATCGTTCCCTGGAAGACCCGTAGTAGTTACCGATGCACATCTGGAGGTATTCTGCAGACTGTGGACTATCAGAGTGTTAATGAAACACAGAAATTTCATCGGGGTTGAATACAAAAGTAACCATGCGCACTTACCTCCATGGGAGGAATGTCTCAAACAGTCTACACTTTGCCCGTTGCCTTGAAGACCAGTAGTAGTTACCGATGCACATCTGGAGGCATTCTGTAATCTGTGAACTATCAGGTGTTGATGAAACACAGAAACTGCATCGGGATCGAATACAACAGTCACCATGCGCACTTTCCTCCATGAGAGTAGTTTCTCTAACAGTCTACGCTTTGATCGTTTCGTGGAATACCAGTAGTAGTTTCCGATACACATCTGGAGGCATTCTGTAATCTGTGGAGTATCAGAGTGTTGATGAAACACAGAAATTGCATCGGGATTGAATACAACAGTCACCATGAGCACTTTCCTCCATGGGAGTAATGTCTCAAACAGTCTACGCTTTGATCGTTCCCTTGAAGACCAGTGGTAGTTTCCGATGCATATCTGGAGTCCTCCTGTAATCTGTGGACTATCAGAGTGTTGATGAAACACACAAATTGCATCGGGTTTGAATACAACAGTCAGCATGCGCTCTTTCCTCTATGGGTGTAATGTCACAAACAGTCGACGCTTTGATCGTTCCCTGGAAGACCAGTAGTAGTAACCGATGCACATCCGGAGGGATTCTGTAATCTGTGGACTATCAGAGTGTTGATGAAACACAGAAATTGCATCGGGATTGAATACAACAGTCACCATGCGCACTTTCCTCCATGGGAGCAATGTCTCAAACAGTCTACGCTTTGATCGTTCCCTGGAAGACCAGTAGTAGTTTCCGATGCACATCTGGTGGCATTCTGTAATCAGTGGACCTCCAAAGTGTTGATGAAACACAGAAATTGCCTCTGTATTGAATAACACAGTCGCCATGCGCACTTTCCTCAATGGGAGTAATGTCTGAAACAGTCTACGCTTTGATCGTTCCCTGGAAGAGCAGAAGTAGTTTCCGATGCACATCTGGAGGCATTCTGTAATCTGTGGAGTATCAGAGTGTTGATGAAACACAGAAATTGCATCGGGATTGAATACAACAGTCACCATGAGCACTTTCCTACATGGGAGTAATGTCTCAAACTGTCTACGCTTTGATCGTTCCCTTGAAGACCAGTGGTAGTTTCCGATGCATATCTGGAAGTCTTCTGTAATCTGTGGACTATCAGAATGTTGATGAAACACACAAATTGCATCGGGTTTGAATACAACAGTCAGCATGCGCTCTTTCCTCTATGGGAGTAATGTCTCAAACAGTCGACGCTTTGATCGTTCCCTGGAAGACCAGTAGTAGTTACCGATGCACATCTGGAGGCATTCTGTAATCTGTGGACTATCAGAGTGTTGATGAAACACAGAAATTGCATCGGGATTGAATACAACAGTCACCATCCGCACTTTCCTCCATGTTAGTAATGTCTCAAAGAGTCTACGCTTTGATCGTTCCCTGGAAGACCAGTGTTAGTTTCCGATGCACATCTGGAGGCATTCTGTAACCTGTGGACTAGCAGACTGTTGATGAAACACAGATCGGGATTGAATACAACAGGCACCATGCGCACTTTCCTCCACGGGAGATATGTCTCAAACAGTCTATTCTTTGATCGTACCCTGGAAGACCACAAGTAGTTTCCGATGGACATCTGGAGGCATTCTGTTATCTGTGGACTATCAGAGTGTTGATGAAACACGGAAATTGCATCGGGATTGAATACAACAGTTGCCATGCGCACATTCCTCCATGGGAGTAATTCTCATACAGTCTACGTCTTGATCGTTCCCAGGAAGGCCAGTAGTAGTTTCCGATGCACATCTGGAGACAATCTGTAATCTGTGGACCTTCAAAGTGTTGATGAAACACAGAAATTGCATCGGTATTGAATAAAACAGTCACCATGAACACTTTCCTCCATGGGAGTAAAGTCTCAAACAGTTTACGCTTTGATCGTTCCCTGGAAGACCAGTAGTAGTTACCGATGCACATCTGGAGGTATTCTGTAATCTGTGGACTATCAGAGTGTTGATGAAACACAGAAATTTCATCGGGTTTGAATAAAACAGTCACCATGCGCACTTTCCACCATGGGAGTAATGTCTCTAACAGTCTACGCTTTGATCGTTCCCTGGAAGACCAGTAGTAATTTCCGATGCACATCAGGAGGCATTCTGTAATCTGTGGACTATCTGAGTGTTGATGAAACACAGAAATTGCATCGGGATTGAATACAAGAGTCACCATGCGCACTTACCTCCATTGGAGGAATGTCTCAAACAGTCTACGCATTGATCGTTCCCTTGAAGACCACTAGTAGTTACCGATGCACATCTGGAGGCATTCTGTAATCTGTGGACTATCAGAGTGTTGATGAAACACAGAAACTGCATCGGGATCGAATACAACAGTCACCATGCGCACTTTCCTCCACGGGAGTAATGTCTCAAACAGTCTACGCTTTGATCGTTCCCTTGAAGACCAGTGGTAGTTTCCGATGCACGTCTGGAGGCATTCTGTAATCTGTGGACTATCAGAGTGTTGATGAAACACAGAAATTGCATCGGGATTGAATACAGCAGTCACCATGCGCACTTTCCTCCATGGGAGTAGTTTCTCTAACAGTCTACGCTTTGATCGTTTCGTGGAATACCAGTAGTAGTTTCCGATTCACATCTGGAGGCACTCTGTAATCTGTGGAGTATCAGAGTGTTGATGAAACACAGAAATTGCATCGGGATTGAATACAACAGTCACAATGAGCACTCTCCTCCATGGGAGTAATGTTTCAAACAGTCTACGCTTTGATCGTTCCCTTGAAGACCAGTGGTAGTTTCCGATGCATATCTGGAGGCCTCCTGTAATCTGTGGACTATCAGAGTGTTGATGAAACACACAAATTGCGTCGGGTTTGAATACAACAGTCAGCATGCGCTCTTTCCTCTATGGGTGTAATGTCACAAACAGTCGACGCTTTGATCGTTCCCTGGAAGACCAGTAGTAGTAACCGATGCACATCTGGAGGGATTCTGTAATCTGTGGACTATCAGAGTGTTGATGAAACACAGAAATTGCATCGGGATTGAATACAACAGTCACCATGCGCACTTTCCTCCATGGGAGCAATGTCTCAAACAGTCTACGCTTTGATCGTTCCCTGGAAGACCAGTAATAGTTTCCGATGCACATCTGGTGGCATTGTGTAATCTGTGGACTATCAGAGTATTGATGATACACAGAAATTGCATCGGGAATGAATACAAAAGTCACCATGCGCACTTTCCTCCATGGGAGTAATTCTCAAACAGTCTACGCTTTGATCGTTCCCTGGAAGACCAGTAGTAGTTTCCGATGCACATCTGGTGGCATTCTGTAATCAGTGGACCTCCAAAGTGTTGATGAAACACAGAAATTGCCTCTGTATTGAATAACACAGTCGCCATGCGCACTTTCCTCAATGGGAGTAATGTCTGAAACAGTCTACGCTTTGATCGTTCCCTGGAAGAGCAGAAGTAGTTTCCGATGCACATCTGGAGGCATTCTGTAATCTGTGGAGTATCAGAGTGTTGATGAAACACAGAAATTGCATCGGGATTGAATACAACAGTCACCATGAGCACTTTCCTATATGGGAGTAATGTCTCAAACAGTCTACGCTTTGATCGTTCCCTTGAAGACCAGTGGTAGTTTCCGATGCATCTCTGGAGGCCTTCTGTAATCTGTGGACTATCAGAATGTTGATGAAACACACAAATTGCATCGGGTTTGAATACAACAGTCAGCATGCGCTCTTTCCTCTATGGGAGTAATGTCTCAAACAGTCGACGCTTTGATCGCTCCCTGGAAGACCAGTAGTAGTTACCGATGCACATCTGGAGGCATTCTGTAATCTGTGGACTATCAGAGTGTTGATGAAACACAGAAATTGCATCGGGATTGAATACAACAGTCACCATCCGCACTTTCCTCCATGTTAGTAATGTCTCAAAGAGTCTACGCTTTGATCGTTCCCTGGAAGACCAGTGTTAGTTTCCGATGCACATCTGTAGGCATTCTGTAACCTGTGGACTAGCAGACTGTTGATGAAACACAGATCGGGATTGAATACAACAGGCACCATGCGCACTTTCCTCCACGGGAGATATGTCTCAAACAGTCTATTCTTTGATCGTACCCTGGAAGACCACAAGTAGTTTCCGATGGACATCTGGATTCATTCTGTTATCTGTGGACTATCAGAGTGTTGATGAAACACGGAAATTGCATCGGGATTGAATACAACAGTTGCCATGCGCACATTCCTCCATGGGAGTAATTCTCATACATGTCTACGTCTTGATCGTTCCCAGGAAGGCCAGTAGTAGTTTCCGATGCACATCTGGAGACAATCTGTAATCTGTGGACCTTCAAAGTGTTGATGAAACACAGAAATTGCATCCGTATTGAATAAAACAGTCACCATGAACACTTCCCTCCATGGGAGTAAAGTCTCTAACAGTTTACGCTTTGATCGTTCCCTGGAAGACCAGTAGTAGTTACCGATGCACATCTGGAGGTATTCTGTAATCTGTGGACTATCAGAGTGTTGATGAAACACAGAAATTTCATCGGGTTTGAATAAAACAGTCACCATGCGCACTTTCCACCATGGGAGTAATGTCTCTAACAGTCTACGCTTTGATCCTTCCCTGGAAGACCAGTAGTAATTTCCGATGCACATCAGGAGGCATTCTGTAATCTGTGGACAATCTGAGTGTTGATGAAACACAGAAATTGCATCGGGATTGAATACAAAAGTCACCATGCGCACTTACCTCCATGGGAGGAATGTCTCAAACAGTCTACGCATTGATCGTTCCCTTGAAGACCACTAGTAGTTACCGATGCACATCTGGAGGCATTCTGTAATCTGTGGACTATCAGAGTGTTGATGAAACACAGAAACTGCATCGGGATCGAATACAACAGTCACCATGCGCACTTTCCTCCACGGGAGTAATGTCTCAAACAGTCTACGCTTTGATCGTTCCCTTGAAGACCAGTGGTAGTTTCCGATGCACGTCTGGAGGCATTCTGTAATCTGTGGACTATCAGAGTGTTGATGAAACACAGAAATTGCATCGGGATTGAATACAGCAGTCACCATGCGCACTTTCCTCCATGGGAGTAGTTTCTCTAACAGTCTACGCTTTGATCGTTTCGTGGAATACCAGTAGTAGTTTCCGATTCACATCTGGAGGCACTCTGTAATCTGTGGAGTATCAGAGTGTTGATGAAACACAGAAATTGCATCGGGATTGAATACAACAGTCACCATGAGCACTCTCCTCCATGGGAGTAATGTTTCAAACAGTCTACGCTTTGATCGTTCCCTTGAAGACCAGTGGTAGTTTCCGATGCATATCTGGAGGCATTCTGTAATCTGTGGACTATCAGAGTGTTGATGAAACACAGAAATTGCATCGGGATTGAATACAGCAGTCACCATGCGCACTTTCCTCCATGGGAGTAATTTCTCTAACAGTCTACGCTTTGATCGTTCGCTGGAAGACCAATGTTAGTTTCCGATGCACATCTGGAGGCATTGTGTAATCTGTGGACGATCAGAGTGTTGATGAAACACAGAAATTGCATCGGGATTGAATACAATAGCCACCATGCGCACTTTCCTCCATGGAAGTAATGTTTCTAACAGTTTACACTTTGATGGTTCCCTTCAAGAAAATTAGTGGTTCCGATGCACATCTGGAGGCATTCTGTAATCTGCGGATTATCAGAGTGTTGATGAAACACTAGAATTGCATCGGGATTGAATACAACAGTCTCCATGAGCACTTTCCACCATGGGAGTACTGTCTCAAACAGTCTACGCTTTGTTCGTTCCCTGGAAAACAAGTAGTAGTTTCCGATGTACATCTGGATGCATTCTGTAATCTGTGGACTATTAGAGTGTTGATGAAACACAGAAATTGCATCGGGATTGATACAAATGTCACCATGAGCACTTTCCCCTATGGGAGTAATGTCTCAAATAGTCTACGATTTGATCTTTTCCTGGAAGACCAGTAGTACTTTCCGATGCACATCTGGAGGCATTCTGTAATCTGTGAACTATCAGGATGTTGATGAAACACAGAATTTGCATCGGGAATGAATACAACAGTCACCATGCGCATTTCCTCTATGGGAGTAATGTCTCAAATAGACTACGTTTTGATCGTCCCCTGGAAGACCAGTAGTACTTTAAGATGCACATCGGTAGCCATTCTGTAATGTGTGGACTATCAGACTGTTGATGAAACACAGATATTGCAACGGTAAGCAATACTACAGTCACCATGCGCACTTTTCCCATGTTAGTAATTCTCAAACAGTCTACGCTTTGATCGTTCCCTGGAAGACCAGTAGTACTTTCCGATGCACATCTGGAGGCATTCTGTAATCTGTGGACTATCAGAGCGTTGATGAAACACAGAAACTGCATCGGGATTGAATACAACAGTAACCATGCGCACTTTCCTCCATAAAAGTAATGTCTCATACAGACTACGCTTTGATCGTCCCCTGGAAGGCCAGTTGTAGTTTCCGATGCACATCTGGAGGCATTCTGTAATCTCGGGGAATTATCAAAGTGTTGATGAAACACAGAAATTGCATCGGGATTGAATACAACAGTCACCATCCGCACTTTCTTCCATGTTAGTAATGTCTCAAACAGTCTACGCTTTGATCCGTACCTAGATGTCCAGTAGTAGTTTCCGATGCACATCTGGAGAGATTCTGTAATCTGTGGACTATCAGAGTGTTGATGAAACACAGAAATTGCATCGGGATTGAATACAAAGTTACCATGGGCACTTTCCTCCATGGGAGTAATGTCTCAAACAGTCTACGCTTTGATCGTTCCCTAGAAGTCCAGTAGAAGTTTCCGATGCACATCTGGAGGCATTATGTAATCTGTGGACTATCAGCCTGTTGATGAAACACAGAAATTGCATCGGAATTGAATACAACAGTCGCACATGAGCCCTCTTCTCCATTGGAGTAATGTCTCAAACAGTCTACGCTTTGATCGTTCCCTGGAACACCAGTAGTATTTTCCGATTCACTTCTGGAGGCATTCTGTAATCTGTGAACAATCAGAGTGTTGATGAAACACTGAAATTGCATCAGGAGTGAATACAACATTCACCATGGGCACTTCCCTCCATGGGAGTAATTCTCAAACAGTCTACGCTTTGATCGCTCGCAGGAAGATCAGTAGTAGCTTCCGATGCACATCTGGATGTATTCTGTAATCTGTGGACTATCAGAGTTTTGATGAAACACAGAAAATGCATCGGGATTGAATACAACTGTCTCCATGGGCACTTTCCCCCATGTGAGTAATGTCTCAAAGAGTTTACGTTTTGATCGTTCCCTGGAAGGCCAGTAGTACCTTCCGACGCACATATGGAGGCATTCTGTAATCTGTGGACAATCATAGTGTTGATGAAACACAGAAATTGCATCGGGAATGAATACAACAGTCACCATGCGCACTTTTCTCCATGGGAGTAATTCTCAAACAGTCTACGCTTTGATCGTTCCCTGGTAGACCAGTAGTAGTTTCCGATGCACATCTGGAGGCATTCTGTAATCTGTTTACCTTCAAAGTGTTGATGAAACACAGAAATTGCATCGGGAGTGAATACAACAATTACCATCCGCACTTACCTCCATGGGAGTAAATCTCTTACAGGCTACGCTTTGATCGTTCCCTGGAAGACCAGTAGTATTTTCCGATGCACATCTGGAGGGATTCTGTAATCTGCGGACTATCAGACTGTTGATGAAACACAGAAATTGCATTGGGATTGAATACAACAGTCACTATGCGCACTTTCCTCCATGGGAGTAATGTCTCAAGCAGTCTACGCTTTGATCGTTCCCTTGAAGACCAGTGGTAGTTTATGATGCACATCTGGAGGCATTCTGTAATCTGTGAACTATCAGAGTGTTGATGAAACACAGATATTGCATCGGGATTGAATACAACAGGCACCATGCGCACTTTCCTCCACGGGAGGTATGTCTCAAACAGTCTATTCTTTGATCGTAACCTGGAAGACCACAAGTAGTTTCCGATGGACATCTGGAGGCATTCTGTTATCTGTGGACTATCAAAGTGTTGATGAATCACAGAAATTGCATCGGGATTGAATACAGCAGTCACCATGCGCACTTTCCTCCATGGGAGTAATTTTTCTAACAGTCTACGCTTTGATAGTTCCCTGGAAAACCAGTAGTAGTTTCCGATGTACATTTGGAGGCATTCTGTAATCTGTGGACTATTAGAGTGTTGATGAAACACAGAAATTGCATCGGGATTGAATACAACTGTCACCATGCGCACTTTCCTCTATGGGAGTAAATTCTCAAATGGTCTACGATTTGATCTTTCCCTGGAAGACCAGCAGTAGTTTCCGATGCACATCTGTAGGCATTCTGTAATCTGTGGACTATCAGACTGTTGATGAAACACAGAAATTGCATCTGGATTGAATACAACAGTCACCACGCGCACTTTCCTGCATGGGAGTAATGTCTCTAACAGTCTACGGTTTGATCATTCACTGGAAGACCAGTAGTAGTTTCCGATGAACATCTGGAGGCATTCTGTAATCTGTGGACTATCAGACTGTTAATGAAACACAGAAATTGCTTCGGGATTGAATACAACAGGCACCATCGCACTTTCCTCCATGGGGGTAATGTCTCAAACAGTCTATTCTTTGATCGTACCCTGGAAGATCACAAGTAGTTTCCGACGCACATCTGGAGGCATTCTCTAACCTGTGGACCTTCAAAATGTTGATGAAACACAGAAGTAGCATCGGGATTGAATACAACAGTCACCATCCGCACTTTCCTCCATGTTAATAATGTCTCAAACAGTCTACGCTTTGATCGATCCCTGGAAGACCAGTGTTAGTTTCCGATGCACATCTGGAGACACTCTGTAATCTGTGGACTATCAGACTCTTGATGAAACACAGAAATTGCATCGGGATTGAATACAACAGTCACCATGCGCACTTTCCTCCATGGGAGTAATGTCTCAAACAGTCTACGCGTTGATCGTTCCCTGGAATACCAGTAGTTGTTTCCGATGCACATCTGGAGCCATTCTGTAATCTGTGGACTATTAGAGTGTTGATGAAACACAGAAATTGCATCGGGATTGAATACAACTGTCACCATGCGCACTTTCCTCTATGGGAGTAAATTCTCAAATAGTCTACGATTTGATCTTTCCCTGGAAGACCAGCAGTAGTTTCCGATGCACATCTGTAGGCATTCTCTAATCTGTGGACTATCAGACTGTTGATGAAACACAGAAATTGCAACGGGATTGAATACAACAGTCACCATGAGCACTTTCCTCCATGGGAGTAATGTCTCAAACAGTCTACGCTTTGATCGTTCCCTTGAAGACCAGTGGAAGTTTCCGATGCATATCTGGAGGCATTCTGTATTCTGTGGACTATCAGAGTGTTGATGAAACACAGAAATTGCATCGGGATTGAATACAGCAGTCACCATGCGCACTTTCCTCCATGGGAGTAATTTCTCTAACAGTCTACGCTTTGATCGTTCCCTGGAAGACCAGTGTTAGTTTCCGATGCACATCTGGAGGCATTGTGTAATCTGTGGCCGATCAGAGTGTTGATGAAACACAGAAATTGCATCGGGATTGAATACAATAGCCACCATGCGCACTTTCCTCCATGGGAGTAATGTCTCTAACAGTTTACACTTTGATCGTTCCCTTCAAGAACATTAGTGGTTCTGATGCACATCTGGAGGCATTCTGTAATCTGCGGATTATCAGGATGTTGATTAAACACTAAAATTGCATCGGGATTGAATACAACAGTAACCATGCGCACTTTCCTCCATGGGAGTAATGTCTCAAACAGTCTACGCTTTGATCGTTCCCTGGAAGACCAGTAGTAGCTTCCGATTCACATCTGGAGGCATTCTGTATTCTGTGGACTATCAGAGTGTTGATGAAACACAGAAATTGCATCGGGATTGAATACAGCAGTCACCATGCGCACTTTCCTCCATGGGAGTAATTTCTCTAACAGTCTACGGTTTGATCGTTCCCTGGAAGACCAGTGTTAGTTTCCGATGCACATCTGGAGGCATTGTGTAATCTGTGGCCGATCAGAGTGTTGATGAAACACAGAAATTGCATCGGGATTGAATACAATAGCCACCATGCGCACTTTCCTCCATGGGAGTAATGTCTCTAACAGTTTACACTTTGATCGTTCCCTTCAAGAACATTAGTGGTTCTGATGCACATCTGGAGGCATTCTGTAATCTGCGGATTATCAGGATGTTGATTAAACACTAAAATTGCATCGAGATTGAATACAACAGTCACCATGCGCACTTCCCTCCATGGGAGTAATGTTTCAAACAGTCTACGCTTTGATCGTTCCCTTGAAGACCAGTGGTAGTTTCCGATGCATATCTGGAGGCATATTGTAATCTGTGGACTATCAGTGTGTTGCTGAAACACAGAAATTGCTTCGGGATTGAATACAGCAGTCACCATGCGCACTTTCCTCCATGGGAGTAATTTCTCTAACAGTCTACGCTTTGATCGTTCCCTGGAAAACCAGTAGTAGTTTCCGATGTACATTTGGAGGCATTCTGTAATCTGTGGACTATTAGAGTGTTGATGAAACACAGAAATTGCATCGGGATTGAATACAACAGGCACCATCGCACTTTCCTCCATGGGGGTAATGTCTCAAACAGTCTATTCTTTGATCGTACCCTGGAAGATCACAAGTAGTTTCCGACGCACATCTGGAGGCATTCTCTAACCTGTGGACCTTCAAAATGTTGATGAAACACAGAAATAGCATCGGGATTGAATACAACAGTCACCATCCGCACTTTCCTCCATGTTAATAATGTCTCAAACAGTCTACGCTTTGATCGTTCCCTGGAAGACCAGTGTTAGTTTCCGATGCACATCTGGAGGCACTCTGTAATCTGTGGACTATCCGACTCTTGATGAAACACAGAAATTGCATCGGGATTGAATACAACAGTCACCATGCGCACTTTCCTCCATGGGAGTAATGTCTCTAACAGTCTACGCTTTGATCGTTCCCTGGAATACCAGTAGTTGTTTCCGATGCACATCTGGAGGCATTCTGTAATCTGTGGACTATCAGGGTGTTGATGAAACACAGAATTTGCATGGGAAATGAATACAACAGTCACCATGCGCACTTTCCTCTATGGGAGTAATGTCTCAAATAGTCTACGTTTTGATCGTACCCTTTAAGACCAAAAGTACTTTCCGATGCACATCTGGAGGCATTCTGTAATCTGTTGACTATCAGAGTGTTGATGAAACACAAAATTGCATCGGGATTGAATACAACAGTCACTATGCGCATTTTCCTCCGTCGGAGTATTGTCTCAGACAGTCTACGCTTTGATCGGTCCCAGGAAGACCAGTAGTAGCTTCCGATGCACATCTGGAGGCATTCTGTAATGTGTGGACTATCAGAGTGTTGATGAAAACCAGAAAATGCATCGGTATTGAATACAACAGTCACCATGAGCACTTACCTCCATGGGAGTTATGTCTCAAAGAGTATACGCTTTGATCGTTCCCTGGAAACTGGTAGTAGATTCCGATGCACATCTGGAGGCATTCTGTAATCTGTGGACTATCAGAGCGTTGATGAAAAACAGAAACTGCATCGGGATGAATACAAAAGTCACCATGCACACTTTCCTCCATAAAAGTAATGTCTCAAACAGACTACGCTTTGATCGTCCCCTGGAAGACCAGTTGTAGTTTCCGATGCACATCTGGAGGCATTCTGTAATTTGTGGATTATCAAAGTGTTGATGAAACACAGAAATTGCATCGGGAGTGAATACAACATTCACCATGTGCTCTTCCCTCCATGGGAGTAATTCTCAAACAGTCTACGCTCTGATCGCTCGCAGGAAGACCAGTGGTAGTTTCCGATGCACATCTGGAGGTATTCTGTAATCTGTGGACTATCAGAGTGTTGATGAAACACAGAAAATGCATCGGGATTGAATACAACATTCTCCATGGGCACTTTCCCACATGGGAGTAATGTCTCAAAGAGTTTACGTTTTGATCGTTCACTGGAAGACCAGTAGTACCTTTCGACGCACGTCTGGAGGCATTCTGTAATCTGTGGACTGTCAGACTGTTGATGAAACACAGATATTGCAACGGGAATGAATACTACAGTCACCATGCGCACTTTTCTCCATGGGAGTAATTCTCAAACAGTCTACTCTTTGATCGTTCCCTGGAAGACCAGTAGTAGTTTCCGATGCACATCTGGAGGCATTCTGTAATCTGTGGTCCTTCAAAGTGTTGATGAAACACATAAATTGCCTCGGTATTGAATACAACAGTCACCATGCGCACTTTCCTCCATGGGAGTAATGTCTGAAAGAGTCTACGCTTTGATCGTTCCCTGGAAGACCAGTAGTAGTTTCCGATCCACATCTGGAGGCATTCTGTAATCGCTGGACCTTCAAAGTGTTGATGAAACAAAGAAATTGCATCGGGAGTGAATACAACAGTCACCATCCGCGCTTTCCTCCTTGGAAGTAAATCTCTTACAGTCTACGCTTTGATCGTTTCATAGAAGTCCAGTAGTAGTTTCCGATGCACATCTGGAGGCATTCTGTAATATGTGGACTATCAGCCTGTTGATGAAATACAGAAATTGCTTCGGAATTGAATACAACAGTCGCCATGAGCACTTTTCTCCATTGGAGTAATGTCTCAAACAGCCTACGCTTAGATCGTTCCCTGGAACACCAGTAGTATTTTCCGATTTACTTCTGGAGGCATTCTGTAATCTGTGGACAATCAGAGTGTTGATGAAACACAGAAATTGCATCGGGAGTGAATAAAACATTCACCATGGGCACTTCCCTCCATGGGAGTAATTCTCAAACAGTCTACGCTTTGATCGTTCCCTGGAAGACCAGTAGTAGATTCCGATGCACATCTGGAGGCATTCTGTAATCTGTGGTCCTTCAAAGTGTTGATGAAACACAGAAATTGCCTCGGTATTGAATACAACAGTCACCATGCGCACTTTCCTCCATGGGAGTAATGTCTGAAAGAGTCTACGCTTTGGTCGTTCCCTGGAAGACCAGTAGAAGTTTCCGATGCACATCTGGAGGCATTCTGTAATCTCTGGACATTCAAAGTGTTGATGAAACACAGAAATTGCATCGGGAGTGAATACAACAGTCACTATGCGCACTTTCCTCCATGGAAGTAATGTATCAAGCAGTCTACGCTTTGATCGTTCCCTTGAAAACCAGTGGTAGTTTATGATGCACATCTGGAGGCATTCTGTAATCTGTGGAAAATGAGAGCGTCGATGAAACACAGAAATTCCATCGGGATTGAATACAGTAGTCACCATGCGCACTTTCCTCCATGGGAGTAATGCCTCTAACAGACTACGCTTTGATCGTTCCCTTTAATACCAGTAGTAGTTTCCGATGCACATCTGGAGGCATTCTGTTATCTGTGGACTATCAGAGTGTTGATGAAACACAGAAACTGTATCGGGATTGAATACAACAGTTACCATGCGCACTTTCCTCCATGGGAGTAATGTCTCAAACAGACTACGTTTTGATCGTTCCCAGGAAGACCAGTAGTGGTTTCAATGCACATCTGGAGACAATCTGTAATCTGTGGACCTTCAAAGTGTTGATGAAACACAGAAATTGCATCGGGTTTGAATAAAACAGTCACCATGCGCACTTTCCTCCATGGGAGTAATGTCTCTAACAGTCTACGGTTTGATCATTCACTGGAAGACCAGTAGTAGTTTCCGATGAACATCTGGAGGCATTCTGTAATCTGTGGACTATCTGAGTGTTGATGAAACACAGAAAATACATCGGGATCGAATACAGGAGTCACCATGCGCACTTTCCTCCATGGGAGGAATGTCTCAAAGAGTTTACGCTTTGATCGTTCCCTGGAAGACCAGTAGTAGTTTCCGATGCACATCTATAAACAATCTGTAATCTGTGGACCTTCAAAGCGTTGATGAAACACAGAAATTGCCTCGGGATTGAATACAACAGTCTCCATGAACACTTTCCTCCATGGCAGTAATGTCTCTAACAGTATACCTTTTGATCGCTCGCTGGAAGAAGAGTAGTAGTTTCCGATGCACATCTGGAGGCATTCTGTAATCTGTCGACTATCAGCCTGTTGATGAAACACAGAAATTGCATCGGAATCGAATACAACAGTCGCCATGAGCACTTTTCTCAGTGGGAGTAATGTCTCAAACAGTCTACGCTTTGATCGTTCCCTGGAACACCAGTAGTAGTTTCCTATTCACATCTGGAGGCATTCTGTAATCTGTGGACAATCAGAGTGTTGATGAAACACAGAAATTGCATCGGGAGTGAATACAACATTTACCATGGTCACTTCCCTCCATGGGAGTAATTCTCAAACAGTCTACGCTTTGATCGCTCGCAGGAAGACCAGTAGTAGTTTCCGATGCACATGTGGAGGTATGCTGTAATCTGTGGACTATCACACTGTTGATGAAACTCAGAAATTGCATCGGGATTGAATACAACAGTCACTATGCGCACTTTCCTCCATGGGAGTAATGTCTCAAGCAGTCTACGCTTTGATCGTTCCCTTGAAGACCAGTGGTAGTTTATGATGCACATCTGGAGGCATTCTGTAATCTGTGGACTATCAGAGTGTTGATGAAACACAGAAATTGCATCGGGATTGAATACAGTAGTCACCATGCGCACTTTCCTCCATGGGAGTAATGCCTCTAACAGACTACGCTTTGATCGTTCCCTTTGATACCAGTAGTAGTTTCCGATGCACATCTGGAGGCATTCTGATATCTGTGGACTATCAGAGTGTTGATGAAACACAGAGATTGCATCGGGATTGAATACAACAGTTACCATGCGCACTTTCCTTCATGGGAGAATGTCTCAAACAGTCTACGATTTTGATCGTTCCCAGGAAGACCAGTAGTAGTTTCTGATGCACATCTGGAGACAATCAGTAAACTGTGGACCTTTAAAGTGTTGATGAAACACAGAAATTGCATCGGGAGTGAATACAACAGTCACCATCCGCGCTTTCCTCCATGGGAGTAAATCTCTTACAGGCTACGCTTTGATCGTTCCCTGGAAGACCAGTAGTAGTTTCCGATGCACATCTGGACGCATTCTGTAATCTGCGGACTATCACACTGTTGATGAAACACAGATATTGCATCAGGATTCAATACAATAGCCACCATGCGCACTTTCCTCCATGGGAGTAATGTCTCTAACAGTTTACCCTTTGATCGTTCCCTGGAAGACCAGTAGTAGTTTCCGATGCACTTCTGGAGGCATTCTATAATCTGTGGACTATTAGAGTGTTGATGAAACACTAAAATTGCTACGGGATTGAATACAAAAGTCACCACGCGCTCTTTCCTCCACGGGAGTAAGGTCTCAACAGTCTACGCTTTTATCGTTCCCTAGAAGTCCAGTAGTAGTATCCGATGCACATCTGGAGGCATTCTGTATTCTGTGGACTATCAGAGTGTTGATGAAACTCAGAAATTGCACCGTGATTGAATACAACAGTCACCATGCGCACTTTCCTCCATGGAAGTAATTCTCAAACAGTCTACGGTTTAATCGTTCCCTTTAAGACCAGTAGTAGTTTCCGAGGCACATCTGGAGGCATTCTGTAATCTGTTTACCTTCAAAGTGTAGTTGAAACACAGATATCGCCTCGGTATTGAATACAACAGTCACCATGCGCACTTTCTCCCATGGGAGTAATGTCTGAAACAGTCTACGCTTTGATCGTTCCCTGGAAGACCAGCAGTAGTTTCAGATGCACATCTGGAGTCATTCTGTAATCTGTGGACTATCACAGTGTTGATGAAACACAGAAATTGCATCGGGATTGAATACAACAGTCACCATGCGCACTTTCCTCCATGGGAGCAATGTCTCGAACAATCTACGCTTTGGTCGTTCCGTGGAAGACCAGTAGTGGTTTACGATGCACATCTGGAGGTATTCTGTAATCTGTGGACTATCAGAGTGTTGATGAAACACAGAAAATGCATGGGGATTGAATACAACTGTCTCCATAGGCACTTTCCTCCATGGGAGTAATGTCTCAAAGAGTTTGCGCATTGATCGTTCCCTGGAATACCAGTAGTAGCTTCCGTTGCACGTCTGGAGGCATTCTGTAATCTGTGGACTATCAGAGTGTTGATGAAACACAGAAATTGCATCGGGATTGAATACAATAGCCACCATGCGCACTTTCCTCCATGGGAGTAATGTCTCTAACAGTTTACCCTTTGATCGTTCCCTGGAATACCAGTAGTAGTTTCTGATGCACATCTGGAGGCATTCTGTAATCTGTGGACTATCAGAGTGTAGATGAAACACTAAAATTGCAACGGGATTGAATACAACAGTCACCCTGCACTCTTTCCTCCATGGGAGTAATGTCTCAAACATTCTACGCTTTGATCGTTCCCTGGAAAACCAGTGTTAGTTTCCGAGGCACATCTGGAGGCATTCTGTAATCTGTGGGCTATCAGAGTGTTGATGAAACACAAAAATGGCATCATAATTGAATACAATAGCCACCATGCGCACTTTCGTCCATGGCAGTAATGTCTCTAACAGTTTACCCTGTGATCGTTCCCTGGAAGACCAGTAGAAGTTTCCGAGGCACATCTGGAGGCATTCTGTAATCTGTGGACTATCAGAGTGTTGATGAAACACTAAAATTGCAACGGGATTAAATACAACAGTCACCATGCGCTCTTTCCTCCATGGGAGTAATGTCTCGAACAGTCTACGCTCTGATCGTTCCCTAGAAGTCCAGTAGTAGTTTCCGATGCACTTCTGGAGGCATTCTGTAATCTGTGGACTATCAGACAGTTGATGAAACACAGAAATTGCATCGGGAGTAAATACAACAGTCACCATGCACACTTCACTCCATGGGAGTAATGTCTCAAACAGTCTACGCTTTGATCGTTCGCAGGAACACCAGTAGTAGTTTCCGATGCACATCTGGAGGCATTCTGTAATCTGTGGTCCTTCAAAGTGTTGATGAAACACAGAAATTGCCTCGGTATTGAATACAACAGTCACCATGCGCACATTCCTCCATGGGAGTAATGTCTGAAAGAGTCTACGCTTTGATCGTTCCCTGGAAAACCAGTAGTAGTTTCCGATCCACATCTGGAGGCATTCTGTAATCTCTGGACCTTCAAAGTGTTGATGAAACAAAGAAATTGCATCGGGAGTGAATACAACAGTCACCATCCGCGCTTTCCTCCATGGAAGTAAATCTCTTACAGGCTACGCTTTGATCGTTCCCTGGAAGACCAGTAGTAGTTTCCGATGCACATCTGGAGGGATTCTGTAATCTGCGGACTATCACACTGTTGATGAAACACAGAAATTGCATCGGGATTGAATACAACAGTCACTATGCGCACTTTCCTCCATGGGAGTAATGTCTCAAGCAGTCTACGCTTTGATCGTTCCCTTGAAGACCAGTGGTAGTTTATGATGCACATCTGGAGGCATTCTGTAATCTGTGGACTATCAGAGTGTTGATGAAACACAGATATTGCATCGGGATTGAATACAGTAGTCACCATGCGCACTTTCCTCCATGGGAGTAATGCCTCTAACAGACTACGCTTTGATCGTTCCCTTTGATACCAGTAGTAGTTTCCGATGCACATCTGGAGGCATTCTGTTATCTGTGGACTATCAGAGTGTTGATGAAACACAGAAATTGCATCGGGATTGAATACAACAGTTACCATGCGCAATTTCCTTCATGGGAGTAATGTCTCAAACAGTCTACGTTTTGATCGTTCCCAGGAAGACCAGTAGTAGTTTCTGATGCACATCTGGAGACAATCAGTAATCTGTGGACCTATAAAGTGTTGATGAAACACAGAAATTGCATCGGGTTTGAATAAAACAGTCACCATGCGCACTTTCCTCCATGGGAGTAATGTCTCTAACAGTCTACGATTTGATCATTCCCCGGAAGACCTGTAGTAGTTTCCGATGCACATCTGGAGGCATTCTGTAATCTGTGGACTATCAGAGTGTTGATGAAACACAGAAATAGCATCGGGATTGATTACAACAGTCGACATCCGCACTTTCCTCCATGTTAGTAACGTCTCAAATAGTCTCCGCTTTGATCGTTCCCTCGAAGTCCAGTAGTAGTTTCCGATGCACATCTGGAGGCATTCTGTAATCTGTGGACTATCAGACTGTTGATGAAACACAGAAATTGCATCGGGATTGATTACAACAGTGAGCATCCGCACTTTCCTCCATGTTAGTAATGTCTCAAACAGTCTACGCTATGATCATTCCCTCGAAGTCCAGTAGTAGTTTCCGATGCACATCTGGAGGCATTCTGTAATCTGTGGACTATCAGACTGTTGATGAAACACAGAAATTGCACCGGGAGTGAATACAACAGTCACCATCCGCACTTTCCTCCATGGGAGTAATTTTCAAAAGGGCTACGTTTTGATCGTTCCCAGGAAGACCAGTAGTATCTTCCGATGCACATCTGGAGACAATCTGTAATAAGAGGAGCTTCAAAGTGTTGATGAAACACAGAAATTGCCTCGGGATTGAATACAACAGTCACCATGCGCACTTTCCTCCATGGGAGTAATATCTCAAGGAGTCTACGCTTTTGTTCGTTCCCTGGAAGACCAGTAGTAGTTACCGAAGCACATTTGGAGGCATTCTGTAATCTGTGGACTATCAGAGTGTTGATGAAACACAGAAATTTCATCGGGATAGAATACAACAGTCACCCTGCACATTTCCTCCACGGGAGAAATGTCTCAAACAGTCTACGCTTTAATCGTTCCCTGGAAGACCAGAAGAAGTTACCGATGCACATCTGGAGGCATTCTGTAATCTGTGGACTATCAGAGTGTTGATGAAACACAGAAAATGCTTCGGGATTGAATACAACTGTCTCCATGGGCACTTTCCAGCATGGGAGTAATGTCTCACAGAGTTTACGTTTTGATCGTTCTCTGGAAGACCAGTAGTACTTTCCGACGCACATCTGGAGGCATTCTGTAATCTGTGGACTGTCAGACTGTTGATGAAACACAGATATTGCAACGGGAAGCAATACTACAGTCACCATGCGCACTTTTCTCCATGTTAGTAATTCTCAAACAGTCTACGCTTTGATCGTTCCCTGGAAGACCAGTAGTAGTTTCCGATGCACATCTGGAGGCATTCAGTAATCTGTGGTCCTTCAAAGTGTTGATGAAACACAGAAATTGCCTCGGTATTGAATACAACAGTCACCATGCGCACTTTCCTCCATGGGAGTAATGTCTGAAAGAGTCGACGCTTTGATCGTTCCCTGGAAGACCAGTAGTAGTTTCCGATCAACATCTGGAGGCATTCTGTAATCTCTGGACCTTCAAAGTGTTTATGAAACACAGATATTGCATCAGGATTCAATACAATAGCCACCATGCGCACTTTCCTCCATGGGAGTAATGTCTCTAACAGTTTACCCTTTGATCGTTCCCTGGAAGACCAGTAGTAGTTTCCGATGCACTTCTGGAGGCATTCTATAATCTGTGGACTATTAGAGTGTTGATGAAACACTAAAATTGCTACGGGATTGAATATAAAAGTTACCACGCGCTCTTTCCTCCATGGGAGTAAGGTCTCAACAGTCTACGCTTTGATCGTTCCCTAGAAGTCCAGTAGTAGTATCCGATGCACATCTGGAGGCATTCTGTATTCTGTGGACTATCAGAGTGTTGATGAAACTCAGAAATTGCACCGTGATTGAATACAACAGTCACCATGCGCACTTTCCTCCATTGAAGTAATTCTCAAACAGTCTACGTTTTAATCGTTCCCTTTAAGACCAGTAGTAGTTTCCGAGGCACATCTGGAGGCATTCTGTAATCTGTTTACCTTTAAAGTGTAGTTGAAACACAGATATCGCCTCGGTATTGAATACAACAGTCACCATGCGCACTTTCTCCCATGGGAGTAATGTCTGAAACAGTCTACGCTTTGATCGTTCCCTGGAAGACCAGCAGTAGTTTCAGATGCACATCTG
The DNA here is from genome assembly GCF_023897955.1 of Schistocerca gregaria. Lineage (NCBI taxonomy): Eukaryota > Metazoa > Arthropoda > Insecta > Orthoptera > Acrididae > Schistocerca > Schistocerca gregaria. Next base: position 46,689,244 of record NC_064929.1, read on the forward strand.
GAGTCATTCTGTAATCTGTGGACTATCACAGTGTTGATGAAACACAGAAATTGCATCGGGATTGAATACAACAGTCACCATGCGCACTTTCCTCCATGGGAGCAATGTCTCGAACAATCTACGCTTTGGTCGTTCCGTGGAAGACCAGTAGTAGTTTACGATGCACATCTGGAGGTATTCTGTAATCTGTGGACTATCAGAGTGTTGATGAAACACAGAAAATGCATGGGGATTGAATACAACTGTCTCCATAGGCACTTTCCTCCATGGGAGTAATGTCTCAAAGAGTTTGCGCATTGATCGTTCCCTGGAATACCAGTAGTAGCTTCCGTTGCACGTCTGGAGGCATTCTGTAATCTGTGGACTATCAGAGTGTTGATGAAACACAGAAATTGCATCGGGATTGAATACAATAGCCACCATGCGCACTTTCCTCCATGGGATTAATGTCTCTAACAGTTTACCCTTTGATCGTTCCCTGGAATACCAGTAGTAGTTTCTGATGCACATCTGGAGGCATTCTGTAATCTGTGGACTATCAGAGTGTAGATGAAACACTAAAATTGCAACGGGATTGAATACAACAGTCACCCTGCACTCTTTCCTCCATGGGAGTAATGTCTCAAACAGTCTACGCTTTGATCGTTCCCTGGAAAACCAGTGTTAGTTTCCGAGGCACATCTGGAGGCATTCTGTAATCTGTGGGCTATCAGAGTGTTGATGAAACACAAAAATGGCATCATGATTGAATACAATAGCCACCATGCGCACTTTCGTCCATGGCAGTAATGTCTCTAACAGTTTACCCTGTGATCGTTCCCTGGAAGACCAGTAGAAGTTTCCGAGGCACATCTGGAGGCATTCTGTAATCTGTGGACTATCAGAGTGTTGATGAAACACTAAAATTGCAACGGGATTGAATACAACAGTCACCATGCGCTCTTTCCTCCATGGGAGTAATGTCTCGAACAGTCTACGCTTTGATCGTTCCCTAGAAGTCCAGTAGTAGTTTCCGATGCACTTCTGGAGGCATCCTGTAATCTGTGGACTATCAGACAGTTGATGAAACACAGAAATTGCATCGGGAGTAAATACAACAGTCACCATGCACACTTCACTCCATGGGAGTAATGTCTCAAACATTCTACGCTTTGATCGTTCGCAGGAACACCAGTAGTAGTTTCCGATGCACATCTGGAGGTATTCTGTAATCTGTGGACTATCAGAGTGTTGATGAAACACAGAATATGCATCGGGATTGAATACAACAGTCTCCATGAGCAATTCCCTCCATGGGAGTAATGTCTCAAGGAGTTTACGCTTTGATCGTTCCCTGGAAGACCAGTAGTAGCTTCCGATGCACATCTGGAGGCATTCTGTAATCTTTGGACCTTCATAGTGTGGATGAAACACAGAAATTGCATCGCGAGTGAATACAACAGTCACCATCCGCACTTTACTCCATGGGAGTAAATCTCAAACAGTCTACGCTTTGATCGTTCCCTGGAATACCAGTAGTAGTTTCCGATGCACATCTGGAGGCATTCTGTAATCTGTGGACTATCAGGGTGTTGATGAAACACAGAATTTGCATCGGGAATGAATACAACAGTCACCATGCGCACTTTCCTCTATGGGAGTAATGTCTCAAATAGTCTACGTTCTGATCGTTCCCTGGAAGACCAGTAGTACTTTCCGATGCACATCGGTAGCCATTCTGTAATCTGTGGACTAACAGACTTTTGGTGAAACACAGAAATTAGATCGGGATTGATTACAACTGTCACCATGCCCACTTCCCTGCAAGGGAGTAATGTCTCAAACAGTCTATTCTTTGATCGTACCCTTTAAGACCAAAAGTACTTTCCGATGCACATCTGGAGGCATTCTGTAATCTGTTGACTATCAGAGTGTTGATGAAACACAAAATTGCATCGGGATTGAATACAACAGTCACCATGCGCATTTTCCTCCATGGGAGTATTGTCTCAGACAGTCTACGCTTTGATCGTTCCCAGGAAGACCAGTAGTAGCTTCCGATGCACATCTGGAGGCATTCTGTAATCTGTGGACTATCAGAGTGTTGATGAAAACCAGAAAATGCATCGGGATAGAATACAACAGTCACCATGAGCACTTACCTCCAAGGGAGTAATGTCTCAAAGAGTTTATGCTTTGATCGTTCCCTGGAAACCAGTAGTAGATTCCGATGCACATCTGGAGGCATTCTGTAATCTGTGGACTATCAGAGTGTTGATGAAACACTAAAATTGCATCGGGATTGAATACAACAGTTACCATGCGCACTTTCCTCCATGGGAGTAATGTCTCAAACAGTCTACGCTTTGATCGTTCCTAGAAGTCCAGTAGTAGTTTCCGATGCACATCTGGAGGCATTATGTAATCTGTGGACTATCAGCCTGTTGATGAAACACAGAAATTGCATCGGAATTGAATGCAACAGTCGCCATGAGCACTTTTCTCCATTGGAGTAATGTCTCAAACAGTCTACGCTTTAATCGTTCCCTGGAACACCAGTAGTATTTTCCTATTCACTTCTGGAGGCGTTCTGTAATCTGTGGACAATCAGAGTGATGATGAAACACAGAAATTGCATCGGGAGTGAATACAACATTCACCATGGGCACTTCCCTCCATGGGAGTAATTCTCAAACAGTCTACGCCTTGATCGCTCGCAGGAAGACCAGTAGTAGTTTCCGATGCACATCTGGAGGTATTCTGTAATCTGTGGACTATCAGAGTGTTGATGAAACACAGGAAATGCATCGGGATTGAATACAACTTTCTCCATGGGCACTTTCCCCCATGGGAGTAATGTCTCAAAGAGTTTACATTTTGATCGTTCCCTGGAAGACCAGTAGTACCTTCCGACGCACATCTGGAGGCATTCTGTAATCTGTGGACTGTCAGAGTGTTGATGAAACACAGAAATTGCATCGGGAATGAATACAACAGTCACCATGCACACTTTTCTCCATGGGAGTAATTCTCAAACAGTCTACGCTTTGATCGTTCCCTGGAAGACCAGTAGTAGTTTCCGATGCACATCTGGAGGCATTCTGTAATCTGTGGTCCTTCAAAGTGTTGATGAAACACAGAAATTGCCTCGGTATTGAATACAACAGTCACCATGCGCAGTTTCCTCCATAGGAGTTATGTCTGAAAGAGTCTACGCTTTGGTCGTTCCCTGGAAGACCAGTAGTAGTTTCCGATGCACATCTGGAGGCATTCTGTAATCTCTGGACCTTCAAAGTGTTGATGAAACACAGAAATTGCATCGGTAGTGAATATAACAGTCACTATGCGCACTTTCCACCATGGGAGTAATGTCTCAAGCAGTCTACGCTTTGATCGTTCCCTTGAAGACCAGTGGTAGTTTATGATGCACATCTGGAGGCATTCTATAATCTGTGGACTATCAGAGTGTCGATGAAACACAGAAATTGCATCGGGATTGAATACAACAGTTACCATGCGCGCGTTCCTCCATGGGAGTAATGTCTCAAACAATCTACGTTTTGATCGTTCCCAGGAAGACCAGTAGTGGTTTCTGATGCACATCTGAAGACAATCTGTAATCTGTAGACCTTCAAAGTGTTGATGAAACACAGAAATTGCATCGGGTTTGAATAAAACAGTCACCATGCGCACTTTCCTCCATGGGAGTAATGTCTCTAACAGTCTACGGTTTGATCATTCCCCGGAAGACCAGTAATAGTTTCCGATGCACATCTGGAGGCATTCTGTAATCTGTGGACTATCTGAGTGTTGATGAAACACAAAAATGGCATCATAATTGAATACAATAGCCACCATGCGCACTTTCGTCCATGGCAGTAATGTCTCTAACAGTTTACCCTGTGATCGTTCCCTGGAAGACCAGTAGAAGTTTCCGAGGCACATCTGGAGGCATTCTGTAATCTGGGGACTATCAGAGTGTTGATGAAACACTAAAATTGCAACGGGATTGAATACAACAGTCACCATGCGCTCTTTCCTCCATGGGAGTAATGTCTCGAACAGTCTACGCTCTGATCGTTCCCTAGAAGTCCAGTAGTAGTTTCCGATGCACTTCTGGAGGCATTCTGTAATCTGTGGACTATCAGACAGTTGATGAAACACAGAAATTGCATCGGGAGTAAATACAACAGTCACCATGCACACTTCACTCCATGGGAGTAATGTCTCAAACATTCTACGCTTTGATCGTTCGCAGGAACACAAGTAGTAGTTTCCGATGCACATCTGGAGGCATTCTGTAATCTGTGGTCCTTCAAAGTGTTGATGAAACACAGAAATTGCCTCGGTATTGAATACAACAGTCACCATGCGCACTTTCCTCCATGGGAGTAATGTCTGAAAGAGTCTACGCTTTGATCGTTCCCTGGAAAACCAGTAGTAGTTTCCGATCCACATCTGGAGGCATTCTGTAATCTCTGGACCTTCAAAGTGTTGATGAAACAAAGAAATTGCATCGGGAGTGAATACAACAGTCACCATCCGCGCTTTCCTCCATGGAAGTAAATCTCTTACAGGCTACGCTTTGATCGTTCCCTGGAAGATCAGTAGTAGTTTCCGATGCACATCTGGAGGGATTCTGTAATCTGCGGACTATCACACTGTTGATGAAACACAGAAATTGCATCGGGATTGAATACAACAGTCACTATGCGCACTTTCCTCCATGGGAGTAATGTCTCAAGCAGTCTACGCTTTGATCGTTCCCTTGAAGACCAGTGGTAGTTTATGATGCACATCTGGAGGCATTCTGTAATCTGTGGACTATCAGAGTGTTGATGAAACACAGATATTGCATCGGGATTGAATACAGTAGTCACCATGCGCACTTTCCTCCATGGGAGTAATGCCTCTAACAGACTACGCTTTGATCGTTCCCTTTGATACCAGTAGTAGTTTCCGATGCACATCTGGAGGCATTCTGTTATCTGTGGACTATCAGAGTGTTGATGAAACACAGAAATTGCATCGGGATTGAATACAACAGTTACCTTGCGCAATTTCCTTCATGGGAGTAATGTCTCAAACAGTCTACGTTTTGATCGTTCCCAGGAAGACCAGTAGTAGTTTCTGATGCACATCTGGAGACAATCAGTAATCTGTGGACCTTCAAAGTGTTGATGAAACACAGAAATTGCATCGGGTTTGAATAAAACAGTCACCATGCGCACTTTCCTCCATGGGAGTAATGTCTCTAACAGTCTACGATTTGATCATTCCCCGGAAGACCTGTAGTAGTTTCCGATGCACATCTGGAGGCATTCTGTAATCTGTGGACTATCAGAGTGTTGATGAAACACAGAAATAGCATCGGGATTGATTACAACAGTCGACATCCGCACTTTCCTCCATGTTAGTAACGTCTCAAATAGTCTCCGCTTTGATCGTTCCCTCGAAGTCCAGTAGTAGTTTCCGATGCACATCTGGAGGCATTCTGTAATCTGTGGACTATCAGACTGTTGATGAAACACAGAAATTGCATCGGGATTGATTACAACAGTGAGCATCCGCACTTTCCTCCATGTTAGTAATGTCTCAAACAGTCTACGCTATGATCTTTCCCTCGAAGTCCAGTAGTAGTTTCCGATGCACATCTGGAGGCATTCTGTAATCTGTGGACTATCAGACTGTTGATGAAACACAGAAATTGCACCGGGAGTGAATACAACAGTCACCATCCGCACTTTCCTCCATGGGAGTAATTTTCAAAAGGGCTACGTTTTGATCGTTCCCAGGAAGACCAGTAGTATCTTCCGATGCACATCTGGAGACAATCTGTAATAAGTGGAGCTTCAAAGTGTTGATGAAACACAGAAATTGCCTCGGGATTGAATACAACAGTCACCATGCGCACTTTCCTCCATGGGAGTAATATCTCAAGGAGTCTACGCTTTTGTTCGTTCCCTGGAAGACCAGTAGTAGTTACCGAAGCACATTTGGAGGCATTCTGTAATCTGTGGACTATCAGAGTGTTGATGAAACACAGAAATTTCATCGGGATAGAATACAACAGTCACCCTGCACATTTCCTCCACGGGAGAAATGTCTCAAACAGTCTACGCTTTAATCGTTCCCTGGAAGACCAGAAGAAGTTACCGATGCACATCTGGAGGCATTCTGTAATCTGTGGATTATCAAAGTGTTGATGAAACACAGAAATTGCATCGGGATTGAATACAACAGTCACCATCCGCACTTTCTTCCATGTTAGTAATGTCTCAAACAGTTTACGCTTTGATCCGTACCTAGATGTCCAGTAGTAGTTTCCGATGCTCATCTGGAGGCATGATGTAATCTGTGGACTATCTGAGTGTTGATGAAATACAGAAATTGCATCGGGATTGAATACAAGAGTCACCATGCGCACTTTCCTCCATGGGAGGAATGTCTCAAACAGTCTACGCTTTGATCGTTCCCTTGAAGTTCACTATTAGTTTCCGATGCACATCTGGAGGCATTCTGTAAACAGTGGACTATCAGAGTGTTGATGAAACACAGAATATGCATCGGGAGTGAATACAACATTCACCATGGGCACTTCCCTCCATGGGAGTAATTCTCAAACAGTCTACGCTTTGATCGCTCGCAGGAAGACCAGTAGTAGTTTCCGATGCACATCTGGAGGTATTCTGTAATCTGTGGACTATCAGAGTGTTGATGAAACACAGAAAATGCTTCGGGATTGAATACAACTGTCTCCGTGGGCACTTTCCAGCATGGGAGTAATGTCTCACAGAGTTTACGTTTTGATCGTTCTCTGGAAGACCAGTAGTACTTTCCGACGCACATCTGGAGGCATTCTGTAATCTGTGGACTGTCAGACTGTTGATGAAACACAGATATTGCAACGGGAAGCAATACTACAGTCACCATGCGCACTTTTCTCCATGTTAGTAATTCTCAAACAGTCTACGCTTTGATCGTTCCCTGGAAGACCAGTAGTAGTTTCCGATGCACATCTGGAGGCATTTAGTAATCTGTGGTCCTTCAAAGTGTTGATGAAACACAGAAATTGCCTCGGTATTGAATACAACAGTCACCATGCGCACTTTCCTCCATGGGAGTAATGTCTGAAAGAGTCGACGCTTTGATCGTTAGCTGGAAGACCAGTAGTAGTTTCCGATCAACATCTGGAGGCATTCTGTAATCTCTGGACCTTCAAAGTGTTGATGAAACACAGATATTGCATCAGGATTCAATACAATAGCCACCATGCGCACTTTCCTCCATGGGAGTAATGTCTCTAACAGTTTACCCTTTGATCGTTCCCTGGAAGACCAGTAGTAGTTTCCGATGCACTTCTGGAGGCATTCTATAATCTGTGGACTATTAGAGTGTTGATGAAACACTAAAATTGCTACGGGATTGAATATAAAAGTCACCACGCGCTCTTTCCTCCATGGGAGTAAGGTCTCAACAGTCTACGCTTTGATCGTTCCCTAGAAGTCCAGTAGTAGTATCCGATGCACATCTGGAGGCATTCTGTATTCTGTGGACTATCAGAGTGTTGATGAAACTCAGAAATTGCACCGTGATTGAATACAACAGTCACCATGCGCACTTTCCTCCATGGAAGTAATTCTCAAACAGTCTACGTTTTAATCGTTCCCTTTAAGACCAGTAGTATTTACCGAGGCACATCTGGAGGCATTCTGTAATCTGTTTACCTTCAAAGTGTAGTTGAAACACAGATATCGCCTCGGTATTGAATACAACAGTCACCATGCGCACTTTCTCCCATGGGAGTAATGTCTGAAACAGTCTACGCTTTGATCGTTCCCTGGAAGACCAGCAGTAGTTTCAGATGCACATCTGGAGTCATTCTGTAATCTGTGGACTATCACAGTGTTGATGAAACACAGAAATTGCATCGGGATTGAATACAACAGTCACCATGCGCACTTTCCTCCATGGGAGCAATGTCTCGAACAATCTACGCTTTGGTCGTTCCGTGGAAGACAAGTAGTAGTTTACGATGCACATCTGGAGGTATTCTGTAATCTGTGGACTATCAGAGTGTTGATGAAACACAGAAAATGCATGGGGATTGAATACAACTGTCTCCATAGGCACTTTCCTCCATGGGAGTAATGTCTCAAAGAGTTTGCGCATTGATCGTTCCCTGGAATACCAGTAGTAGCTTCCGTTGCACGTCTGGAGGCATTCTGTAATCTGTGGACTATCAGAGTGTTGATGAAACACAGAAATTGCATCGGGATTGAATACAATAGCCACCATGCGCACTTTCCTCCATGGGAGTAATGTCTCTAACAGTTTACCCTTTGATCGTTCCCTGGAATACCAGTAGTAGTTTCTGATGCACATCTGGAGGCATTCTGTAATCTGTGGACTATCAGAGTGTAGATGAAACACTAAAATTGCAACGGGATTGAATACAACAGTCACCCTGCACTCTTTCCTCCATGGGAGTAGTGTCTCAAACAGTCTACGCTTTGATCGTTCCCTGGAAAACCAGTGTTAGTTTCCGAGGCACATCTGTAGGCATTCTGTAATCTGTGGGCTATCAGAGTGTTGATAAAACACAAAAATGGCATCATGATTGAATACAATAGCCACCATGCGCACTTTCGTCCATGGCAGTAATGTCTCTAACAGTTTACCCTGTGATCGTTCCCTGGAAGACCAGTAGAAGTTTCCGAGGCACATCTGGAGGCATTCTGTAATCTGTGGACTATCAGAGTGTTGATGAAACACTAAAATTGCAACGGGATTGAATACAACAGTCACCATGCGCTCTTTCCTCCATGGGAGTAATGTCTCGAACAGTCTACGCTTTGATCGTTCCCTAGAAGTCCAGTAGTAGTTTCCGATGCACTTCTGGAGGCATCCTGTAATCTGTGGACTATCAGACAGTTGATGAAACACAGAAATTGCATCGGGAGTAAATACAACAGTCACCATGCACACTTCACTCCATGGGAGTAATGTCTCAAACAGTCTACGCTTTGATCGTTCGCAGGAACACCAGTAGTAGTTTCCGATGCACATCTGGAGGTATTCTGTAATCTGTGGACTATCAGAGTGTTGATGAAACACAGAATATGCATCGGGATTGAATACAACAGTCTCCATGGGCAATTCCCTCCATGGGAGTAATGTCTCAAGGAGTTTACGCTTTGATCGTTCCCTGGAAGACCAGTAGTAGCTTCCGATGCACATCTGGAGGCATTCTGTAATCTTTGGACCTTCATAGTGTGGATGAAACACAGAAATTGCATCGCGAGTGAATACAACAGTCACCATCCGCACTTTACTCCATGGGAGTAAATCTCAAACAGTCTACGCTTTGATCGTTCCCTGGAATACCAGTAGTAGTTTCCGATGCACATCTGGAGGCATTCTGTAATCTGTGGACTATCAGGGTGTTGATGAAACACAGAATTTGCATCGGGAATGAATACAACAGTCACCATGCGCACTTTCCTCTATGGGAGTAATGTCTCAAATAGTCTACGTTCTGATCGTTCCCTGGAAGACCAGTAGTACTTTCCGATGCACATCGGTAGCCATTCTGTAATCTGTGGACTAACAGACTTTTGGTGAAACACAGAAATTACATCGGGATTGATTACAACTGTCACCATGCCCACTTCCCTGCAAGGGAGTAATGTCTCAAACAGTCTATTCTTTGATCGTACCCTTTAAGACCAAAAGTACTTTCCGATGCACATCTGGAGGCATTCTGTAATCTGTTGACTATCAGAGTGTTGATGAAACACAAAATTGCATCGGGATTGAATACAACAGTCACCATGCGCATTTTCCTCCATGGGAGTATTGTCTCAGACAGTCTACGCTTTGATCGTTCCCAGGAAGACCAGTAGTAGCTTCCGATGCACATCTGGAGGCATTCTGTAATCTGTGGACTATCAGAGTGTTGATGAAAACCAGAAAATGCATCGGGATAGAATACAACAGTCACCATGAGCACTTACCTCCAAGGGAGTAATGTCTCAAAGAGTTTATGCTTTGATCGTTCCCTGGAAACCAGTAGTAGATTCCGATGCACATCTGGAGGCATCCTGTAATCTGTGGACTATCAGAGCGTTGATGAAACACAGAAACTGCATCGGGATGGAATACAACAGTCACCATGCGCACCTTCCTCCATAAAAGTAATGTCTCAAACAGACTACGCTTTGATCGTCCCCTGGAAGACCAGTTGTAGTTTCCGATGCACATCTGGAGGCATTCTGTAATCTGTGGATTATCAAAGTGTTGATGAAACACAGAAATTGCATCGGGATTAAATACAACAGTCACCATCCGCACTTTCTTCCATGTTAGTAATGTCTCAAACAGTCTACTCTTTGATCCGTACCTAGATGTCCAGTAGTAGTTTCCAATGCAAATCTGGGGGCATTTTGTAATCTGTGGACTATCAGTGTGTTGATGAAACACATAAATTGCATCGGGATTGAATACAATAGCCACCATTCGCACTTTCCTCCATGGGAGTAATGTCTCTAACAATTTACCCTTTGATCGTTCCCTGGAAGACCAGTAGTAGTTTCCGATGCACATCTGAAAGCAATCTGTAATCTGTGGACTATCAGAGTGTTGATGAAACACTAAAATTGCATCGGGATTGAATACAACAGTTACCATGCGCACTTTCCTCCATGGGAGTAATGTCTCAAACAGTCTACGCTTTGATCGTTCCTAGAAGTCCAGTAGTAGTTTCCGATGCACATCTGGAGGCATTATGTAATCTGTGGACTATCAGCCTGTTGATGAAACACAGAAATTGCATCGGAATTGAATACAACAGTCGCCATGAGCACTTTTCTCCATTGGAGTAATGTCTCAAACAGTCTACGCTTTAATCGTTCCCTGGAACACCAGTAGTATTTTCCTATTCACTTCTGGAGGCGTTCTGTAATCTGTGGACAATCAGAGTGATGATGAAACACAGAAATTGCATCGGGAGTGAATACAACATTCACCATGGGCACTTCCCTCCATGGGAGTAATTCTCAAACAGTCTACGCTTTGATCGCTCGCAGGAAGACCAGTAGTAGTTTCCGATGCACATCTGGAGGTATTCTGTAATCTGTGGACTATCAGAGTGTTGATGAAACACAGGAAATGCATCGGGATTGAATACAACTTTCTCCATGGGCACTTTCCCCCATGGGAGTAATGTCTCAAAGAGTTTACATTTTGATCGTTCCCTGGAAGACCAGTAGTACCTTCCGACGCACATCTGGAGGCATTCTGTAATCTGTAGACTGTCAGAGTGTTGATGAAACACAGAAATTGCATCGGGAATGAATACAACAGTCACCATGCGCACTTTTCTCCATGGGAGTAATTCTCAAACAGTCTACGCTTTGATCGTTCCCTGGAAGACCAGTAGTAGTTTCCGATGCACATCTGGAGGCATTCTGTAATCTGTGGACTATCTGAGTGTTGATGAAACACAGAAAATACATCGGGATTGAATACAATAGCCACCATTCGCACTTTCCTCCATGGGAGTAATGTCTCTAACAGTTTACCATTTGATCGTTCCCTGGAAGACCAGTAGTAGTTTCCGATGCACATCTGGAGGCATTCTGTAATCTGTGGACTATCAGCCTGTTGATGAAACACAGAAATTGCATCGGAATTGAATACAACAGTCGCCATGAGCACTTTTCTCAATGGGAGTAATGTCTCAAACAGTCTACGCTTTGATCGTACCCTGGAACACCAGTAGTAGTTTCCGATTCACTTCTGGAGGCATTCTGTAATCTGTGGACAATCAGAGTGTTGATGAAACACAGAAATTGCACCGCGAGTGAATACAACATTCACCATGGGCACTTACCTCCATGGGAGTAATTCTCAAACAGTCTACGCTTTGATCGCTCGCAGGAAGACCAGTAGTAGTTTCCGACGCACATCTTTAGGCATTCTGTAATCTGTGGACTGTCAGACTGTTGATGAAACACAGATATTGCAACGGGAGTGATTACTACAGTCACCATGCGCACTTTTCTCCGTGGGAGTAATTCTCAAACAGTCTACGCTTTGATCGTTCCCTGGAAGACCAGTAGTAGTTTCCGATGCACATCTGGAGGCATTCTGTAATCTGTGGTCCTTCAAAGTGTTGATGAAACACAGAAATTGCCTCGGTATTGAATACGACAGTCACCATGCGCACTTTCCTCCATGGGAGTAAATCTCTTACAGGCTACGCTTTGATCGTTCCCTGGAAGACCAGTAGCAGTTTCCGATGCACATCTGGAGGGATTCTGTAATCTGCGGACTATCACACTGTTGATGAAACACAGAAATTGCATCGGGATTGAATACAACAGTCACTATGCGCACTTTCCTCCATGCGAGTAATGTCTCAAGCAGTCTACGCTTTGATCGTTCCCTTGAAGACCAGTGGTAGTTTATGATGCACATCTGGAGGCATTCTGTAATCTGTGGACTATCAGAGTGTCGATGAAACACAGAAATTGCATCGGGATTGATTACAGTGGTCACCATGCGCACTTTCCTCCATGGGAGTAATGTCTCTAACAGACTACGCTTTGATCGTTCCCTTTGATACCAGTAGTAGTTTCCGATGCACATCTGGAGGCATTCTGTTATCTGTGGACTATCAGACTGTTGATGAAACACAGAAATTGCATCGGGATTGAATACAACAGTTACCATGCGCGCTTTCCTCAATGGGAGTAATGTCTCAAACAGTCTACGTTTTGATCGTTCCCAGGAAGACCAGTAGTGGTTTCTGATGCACATCTGGAGACAATCTGTAATCTGTAGACCTTCAAAGTGTTGATGAAACACAGAAATTGCATCGAGTTTGAATAAAACAGTCACCATGCGCACTTTCCTCCATGGGAGTAATGTCTCTAACAGTCTACGGTTTGATCATTCCCTGGAAGACCAGTAATAGTTTCCGATGCACATCTGGAGGCATTCTGTAATCTGTGGACTATCTGAGTGTTGATGAAACACAGAAAATACATCGGGATTGAATACAATAGCCACCATTCGCACTTTCCTCCATGGGAGTATTGTCTCTAAGAGTTTACCCTTTGATCGTTATCTGGAAGACCAGTAGTAGTTTCCGATGCACATCTGGAGGCATTCTGTAATCTGTGGTCCTTCAAAGTGTTGATGAAACAAAGAAATTGCATCGGGAGTGAATACAACAGTCTCCATCCGCGCTTTCCTCCATGGGAGTAAATCTCTTACAGGCTACGCTTTGATCGTTCCCTTGAAGACCAGTGGTAGTTTATGATGCACATCTGGAGGCATTCTGTAATCTGTGGACTATTAGAGTGTTGATGAAACACAGAAATTGCATCGGGATTGAATACAGTAGTCACCATGCGCACTTTCCTCCATGGGAGTAATGTCTCTAACAGACTACGCTTTGATCGTTCCCTTTGATACCAGTAGTAGTTTCCGATGCACATCTGGAGGCATTCTGTTATCTGTGGACTATCAGAGTGTTGATGAAACACAGAAATTGCATCGGGATTGATTACAACAGTTAGCGTCCGCACTTTCCTCCATGTTAGTAATGTCTCAAACAGTCTACGCTTTGATCGTTCCCTCGAAGTCCAGTAGTACTTTCCGATGCACATCTGGAGGCATTCTGTAATCTATGGACTATCAGACTGTTGATGAAACACAGAAATTGGATCGGGAGTGAATACAACAGTCACCATCCGCACTTTCCTCCATGGGAGTAATCCTCGAAAGGGCTACGTTTTGATCGTTCCCAGGAAGACCAGTAGTATTTTCCGATGCACATCTGGAGACAATCTGTAATATGTGGACCTTCAAAGTGTTGATGAAACACAGAAATTGCCTCGGGATTGAATACAACAGTCACCATGCGCACTTTCCTCCATGGGAGTAATATCTCAAAGAGTCTACGCTTTTGTTCGTTCCCTGGAAGACCAGTAGTAGTTTCCGATGCACATCTGGAGGCATTCTGTAATCAGTGGACTATCAGACTGTTGATGAAACACAGAAATTGCATCGGGATTGAATACAACAGTCACTATGCGCACTTTCCTCAATGGGAGTAATGTCTCAAGCAGTCTATGCTTTGACCGTTCCCTTGAAGACCAGTGGTAGTTTATGATGCACATCTGGAGGCATTCTGTAATCTGTGGACTATCAGAGTGTTGATGAAACACAGAAATTGCATCGGGATTGAATACAAGAGTCACCATGCGCACTTTCCTCCATGGGAGTAATTCTCAAACAGTCTACGCTTTGATCGCTCGCAGGAAGACCAGTAGTAGTTTCCGATGCACATCTGGAGGTATTCTGTAATCTGTGGACTATGAGAGTGTTGATGAAACACAGAAAATGCATCGGGATTGAATACAACTGTCTCCATGGACACTTTCCCACATGGGAGTAATGTCTCAAAGAGTTTACGTTTTGATTGTTCCCTGGAAGACCAGTAGTACCTTCCGCGCACATCTGGAGGCATTCTGTAATCTGTGGACTGTCAGACTGTTGATGAAACAGATATTGCAACGGGAATGAATACTACAGTCACCATGTGCACTTTTCTCCATGGGAGTAATTCTCAAACAGTCTACGCTTTGATCGTTCCCTGGAAGACCAGTAGTAGTTCCCGATGCACATGTTGAGGCATTCAGTAATCTGTGGTCCTTCAAAGTGTTAATGAAACACAGAAATTGCCTCGGTATTGAATACAACAGTCACCATGCGCACTTTCCTCCATGGGAGTAATGTCTGAAAGAGTCTACGCATTGATCGTTCCCTGGAAGACCAGTAGTAGTTTCCGATACTCATCTGGAGGCATTCTGTAATCTCTGGACCTTCAAAGTGTTGATGAAACACAGAAATTGCATCGGGAGTGAATACAACAGTCACCATCCGCGCATTCCTCCATGGGAGTAAATCTCTTACAGGCTACGCTTTGATCGTTTTCTGGAAGACCAGTAGTAGTTTACGATGCACATCTGGAGGGATTCTGTAATCTGCGGACTATCACACTGTTGATGAAACACAGAAATTGCATCGGGATTGAGTACAACAGTCACTATGCGCACTTTCCTCCATGGGAGTAATGTCTCTAACAGTCTACGATTTGATCATTCCCTGGAAGACCAGTAGTAGTTTCCGATGCACATCTGGAGGCATTCTGTAATCTGTGGACTATCAGAGTGTTGATGAAACACAGAAATTGCATCGGGATTGATTACAACAGTCAGCATCCGCACTTTCCTCCATGTTAGTAATGTCTCAAACAGTCTACGCTTTGATCGTTCCCTCGAAGTCCAGTAGTAGTTTCCGATGCACATCTGGAGGCATTCTGTAATCTGTGGACTATCAGACTGTTGATGAAACACAGAAATTGCATCGGGATTGAATAAAATAGCCACCATGCGCACTTTCCTCCTTGGGAGTAATGTCTCTAACAGTTTACACTTTGATCGTTCCCTGGAAGACCAGTAGAAGTTTCCGATGCACATCTGGAGGCATTCTGTAATCTGTGGACTATCAGAGTGTTGATGAAACACTAAAATTGCAACGGGATTGAATACAACAGTCACCATGCGCTCTTTCCTCCATGGTAGTAAATTCTCAAACTGTCTACGCTTTGATCGTTCCCTGGAAGACCAGTGTTAGTTTCCGATGCACATCTGGAGTCATTCTATAATCTGTGGACTATCAGACTGTTGATGAAACACATAAATTGCATCGGGAGTGAATACAACAGTCACCATGCGCTCTTTCCTCCATGGGAGTAATGTCTAAACAGTCTACGCTTTGATCGTTCCCTGGAAGACCAGTGTTAGTTTCCGATGCACATCTGGAGGCATTCTGTAATCTGTGGACTATCAGAGTGTTGATGAAACACAGAAATTGCATCGGGATTGAATACAATAGCCACCATGCGCACTTTCCTCCATGGGAGTAATGTCTCTAACAGTTTATCCTTTGATCGTTCCCTGGAAGACCAGTAGTAGTTTCCGATGCACTTCTGGGGGCATTCTGTAATCTGTGGACTATCAGAGTGTTGATGAAACACTAAAATTGCAACGGGATTGAATACAAAAGTCACCATGCGCTCTTTACTCCATGGGAGTAATGTCTCTAACAGTCTACGATTTGATCGTTCCCTAGAAGTCCAGTAGTAGTTTCCGATGCACATCTTAAGGCATTCTGTAATCTGTGGACTATCAGACTGTTGATGAAACACAGAAATTGCATCGGGAGTGAATACAACAGTCACCATGCGCTCTTTCCTCCATGGGAGTAATGTCTCAAACAGTCTACGCTTTGATCGTTCCCTGGAAGACCAGTGTTAGTTTCCGATGCACATCTGGAGGCATTCTGTAAGCTGTGGACTATCAGAGTGTTGATGAAGCACAGAAATTGCATCGGGATTCAATACAATAGAAACCATGCGCACTTTCCTCCATGGGAGTAATGTCTCTAACAGTTTACCCTTTGTTCGTTCCCTGGAAGACCAGTAGTAGTTTCCGATGCACTTCTGGAGGCATTCTGTAATCTGTGGACTATCAGAGTGTTGATGAAACACAGAAATTGCATCGGGATTGAATAAAAGAGTCACCATGCGCACTTTCCTAGATGGGAGGAATGTCTCAAAAACTCTACGCTTTGATCGTTCCCTTGAAGACAAGTAGTAGTTACTGATGCACATCTGGAGGAATTCTGTAATCTGGGGACCTTCAAAGTGTTGATGAAACACAGAAATTGCATCGTGACTGATCACAACAGTCACCATCGGCACTTTCCTCCATGTTAGTAATGTCTCAAACAATCTACGCTTTGATCGTTCAGTGGAAGACCAGTAGTAGTTACCGATGCACATCTGGAGGCATTTTGTAATCTGTGGACTATCACAGTGCTGATGAAACACAGAAATTGCATCGGGATTGAATACAACAGTCACCAGGCGCACTTTATTCCATGGGAGCAATGTCTCAAACAATCTACGCTTTGATCGTTCCCTGGAAGACCAGTAGTAGTTTCCGAAGCACATCTGGAGGCATTCTGTAATCTGTGGACCTTCAAAGTGTTGATGAAACACAGAAATTGCATCGGAATTATTACAACAGTCAGCATCCGCACTTTCCTCCATGTTAGTAATATCTCAAACAGTCTACGCTTTGATCGTCCCCTCGAAGTCCAGTAGTAGTTTCCGATGCACATCTGGAGGCATTCTGTAATCTCTGGACCTTCAAAGTGTTGATCAAACACAGAAATTGCATCGGGAGTGAATACAACAGTCACCATCCGCGCTTTCCTCAATGGTAGTAAATCTCTTACAGGCTACGCTTTGATCGTTCCGTGGAAGACCAGTAGTAGTTTCCGATGCACATCTGGAGGGATTCTGTAATCTGCGGACTATCACACTGTGATGAAACACAGAAATTGCATCGGGATTGAATACAACAGTCACTATGCGCACTTTCCCCCATGGGAGTAATGTCTCAAGCAGTCTACGCTTTGATCGTTCCCTTGAAGACCAGTGGTAGTTTATGATGCACATCTGGAGGCGTTCTGTAATCTGTGGACTATCAGACTGTTGATGAAACACAGAAATCGCATCGGGATTGAATAAAATAGCCACCATGCGCACTTTCCTCCATGGGAGTAATGTCGCTAACAGTTTACACTTTGATCGTTCCCTGGAAGACCAGTAGTAGTTTCCGATGCACATCTGGAGGCATTCTGTAATCTGTGGACTATCAGAATGTTGATGAAACACTAAAATTGCAACGGGATTGAATACAACAGTCACCATGCGCTCTTTCCTCCATTGGAGTAATGTCTTAAACTGACTACGCTTTGATCGTTCCCTGGAAGACCAGTGTTAGTTTCCGATGCACATCTGGAGGCATTCTGTAATCTGTGGACTATCAGAGTGATGATGAAACACAGAAATTGCATCGGGATTGAATACAATAGCCACCATGCGCACTTTCCTCCATGGGAGTAATGTCTCTAAGTGTTTACCCTTTGATCGTTCCCTGGAAGACCAGTAGTAGTTTCCGATGCACTTCTGGAGGCATTCTGTAATCTGTGGACTATCAGAGTGTTGATGAAACACTAAAATTGCAACGGGATTGAATACAAAAGTCACCATGCGCTCTTTCCTCCATGGGAGTAATGTCTCAAAAAGTCTACGATTTGATCGTTCCCTAGAAGTCCAGTAGTAGTTTCCGATGCATATCTGGAGGCATTCTGTATTCTGTGGATTATCAGAGTGTTGATGAAACACAGAAATTGCACCAGGATTGAATACAACAGTCACCTTGCGCACTTTCCTCCATGGAAGTAATGTCTCAAACAGTCTACGCTTTGATCGTTCCCTGGAAGACCAGTAGTAGTTTCCGAGGCACATCTCGAGGCATTCTGTAATCTGTTTACCTTCAAAGTGTAGGTGAAACACAGAAATCGCCTCGGTATTGAATACAACAGTCACCATGCGCACTTTCTCCCATGGGAGTAATGTCAGAAACAGTCTACGCTTTGATCGTTCCCTGGAAGACTAGCAGTAGTTTCAGATGCACATCTGGAGGCATTCTGTAATCTGTGGACTCTCACAGTGTTGATGAAACACAGAAATTGCATCGGGATTGAATGCAACAGTCACCATGCGCACTTTCCTCCATGGGAGCAATGTCTCAAACAATCTACGCTTTGATCGTTCCGTGGAAGACCAGTAGTAGTTTACGATGCACATCTGGAGGTATTCTGTAATCTGTGGACTATCAGAGTGTTGATGAAACACAGAAAATGCATGGGGATTGAATACAACTGTCTCCATAGGCTCTTTCCTCCATGGGAGTAATGTCTCAAAGAGTTTACGCATTGATCGTTCCCTGGAATACCAGTAGTAGCTTCCGTTGCACATCTTGAGGTATTCTGTAATCTGTGGACTATCAGAGTGTTGATGAAACACAGAAATTGCATCGGGATTGAATACAATAGCCACCATGCGCACTTTCCTCCATGGGAGTAATGTCTCTAACAGTTTACCCTTTGATCGTTCCCTGGAATACCAGTAGTAGTTTCTGATGCACATCTGGAGGCATTCTGTAATCTGTGGACTATCAGAGTGTTGATGAAACACTAAAATTGAAACGGGATTGGATACAACAGTCACCCTGCACTCTTTCCTCCATGGGAGTATGGTCTCAAACAGTCTACGCTTTGATCGTTCCCTGGAAAACCAGTGTCAGTTTCCGATGCACATCTGGAGGCATTCTGTAATCTGTGGACTATCAGAGTGTTGATGAAACACAAAAATGGCATCGGGATTGAATACAATAGCCACCAAGCGCACTTTCGTCCATGGCAGTAATGTCTCTAACAGTTTACCCTGTGATCGTTCCCTGGAAGACCAGTAGAAGTTTCCGAGGCACATCGGGAGGCATTCTGTAATCTGTGGACTATCAGAGTGTTGATGAAACACTAAAATTGCAACGGGATTGAATACAACAGTCACCATGCGCTCTTTCCTCCATGGGAGTAATGTCTCAAACAGTCTACGCTTTGATCGTTCCCTAGAAGTCCAGTAGTAGTTTCCGATGCACTTCTGGAGGCATTCTGTAATCTGTGGACTATCAGACAGTTGATGAAACACAGAAATTGCATCGGGAGTAAATACAACAGTCACCATGCACACTTCACTAAATGGGAGTAATGTCTCAAACAGTATACGCTTTGATCGTTCGCAGGAAGACCAGTAGTAGTTTCCGATGCACATCTGGAGGTATTCTGTAATCTGTGGACTATCAGAGTGTTGATGAAACACAGAATATGCATCGGGATTGAATACAACAGTCTCCATGGGCAATTCCCTCCATGGGAGTAATGTCTCAAAGAGTTTACGCTTTGATCGTTCCCTGGAAGACCAGTAGTAGCTTCCGATGCTCATCTGGAGGCATTCTGTAATCTTTGGACGTTCAAAGTGTGGATGAAACACAGAAATTGCATCGCGAGTGAATACAACAGTCACCATCCGCATATAACTCCATGGGAGTAAATCTCAAACAGGCAACGCTTTGATCGTTCCCTGGAAGACCAGTAAAAGTTCCCGATGCACATCTGGAGGCATTCTGTAATCTGTGGACAATCACAGTGTTGATGAAACACAGAAATTGCATCGGGATTGAATACAACAGTCACCAGGCGCACTTTATTCCATGGGAGCAATGTCTCAAACAATCTACGCTTTGATCGTTCCCTGGAAGACCAGTAGTAGTTTCCGATGCACATCTGGAAGCATTCTGTAATCTGTGGACCTTCAAAGGGTTGATGAAACATAGAAATTGCATCGGGATTGATTACAACAGTTAGCATCCGCACCTTCCTCCATGTTAGTAATGTCTCAAACAGTCTAGGCTTTGATCGTTCCCTCGAAGTCCAGTAGTAGTTTCCGATGCACATCTGGAGGCATTCTGTAATCTGTGGACTATCAGACTGTTGATGAAACACAGAAATTGCATCGGGAGTGAATACAACAGTCACCACCCGCACTTTCCTCCATGGGAGTAATTCTCAAAAGGGCTACGTTTTGATCGTTCCCAGGAAGACCAGTAGTATTTACCGATGCACATCTTTAAACAATCTGTAATCTGTGGACCTTCAAAGTGTTGATGAATCACACAAATTGTCTCGGGATTGAATACAAGAGTCACCATGCGCACTTTCCTCCATGGGAGTAATATCTCAAAGAGCCTACGCTTTTGTTCGTTCCCTGGAAGACCAGTAGTAGTTACCGAAGCACATTTGGAGGCATTCTGTAATCTGTGGACTATCAGAGTGTTGATGATACACAGAAATTGCATCGGGTTTGAATAAAACAGTCACCATGCGCACATTCCTCCATGGGAGTAATGTCTCTAACAGTCTACGTTTTGATCATTCCCTGGAAGACCAGTAGTAGTTCCCGATGCTCATCTGGAGGCAATCTGTAATCTGTGGAATATCTGAGTGTTGATGAAACACAGAAATTGCATCGGGATTAAATACAAGAGTCACCATGCGCACTTTCCTCCATGGGAGGAATGTCTCAAACAGTCTACGCTTTGATCGTTCCCTTGAAGATCAGTATTAGTTACCGATGCACAACTGGAGGCATTCTGTAAACTGTGGACTATCAGACTGTTGATGAAACACAAAAATTGCATCGGAACTGAATACAACAGTTACCATGCGCACTTTTCTCCATGGGAGTAATGTCTCAAACAGTCTACGCTTTGATCGTTCCCTGGAAGACCAGTAGTGGTTTCCGATTCACATCTGGTGGCATTCTGTAATCTGTGGAATATCAGAGTGTTGATGAAACAAAGAAATTGCATCGGGAGTGAATACAACACTCACCATGGGCACTTCCCTCCATGGGAGCAATGTCTCAAACCATCTACGCTTTGATCGTTCCCTGGAAGACCAGTAGTAATTTCCGATGCACATCTGGAGGCATTCTGTATTCTGTGGACCTTCAATGTGTTGATGAAACACAGAAATTGCATCGGGATTGAATACAACAGTCACCATCCGCACTTTCCTCCATGTTAGTAATGTCTCAAACAGTCTACTCTTTGATCGTTACCTAGAAGTCCAGTAGTAGTTTCCGATGCACATCTGGAGGCATTCTGTAATCTGTGGACTATCTGAGTGTTGATGACACACAGAAATTGAATCGGGAGTGAATACAACAGACACCATGGGCACTTCCCTCCATGGGAGTAATGTCTCAAACAGTCTACGCTTTGATCATTCGCAGGAAGACCAGTAGTAGTTTCCGATGCACATCTGGAGATATTCTGTAATCTGTGGACTATCGGAGTGTTGATGAAACACACAAAATGCATGGGGATTGAATACAACAGTCACCATGCGCACTTTCCTCCATGGGAGTAATGTCACAAAGAGTTTACGCATTGATCGTTCCCTGGAAGACCAGTAGTAGCTTCCGTTGCACGTCTGGAGGCATTCTATAATCTGTGGACTATCAGAGTGTTGATGAAACACAGAAATTGCATCGGGATTGAATAAAATAGCCACCATGCGCACTTTCCTCCATGGCAGTAATGTCTCTAACAGTTTACACTTTGATAGTTCCCTGGAAGACCAGTGTTAGTTTCCGATGAACATCTGGAGGCATTCTGTAATCTGTCTACTATCAGAGTGTTGATGAAACACAGAAATTGCATCGGGATTGAATACAATAGCCACCATGCGCACTTTCCTCCGTGGGAGTAATGTCTCTAACAGTTTACCCTTTGATCGTTCCCTGGAAGACAAGTAGTAGTTTCCGATGCACATCTGGAGGCATTCTGTAATCTGTGGACTATCAGAGTGTTGATGAAACACTAAAATTGAAACGGGATTGAATACAACAATCACCCTGCACTCTTTCCTCCATGGGAGTAATGTCTCAAACAGTATACGCTTTAATCGTTCCCTGGAAAACCAGTGCTAGTTTCCGATGCACATCTGGAGGCATTCTGTAATCTGTGGACTATCAGAGTGTTGATGAAACACAAAAATGGCATCGGAATTGAATACAATAGCCACCATGCGTACTTTCGTTCATGGCAGTAATGTCTCTAACAGTTTACCCTGTGATCGTTCCCTGGAAGACCAGTAGAAGTTTCCGAGGCACATCTGGAGGCATTCTGTAATCTGTGGACTATCAGAGTGTTGATGAAACACTAAAATTGCAACGGGATTGAATACAACAGTCACCATGCGCTCTTTCCTCCATGGGAGTAATGTCTCAAACAGTCTACGCTTTGATCGTTCCCTAGAAGTCCAGTAGTAGTTTCCGATGCACTTCTGGAGGCATTCTGTAATCTGTGGACTATCAGACAGTTGATAAAACACAGAAATTGCATCGGGAGTAAATACAACAGTCACCATGCACACTTCACTCCATGGGAGTAATGTCTCAAACAGTCTACGCTTTGATCGTTCGCAGCAAGACCAGTAGTAGTTTCCGATGCACATCTGGAGGTATTCTGTAATCTGTGGACTATCAGAGTGTTGATGAAACACAGAATATGCATCGGGATTGAATACAACAGTCTCCATGGGCAATTCCCTCCATGGGAGTAATGTCTCAAAGAGTTTACGCTTTGATCGTTCCCTGGAAGACCAGTAGTAGCTTCCGATGCTCATCTGGAGGCATTCTGTAATCTTTGGACCTTCAAAGTGTGGATGAAACACAGAAATAGCATCGGGATTGAATACAACAGTCACCATCCGCACTTTTCTCCATGTTAGTAATGTCTCAAACAGTCTACGATTTGATCGTTCCCTAAAAGTCCAGTAATAGTTTCCGATGCACATCTGGAGGCATTCTGTAATCTGTGGACAATCACAGTGTTGATGAAACACAGAAATTGCATCGGGATTGAATACAACAGTCACCAGGCGCACTTTATTCCATGGGAGCAATGTCTCAAACAATCTACGCTTTGATCGTTCCCTGGAAGACCAGTAGTAGTTTCCGATGCACATCTTCAGACAATCTGTAATCTGTGGACCTTCAAAGTGGTGATGAAATACACAAATTGCCTCGGGATTGAATACAACAGTCACCATGCGCACTTTCCTCCATGGGAGTAATATCTCAAAGAACCTACGCTTTTGTTCGTTCCCTGGAAGACCAGTAGTAGTTACCGAAGCACATTTGGAGGCATTCTGTAATCTGTGGACTATCAGAGTGTTGATGAAACACAGAAATTGCATCGGGTTTGAATAAAACAGTCACCATGCGCACATTCCTCCATGGGAGTAATGTCTCTAACAGTCTACGTTTTGATCATTCCCTGGAAGACCAGTTGTAGTTCCCGATGCTCATCTGGAGGCATTCTGTAATCTGTGGAATATCTGAGTGTTGATGAAACACAGAAATTGCATCGGGATTGAATACAAGAGTCACCACGCGCACTTTCCTCCATGGGAGGAATGTCTCAAACAGTCTACGCTTTGATCGTTCCCTTGAAGATCAGTATTAGTTACCGATGCACATCTGGAGGCATTCTGTAATCTGTGGACTATCAGACTGTTGATGAAACACAAAAATTGCATCGGAATTGAATACAACAGTTACCATGCGCACTTTTCTCCATGGGAGTAATGTCTCAAACAGTCTACGCTTTGATCGTTCCCTGGAAGACCAGTAGTGGTTTCCGATTCACATCTGGTGGCATTCTGTAATCTGTGGAATATCAGAGTGTTGATGAAACAAAGAAATTGCATCGGGAGTGAATACAACACTCACCATGGGCACTTTACTCCATGGGAGCAATGTCTCAAACCATCTACGCTTTGATCGTTCCCTGGAAGACCAGTAGTAGTTTCCGATGGACATCTGGAGGCATTCTCTATTCTGTGGACCTTCGATGTGTTGATGAAACACAGAAATTGCATCGGGATTGAATACAACAGTCACCATCCGCACTTTCCTCCATGTTAGTAATGTCTCAAACAGTCTACTCTTTGATCGTTCCCTAGAAGTCCAGTAGTAGTTTCCGATGCACATCTGGAGGCATTCTGTAATCTGTGGACTATCTGAGTGTTGATGAAACACAGAAATTGCATCGGGAGTGAATACAACAGACACCATGGGCACTTCCCTCCATGGGAGTAATGTCTCAAACAGTCTACGCTTTGATCGTTCGCAGGAAGACCAGTAGTAGTTTCCGATGCACATCTGGAGATATTCTGTAATCTGTGGACTACCGGAGTGTTGATGAAACACACAAAATGCATGGGGATTGAATACAACTGTCTCCATGGGCACTTTCCTCCATGGGAGTAATGTCACAAAGAGTTTACGCATTGATCGTTCCCTGGAAGACCAGTAGTAGCTTCCGATGCACGTCTGGAGGCATTCTATAATCTGTGGACTATCAGAGTGTTGATGAAACACAGAAATTGCATCGGGATTGAATAAAATAGCCACCATGCGCACTTTCCTCCATGGCAGTAATGTCTCTAACAGTTTACACTTTGATCGTTCCCTGGACGACCAGTAGTAGTTTCCGATGCACATCTGGAGGCATTCTGTAATCTGAGGATTATCAGACTGTTGATGAAACACTAAAATTGCAACGGGATTGAATACAACAGTCACCATGCACTCTTTCCTCCCTGGGAGTAATGTCTCAAACAGTCTACGCTTTGATCGTTCCCTGGAAGACCAGTGTTAGTTTCCGATGAACATCTGGAGGCATTCTGTAATCTGTCTACTATCAGAGTGTTGATTAAACACAGAAATTGAATCGGGATTGAATACAATAGTCACCATGCGCACTTTCCTCCGTGGGAGTAATGTCTCCAACAGTTTACCCTTTGATCGTTCCCTGGAAGACCAGTAGTAGTTTCCGATGCACATCTGGAGGCATTCTGTAATCTGTGGACAATCAGACTGTTGATGAAACACAAAAATTGCATCGGGAGTGAATACAACAGTCAACATGCACACTTCCCTCAATGGGAGTAATGTCTCAAACAGTCTACGCTTTGATCGTTCGCAGGAAGACCAGTAGTAGTTTCCGATGCATATCTGGAGGTATTCTGTAATCTGTGGACTATCAGAGTGTTGATGAAACACAGAATATGTATCGGGATTGAATACAACAGTGTCCATGGGCACTTCCCTCCATGGGAGTAATGTCTCAAAGAGTTTACGCTTTGATCGTTCCCTGAAGACCAGTAGTAGCTTCCGATGCACATCTGGAGGCATTCTGTATTCTGTGGACTATCAGAGTGTTGATGAAACACAGAAATTTCACCGGGATTGAATACATCAGTCACCATGCGCACTTTCCTCCATGGAAGTAATTCTCAAACAGTCTACGCTTTGATCGTTCCCTGGAAGACCAGTAGTAGTTTCCGATCACATCTGGAGGCATTCTGTAATCTGTTTACCTTCAAAGTGTAGTTGAAACACCGAAATCGATTCGGTATTGAATACAACAGTCACCATGCGCACTTTCTCCCATGGGAGTAATGTCTGAAACAGTCTACGCTTTGATCGTTCCCTGGAAGACCAGCAGTAGTTTCCGATGCACATCTGGAGGCATTCTGTAATCTGTGGACTATCACAGTGTTGATGAAACACAGAAATTGCATCTTGATTGAATACAACAGTCACCATGCGCACTTTCCTCCATGGGAGCAATGTCTCAAACAATCTACGCTTTTATCGTTCCGTGGAAGACCAGTAGTAGTTTCCGATGCACATCTGGAGGTATTCTGTAATCTGTGGACTATCAGAGTGTTGATGAAACACAGAAAATGCATGGGGATTGTATACAACTGTCTCCATAGGCACTTTCCTCCATGCAAGTAATGTCTCAAAGGGGTTACGCATTGATCGTTCCCTGGAAGACCAGTAGTAGCTTCCGTTGCACGTCTGGAGCCATTCTGTGATCTGTAGGCTATCAGAGTGTTGATGAAACACGGAAATTGCATCGGGATTGAATACAATAGCCACCATGCGCACTTTCCTCCATGGGAGTAATGTCTCTAACAGTTTACCCTTTGATCGTTCCCTGGAATACCAGTAGTAGTTTCCGATGCACATCTGGAGGCATTCTGTAATCTGTGGACTATCAGAGTGTTGATGAAACACAAAAATGGCATCGGAATTGAATACAATAGCCACCATGCGCACTTTCGTTCATGGCAGTAATGTCTCTAACAGTTTACCCTGTGATCGTTCCCTGGAAGACCAGTAGAAGTTTCTGAGGCACATCTGGAGGCATTCTGTAATCTGTGGACTATCAGAGTGTTGATGAAACACTAAAATTGCAACGGGATTGAATACAACAGTCACCATGCGCTCTTTCCTCCATGGGAGTAATGTCTCAAACAGTCTACGCTTTGATCGTTCCCTAGGAGTCCAGTAGTAGTTTCCGATGCACTTCTGGAGGCATTCTGTAATCTGTGGACTATCAGACAGTTGATAAAACACAGAAATTGCATCGGGAGTAAATACAACAGTCACCATGCACACTTCACTCCATGGGAGTAATGTCTCAAACAGTCTACGCTTTGATCGTTCGCAGCAAGACCAGTAGTAGTTTCCGATGCACATCTGGAGGTATTCTGTAATCTGTCGACTATCAGAGTGTTGATGAAACACAGAATATGCATCGGGATTGAATACAACAGTCTCCATGGGCAATTCCCTCCATGGGAGTAATGTCTCAAAGAGTTTACGTTTTGATCGTTCCCTGGAAGACCAGTAGTAGCTTCCGATGCTCATCTGGAGGCATTCTGTAATCTTTGGACCTTCAAAGTGTGGATGAAACACAGAAATAGCATCGGGATTGAATACAACAGTCACCATCCGCACTTTTCTCCATGTTAGTAATGTCTCAAACAGTCTACGATTTGATCGTTCCCTAAAAGTCCAGTAGTAGTTTCCGATGCACATCTGGAGGCATTCTGTAATCTGTGGACAATCACAGTGTTGATGAAACACAGAAATTGCATCGGGATTGAATAAAACAGTCACCAGGCGCACTTTATTCCATGGGAGCAATGTCTCAAACAATCTACGCTTTGATCGTTCCCTGGAAGACCAGTAGTAGTTTCCGATGCACATCTTCAGACAATCTGTAATCTGTGGACCTTCAAAGTGGTGATGAAATACACAAATTGCCTCGGGATTGAATACAACAGTCACCATGCGCACTTTCCTCCATGGGAGTAATATCTCAAAGAACCTACGCTTTTGTTCGTTCCCTGGAAGACCAGTAGTAGTTACCGAAGCACATTTGGAGGCATTCTCTAATCTGTGGACTATCAGAGTGTTGATGAAACACAGAAATTGCATCGGGTTTGAATAAAACAGTCACCATGCGCACATTCCTCCATGGGAGTAATGTCTCTAACAGTCTACGTTTTGATCATTACCTGGAAGACCAGTTGTAGTTCCCGATGCTCATCTGGAGGCATTCTGTAATCTGTGGAATATCTGAGTGTTGATGAAACACAGAAATTGCATCGGGATTGAATACAAGAGTCACCATGCGCACTTTCCTCCATGGGAGGAATGTCTCAAACAGTCTACGCTTTGATCGTTCCCATGAAGATCAGTATTAGTTACCGATGCACATCTGGAGGCATTCTGTAATCTGTGGACTATCAGACTGTTGATGAAACACAAAAATTGCATCGGAATTGAATACAACAGTTACCATGCGCACTTTTCTCCATGGGAGTAATGTCTCAAACAGTCTACGCTTTGATCGTTCCCTGGAAGACTAGTAGTGGTTTCCGATTCACATCTGGTGGCATTCTGTAATCTGTGGAATATCAGAGTGTTTATGAAACAAAGAAATTGCATCGGGAGTGAATACAACACTTACCATGGGCACTTTACTCCATGGGAGCAATGTCTCAAACCATCTACGCTTTGATCGTTCCCTGGAAGACCAGTAGTAGTTTCCGATGGACATCTGGAGGCATTCTCTATTCTGTGGACCTTCGATGTGTTGATGAAACACAGAAATTGCATCGGGATTGAATACAACAGTCACCATCCGCACTTTCCTCCATGTTAGTAATGTCTCAAACAGTCTACTCTTTGATCGTTCCCTAGAAGTCCAGTAGTAGTTTCCGATGCACATCTGGAGGCATTCTGTAATCTGTGGACTATCTGAGTGTTGATGAAACACAGAAATTGCATCGGGAGTGAATACAACAGACACCATGGGCACTTCCCTCCATGGGAGTAATGTCTCAAACAGTCTACGCTTTGATCGTTCGCAGGAAGACCAGTAGTAGTTTCCGATGCACATCTGGAGATATTCTGTAATCTGTGGACTATCGGAGTGTTGATGAAACACACAAAATGCATGGGGATTGAATACAACTGTCTCCATGGGCACTTTCCTCCATGGGAGTAATGTCACAAAGAGTTTACGCATTGATCGTTCCCTGGAAGACCAGTGGTAGCTTCCGATGCACGTCTGGAGGCATTCTATAATCTGTGGACTATCAGAGTGTTGATGAAACACAGAAATTGCATCGGGATTGAATAAAATAGCCACCATGCGCACTTTCCTCCATGGCAGTAATGTCTCTAACAGTTTACACTTTGATCGTTCCCTGGACGACCAGTAGTAGTTTCCGATGCACATCTGGAGGCATTCTGTAAACTGTGGATTATCAGACTGTTGATGAAACACTAAAATTGCAACGGGATTGAATACAACAGTCACCATGCACTCTTTCCTCCCTGGGAGTAACGTCTCAAACAGTCTACGCTTTGATCGTTCCCTGGAAGACCAGTGTTAGTTTCCGATGAACATCTGGAGGCATTCTGTAATCTGTCTACTATCAGAGTGTTGATTAAACACAGAAATTGCATCGGGATTGAATACAATAGTCACCATGCGCACTTTCCTCCGTGGGAGTAATGTCTCCAACAGTTTACCCTTTGATCGTTCCCTGGAAGACCAGTAGTAGTTTCCGATGCACATCTGGAGGCATTCTGTAATCTGTGGACAATCAGACTGTTGATGAAACACAAAAATTGCATCGGGAGTGAATACAACAGTCAACATGCACACTTCCCTCAATGGGAGTAATGTCTCAAACAGTCTACGCTTTGATCGTTCGCAGGAAGACCAGTAGTAGTTTCCGATGCATATCTGGAGGTATTCTGTAATCTGTGGACTATCAGAGTGTTGATGAAACACGGAATATGCATCGGGATTGAATACAACAGTGTCCATGGGCACTTCCCTCCATGGGAGTAATGTCTCAAAGAGTTTACGCTTTGATCGTTCCCTGAAGACCAGTAGTAGCTTCCGATGCACATCTGGAGGCATTCTGTATTCTGTGGGCTATCAGAGTGTTGATGAAACACAGAAATTTCACCGGGATTGAATACATCAGTCACCATGCGCACTTTCCTCCATGGAAGTAATTCTCAAACAGTCTACGCTTTGATCGTTCCCTGGAAGACCAGTAGTAGTTTCCGATCACATCTGGAGGCATTCTGTAATCTGTTTACCTTCAAAGTGTAGTTGAAACACCGAAATCGATTCGGTATTGAATACAACAGTCACCATGCGCACTTTCTCCCATGGGAGTAATGTCTGAAACAGTCTACGCTTTTATCGTTCCCTGGAAGACCAGCAGTAGTTTCCGATGCACATCTGGAGGCATTCTGTAATCTGTGGACTATCACAGTGTTGATGAAACACAGAAATTGCATCTTGATTGAATACAACAGTCACCATGCGCACTTTCCTCCATGGGAGCAATGTCTCAAACAATCTACGCTTTTATCGTGCCGTGGAAGACCAGTAGTAGTTTCCGATGCACATCTGGAGGTATTCTGTAATCTGTGGACTATCAGAGTGTTGATGAAACACAGAAAATGCATGGGGATTGTATACAACTGTCTCCATAGGCACTTTCCTCCATGCAAGTAATGTCTCAAAGGGGTTACGCATTGATCGTTCCCTGGAAGACCAGTAGTAGCTTCCGTTGCACGTCTGGAGCCATTCTGTGATCTGTAGGCTATCAGAGTGTTGATGAAACACGGAAATTGCATCGGGATTGAATACAATAGCCACCATGCGCACTTTCCTCCATGGGAGTAATGTCTCTAACAGTTTACCCTTTGATCGTTCCCTGGAATACCAGTAGTAGTTTCCGATGCACATCTGGAGGCATTCTGTAATCTGTGGACTATCAGAGTGTTGATGAAACACTAAAATTGCAACGGGATTGAATACAACAGTCACCCTGCACTCTTTCCTCCATGGGAGTAATGTCTCAAACAGTCTACGCTTTGATCGTTCCCTAGAAGTCCAGTAGTAGTTTCCGATGCACTTCTGGAGTCATTCTGTAATCTGTGGACTATCAGACAGTTGATGAAACACAGAAATTGCATCGGGAGTAAATACAACAGTCACCATCCGCACTTTTCTCCATGGGAGTAAATCTCAAACAGGCTACGCTTTGATCGTTCCCTGTAAGACCAGTAGTAGTTTCCGATGCACATCCGGAGGAATTCTGTAATCTGGGGACCTTCAAAGTGTTGATGAAACACAGAAATTGCATCGGGATTGATTACAACAGTCACCATCGGCACTTTCCTCTATGTTAGTAATGTCTCAAACAATCTACGCTTTGATCGTTAAGTGGAAGACCAGTAGTAGTTACCGATGCACATCTGGAGGCATTCTGTAATCTGTGGAATATCACAGTGTTTATGAAACACAGAAATAGCATCGGGATTGAATACAACAGTCACCATGCGCACTGTATTCCATGGGAGCAATGTCTCAAACAATCTACGCTTTGATCGTTCGCTGGAAGACCAGTAGTAGTTTCCGATGCACATCTGGAGGCATTCTGTAATCTGTGGACCTTCAAAGTGTTGATGAAACACAGAAATTGCATACGGATTGATTCCAACAGTCAGCATCCGCACTTTCCTCCATGGGAGTAATTCTCAAAAGGGCTACGTTTTGATCGTTCCCAGGAAGACCAGTAGTATTTTCTGATGCACATCTGGAGACAATCTGTATTCTGTGGACCTTCAAAGTGTTAATGAAACACAGAAATTGCCTCGGGATTGAATGCAACAGTCACCATGCGCACTTTCCTCCATGGGAGTAATATCTCAAAGAGTCTACGCTTTTGTTCGTTCCCTGGAAGAGCAGTAGTGGTTACCGAAGTACATTTGGAGGCATTCTGTAATATGTGGACTATCAGAGTGTTGATGAAACAGAGAAATTGCATTGGGTTTGAATAAAACAGTCACCATGCGCACTTTCCTCCATGGGAGTAATATCTTTAACAGTCTACGTTTTGATCATTCCCTGGAGGACCAGTAGTAGTTCCCGATGCTCACCTGGAGGCATTCTGTTATCTGTGGAATATCTGAGTGTTGATGAAATTCAGAAACTGCATCGGGATTGAATACAAGAGTCACCATGCGCACTTTCCTCCATGGGAGGAATGTGTCAAACAGTCTACGGTTTGATCGTTCCATAGAAGTCCAGTAGTAGTTTCCGATGAACATCTGGAGGCATTCTGTAATCTGTGGACTATCAGACTGTTGATGAAACAAAGAAATTGCATCGGGATTGAATACAACAGATACCATGCGCACTTTCTTCCATGGGAGTAATTCTCAAACAGTCTACGTTTGGATCGTTCCCAGAAAGACCAGTAGTAGTTTCCGATGCACATCTGGAGACAATCTGTAATCTGTGGACCTCCAAAGTGTTGATGAAACACAGAAATTGCCTCGGGATTGAATACAACAGTCACCATGCGCACTTTCCTCCATGGGAGGAAAGTCTCAAACAGTCTACGCTTTGATCGTTCCCTTGAAGATCAGTATTAGTTACCGATGCACATCTGTAGGCATTCTGTAATCTGTGGACTATCAGAGTGTTGATGAAATACAGAAATTACATCGGGATTGAATACAACAGTCACCATGCGCACTTTCCTCCTTGGGAGCAATGTCTCAAACAGTCTACGGTTTGATCGTTCCCTAGAAGTCCAGTAGTAGTTTCCGATGAACATCTGGAGGCATTCTGTAATCTGTGGACTATCAGACTGTTGATGAAACGAAGAAATTGCATCGGGATTGTATACAACAGTCACCATGCGCACTTTCCTCCATGGGAATAATTCTCAAACAGTCTACGTTTGGATCGTTCCCAGGAAGACCAGTAGTAGTTTCCGATGCACATCTGGAGACAATCTGTAATCTGTGGACCTCCAAAGTGTTGATGAAACACAGAAATTGCCTCGGGATTGAATACAACAGTCACCATGCGCACTTTCCTCCATGGGAGTAATGTCTCAAAGAGTCTACGATATGATCGTTCCCTGGAAGACCAGTAGTAGTTTCCGATTCACACCTGGAGGCATTCTGTAATCTGTGGACTATCTCAGTGTTGATGAAACACAGAAATTGCATCGGGAGTGAATACAACAGACACCATGGGCACTTCCCTCCATGTGAGTAATGTCTCAAACAGTCTACGCTTTGATCGTTCGCAGGAAGACCAGTAGTAGTTTCCGATGCACATCTGGAGGTATTCTGTAATCTGTGGACTATCAGAGTGTTGATGAAACACACAAAATGCATGGGGATTGAATACAACTGTCTCCATTTGCACTTTCCTCCATGGGAGAAATGTCACAAAGAGTTTACGTATTGATCGTTCCCTGGAAGACCAGTAGTAGATTCCGTTGCACGTCTGGAGGCATTCTTTAATCTGTGGACCATCAGAGTGTTGATGACACACAGAAATTGCATCGGGATTGAAAAAAATAGCCACCATGCGCACTTTCCTCCATGGGAGTAATGTCTCTAACAGTTTACACTTTGATGGTTCCCTGGAAGTCCAGTAGTAGTTTCGGATGCAAATCTGGAGGCATTCTGTAATCTGTGGACTATCTGAGTGTTGATGAAACACAGAAATTGCATCGGGAGTGAATACAACAGGCACCATGGGCACTTCCCTCCATGTGAGTAATGTCTCAAACAGTCTACGCTTTGATCGTTCGCAGGAAGACCAGTAGTAGTTTCCGATGCACATCTGGAGGTATTTTGTAATCTGTGGACTATCAGAGTGTTGATGAAACACACAAAATGCATGGGGATTGAATACAACTGTCTCCATTTGCACTTTCCTCCATGGGAGTAATGTCACAAAGAGTTTACGCATTGATCGTTCTATGGAAGACCAGTAGTAGCTTCCGCTGCACGTCTGGAGGCATTCTATAATCTGTGGACTATCAGAGTGTTCATGAAACACAGAAATTGCATCGGGATTGAATAAAATAGCCACCATGCGCACTTTCCTCCATGGGAGTAATGTCTCTAACAGTTTACACTTTGATGGTTCCCTGGAAGACCAGTAGTAGTTTCGGATGCAAATCTGGAGGCATTCTGTAATCTGTGGACTATCAGAGTGTTGATGAAACACTAAAATTGCAACGGGATTGAATACAACAGTCTCCGTGCGCTCTTTCCTCCATGGGATTAATGTCTCAAACAGTCTACGCTTTGATCGTTCCCTGGAAGACCAGTGTTAGTTTCCGATGCGTATCTGGAGGCATTCTGTAATCTGTGGACTATCAGAGTGTTGATGAAACACAGAAAGTGCATCAGGATTGAATACAATAGCCACCATGCGCACTTTCCTAAATGGGAGTAATGTCTCTAACAGTTTACATTTTGATCGTTCCCTGGAAGACCAGTAGTAGTTTCCGATGGACATCTGGGGGCATTCTGTAATCTGTGGACTATCAAAGTGTTGATGAAACACTAAAATTGCAACGGGATTAAATACAACAGTCACCATGCGCACTTTCCTCCATGGGAGTAATGTCTCAAACAGTCTACGCTTTGATCGTTCCCTAGAAGTCCAGTAGTAGTTTCCGATGCACTTCTGGTGGCATGCTGTAATCTGTGGACTATCAGACTGTTGATGAAACACTGAAATTGCATCGGGAGTAAATACAACAGTCACCATGCACACTTCACTCCATGGGAGTAATGTCTCAAACAGTCTAAGCTTTGATCGTTCGCAGGAAGACCAGTAGTAGTTTCCGATGCACATCTGGAGGTATTCTGTAATCTCTGGACTATCAGAGTGTTGATGAAACACAGAATATGCATCGGGATTGAATACAACAATCTCCATGGGCAATTCCCTCCATGGGAGTAATGTCTCAAAGAGTTTACGCTTTGATCGTTCCCTGGAAGACCAGTAGTAGCTTCCGATGCACATCTGGAGGCATTCTGTATTCTGTGGACTATCAGAGTGTTGATGAAACACAGAAATTGCACCGGGATTGATTACAACAGTCACCATGCGATCTTTCCTCCATGGGAGTAATTCTAAAACACTCTACGCTTTGATCGTTCCCTGGAAGACCAGTAGTAGTTTCCAATGCACATCTGGAGGCATTCTGTAATCTGTTTACCTTCAAAGTGTTGTTGAAACACAGAAATCGCCTCGGGATTGAATACAACAGTCACCATGCGCACTTTCCTCCATGGGAGTAATGTCTCAAAGAGTCTACGCTTTGATCGTTCCCTGGAAGACCAGTAGTAGATATTGATGCACATCTGGAGGCATTCTGTGATATGTGGACTGTCAGAGTGTTGATGAAACACAGAAATTGAATCGGGATTGAATACAACAGTCACCATGCGCACTTGTCTCCATGGGAGTAATGTCTCAAACAGTCTACGCTTTGATCGTTCCCTGGAAGACCAGTAGTAGTTTCCGATGCACATCTGGTTGCATTCTGTAATCTGTGGTCCTTCAAAGTGTTGATGAAACACAGAAATTGCCTCGGTATTGAATACAACAGTTACCATGCGCACTTTCCTACATGGGAGTAATGTCTGAAACAGTCTACGATTTGATAGTTCCCAGGAAGACCTGTAGTAGTTTCCGATGAACATCTGGAGGCAATCTGTAATCCGTGGACTATCAGAGTGTTGATGAAACACAGAAATTGCATCGGGATTGAATACAACAGCCACCATGCGTACCTTCCTCCATGGGAGTAATGTCTCAAACAGTCTACGCTTTAATCGTTCCCTGGAAGAACAGTGGTAGTTTCCGATCCACATCTGGACTCATTCTGTAATCTGTGGACTATCAGGATGTTGATGAAACACAGAAATTGCATCGGGATTGAATACAGCAGTCACCATGCGCACTTTCTTCCATGGGAGTAATGTCTCAAACAGTCTACGCTTTGATCATTCCCTGGAAGACCAGTAGTAGTTTCCGATGCTCATCTGGAGGCATTCTGTAATCTGTGGACTATCAGAATGTTGACGAAACACAGAAATTGCATCGGGAATGAATAAAACAGTCACCATGCGCACTTTAATCCATGGGAGTAATTCTCAAACAGTCGACGCTTTGATCGTTCCCTGGAAGACCAGTAGTAGCCTCCGATTCACATCTGGAGGCATTCTGTAATCTGTGGACTATCAGAATGTTGACGAAACACAGAAATTGCATCGGGAATGAATAACACAGTCACCATGCGCACTTTAATCCATGGGAGTAATTCTCAAACAGTCGACGCTTTGATCGTTCCCTGGAAGACCAGTAGTAGTTTCCGATGCACATCTGGTTGCATTCTGTAATCTGTAGTCCTTCAAAGTGTTGATGAAACACAGGAATTTCCTCGGTATTGAATACAACAGTCACCATGCGCACATTCCTACATGGGAGTAATGTTTGAAACAGTCTACGATTTGATAGTTCCCAGGAAGACCTGTAGTAGTTTCCGATGCACATCTGGAGGCAATCTGTAATCTGTGGACTATCAGAGTGTTGATGAAACACAGAAATTGCATCGGGATTGAATACAACAGTCACCATGCGCACCTTCCTCCATGGGAGTAATGTCTCAAACAGTCTACGCTTTGATCGTTCCCTGAAGACCAGTGGTAGTTTCCGATCCACATCTGGAGGCATTCTGTAATCTGTGGACTATCAGAGTGTTGATGAAACACAGAAATTGCATCGGGATTGAATACAGCAGTCACCATGCGCACTTTCCTCCATGGGAGTAATGTCTCTAACAGTCTACGCTTTGATCGTTCCCTGGAATACCAGTAGTAGTTTCCGATGCACATCTGGAGGCATTCTGTTATCTGTGGACTATCAGAGTGTTGATGAAACATAAAAATTGCATAGGGATTGAATACAACAGTTACCATGCGCACTTTCCTCCATGGGAGTAATTCTCAAACAGTCTACGTTTTGATCGTTCCCAGTAAGACCAGTAGTAGTTTCCGATGCACATCTGGAGACAATCCGTAATCTGTGGACCTTCAAAGTGTTGATGAAACACAAAAATTGCCTCGGGATTGAATACAACAGTCACCATGGGCACTTTCTTCCATGGGAGTAATGTCTCAAAGAGTCTACGCTTTGATCGTTCCCTGGAAGACCAGTAGTAGTTTACGATGCACATCTGGAGGTATTCTGTAATCTGTTGGACTATCAGAGTGTTGATGAAACACAGAAAATGCATCAGGATTGAATACAACTGTCTCCATGGGCACTTTCCTCCATGGGAGTAATGTCTCAATGAGTTTACGCTTTGATCGTTCCCTGGAAGACCAGTAGTAGCTTCCGATGCACATCAGGAGGCATTCTGTAATCTGTGGACTATCAGAGTGTTGATGAAACACAGAAAGTGCATCGGGATTGAATACAATAGCCACCATGCGCACTTTTCTACATCGGAGTAATGTCTCAAACAGTCTACGCTTTGATCGTTCCCTAGAAGTCCAGTAGTAGTTTTCGATGCACATCTGGAGGCATTCTGTAATCTGTGGACTATCAGACTGTTGATGAAACACAGAAATTGCATCGGGAGTGAATACAACAGACACCATGGGCACTTACGTCCATGGGAGTAAAGTATCAAACAGTCTACGCTTTGAACGTTCGCAGGAAGACCAGTAGTAGTTTCCGATGCACATCTGGAGGTATTCTGTAATCTGTTGGACTATCAGAGTGTTGATGAAACACAGAAAATGCATCAGGATTGAATACAACTGTCTCCATGGGCACTTTCCTCCATGGGTGTAATGTCTCAATGAGTTTACGCTTTGATCGTTCCCTGGAAGACCAGTAGTAGCTTCCGATGCACATCAGGAGGCATTCTGTAGTCTGTGGACTATCGGAGTGTTGATGAAACACAGAAAGTGCATCGGGATCGAATACAATAGCCACCATGCGCACTTTCCTACATGGGAGTAATGTCTCAAACAGTCTACGCTTTGATCGTTCCCTAGAAGTCCAGTAGTAGTTTTCGATGCACATCTGGAGGCATTCTGTAATCTGTGGACTATCAGACTGTTGATGAAACACAGAAATTGCATCGGGAGTGAATACAACAGACACCATGGGCACTTACGTCCATGGGAGTAAAGTATCAAACAGTCTACGCTTTGTTCGTTCGCAGGAAGACCAGTAGTAGTTTCCGATGCACATCTGGAGGTATTCTGTAATCTGTGGACTATCAGAGTGTTAATGAAACACAGAAAATGCATGGGGATTGAATACAACTGTCTCCATGGGCACTTTCCTCCATGGGAATAATGTCTCGAGAGTTTACGCATTGATTGTTCCCTGGAAGACCAGTAGTAGCTTCCGTTCCACGTCTGGAGGCATTCTGTAATCTGTGGATTATCAGAATGTTGATGAAACACAGAAATTCCATCGGGATTGAATATAATAGCCACCATGCGCACTTTCCTCCATGGGAGTAATGTCTCTAACAGTTTAGCCTTTGATCGTTCCCTGGAAGACCAGTAGTAGCTTCCGATGCACATCTGGAGGCATTCTGTAATATGTGGACTATCACAGTGTTGATGAAACACTAAAATTGCAACGGGATTGAATACAACTGTCACCATGCGCTCTTTCCTCCATGGGAGTAATGTCTCAAACAGTCTACGCTTTAATCGTTCCCTGGAAGACCAGTGCTGGTTTCCAATGCACATCTGGAGGCATTCTGTAATATGTAGACTATCAGAGTGTTGATGAAACACAGAAATTGCATCGGCATTGAATACAATAGCCACCATGCGCACTTTCCTCCATGGGAGTAATGTCTCTAACAGTTTACCCTTTGATCGTTCCCTGGAAGACCAGTAGTAGTTTCCGATGCACATCTGGAGGCATTCTGTAATCTGTGGACTATCAGAGTGTTGATGAAACATTAAAATTGCAACGGGATTGAATACAACAGTCACCATGATCTCCTTGCTCCATGGGAGTAATGTCTCAAACAGACTGCGCTTTGATCGTTCCCTAGAAGTCCTGTAGTAGTTTCCGATGCACATCTGGAGGCATTCTGTTATCTGTGGACTATCTGAGTGTTGGTGAAACACTAAAATTGCAACGGGATTGAATACAACAGTCACCATGCGCTCTTTCCTCCATGGGAGTAACGTCTCAAACAGTCTACGCTTGGATCGTTCACAGGAAGACCATAGTTAGTTTCCGATGCACATCTGGAGGCATTCTGTAATCTGTGGACTATCAGAGTGATGATGAAACACAGAAATTGCATCGGGATTGAATACAATAGCCACCATGCGCACTTTCCTCCATGGAAGTTATTCTCAAACAGTCTACGTTTTGATCGTTCCCAGGAAGACCAGTAGTAGTTTCCGATGCACATCTGGAGACAAACTGAAATCTGTGGACCTTCAAAGTGTTGATGAAACACAGAAATTGCCTCGGGATTGAATACAACAGACACCATGCGCACTTTCCTCCATGGGAGTAATGTCTCAAAGAGTCTACGCTGTGATCGCTCCCTGGTATACCAGTAGTAGTTACCGATGCACATCTGGAGGCATTCTGTAATCTGTGGACTGTCAGAGTGTTGATGAAACACAGAAATTGCATTGGGTTTGAATAAAACAGTAACCATGCGCACTTTCCTTCATGGGAGTACTGTCTCTAACAGTCTACGCTTTGATCATTCCCTGGAAACCAGTAGTAGTTTCCGATGCACATCTGGAGGCATTCTGCAATCTGTGGAATATCTGAGTGTTGATGAAACACAGAAATTTAATCGGGATTGAATACAATAGCCACCATGCGCTCTTTCCTCCATGGGAGTAATGTCTCTAACAGTTTACCATTTGATCGTTCCCTGGAAGACCAGTAGTAGTTTCCGATGCACATCTGGAGGCATTCTGCAATCTGTGGACTATCAGAGTGTTGATGAAACACTAATATTGCAACGGGATTGAATACAACAGTCACCATGCGCTCTTTCCTCCATGGGAGTAATGTCTCAAACAGTCTACGCTTTGATCGTTCCCTCGAAGACCAGTGTTAGTTTCCGATGTACATCTGGAAGAATTCTGTAATATGTGGACAATCAGAGTGTTGATGAAACACAGAAATTGCATCGGGATTGAATACTATAGCCACAATGCGCACTTTCCTCCATGGGAGTAATTCCTCTAACAGTTTACCCTTTGATCGTTCCCTGGAAGACCAGTATTACTTTCCGATGCACATCTGGAGGCATTCTGTCATCTGTGGACTATCAGAGTGTTGATGAAACACTAAAATTGCAACGGGATTGAATACAACAGTCACCATCCGCACTTTCCTCCATGTTAGTAATGTCTCAAACAGTCTACGCTTTGATCGTGTCCTAGAAGTCCAGTAGTAGTTTCCGATGCACTTCTGTAGGCATTCTGTAATCTGTGGACTATATGACTGTTGATGAAACACAGAAATTGCATCGGGAGTGAATACAACAGTCACCATCCGCACTTTCCTCCATGGGAGTAATGTCTGAAACAGTCTACGTTTTGATCGTTCCCAGGAAGACCAGTAGTAGTTTCCGATGCACATCTGGAGACAATCTGAAATCTGTGGACCTTCAAAGTGTTGATGAAACACAGAAATTGCCTCGGCATTGAATACAACAGTCACCATGCGCACTTTCCTCCATGGGAGTAATGTCTCAAAGAGTCTACGCTTTGATCGCTCCCTGGAAGACCAGTAGTAGTTACCGATGCACATCTGGAGGCATTCTGTAATCTGTGCACTATCTGAGTGTTGATGAAAGACAGAAATTGCATCGAGAGTGAATACAACAGACACCATGGGCACTTCCCTCCATGGGAGTAAAGTCTCAAACAGTCTACGCTTTGATCGTCCGCAGGAAGACCGGTAGTAGTTTCCGATGCACATCTGGAGGTATTCTGTAATCTGTGGACTATCAGAGTGTTGATGAAACACAGAAAATGCATGGGGATTTAATACAACTGTCTCCATGTGCACTTTCCTCCATGGGAGTAATGTCTCAAGAGTTTACGCATTGATCGTTCCCTGGAAGACCAGTAGTAGCTCCGTTCCACGTCTGGAGGCATTCTGTAATCTGTGGACTATCAGAGTGTTGATGAAACACAGAAATTGCATCGGGATTGAATACAATAGCCACCATGCGCACTTTCCTCCATGGGAGTAATGTCTCAAACAGTCTACGCTTCGGATCGTTCCCTGGAAGAACAGTGTTAGTTTCCGATGCACATCTGGAGGCATTCTGTAATCTGTGGACTATCAGAGTGTTGAAGAAACACAGAAATTGCATCGGGATTGAATACAATAGCCACCATGCGCACTTTCCTCCATGGGAGAAATGTCTCTAACAGTTTACCCTTTGATCGTTCCCTGGAAGACCAGTAGTAGTTTCCGATGCACATCTGGAGGCATTCTGTAATCTGTGTACTATCAGAGTGTTGATGAAACACTAAAATTGCAACGGGATTGAATACAACAGTCACCATGATCTCCTTGCTCCATGGGAGGAATGTCTCAAACAGTCTACGCTTTGATCGTTCCCTAGAAGTCCTGTAGTAGTTTCCGATGCAGATCTGGAGGCATTCTGTAATCTGTGGACAATCAGAGTGTTGATGAAACACAGAAATTGCATCGGGATTGAATACAACAGTCACCATGCGCTCTTTCCTCCATGGGAGTAATGTCTCAAACAGTCTACGATTTGATCGTTCCCTGGAAGACCAGAGTTAGTTTCCGATGCACATCTGGAGGTATTCTGTAATCTGTGGACTATCACAGTGTTGATGAATACAGAAAATGCATGGGGATTTAATACAACTGTCTCCATGTGCACTTTCCTCCATGGGAGTAATGTCTCAAGAGTTTACGCATTGATCGTTCCCTGGAAGACCAGTAGTAGCTCCGTTCCACGTCTGGAGGCATTCTGTAATCTGTGGACTATCAGAGTGTTGATGAAACACAGAAATTGCATCGGGATTGAATACGACAGTCACCATGCGCTCTTTCCTCCATGGGAGTAATGTCTCAAACAGTCTACGCTTGGATCGTTCCCTGGAAAACCAGAGTTAGTTTCCGATGCACATCTGGAGGCATTCTGTAATCTGTGGACTATCAGAGTGTTGATGAAACACAGAAATTGCATCGGGATTGAATACAATAGCCACCATGCGCACTTTCCTCCATGAGAGTAATGTCTCTAACAGTTTACCCTTTGATCGTTCCCTGGAAGACCAGTAGTAGTTTCCGATGCACATCTGGAGGTATTCTGTAACCTGTGGACTATGAGAATGTTGATGAAACACAGAAATTGCACCGGGATTGAATACAACAGTCACCATGCGCACTTTCCTCGATGGGAGTAATTCTCAAACAGTCTACGCTTTGATCGTTCCCTGGAAGACCAGTAGTAGCTTCCGATGCACCTCTGGAGGCATTCTGTAATCTGTGGACAATCTGAGTGTTGATGAAACACAGAAATTTAATCGGGATTGAATACAATAGACACCATGCGCACTTTCCTCCATGGGAGTAATGTCTCTAACAGTTTACCCTTTGATCGTTCTTCGGAAGACCAGTAGTAGCTTCCGATGCACATCTGGAGGCATTCTGTAGTCTGTGGACTATCAGAGTTTTGATGAAACACAGAAA
Source organism: Schistocerca gregaria (assembly GCF_023897955.1). Classification (NCBI taxonomy): domain Eukaryota; kingdom Metazoa; phylum Arthropoda; class Insecta; order Orthoptera; family Acrididae; genus Schistocerca; species Schistocerca gregaria. The sequence goes on from NC_064929.1 coordinate 46,731,822, forward strand.
ATGCATGGGGATTGAATACAACTGTCTCCATGGGCACTTTCCTCTATGGGAGTAATGTCTCAAGAGTTTACGCATTGATCGTTCCCTCGAAGACCAGTAGTAGCTTCCGTTCCACGTCTGGAGGCATTCTGTAATCTGTGGACTATCAGACTGTTGATGAAACACAGAAATCGCTTCGGGAGTGAATACAACAGTCACCATCCGCACTTTCCTCCATGGAAGTAATTCTCAAACAGTCTACGTTTTGATCTTTCCCAGGAAGACCAGTAGTAGTTTCCGATGCACATCTGGAGACAATCTGAAATCTGTGGACCTTCAAAGTGTTGATGAAACACAGAAATTGCCTCGGAATTGAATACAACAGTCACCATGCGCACTTTCCTCCATGGGAGTAATGTCTCAAAGAGTCTTCGCTTTGATCGCTCCCTGGTAGACCAGTAGTAGTTATCGATGCACATCTGGAGGCATTCTGTAATCTGTGGACTATCAGAGTGTTGATGAAACACAGAAATTGCATTGGGTTTGAATAAAACAGTAACCATGCGCACTTTCTTCGTGGGAGTACTGTCTCTAACAGTCTACGCTTTGATCATTCCCTGGAATACCAGTAGTAGTTTCCGATGCACATCTGGAGGCATTCTGTAATCTGTGGACTATCTGAGTGTTGATGAAACACAGAAATTTAATCGGGATTGAATACAATAGCCACCATGCGCTCTTTCCTCCATGGGAGTAATGTCTCTAACAGTTTACCATTTGATCGTTTCCTGGAAGACCAGTAGTAGTTTCCGATGCACATCTGGAGGCATTCTGCAATCTGTGGACTATCAGAGTGTTCATGAAACACTAAAATTGCAACGGGATTGAATACAACAGTCACCATGCGCACATTCCTCCATGGGAGTAATTCTCAAACAGTCTACGCTTTGATCGTTCCCTGGAAGACCAGTAGTAGTTTCCGATGCACATCTGGAGGCATTCTGTAATCTGTTTACCTTCAAAGTGTTGTTGAAACACAGAAATCGCCTCGGTACTGAATACAACAGTCACCATGCGCACATTCTCCCATGGGAAAAATGTCTGAAACAGTCTACGCTTTGATCGTTCCCTGGAAAACCAGTAGTAGTTTCCGATGCACATCTGGAGACATTCTGTAATCTGTTGACCTTCAAAGTGTTGATGAAACACAGAAATAGCATCGGGATTGAATACAACAGTCACCATCCGCCCTTTCCTCCATGATAGTAATGTCTCAAACGGTCTACGCTTTGATCGTTCCCTAGAAGTCCAGTAGTAGTTTCCGATGCACATCTGTAGGCATTCTGTTATGTGTGGACTATATGACTGTTGATGAACCACAGAAATTGCATCGGGAGTGAATACAACAGTCACCATGCGCACTTTCCTCCATGGGAGTAATGTCTCAAAGAATCTACGCTTTGATCGCTCCCTGGAAGACCAGTAGTAGATACCGATACACATCTGGAGGCATTCTGTAATCTGTGGACTATCAGAGTGTTGATGAAACACAGAAATTGCATTGGGTTTGAATAAAACAGTAACCATGCGCATTGATCGTTCCCAGGAAGACCAGTAGTAGCTCCGTTCCACGTCTGGAGGCATTCTGTAATCTGTGGACTATCAGAGTGTTGATGAAACACAGAAATTGCATCGGGATTGAATACAATAGCCACCATGCGCACTTTCCACCATGGGAGTAATGTCTCAAACAGTCTACGTTTCGGATCGTTCCCTGGAAGACCAGTGTTAGTTTCCGATGCACATCAGGAAGCATTCTGTAATCTGTGGACCATCAGAGTGTTGATGAAACACAGAAATTGCATTGGGATTGAATACAATAGCCACCATGCGCACTTTCCTCTATGGGAGAAGTGTCTCTAACAGTTTACCCTTTGATCGTTCCCTGGAAGACCAGTAGTAGCTTCCGATTCACATCTAGAGGCATTCTGTAATCTGTGGACTATCAGAGTGTTGATGAAACACTAAAATTGCAACGGGATTGAATACAACAGTCACCATGCGCTCTTTCATCCATGGGAGTAATGTCTCAAACAGTCTACGCTTCGGATCGTTCCCTGGAAGACCAGTGCTAGTTTCCGATGCACATCTGGAGGCATTCTGTAATCTGTGGACTATCAGAGTGTTGATGAAACACAGAAATTGCATCGGGATTGAATACAATAGCCACCATGCGCACTTTCCTCCATGGGAGAAACGTCTCTAACAGTTTACCCTTTGATCGTTCCCTGGAAGACCAGTAGTAGTTTCCGATGCACATCTGGAGGCATTCTGAAATCTGTGGCCTATCAGAATGTTGAAGAAACACAGAAATTGCACCGGGATTGAATACAACAGTCACCATGCGCATTTTCCTCCATGGGAGTAATTCTGAAACTGTCTACGCTTTGATCGTTCCCTGGAAGTTCAGTAGTAGTTTCCGATGCTCATCTGGAGACAATCTGAAATCTGTGGACCTTCAAATTGTTGATGAAACACAGAAATTGCCTCGGGAATAATTACAACAGTCACCATGCGCACTTTCCTCCATTGGAGTAATGTCTCAAAGAGTCTACGCTTTGATCGCTCCCTGGAAGACCAGTAGTAGATACCGATACACATCTGGAGGCATTCTGTAATCTGTGGACTATCAGAGTGTTGATGAAACACAGAAATTGCATTGGGTTGGAATAAAACAGTAACCATGCGCACTTTCCTTCATGGGGGTACTGTCTCTAACAGTCTACGCTTTGATCATTCCCTGGAATACCAGTAGTAGTTTCCGATGCACATCTGGAGGCATTCTGTAATCTGTGGACTATCTGAGTGTTGATAAAACACAGAATTTTTAATCGGGATTTAATACAATAGCCACTTTGCGCACTTTCCTCCATGGGAGTAATGGCTCAAACAGTCTACGCTTTGATCCTTCCCTGGAAGACCAGTGTTAGTTTCCGATGTACATCTGGAGGAATTCTGTAATCTGTGGACTATCAGAGTGTCGATGAAACACAGAAATTGCATCGGGATTGAATACAATAGCCACCATGCGCACTTTCCTCCATGGGAGTAATGTCTCTAACAGTTTACCCTTTGTTCGTTCCCTGGAAGACCAGTAGTAGTTTCCGATGCACATCTGGAGGCATTCTGTAATCTGCGGACTATCAGAATGTTGATGAAACACGGAAATTGCACCGGGATTGAATACAACAGTCACCATGCGCACTTTCCTCCATGGGAGTAATTCTCAAACAGTCTACGCTTTGATCGTTCCCTGGAAGACCAGTAGTAGTTTCCGATGCACATCTGGAGGCATTCTGTAAGCTGTTTATCTTCAAAGTGTTGTTGAAACACAGAAATCGCCTCGGTATTGAATACAACAGTCACCATGCGCACATTCTCCCATGGGAAAAATGTCTGAAACAGTCTAGGCTTTAATCGTTCCTCGGAAGACCAGTAGTAGCCTCCGATGCACATCTGGAGGCATTCTGTAGTCTGTGGACTATCAGAGTTTTGATGAAACACAGAAAATGCATGGGGACTGAATACAACTGTCTCCATGGGCACTTTCCTCTATGGGAGTAATGTCTCAAGAGTTTACGCATTGACCGTTCCCTCGAAGACCAGTAGTGGCTTCCGTTCCACGTCTGGAGGCATTCTGTAATCTGTGGACTATCAGACTGTTGATGAAACACAGAAATCGCTTCGGGAGTGAATACAACAGTCACCATCCGCACTTTCCTCCATGAAAGTAATTCTCAAACAGTCTACGTTTTGATCGTTCCCAGGAAGACCAGTAGTAGTTTCCGATGCACATCTGGAGACAATCTGAAATCTGTGGACCTTCAAAGTGTTGATGAAACACAGAAATTGCGTCGGGATTGAATACAACAGTCACAATGCGCTCTTTCCTCCATGGGAGTAATGTCTCAAAGAGTCTGCGCTTTGATCGCTACTTGGTAGACCAGTAGTAGTTACCGATGCACATCTGGAGGCATTCTGTAATCTGTGGACTATCAGAGTGTTGATGAAACAAAGAAATTGCATTGGGTTTGAATAAAACAGTAACCATGCGCACTTTCCGTCATGGGAGTACTGTCTCTAACAGTCTACGCTTTGATCATTCCCTGGAATACCAGTAGTAGTTTCCGATGCACATCTGGAGGCATTCTGTAATCTGTGGACTATCTGAGTGTTGATGAAACACAGAAATTTAATCGGGATTGAATACAATAGCCACCATGCGCTCTTTCCTCCATGGGAGTAATGTCTCTAACAGTTTACCATTTGATCGTTCCCTGGAAGACCAGTAGTAGTTTCCGATGCACATCTGGAGGCATTCTGTAATCTGTGGACTATATGACTGTTGATGAAACACAGAAATTGCATCGGGAGTGAATACAACAGTCACCATCCGCACTTTCCTCCATGGGAGTAATGTCTCAAACGGTCTACGTTTTGATCGTTCCCAGGAAGGCCAGTAGTAGTTTCCGATGCACATCTGGAGACAATCTGAAATCTGTGGACCTTCAAAGTGTTGATGAAACACAGAAATTGCCTCGGGATTGAATACAACAGTCACCATGCGCACTTTCCTCCATGGGAGTAATTCTCAAACAGTCTACGCTTTGATCGTTCCCTGGAAGACCAGTAGTAGTTTCCGATGCACATCTGGAGGCATTCTGTAAACTGTTTACCTTCAAAGTGTTGTTGAAACACAGAAATCGCCTCGGTACTGAATACAACAGTCACCATGCGCACATTCTCCCATGGGAAAAATGTCTGAAACAGTCTACGATTTGCTCGTTCCCTGGAAAACCAGTAGTAGTTTCCGATGCACATCTGGAGACATTCTCTAATCTGTTGACCTTCAAAGTGTTGATGAAACCCAGAAATTGCATCGGGATTGAATACAACAGTCACCATCCGCACTTTCCTCCATGTTAGTAATGTCTCAAACAGTCTACGCTTTGAACGTTCCCTAGAAGTCCAGTAGTAGTTTCCGATGCACATCTGTAGGCATTCTGTAATCTGTGGACTATATGACTGTTGATGAAACACAGAAATTGCATCGGGAGTGAATACAACAGTCACCATCCGCACTTTCCTCCATGGGAGTAATGTCTCAAACGGTCTACGTTTTGATCGTTCCCAGGAAGGCCAGTAGTAGTTTCCGATGCACATCTGGAGACAATCTGAAATCTGTGGACCTTCAAAGTGTTGATGAAACACAGAAATTGCCTCGGGATTGAATACAACAGTCACCATGCGCACTTTCCTCCATGGGAGTAATGTCTCAAAGAGTCTACGCTTTGATCGCTCCCTGAAAGACCAGTAGTAGTTACCGATGCACATCTGGAGGCATTCTGTAATCTGTGGACTATCTGAGTGTTGATGAAAGACAGAAATTGCATCGGGAGTGAATACAACAGACACCATGGGCACTTCCGTCCATGGGAGTAAAGTCTCAAACAGTCTACGCTTTGATCGTCCGCAGGAAGACCAGTAGTAGTTTCCGATGCACATCTGGAGGTATTCTGTAATCTGTGGACTATCAGAGTTTTGATGAAACACAGAAAATGCATGGGGATTTAATACAACTGTCTCCATGGGCACTTTCCTCCATGGGAGTAATGTCTCAAGAGTTTACGCATTGTTCGTTCCCTGGAAGACCAGTAGTAGCTCCGTTCCACGTCTGGAGGCATTCTGTAATCTGTGGACTATCAGAGTGTTGATAAAACACAGAAATTGCATCGGGATTGAATACAATAGCCACCAAGCGCACTTTCGTCCATGGGAGTAATGTCTCAAACAGTCTACGCTTCGGATCGTTCCCTGGAAGACCAGTGTTAGTTTCCGATGCACATCTGGAGGCATTCTGTAATCTGTGGACCATCAGAGTGTTGATGAAACACAGAAATTGCATTGGGATTGAATACAATAGCCACCATGCGCACTTTCCTCTATGGGAGAAATGTCTCCAACAGATTACCCTTTGATCGTTCCCTGGAAGACCAGTAGTAGCTTCCGATGCACATCTAGAGGCATTCTGTAATCTGTGGACTATCAGAGTGTTGATGAAACACTAAAATTGCAACGGGATTGAATACAACAGTCACCATGCGCTCTTTCATCCATGGGAGTAATGTCTCAAACAGTCTACGCTTCGGATCGTTCCCTATAAGACTAGTGCTAGTTTCCGATGCACATCTGGAGGCATTCTGTAATCTGTGGACTATCAGAGTGTTGATGAAACACAGAAATTGCATCGGGATTGAATACAATAGCCACCATGCGCACTTTCCTCCATGGGAGAAATGTCTGTAACAGTTTACCCTTTGATCGTTCCCTGGAAGACCAGTAGTAGTTTCCGATGCACATCTGGAGGCATTCTGTAATCTGTGGCCTATCAGAATGTTGAAGAAACACAGAAATTGCACCGGGATTGAATACAACAGTCACCATGCCCATTTTCCTCCATGGGAGTAATTCTGAAACGGTCTACGCTTTGATCGTTCCCTGGAAGACCAGTAGTAGTTTCCGATGCACATCTGGAGACAATCTGAAATCTGTGGACCTTCAAATTGTTGATGAAACACAGAAATTGCCTCGGGAATGAATACAACAGTCACCATGCGCACTTTCCTGCATGGGAGTAATGTCTCAAAGAGTCTACGATTTGATCGCTCCCTGGAAGACCAGTAGTAGATACCGATACACATCTGGAGGCATTCTGTAATCTGTGGACTATCAGAGTGTTGATGAAACACAGAAATTGCATTGGGTTTGAATAAAACAGTAACCATGCGCACTTTCCTTCATGGGGGTACTGTCTCTAACAGTCTACGCTTTGATCATTCCCTGGAATACCAGTAGAAGTTTCCGATGGACATCTGGAGGCATTCTGTAATCTGTGGACTATCTGAGTGTTGATGAAACACAGAATTTTTAATCGGGATTTAATACAATAGCCACCATGTGCACTTTCCTGCATGGGAGTAATGTCTCTAACAGTTTACCATTTGATCGTTCCCTGGAAGACCAGTAGTAGCTGCCGATGCACATCTGGAGGCATTCTGTAAACTGTGGACTATCAACGTGTTGATGAAACACTATAATTGCAACGGGATTGAATACAACACTCACCATGCGCTCTTTCCTCCATGGGAGTAATGGCTCAAACAGTCTACGCTTTGATCCTTCCCTGGAAGGCCAGTGTTAGTTTCCGATGTACATCTGGAGGAACTCTGTAATCTGTGGACTATCAGAGTGTCGATGAAACACAGAAATTGCATCGGGATTGAATACAATAGCCACCATGCGCACTTTCCTCCATGGGAGTAATGTCTCTAACAGTTTACCCTTTGATCGTTCCCTGGAAGACCAGTATTACTTTCCGATGCACATCTGGAGGCATTCTGTAATCTGTGGACTATCAGAGTGTTGATGAAACACTAAAATTGCAACGGGATTGAATACAACAGTCACCATGCGCTCTTTGCTCCATGGGAGTAATATCTCAAACAGTCTACGTTTTGATCGTTCGCAGGAAGACCAGTAGTAGTTTCCGATGCACATCTGGAGGTATTCTGTAACCTGTGGACTATCAGAATGTTGATGAAACACGGAAATTGCACAGGGATTGAATACAACAGTCACCATGCGCACTTTCCTCCATGGGAGTAATTCTCAAACAGTCTACGCTTTGATCGTTCCCTGGAAGACCAGTAGTAGTTTCCGATGCACATCTCGAGGCATTCTGTAATCTGTGGACTATCTGAGTGTTGATGAAACACAGAAATTGCATCGGGAGTGAGTACAACAGTCACAATCCGCACTTTCCTCCATGGGAGTAATTCTCAAACAGTCTACGTTTTGATCGTTCCCAGGAAGACCAGTAGTAGTTTACGATGCACATCTGGAGACAATCTGAAATCTGTGGACCTTCAAAGTGTTGATGAAACACAGAAATTGCCTCGGGATTGAATACAACAGTCACCATGCGCACTTTCCTTCATGGGAGTAATGTCTCAAAGAGTCTACGCTTTGATCGCTACCTGGAAGACCAGTAGTAGTTACCGATGCACATCTGGAGGCATTCTGTAATCTGTGGACTATCTGAGTGTTGATGAAACACAGAAATTGCATCGGGAGTGAATACAACAGGCACCATGGGCACTTCCCTCCATGGGAGTAAAGGCTCAAACAGTCTACGCTTTGATCGTTCCCTGGAAGACCAGTAGTAGTTTACGATGCACATCTGGAGACAATCTGAAATCTGTGGACCTTCAAAGTGTTGATGAAACACAGAAATTGCCTCGGGATTGAATACAACAGTCACCATGCGCACTTTCCTTCATGGGAGTAATGTCTCAAAGAGTCTACGCTTTGATCGCTACCTGGAAGACCAGTAGTAGTTACCGATGCACATCTGGAGGCATTCTGTAATCTGTGGACTATCTGAGTGTTGATGAAACACAGAAATTGCATCGGGAGTGAATACAACAGTCACCATCCGCACTTTCCTCCATGGGAGTAATTCTCAAACAGTCTACGTTTTGATCGTTCCCACGAAGACCAGTAGTAGTTTCCGATGCACATCTGGAGACAATATGAAATCTGTGGACCTTCAAAGTGTTGATGAAACACAGAAATTGAGTCGGGATTGAACACAACAGTCACCATGCGCACTTTCCTCCATGGGAGTAATGTCTCAAAGAGTCTACGCTTTGATCGCTCCCTGGAAGACCAATAGTAGTTACCGATGCACATCTGGAGGCATTCTGTAATCTGTGGACTATCAGAGTGTTGATGAAACACAGGAATTGCATTGGGTTTGAATAAAACAGTCACCATGCGCACTTTCCTTCATGGGAGTACTGTCTTAAACAGTCTACGCTTTGATCATTACCTGGAAGACCAGTAGTAGTTTCCGATGCACATCTGTAGGCATTCTGTAATCTGTGGACTATCTGAGTGTGGATGAAACACAGAAATTGCATCGGCATTGAATACAAGAGTCACCATGCGCACTTTCCTCCATGTGAGGAATGTCTTAAACAGTCTACGCTTTGATCGTTCCCTTGAAGACCAGTAGTAGTTACCGATGCACATCTGGAGGCATTCCGTAATCTGTGGACTATCAGAGTGTTGATGAAACACATACATTGCATCGGGTTTGAATACAACAGTCACCATGCACATGTTCCTCCATGGGAGCAATGTCTCAAACAGTCTACGCTTTGATCGTTCCCTAGAAGTCCAGTAGTAGTTTCCGATGCATATCTGGAGGCATTCTGTAATCTGTGGACTATCAGTGTTGATGAAACACGGAAATTGTATGGGGATTAAATACAACAGTCACCATGCGGAATTTCCTCCATGGGAGTAATGTCCCAAACACTCTACGCTTTGATCGTTCACTGGAAGTACCAGTAGTAGCTTCCGATTTACATCTGGAGGCATTCTGTAATCTGTGGACTATCAGAGTGTTGATTAAACACAGAAATTGCAACAGGAATGAATACAACAGTCACCATCCGCACTTTTCTCCATGGGAGTAAATCTCAAACAGGCTACGCTTTGATCGTTCCCTGGAAGACAAGTAGTAGTTTCCGATGCACATCTGGAGGCATTTTGTAATCTTTGGACTATCAGACTGTTGATGAAACACAGAAATTGCATCGGCATTGAATACAACAGTCCACATGCGCACTTTCCTCCATGGGAGTAATGTGTGAAACAGTCTACGCTTTGATCGTTCCCAGGAAGACCTGTAGTAGTTTCCGATGCACATCTGGAGACAATCTGTAATCTGTGGACTATCAGAGTGTTGATGAAACACAGAAATTGCATCGGGATTGAATACAATAGCCAATATGCAAACTTTCCTCCATGGGAGTAATGTCTCTAACAGTATACCTTTTGATCGTTACCTGGAAGACCAGTAGCAGTTTCCGATGCACATCTGGAGAAATTCTGTAATCTGAGAACTATCAGAGTGTTGATGAAACACAGAAGTTGCATCGGGATTGAATACAACAGTCAACATGCGCACCTTCCTCCATGGGAGTAATGTCTCAAACAGTCTACGCTTTGATCGTTCCCTTGAAGACCAGTGGTAGTTTCCGATGCACATCTGGAGGCATTCTGTAATCTGTGGACCTTCAAAGTGTTGTTGAAATACAGAAATTGCCTCAGTATTGAATACAACAGTCACCATGCACACTTTCCTCCATGGGAGTAATGTCTGAAAGGGTCTACGCTTTGATCGTTCCCTGGAAGTACCAGTAGTAGCTTCCGATTCACATCTGGAGGCATTCTGTAATCTGTGGACTATCAGAGTGTTGATGAAACACAGAAATTGCATCGGGAATGAATACAACAGTCACCATTCGCACTTTCCTCCATGGGAGTAATTCTCAAACAGTCTACGCTTTGATAGTTCCCTGGAAGACCAGTAGTAGTTTCCGATGCACATCTGGTTGTATTCTGTAATCTGTGGTCCTTCAAAGTGTTGATGAAACACAGAAATTGCCTCGGTATTGAATACAACTGTCATCATGCGCACTTTCCTCCATGGGTGTAATGTCTGAAAGAGTCTACGCTTCGATCGTTCCCTGGAAGACCAGTAGTAGTTTCCGATGCGCATCTGGAGGCATTCTGTAATCTGTGGACCTTCAAAGTGTTGATGAAACACAGAAATTGCATCGGGAGTGAATACAACAGTCACCATCCGCACTTTCCTCCATGGGAGTAATGTCTCTAACAGTCTACGCTTTGATCATTCCCTGGAAGACCAGTAGTAGTTTCCGAAACACATCTGGAGGCATTCTGTAATCTGTGGACTATCAGAGTGTTGATGAAACACAGAAATTGCATAGGGATTGAATACAAGAGTCACTATAAGCACTTTCCTCCATGGGAGGAATGTCTCAAACCGTTTACGCTTTGATCGTTCCCTTGAAGACCAGTAGAAGTTACCGATGCTCATCTAGAGGCATTCTGTAATCTGTGGACTATCAGATTGTTGATGAAACACAGAAATTGTATGGGGATTGAATACAACAGTCACCATGCGCACTTTCCTCCACGGGAGTAACGTCTCAAACAGTCTACGCTTTGATCGTTCCCTGGAGGACCAGTAATAGTTTCCGTTGCACATGTGGAGGGATTCTGTAATCTGTGGACCTTCAAAGAGTCGATGTACACAGAAATTGCATCGGGGTTGAATACAACACTCACCATGCGCACTTTCCTCCATATAGGTAGTGTCTCAAAAAGACTATGCCTTGATCATTCTCTGGAAGACATGTAGCAGTTTCCGATGCATATCTGGAGGCATTCTGTAATATGTGGATCTTCAAAGTGTTGATGAAACAAAGAAATTGCATCGGGAGTGAATCCAACAGTCACCATGCGCACTTTCCTCCATTGGAGCAATGTCTCAAAGAGTCTACGCTTTGATCCTTCCATGGATTACCAGTAATAGTTTCCGATGCCCATCTGGAGGGATTCTGTAATCTGTGGACTATCAGAGTGTTGATGAAACACAGACAATGCTTCGGGATTGAATACAACAGTCACCATGCGCACTTTCCTCCATGGGAGTAATTTCTCAAACAGTCTACGCTTTGATCGTTCCCTGGAAGACCTTAAGTAGTTTCCGATGCACATCTGGAGACATTCTGTAATCTGTGAAGTATCAGTGTTGATGAAACACAGAAATTGCTTCGGGAATGAATACAACAGTCACCATGCGCACTTTCGTCGATGGGAGTAATGTCTCATTCAGTCTACGCTTTGATCGTTCCCTGGAAGACCAGTAGTAGTTTCCGATGCACATCTGGAGGCATTCTGTAACTGTGGACTATCAGAGTGTTGATGAAGCACAGAAATTGCATCGGGATTGAATACAACAGTCACCATGCGCACTTTCCTCCATGGGAGCAATGTCTCAAACAGTCTACGCTTTGATCGTTCCCTGGATTACCAGTAATAGTTTCCGATGCACATATGGAGGCATTCTGTAATCTGTGGACTATCAGAGTGTTGATGAGACACAGAAATTGCTTCGGGATTGAATACAACAGTCACCATGCGCACTTTCGTCCATGGGAGTAATGTCTCTATCAGTCTACGCTTTGATCGTTCCCTGGAAGACCAGTAGTACTTTCCGATGCACATCTGGCGGCATTCTGTAATCTGTGGACTATCAGTGTCTTGATGAAACACTCAAATTGCATCGGGATTAAGTACAACACACACCATGCGCTCTTTCCTCCATGGGAGTAAGGTCTCAAACAGTCTACGCTTTGATCGTTCCCTGGAAGTCCAGTAGTAGTTTCCGATACACATCTGGAGGCTTTCTGTAATCTGTGGACCATCAGAGTGTTGATGAAACACAGAAATGGCATCGGGATAGAATACAACAGTCACGATGCGCACTTTCCTCCATGTGAGTAATGTCTGTAACAGTCTACGATTTGATCGTTCCCTGGAAGACCAGTAGAAGTTTCCGTTACACATCTGGCGGCTTTCTGTAATCTGTGGAGCATCAGAGTGTTGATGAAACACAGAAATTGCATCGGGATTGAATACAGCAGCCACCATGCGCACTTTCCTCCATGGGTGTAATGTCTCTAACAGTCTACGCTTTAATCGTTCCCTGGAATACCAGTAGTAGTTTCCGATGCACATCTGGAGGCATTCTGTAATCTGTGGACTATCAGATTGTTGATGAAACATAGAAATTGTTTTGGGAATGAATACAACAGTCACCATGCGCACTTTCCTCTATGGGAGTAATGTCTCAAATAGTATACGCTATGATCGTACCCTGGAATACCAGTAGTACTTTCCGATGCACATCTGTATGCATTCTGTAATCTGTGGACTATCAGAGTGTTGATGAAACCCAGATATTGCTTCGAGATTGAATACAATAGTCAACATGCGCACTTTCCTCCATAAAAGTAATGTCTCAAACAGACTACGCTTTGATCGTTCCCTGGAAGACCAGTAGTACTTTCCGATGCACATCTGGCGGCATTCTGTAATCTGTGGACTATCAGTGTCTTGATGAAACACTCAAATTGCATCGGGATTAAGTACAACACACACCATGCGCTCTTTCCTCCATGGGAGTAAGGTCTCAAACAGTCTACGCTTTGATCGTTCCCTGGAAGTCCAGTAGTAGTTTCCGATACACATCTGGAGGCTTTCTGTAATCTGTGGACCATCAGAATGTTGATGAAACACAGAAATTGCATCGGGATAGAATACAACAGTCACGATGCGCACTTTCCTCCATGTGAGTAATGTCTGTAACAGTCTACGATTTGATCGTCCCTGGAAGACCAGTAGAAGTTTCCGTTACACATCTGGAGGCTTTCTCTAATCTGTGGACCATCAGAGTGTTGATGAAACACAGAAATTGCATCGGGATTGAATACAGCAGCCACCATGCGCACTTTCCTCCATGGGTGTAATGTCTCTAACTGTCTACGCTTTAATCGTTCCCTGGAATACCAGTAGTAGTTTCCGATGCACATCTGGATAAATTCTGTAATCTGTGGACTATCAGAGTGTTGGTGAAGCACAGAAATTGCATCGGGATTGAATACAACAGTCACCATGCGCACTTTCCTCCATGGGAGCAATGTCTCAAACAGTCTACGCTTTGATCGTTCCCTGGATTACCAGAAGTAGTTTCCGTTGCACATCTGCAGGCATTCTGTAATCCGTGGACCTTCAAAGTGTTGATGAAACACAGAAATTGCATCGGGATTCAATACAACAGTCACCATCCGGACTTTCCTTCATGTTAGTAATGTCTCAAACAGTCTACGATTTGATCGTTCCCTGGAAGACCAGTGTTAGTTTCCGATGCACATCTGGAGGCATTCTATAATCTGTGGACTATCAGATTGTTGATGAAACACAGAAATTGCATCGGGATTGAATACAAGAGACACCATGCGCACATTCCTCCATGGGAGTAATGTCTCTAACAGTCTACGCTTTGATCGTTCTCTGGAAGACCAGTTGTGTTTTCCGATGCACATCCGGCGGCATTCTGTAATCTGTTGACTATCAGAGTGTAGATGAAACACTGAAATTACATCGGGATTGAGTACAACAGTCACCATGCGCACTTTCCTCATGGGAGTAATGTTTCAAACAGTCTACGCTTTGATCGTTCCCTGGAAGTCCAGTAGTAGTTTCCGATGCACTCCTGGAGGCATTCTGTAATCTGTGGACCAACAGACTGTTGATGAAACACAGAAATTGCAACGGAATTGAATACAACAGTCACCATGCGCACTCTCCTCCATGGGAGTAATGTGTCAAACAGACTACGCTTTGATCGTTCCCTGGAAGACCAGTAGTAGTTTCCGATGCACATCCGGAGGCATTCTGTAACCTGTCGACTATCAGAGTGTTGATGAAACACAGAATTTGCATCGGGATTGAATAAAACAGTCACCAGGCGCACTTTCCTCCATGGGAGTAATTTCTCAAACAGACTACGCTTTGATCGTTCCCTGGAAGACCTTAAGTAGTTTCCGATGCACATCTGGAGTCATTCTGTAATCTGTGAGCTATCAGTGTTGATGAAACACAGAAATTGCTTCGGGATTGAATACAACAGTCACCATGCACACTTTCGTCGATGGGAGTAATGTCTCATTCAGTCTACGCTTTGATCGTTCCCTGGAATACCAGTAGTAGTTTCCGATGCACATCTGGAGGCATTCTGTAACTGTTGACTATCAGAGTGTTGATGAAGCACAGAAATTGCATCGGGATTGAATACAACAGTCACCATGCGCACTTTCCTCCATGGGAGCAATGTCTCAAACAGTCTACGCTTTGATCGTTCCCTGGATTACCAGTAATAGTTTCCGATGCACATATGGAGGCATTCTGTAATCTGTGGACTATCAGAGTGTTGATGAGACACAGAAATTGCTTCAGGATTGAATACAACAGTCACCATGCGCACTTTCGTCCATGGGAGTAATGTCTCTATCAGTCTACGCTTTGATCGTTCCCTGGAAAACCAGTAGTACTTTCCGATGCACATCTGGCGGCATTCTGTAATCTGTGGACTATCAGAGTCTTGATGAAACACTCAAATTGCATCGGGATTAAGTACAACACACACCATGCGCTCTTTCCTCCATGGGAGTAAGGTCTCAAACAGTCTACGCTTTGATCGTTCCCTGGAAGTCCAGGTAGTAGTTTCCGATACACATCTGGAGGCTATCTGTAATCTGTGGACCACCAGAGTGTTGATGAAACACAGAAATTGCATCGGGATAGAATACAACAGTCACGATGCGCACTTTCCTCCATGTGAGTAATGTCTGTAACAGTCTACGATTTGATCGTTCCCTGGAAGACCAGTAGTAGTTTCCGATACACATCTGGAGGCATTCTGTAATCTGTGGACTATCAGATTGTTGATGAAACATAGAAATTGTTTTGGGAATGAATACAACAGTCACCATGCGCACTTTCCTCTATGGGAGTAATGTCTCAAATAGTATACGCTTTGATCGTACCCTGGAATACCAGTAGTACTTTCCGATGCACATCTGTATGCATTCTGTAATCTGTGGACTATCAGAGTGTTGATGAAACCCAGATATTGCTTCGAGATTGAATACAACAGTAAACATGCGCACTTTCCTCCATAAAAGGAATGTCTCAAACAGACTACGCTTTGATCGTTCCCTGGAAGGCCAGTAGTAGTTTCCGATGCACATCTGGAGGCATTCTGTAATCTGTGGACTATCAGAGTGTTGGTGACGCAAAGAAATTGCATCGGGATTGAATACAACAGTCACCATGCGCACTTTCCTCCATGGGAGCAATGTCTCAAACAGTCTACGCTTTGATCGTTCCCTGGATTACCAGAAGTAGTTTCCGTTGCACATCTGCAGGCATTCTGTAATCCGTGGACCTTCAAAGTGTTGATGAAACACAGAAATTGCATCGGGATTCAATACAACAGTCACCATCCGGATTTCCTCCATGTTAGTAATGTCTCAAACAGTCTACGATTTGATCGTTCCCTGGAAGACCAGTGTTAGTTTCCGAAGCACATCTGGAGGCATTCTGTAATCTGTGGACTATCAGAGTGTTGATGAAACACAGAAATTGCATCGGGATTGAATACAAGAGACACCATGCGCACATTCCTCCATGGGAGTAATGTCTCTAACAGTCTACGCTTTGATCGTTCTCTGGAAGACCAGTTGTGTTTTCCGATGCACATCCGGCGGCATTCTGTAATCTGTTGACTATCAGAGTGTAGATGAAACACTGAAATTACATCGGGATTGAGTACAACAGTCACCATGCGCACTTTCCTCATGGGAGTAATGTTTCAAACAGTCTACGCTTTGATCGTTCCCTGGAAGTCCAGTAGTAGTTTCCAATGCACTCCTGGAGGCATTCTGTAATCTTTGGACCAACAGACTGTTGATGAAACACAGAAATTGCAACGGAATTGAATACAACAGTCACCATGCGCACTCTCCTCCATGGGAGTAATGTCTCAAACAGACTACGCTTTGATCGTTCCCTGGAAGACCAGTAGTACTTTCCGATGCACATCCGGAGGCATTCTGTAATCTGTCGGCTATCAGAGTGTTGATGAAACACAGAAATTGCATCGGGATTGAATAAAACAGTCACCATGCGCACTTTCCTCCATGGGAGTAATTTCTCAAACAGTCTACGCTTTGATCGTTCCCTGCAAGACCTTAAGTAGTTTCCGATGCACATCTGGAGTCATTCTGTAATCTGTGAAGTATCAGTGTTGATGAAACACAGAAATTGCTTCGGGAATGAATACAACAGTCACCATGCGCACTTTCGTCGATGGGAGTAATGTCTCATTCAGTCTACGCTTTGATCGTTCCCTGGAAGACCAGTAGTAGTTTCCGATGCACATCTGGAGGCATTCTGTAACTGTGGACTATCAGAGTGTTGATGAAGCACAGAAATTGCATCGGGATTGAATACAACAGTCACCATGCGCACTTTCCTCCATGGGAGCAATGTCTCAAACAGTCTACGCTTTGATCGTTCCCTGGAAGACCAGTAGTACATTCCGATGCTCATTTGGCGGCATTCTGTAATCTGTGGACTATCAGTGTCTTGATGAAACACTCAAATTGCATCGGGATTAAGTACAACACACACCATGCGCTCTTTCCTCCATGGGAGTAAGGTCTCAAACAGTCTACGCTTTGATCGTTCCCTGGAAGTCCAGTAGTAGTTTCCGATACACATCTGGAGGCTTTCTGTAATCTGTGGACCATCAGAGTGTTGATGAAACACAGAAATTGCATCGGGATAGAATACAACAGTCACGATGCGCACTTTCCTCGATGTGAGTAATGTCTGTAACAGTCTACGATTTGATCGTTCCCTGGAAGACCAGTAGAAGTTTCCGTTACACATCTGGAGGCTTTCTGTAATCTGTGGACCATCAGAGTGTTGATGAAACACAGAAATTGCATCGGGATTGAATACAGCAGCCACCATGCGCACTTTCCTCCATGGGTGTAATGTCTCTAACAGTCTACGCTTTAATCGCTCCTTGGAATACCAGTAGTAGTTTCCGATGCACATCTGGAGGCATTCTGTAATCTGTGGACTATCAGATTGTTGATGAAACATAGAAATTGTTTTGGGAATGAATAGAACAGTCACCATGCGCACTTTCCTCTATGGGAGTAATGTCTCAAATAGTATACGCTTTGATCGTACCCTGGAATACCAGTAGTACTTTCCGATGCACATCTGTATGCATTCTGTAATCTGTGGACTATCAGAGTGTTGATGAAACCCAGATATTGCTTCGAGATTGAATACAACAGTCAACATGCGCACTTTCCTCCATAAAAGTAATGTCTCAAACAGACTACGCTTTGATCGTTCCCTGGAAGACCAGTAGTAGTTTCCGATGCACATCTGGAGGCATTCTGTAATCTGTGGACTATCAAAGTGTTGATGAAACACAGAAATTGCATCGGGATTGAATACAAGAGTCACCATGCGCACTTTCCTCCATGGGAGTAAAGTCTCTAACAGTCTACGCTTTGATCATTCCCTGGTAGTCCAGTAGTAGTTTCCGATGCACATATGGAGACAATCTGTAATCTGTGAACTATCAGAGTGTTGATGAAACACAGAAATTGCATCGGGATTGAATACAAAAGTCACCATGAGCACTTTCCTCAGTGGGAGTAATGTCTCAAACTGTCTTTTTCTTATCGTTCCCTGGAAGACCAGTAGTAGCTTCCGATGCACATCTGGAGGGATTCTGTAATCTGTGGACTATCAGACTGTTGATGAAACACAGAAATTGCATCGGGATTGAATACAACAGTCACCGTGCGCACTTTCCTCCATGGGAGTAATGTCTTAAAGAGTTTACGCTTTGATCGATCCCTGGAAGACCAGTAGTAGTTTCCGATGCACATCTGGAGGCATTCTGTAATCTGTGGACTATCAGAGTGTTGATGAAACACAGGGATTGCATCGATATTGAATACAACAGTCACCATGCGCACTTTCCTCCATAGTAGTAATGTCTCAAAAACACTATGATTTGATGATTCCCTGGAAGACCAGTAGTAGTTTCCGATGCACATCTGGAGGCATTCTGTAATCTGTGGACTTTCAGAGTGTTGATGAAGCACAGAACTTGCATCTTGATTGAATACAACAGTCACCATGCGCACTTTTCTCCATGGGGGCAGTGTCTCAAACAGTCTACGCTTTGATCGTTCCCTGGAATACCAGTAGTAGATTCCGTTGCACATCTGGTGGCATTCTGTAAACCGTGGACCTTCAAAGTGTTGATGAAACACAGAAATTGCTTCGGGATTGAATACAAAAGTCACCATGCGCACTTACCTTCATGGCTGTAATGTCTCTAAAAGTCAACGTTTTGATCATTCCCTGGAAGAGTAGTAGTAGTTTCCGATGCACATCTGGCGGCATTCTGTAATCTGTGGACTAACTGAGTGTTGATGAAACACTGAAATTGCATCGGGATTAAGTACAACACACACCATACGCTCTTTCCTCCATGGGAGTAAGGTCTCAAACAGTCTACGCTTTGATCGTTCCCTGGAAGTCCAGTAGTAGTTTCCGATACACATCTGGAGGCTTCTGTAATCTGTGGACCATCAGAGTGTTGATGAAACACAGAAATTGCATCGGGATAGAATACAACAGTCACCATGCGCACTTTCCTCCATGTGAGTAATGTCTGTAACAGTCTACGCTTTGATCGTTCCCTGGAAGACCAGTAGTAGTTTCCGATACACATCTGGAGGCTTTCTGTAATCTGTGGACTATCAGATTTTTGATGAAACATAGAAATTGTTTTGGGAATGAATAGAACAGTCACCATGCGCACTTTCCTCTATGGGAGTAATGTCTCAAATAGTCTACGCTTTGATCGTTCCCTGGAATACCAGTAGTACTTTCCGATGCACATCTGTAGGCACTCTGTAATCTGTGGACTATCGGAGTGTTGATGAAACACAGATATTGCTTCGGGATTGAATACAACAGGCAACATTCGCACATTCCTCCATGGGAGTAGTGTCTCAAACAGACGACGCTTTGATCGTTCCCTGGAAGACCAGTAGTAGTTTCCGATGCACATCTGGAGGCATTCTGTTATCTGCGGACAATCAAAGTGCTGATGAAACACAGAAATTGCATCGGGATTGAATACAACAGTCACCATGCGCACTTTCCTGCATGAGAGTAATTCTCAAACAGTCTACATTTTGATCGTTCCCTGGAAGACCAGTGTTAGTTATCGATGCACATCTGTATACAATCTGTAATCTGTGGACCTTCAAAGTGTTGATAAAACACAGAAATTGCCTCGGGATTCAATACAACAGTCACCATGCGCACTTTCCTCCATGGGACTAATGTCTCAAACAGTCTACGCTTTGATCGTTCCCTGGAAGAACAGTAGTAGTTACCGATGCACATCTGGAGGCATTCTGTAATCAGTGGACTATCAGAGTGTTGATGAAACACAGAAATTGCATCGGGATTCAATAAAACAGTCACCATGCGCACTTTCCTCCATGGGAGTAAAGTCTATAACAGTCTACGCTTTGATCATTCCCTGGAATTCCAGTAGTAGTTTCCGATGCACATCTGGAGGCATTCTGTAATCTGTGGACTTTCAGACTGTTGATGAAGCACAGTTATTGCATCTTGATTGAATACAACAGTCACCATGCGCACTTTCCTCCATGGGAGAAGTGTCTCAAACAGTCTACGCTTTGATCGTTCCCTGGATTACCAGTAGTAGTTTCAGTTGCACATCTGGCGGCATGCTGTAATCTGTGGACTAACTGAGTGTTGATGAATCACTGAAATTGCATCGGGATTAAGTACAGCACACACCATGCGATCTTTCCTCCATGGGAGTAAGGTCTCAAACTGTCTACGCTTTGATCGTTCCCTGGAAGTCCAGTAGTACTTTCCGATGCACATCTGGAGGCTTTCTGGAATCTGTGGACTATCAGATTGTTGATGAAACATAGAAATTATTTTGGGAATGAATACAACAGTCACCATGCGCACATTCCTCCATGGGAGTTGTGTCTCAAACAAGCCTACGCTTTGATCGTTCCCTGGAAGACCAGTAGTACTTTCCGATGCACATCTGGCAGCATTCTGTAATCTGTGGACTATCAGTGTCTTGATGAAACACTCAAATTGCATCGGGATTAAGTACAACACACACCATGCGCTCTTTCCTCCATGGGAGTAAGGTCTCAAACAGTCTACGCTTTGATCGTTCCCTGGAAGTCCAGTAGTAGTTTCCGATACACATCTGGAGGCTTTCTGTAATCTGTGGACCATCAGAGTGTTGATGAAACACAGAAATTGCATCGGGATAGAATACAACAGTCACGATGCGCACTTTCCTCCATGTGAGTAATGTCTGTAACAGTCTACGATTTGATCGTTCCCTGGAAGACCAGTAGAAGTTTCCGTTACACATCTGGAGGCTTTCTCTAATCTGTGGACCATCAGAGTGTTGATGAAACACAGAAATTGCATCGGGATTGAATACAGCAGCCACCAAGCGCACTTTCCTCCATGGGTGTAATGTCTCTAACTGTCTACGCTTTAATCGTTCCCTGGAATACCAGTAGTAGTTTCCGATGCACATCTGGATAAATTCTGTAATCTGTGGACTATCAGAGTGTTGGTGAAGCACAGAAATTGCATCGGGATTGAATACAACAGTCACCATGCGCACTTTCCTCCATGGGAGCAATGTCTCAAACAGTCTACGCTTTGATCGTTCCCTGGATTACCAGAAGTAGTTTCCGTTGCACATCTGCAGGCATTCTGTAATCCGTGGACCTTCAAAGTGTTGATGAAACACAGAAATTGCATCGGGATTCAATACAACAATCACCATCCGGACTTTCCTTCATGTTAGTAATGTCTCAAACAGCCTACGATTTGATCGTTCCCTGGAAGACCAGTGTTAGTTTCCGATGCACATCTGGAGGCATTCTATAATCTGTGGACTATCAGATTGTTGATGAAACACAGAAATTGCATCGGGATTGAATACAAGAGACACCATGCGCACATTCCTCCATGGGAGTAATGTCTCTAACAGTCTACGCTTTGATCGTTCTCTGGAAGACCAGTTGTGTTTTCCGATGCACATCCGGCGGCATTCTGTAATCTGTTGACTATCAGAGTGTAGATGAAACACTGAAATTACATCGGGATTGAGTACAACAGTCACCATGCGCACTTTCCTCATGGGAGTAATGTTTCAAACAGTCTACGCTTTGATCGTTCCCTGGAAGTCCAGTAGTAGTTTCCGATGCACTCCTGGAGGCATTCTGTAATCTGTGGACCAACAGACTGTTGATGAAACACAGAAATTGCAACGGAATTGAATACAACAGTCACCATGCGCACTCTCCTCCATGGGAGTAATGTGTCAAACAGACTACGCTTTGATCGTTCCCTGGAAGACCAGTAGTAGTTTCCGATGCACATCCGGAGGCATTCTGTAATCTGTCGACTATCAGAGTGTTGATGAAACACAGAATTTGCATCGGGATTGAATAAAACAGTCACCAGGCGCACTTTCCTCCATGGGAGTAATTTCTCAAACAGACTACGCTTTGATCGTTCCCTGGAAGACCTTAAGTAGTTTCCGATGCACATCTGGAGTCATTCTGTAATCTGTGAGCTATCAGTGTTGATGAAACACAGAAATTGCTTCGGGATTGAATACAACAGTCACCATGCGCACTTTCGTCGATGGGAGTAATGTCTCATTCAGTCTACGCTTTGATCGTTCCCTGGAAGACCAGTAGTAGTTTCCGATGCACATCTGGAGGCATTCTGTAACTGTGGACTATCAGAGTGTTGATGAAGCACAGAAATTGCATCGGGATTGAATACAACAGTCACCATGCGCACTTTCCTCCATGGGAGCAATGTCTCAAACAGTCTACGCTTTGATCGTTCCCTGGATTACCAGTAATAGTTTCCGATGCACATATGGAGGCATTCTGTAATCTGTGGACTATCAGAGTGTTGATGAGACACAGAAATTGCTTCAGGATTGAATACAACAGTCACCATGCGCACTTTCGTCCATGGGAGTAATGTCTCTATCAGTCTACGCTTTGATCGTTCCCTGGAAGGCCAGTAGTACTTTCCGATGCACATCTGGCGGCATTCTGTAATCTGTGGACTATCAGAGTCTTGATGAAACACTCAAATTGCATCGGGATTAAGTACAACACACACCATGCGCTCTTTCCTCCATGGGAGTAAGGTCTCAAACAGTCTACGCTTTGATCGTTCCCTGGAAGTCCAGGTAGTAGTTTCCGATACACATCTGGAGGCTTTCTGTAATCTGTGGACCATCAGAGTGTTGATGAAACACAGAAATTGCATCGGGATAGAATACAACAGTCACGATGCGCACTTTCCTCCATGTGAGTAATGTCTGTAACAGTCTACGATTTGATCGTTCCCTGGAAGACCAGTAGTAGTTTCCGATACTCATCTGGAGGCTTTCTGTAATCTGTGGACCATCAGAGTGTTGATGAAACACAGAAATTGCATCGGGATTGAATACAGCAGCCACCATGCGCACTTTCCTCCATGGGTGTAATGTCTCTAACAGTCTACGCTTTAATCGTTCCCTGGAATACCAGTAGTAGTTTCCGATGCACATCTGGAGGCATTCTGTAATCTGTGGACTATCAGATTGTTGATGAAACATAGAAATTGTTTTGGGAATGAATACAACAGTCACCATGCGCACTTTCCTCTATGGGAGTAATGTCTCAAATAGTATACGCTTTGATCGTACCCTCGAATACCAGTAGTACTTTCCGATGCACATCTGTATGCATTCTGTAATCTGTGGACTATCAGAGTGTTGATGAAACCCAGATATTGCTTCGAGATTGAATACAACAGTCAACATGCGCACTTTCCTCCATAAAAGGAATGTCTCAAACAGACTACGCTTTGATCGTTCCCTGGAAGACCAGTAGTAGTTTCCGATGCACATCTGGAGGCATTCTGTAATCTGTGGACTATCAGAGTGTTGGTGACGCAAAGAAATTGCATCGGGATTGAATACAACAGTCACCATGCGCACTTTCCTCCATGGGAGCAATGTCTCAAACAGTCTACGCTTTGATCGTTCCCTGGATTACCAGAAGTAGTTTCCGTTGCACATCTGCAGGCATTCTGTAATCCGTGGACCTTCAAAGTGTTGATGAAACACAGAAATTGCATCGGGATTCAATACAACAGTCACCATCCGGATTTCCTCCATGTTAGTAATGTCTCAAACAGTCTACGATTTGATCGTTCCCTGGAAGACCAGTGTTAGTTTCCGATGCACATCTGGAGGCATTCTGTAATCTGTGGACTATCAGAGTGTTGATGAAACACAGAAATTGCATCGGGATTGAATACAAGAGACACCACACGCACATTCCTCCATGGGGGTAATGTCTCTAACAGTCTACGCTTTGATCGTTCTCTGGAAGACCAGTTGTGTTTTCCGATGCACATCCGGCGGCATTCTGTAATCTGTTGACTATCAGAGTGTAGATGAATCACTGAAATTACATCGGGATTGAGTACAACAGTCACCATGCGCACTTTCCTCATGGGAGTAATGTTTCAAACAGTCTACGCTTTGATCGTTCCCTGGAAGTCCAGTAGTAGTTTCCAATGCACTCCTGGAGGCATTCTGTAATCTTTGGACCAACAGACTGTTGATGAAACACAGAAATTGCAACGGAATTGAATACAACAGTCACCATGCGCACTCTCCTCCATGGGAGTAATGTCTCAAACAGACTACGCTTTGATCGTTCCCTGGAAGACCAGTAGTACTTTCCGATGCACATCCGGAGGCATTCTGTAATCTGTCGGCTATCAGAGTGTTGATGAAACACAGAAATTGCATCGGGATTGAATAAAACAGTCACCATGCGCACTTTCCTCCATGGGAGTAATTTCTCAAACAGTCTACGCTTTGATCGTTTCCTGGAAGACCTTAAGTAGTTTCCGATGCACATCTGGAGTCATTCTGTAATCTGTGAAGTATCAGTGTTGATGAAACACAGAAATTGCTTCGGGAATGAATACAACAGTCACCATGCGCACTTTCGTCGATGGGAGTAATGTCTCATTCAGTCTACGCTTTGATCGTTCCCTGGAAGACCAGTAGTAGTTTCCGATGCACATCTGGAGGCATTCTGTAACTGTGGACTATCAGAGTGTTGATGAAGCACAGAAATTGCATCGGGATTGAATACAACAGTCACCATGCGCACTTTCCTCCATGGGAGCAATGTCTCAAACAGTCTACGCTTTGATCGTTCCCTGGATTACCAGTAATAGTTTCCGATGCACATATGGAGGCATTCTGTAATCTGTGGACTATCAGAGTGTTGATGAGACACAGAAATTGCTTCGGGATTGAATACAACAGTCACCATGCGCACTTTCGTCCATGGGAGTAATGTCTCTATCAGTCTACGCTTTGATCGTTCCCTGGAAGACCAGTAGTACATTCCGATGCACATCTGGCGGCATTCTGTAATCTGTGGACTATCAGTGTCTTGATGAAACACAGAAATTGCATCGGGATTGAATACAGCAGCCACCATGCGCACTTTCCTCCATGGGTGTAATGTCTCTAACAGTCTACGCTTTAATCGCTCCTTGGAATACCAGTAGTAGTTTCCGATGCACATCTGGAGGCATTCTGTAATCTGTGGACTATCAGATTGTTGATGAAACATAGAAATTGTTTTGGGAATGAATACAACAGTCACCATGCGCACTTTCCTCTATGGGAGTAATGTCTCAAATAGTATACGCTTTGATCGTACCCTGGAATACCAGTAGTACTTTCCGATGCACATCTGTATGCATTCTGTAATCTGTGGACTATCAGAGTGTTGATGAAACCCAGATATTGCTTCGAGATTGAATACAACAGTCAACATGCGCACTTTCCTCCATAAAAGTAATGTCTCAAACAGACTACGCTTTGATCGTTCCCTGGAAGACCAGTAGTAGTTTCCGATGCACATCTGGAGGCATTCTGTAATCTGTGGACTATCAAAGTGTTGATGAAACACAGAAATTGCATCGGGATTGAATACAAGAGTCACCATGCGCACTTTCCTCCATGGGAGTAAAGTCTCTAACAGTCTACGCTTTGATCATTCCCTGGAAGTCCAGTAGTAGTTTCCGATGCACATATGGAGACAATCTGTAATCTGTGAACTATCAGAGTGTTGATGAAACACAGAAATTGCATCGGGATTGAATACAAAAGTCACCATGAGCACTTTCCTCAGTGGGAGTAATGTCTCAAACTGTCTTTTTCTTATCGTTCCCTGGAAGACCAGTAGTAGCTTCCGATGCACATCTGGAGGGATTCTGTAATCTGTGGACTATCAGACTGTTGATGAAACACAGAAATTGCATCGGGATTGAATACAACAGTCACCGTGCGCACTTTCCTCCATGGGAGTAATGTCTTAAAGAGTTTACGCTTTGATCGATCCCTGGAAGACCAGTAGTAGTTTCCGATGCACATCTGGAGGCATTCTGTAATCTGTGGACTATCAGAGTGTTGATGAAACACAGGGATTGCATCGATATTGAATACAACAGTCACCATGCGCACTTTCCTCCATAATAGTAATGTCTCAAAAACACTATGATTTGATGATTCCCTGGAAGACCAGTAGTAGTTTCCGATGCACATCTGGAGGCATTCTGTAATCTGTGGACTTTCAGAGTGTTGATGAAGCACAGAAATTGCATCTTGATTGAATACAACAGTCACCATGCGCACTTTTCTCCATGGGGGCAGTGTCTCAAACAGTCTACGCTTTGATCGTTCCCTGGAATACCAGTAGTAGATTCCGTTGCACATCTGTAGGCATTCTGTAATCCGTGGACCTTCAAAGTGTTGATGAAACACAGAAATTGCTTCGGGATTGAATACAAAAGTCACCATGCGCACTTACCTTCATGGCTGTAATGTCTCTAAAAGTCAACGTTTTGATCATTCCCTGGAAGAGTAGTAGTAGTTTCCGATGGACATCTGGCGGCATTCTGTAATCTGTGGACTAACTGAGTGTTGATGAAACACTGAAATTGCATCGGGATTAAGTACAACACACACCATACGCTCTTTCCTCCATGGGAGTAAGGTCTCAAACAGTCTACGCTTTGATCGTTCCCTGGAAGTCCAGTAGTAGTTTCCGATACACATCTGGAGGCTTCTGTAATCTGTGGACCATCAGAGTGTTGATGAAACACAGAAATTGCATCGGGATAGAATACAACAGTCACCATGCGCACTTTCCTCCATGTGAGTAATGTCTGTAACAGTCTACGCTTTGATCGTTCCCTGGAAGACCAGTAGTAGTTTCCGATACACATCTGGAGGCTTTCTGTAATCTGTGGACTATCAGATTTTTGATGAAACATAGAAATTGTTTTGGGAATGAATAGAACAGTCACCACGCGCACTTTCCTCTATGGGAGTAATGTCTCAAATAGTCTACGCTTTGATCGTTCCCTGGAATACCAGTAGTACATTCCGATGCACATCTGTAGGCACTCTGTAATCTGTGGACTATCGGAGTGTTGATGAAACACAGATATTGCTTCGGGATTGAATACAACAGGCAACATTCGCACATTCCTCCATGGGAGTAGTGTCTCAAACAGACGACGCTTTGATCGTTCCCTGGAAGACCAGTAGTAGTTTCCGATGCACATCTGGAGGCATTCTGTTATCTGCGGACAATCAAAGTGCTGATGAAACACAGAAATTGCATCGGGATTGAATACAACAGTCACCATGCGCACTTTCCTGCATGAGAGTAATTCTCAAACAGTCTACATTTTGATCGTTCCCTGGAAGACCAGTGTTAGTTATCGATGCACATCTGTATACAATCTGTAATCTGTGGACCTTCAAAGTGTTGATAAAACACAGAAATTGCCTCGGGATTCAATACAACAGTCACCATGCGCACTTTCCTCCATGGGACTAATGTCTCAAACAGTCTACGCTTTGATCGTTCCCTGGAAGAACAGTAGTAGTTACCGATGCACATCTGGAGGCATTCTGTAATCAGTGGACTATCAGAGTGTTGATGAAACACAGAAATTGCATCGGGATTCAATAAAACAGTCACCATGCGCACTTTCCTCCATGGGAGTGAAGTCTCTAACAGTCTACGCTTTGATCATTCCCTGGAATTCCAGTAGTAGTTTCCGATGCACATCTGGAGGCATTCTGTAATCTGTGGACTATCAGAGTGTTGATGAAACACAGAAATTGCATCGGGATTGAATACAACAGTCACCATGCGCACTTTCCTCCATAATAGTAATGTCTCAAAAAGACTACGCTTTGATGACTCCCTGGAAGACCAGTAGTACTTTCCGATGCACATCTGGAGGCATTCTGTAATCTGTGGACTTTCAGAGTGTTGATGAAGCACAGTTATTGCATCTTGATTGAATACAACAGTCACCATGCGCACTTTCCTCCATGGGAGAAGTGTCTCAAACAGTCTACGCTTTGATCGTTCCCTGGATTACCAGTAGTAGTTTCAGTTGCACATCTGGAGGCATTCTGTAATCCGTGGACCTTCCAAGTGTTGATGAAACACAGAAATTGTATCGGGATTGAATACAAAAGTCACCATGCGCACTTACCTTCATGGCTGTAATGTCTCTAAAAGTCTACGTTTTGATCATTCCTTGGAAGAGTAGTAGTAGTTTCCGATGGACATCTGGCGGCATGCTGTAATCTGTGGACTAACTGAGTGTTGATGAATCACTGAAATTGCATCGGGATTAAGTACAACACACACCATGCGATCTTTCCTCCATAGGAGTAAGGTCTCAAACTGTCTACGCTTTGATCGTTCCCTGGAAGTCCAGTAGTACTTTCCGATGCACATCTGGAGGCTTTCTGGAATCTGTGGACTATCAGATTGTTGATGAAACATAGAAATTATTTTGGGAATGAATACAACAGTCACCATGCGCACATTCCTCCATGGGAGTTGTGTCTCAAACAAGCCTACGCTTTGATCGTTCCCTGGAAGACCAGTAGTAGTTTCCGATGCACATCTGGAGGCATTCAGTAATCTGTGGACCATCAGACTGTTGATGAAACACAGAAATTGCAAAAAAATTGAATACAATAGTCACCATGCGCACTTTCCCCCATGGGAGTAATGTCTAAAACAGTCTTCGCTTTGATGGTTCCCTGGAAGTCCGGTAGTAGTTTCCGGTGCACTCCTGGAGGCATTCTGTAATCTGTGGACCATCAGACTGTTGATGAAACACAGAAATTGCAACAAAATTGAATACAATAGTCACCACGCGCACTTTCCTCCATGGGAGTAATGTCTCAAAGAGTCTACGCTTTGATCGTTCCCTGGAAGACCAGTAGTAGTTACCGATGCACATCTGGAGGCATTCTGTAATCAGTGGACTATCTGAGTGTTGATGAAACACAGAAACTGCATCGGGATTTAATACAGCAGTCACCAGTCACCATGCTCACTTTCCTCCATGGGAGTAATGTCTCTAACAGTCTATGCTTTTATCGTTCCCTGGAAGTCCAGTAGTAGTTTCCGATGCACTCCTTTAGGCATTCTGTAATCTGTGGACCATCAGACTGTTGATGAAACACAGAAATTGCAACGGAATTGAATACAACAGTCACCATGCGCACTTTCCTCCATGGGAGTAATGTCTCAAACAGTCTACGCTTTGATCGTTCCCTGGAAGACCAGAAGTACTTTCCGATGCACATCTGGAGGCATTCTGTAATCTGTAGACTATCAGAGTATTGATGAAACACAGATATTGCATCGGAATTGAATACAACATTCACCATGCGCAGTTTCCTCCATGGGAGTAATGTCTCAAACCGTTTACGCTTTGATCGTTCCCTGGAAGACCAGTAGTAGTTTCCGATGCACATCTGGAGGCATTCTGTAATCTGTGGACTATCAGAGTGTTGATGAAACACAGAAATTGCATCGGGATTGAATACAACAGTCCCCATGCGCACATTCCTCCATGGGAGTAGTGTCTCAAACAGTCAACGCTATGTTCGCTCCCTGGAAGACCAGAAGTAGTTTCCGATGCACATCTGGAGGCATTCTGTAATCTGTGGACTATCAGAGTGTTGATGAAACCCAGACAATGCATCGGGATTGAATACAACAGTCACCATGCGCACTTCCCTCCATGGGAGTAATGTCTTAAAGAGTTTACGCTTTTATCGTTCCCTGGAAGACCAGTAGTAGTTTCCGATGCACATCTGGAGGCATTCTGTAATCTGTACACTATCAGAGTGTTGATGAAACCCAGACAATGCATCGGGATTGAATACAACAGTCACCATGCGCACTTTCCTCCGTGGGAGTAATGTCTTAAAGAGTTTACGCTTTGATCGTTCCCTGGAAGACCAGTAGTAGCTCCGATGCACATATGGTGGCATTCTGTAATTTGTGGACCTTCAAAGTGTTGACGAATCACAGAAAATGCATCGGGATTGAATACAACAGTGACCAAGCACACATTCCTTCATGGGAGTAATGTCTGAAACAGTCTACGCTTTGATCGTTCACAGGAAGACCAGTAGTAGTTTCCGATGCACATCTGGAGACAATCTGTAATCTTTGGACTATCAGAGTGTTGATGAAACACAGAAATGGCATCGGGATTGAATACAACAGTCACCATGGGCACTTTCCTCAATGGGAGTAATGTCTCAAACTGTCTTTTTTTTTATCGTTCCCTGGAAGACCAGTAGTAGCTTCCGATGCCCATCTGGAGGGATTCTGTAATCTGTGGACTATCAGACTGTTGATGAAACACAGAAATTGTATCGGGATTGAATACAACAGTCACCATGCGCACTTTCCTCCATGTGAGTAATGTCTCAGACAGTCTACGTTTTGATCGTTTAAAGGAAGACCAGTAGTAGTTTCCGATGCACATCTGGAGGCATTCTGTAATCTGTGGACTTTCAGAGTGTTGATGAAGAACAGAAATTGCATCTTGATTGAATACAACAGTCACCCTGCCCACTTTCCTCCATGGGAGCAGTGTCTCAAACAGTCTACGCTTTGATCGTTCCCTGGAAGACCAGTTGTATAGTCCGATGCACATCCGGCGGCATTCTGTAATCTGTGGACTATCAGAGTGTAGATGAAACACTGAAATTGCATCGGGATTGAGTACAACAGTCATCATGCGCACTTTCCTCCATGGGAGTAATGTCTCAGAAAGTCTACGCTTTGATGGTTCCCTGGAAGTCCAGTAGTAGTTTCCGATGCACTCCTGGAGACATTCTGTAATCTGTGGACTATCAGACTGTTTATGAAACACAGAAATTGCAACGGAATTGAATACAACAGTCACCATGCGCACTTTCCTCCATAGGAGTAATGTCTCTAACAGTCTACGCTTTGATCGTTAACTGGAAGACCAGAAGTAGTTTCTGATGCACATCTGGAGACATTCTGTAATCTGTGGACTATCAGAGTATTGATGAAAAACAGATATTGCATCGGAATTGAATACAACATTCACCATGCGCACATTCCTCCATGGGAGTAATGTCTCAAACCGTTTACGCTTTGATCGTTCCCTGGCAGACCAGTAGTAGTTTCCGATGCACATCTGGAGGCATTCTGTAATCTGTGGACTATCAGAGTGTTGATGAAACACAGAAATTGCATCGGGATTGAATACAACAGTCACCATGCGCACATTCCTCCATGGGAGTAGTGTCTCAAACAGTCTACGATTTGATAGTTTCCTGGAAGACCAGAAGCAGTTTCCGATGCACATCTGGAGGCATTCTGTAATCTGTGGACTATCAGAGTATTGATGAAACACCGAAATTGCATCGGGATTGAATACAACAGTCACCATGCGCACTTTCCTCCATGGGAGTAATGTCTTAAAGAGTTTACGCTTTGATCGTTCCCTGGATTACCAGTAATAGTTTCCGTTGCACATCTGGAGACATTCTGTAATCCGTGGACCTTCAAAGTGTTGATGAAACACAGAAATTGCATCGGGATTGAATACAACTGTCACCATCCGGACTTACCTCCATGTTAGTAATGTCTCAAACAGTCTACGATTTGATCGTTCCCTGGAAGACCAGTGTTAGTTTCCGATGCACATCTGGAGGCATTCTGCAATCTGTGGACTATCAGAGTGTTGATGAAAAACAGAAATTGCATCGGGATTGAATACAACAGTCACCATGCTCACTTTACTCCATGATATTAATGTCTCAGACAGTCTACGGTTTGATCGTTCCCAGGAAGACCAGTTGTAGTTTCCGAAGCACATCTGGAGGCATTCTGTAATCTGTGCAGTATCAGAGTGTTGATGAAGCACAGAAATTGCATCGGGATTGAATACAACAGTCACCATGCGCACTTTCCTCCATGGGAGCTATGTCTCAAACAGTCTACGCTTTGATCGTTCCCTGGATTACCAGTAGTAGTTTCCGTTGCACATCTGGAGGCATTCTGTAATCCGTGGACCTTTAAAGTATTGATGAAACACAGAAATTGCAGCGGGATGGAATACAACAGTCACCATCCGGACTTTCCTCCATGTTAGTAATGTCTCAAACAGTCTACGATTTGATCGTTCCCTGGAAGACCAGTGTTAGTTTCCGATGCATATCTGGAGGCATTCTGTAATCTGTGGACTATCAGAGTGTTGATGAAACACAGAAATTGCATCGGGATTGAATACAAGGGACACCATGCTCACATTCCTCCATGGGAGTAATGTCTCTAACAGTCTACGCTTTGATCGATCCCTGGAAGACCAGTTGTTGTTTCCGATGCACATTCGGCGGCATTCTGTAATCTGTGGACTATCAGAGAGTAGATGAAACACTGAAATTGCATCGGGATTGAGTACAACAGTCACCATGCGCACTTTCCCCCATGGGAGTAATGTCTCAAACAGTCTACGCTTTGATCGTTCCCTGGAAGTCCAGTAGTAGTTTCCGATGCACTCCTGGAGGCATTCTGTAATCTGTGGACCATCAGACTGTTGATGAAACACAGAAAGTGCAACAAAATTGAATACAATAGTCACCATGCGCACTTTCCCCCATGGGAGTAATGTCTCAAACAGTCTACGCTTTGATCGTTCCCTGGAAGTCCAGTAGTAGTTTCCGATGCACTCCTGGAGGCATTCTGTAATCTGTGGACTATCAGAGAATTGATGAAAAACAGATATTGCATTGGAATTGAATACAACATTCACCATGCGCACTTCCCTCCATGGGAGTAATGTCTCAAACCGTTTACGCTTTGATCGTTCCCTGGCAGACCAGTAGTAGTTTCCGATGCACATCTGGAGGCAATCTGTAATCTGTGGACCTTCAAAGTGTTGATGAAACACAGAAATAGCATCGGGATTGAATACAACAGACTCCATCCGCACTTTTCTCCATGTTAGTAATGTCTCAAGCAGTCTACGGTTTGATCGTTCCCTAAAAGTCCAGCAGTAGTTTCCGATGCACATCTGGAGGCATTCTGTAATGTGTGGACTATCAGAGTGTTGATGAAACACAGAAATTGCATCGGGATTGAATACAACAGTCACCATGCGCACATTCCTCCATGGGAGTAGTGTCTCAAACAGTCTACGCTTTGATCGTTCCCTGGAAGACCAGAAGTAGTTTCCGATGCACATCTGGAGGCATTCTGTAATCTGTGGACTATCAGAGTGTTGATGAAACACAGACAATGCATCGGGATTGAATACAACAGTTACCATGCGCACTTTCCTCAATGGGAGTAATGTCTTAAAGAGTTTACGCTTTTATCGTTCCCTGGAAGACCAGTAGTAGTTTCCGATGCACATCTGGGGGAATTCTGTAATCTGTGGACTATCAGAGTGTTGATGAAACACAGAAATTGCATCGGGATTGAATACAACAGTCACCATGCGCACTTTCCTTCATAAAAGTAATGTCTCAAAAAGACTACGTTTTGATCATTCACTGGAAGACCCGTAGTAGTTTCCGATGCACATCTGGAGGCATTCTGTAATCTGTGGACTTTCAGAGTGTTGATGAAGAACAGAAATTGCATCTTGATTGAATACAACAGTCACCCTGCGCACTTTCCTCCATGGGAGCAGTGTCTCAAACAGTCTACGATTTGATCGTTCCCTGGAAGACGAGTTGTAGTTTCCGATGCACATCCGGCGGCATTCTGTAATCTGCGGACTATCAGAGTGTAGATGAAACATTGAAATTGCATCGGGATTGAGTACAACAGTCACCATGCGCACTTTCCTCCATGGGAGCAATGTCTCAGAAAGTCTACGCTTTGATGGTTCCCTGGAAGTCCAGTAGTAGTTTCCGATGCACTCCTGGAGACATTCTGTAATCTGTGGACCATCAGACTGTTTATGAAACACAGAAATTGCAATGGAATTGAATACAACAGTCACCATGCGCACTTTCCTCCATGGGAGTAATGTCTCTAACAGTCTACGCTTTGATAGCTCCCTGGAAGACCAGTACTAGTTTCCGATGCACATCTGGAGGCATTCTGAAATCTGTGGACTAACTGAGTGTTGATGCAACACAGAAATTGCATCGGGATAGAATAGAACAGTCACCATGCGCAATTTCCTCCATGGGAGTAATGTCTCAAACAGTCTACGCTTTGATCGTTCACTGGAAGACCAGTAGTAGTTTCAGATGCACATCTGGAGGCAATCTGTAATCTGTGGACTATCAGACTGTTGATGAAACACAGAAATTGCATTGGGATTGAATACAACAGTCACCTTGCGCACTTTCCTCCATGCGAGTAATTCTCAAACAGTCTACGCTTTGATCGTTCCCTGGAAGACCTTAAGTAGTTTCCGATGCACATCTTGAGGCATTCTGTAATCTACGGACTATCAGAGTGTTGATGAAACACAGAAATTGCATCGGGATTGAATACAACAGTCACCATGCTCACTTTACTCCATGATATTAATGTCTCAAACAGTCTACGCTTTGATCGTTCCCAGGAAGACCAGTTGTAGTTTCCGAAGCACATCTGGAGGCATTCTGTAATCTGTGCAGTATCAGAGTGTTGATGAAGCACAGAAATTGCATCGGGATTGTATACAACAGTCACCATGCGCACTTTCCTCCATGGGAGCTATGTCTCAAACAGTCTACGCTTTGATCGTTCCCTGGATTACCAGTAGTAGTTTCCGTTGCACATCTGGAGGCATTCTGTAATCCGTGGACCTTTAAAGTGTTGATGAAACACAGAAATTGCATCGGGATTGAATACAACAGTCACCATCCGGACTTTCCTCCATGTTAGTAATGTCTCAAACAGTCTACGATTTGATCGTTCCCTGGAAGACCAGTGTTAGTTTCCGATGCACATCTGGAGGCATTCTGTAATCTGTGGACAATCAGAGTGTTGATGAAACACAGTAATTGCATCGGGATTGAATACAAAGGACACCATGCTCACATTCCTCCATGGGAGTAATGTCTCAAACAGTCTACGCTTTGATCGTTCCCTGGAAGTCCAGTAGTAGTTATCGATGCACTCCTGGAGGCATTCAGTAATCTGTGGACCATCAGACTGTTGATGAAACACAGAAATTGCAACAAAATTGAATACAATAGTCACCATGCGCACTTTCCCCCATGGGAGTAATGTCTAAAACAGTCTACGCTTTGATGGTTCCCTGGAAGTCCAGTAGTAGTTTCCGGTGCACTCCTGGAGGCATTCTGTAATCTGTGGACCATCAGACTGTTGATGAAACACAGAAATTGCAACAAAATTGAATACAATAGTCACCATGCGCACTTTCCTCCATGGGAGTAATGTCTCAAAGAGTCTACGCTTTGATCGTTCCCTGGAAGACCACTAGTAGGTTCCGATGCACATCTGGTGGCCTTCTGTAATCTGGGGACTATCAGAGTGTAGATGAAACACAGAAATTGCATCGGGATTGAATACAACAGTAAAAATGCGCACATTCCTCTACGGGAGTAATGTCTCAAACAGTGTACGCTGAGATCGTTCCCTGGAAGACCAGTAGTAGTTTCCGATGCACATCTGGAGGCATTCTGAAATCTGTGGACTAACTGAGTGTTGATGAAGCACAGAAATTGCATCGGGATTGAATACAACAGTCACCATGCGCACTTTCCTCCATGGAAGTAATGTCTCAGACAGTCTACACATTGATCGTTCCCAGGAAGACCAGTAGTAGTTTCCGATGCACATCTGGAGGCATTCTGTAATCTGTGGACTATCAGAGTGTTGATGAAACACAGACAATGCATCGGGATTGAATACAACAGTCACCATGCGCACTTTCCTCCATGGGAGTAATGTCTTAAAGAGTTTACGCTTTGATCGTTCCCTGGATTACCAGTAATAGTTTCCGTTGCACATCTGGAGGCATTCTGTAATCCGTAGACCTTCAAACGGTTGATGAAACACAGAAATTGCATCGGGATTGAATACAACAGTCACCATCCGGACTTACCTCCATGTTAGTAATGTCTCAAACAGTCTACGATTTGATCGTTCCCTGGAGGACCAGTGTTAGTTTCCGATGCACATCTGGAGGCATTCTGTAATCTGTGGACTATCAGAGTATTGATGAAACACAGAAATTGCATCGGGACTGAATACAAGAGATACCATGCGCACATTCCTCCATGGAAGTAATGTCTCTAACAGTCTGCGCTTTGATCGTTCCCTGGAAGACCAGTTGTAGTTTCCGATGCACATCCGGCGGCATTCTGTAATCTGTGGACTATCAGAGTGAAGATGAAACACTGAAATTGCATCGGGATTGAGTACAACAGTTACCTTGCGCACTCTCCTCCATGTGAGTAATGTCTCAAACAGTCTACGCTTTGATCGTTCCCTGGAAGTCCAGTAGTAGTTTCCGATGCACTCCTCTAGGCATTCTGTAATCTGTGGACCATCAGACTGTTTATGAAACACAGAAATTGCAACGGAATTGAATACAACAGTCACCATGCGCACTTTCCTCCATGGGAGTAATGTCTCAAACCGTTTACGCTTTGATCGTTCCCTGGAAGACCAGTAATAGTTGCCGATGCACATCTGGAGGCATTCTGAAATCTGTGGACTATCAGACTGTTGATGAAACACAGAAATTGCATCGGAATAGAATACAACCGACACCATGCGCACTTTCCTCCATGGGAGTAATGTCTCAAACAGTCTACGCTTTGATCGTTACCTGGAAGACCAGTAGTAGTTTCCGATGCACATCTGGAGGCAATCTGTAATCTGTGGACTATCAGACTGTTGATGAAACACAGAAATTGCATCGGGATTGAATACATCAGTCACCATGCGCACTTTCCTCCATGGGAGTAACGTCTCAAACAGTCTACGCTGTGATCGTTCCCTGGAAGACCAGTAATAGTATCCGATGCACATCTGGAGGCATTCTGAAATCTGTGGACTAACTGAGTTTTGATGAAACACAGAAATTGCTTCGGGATTGATTACAACAGTCACGATGCGCACTTTCCTCTATGGGAGTAACGTCTGAAACAGTCTACGCTTTGATCGTTACCTGGAAGACCAGTAATAGTTTCCGATGCACATCTGGAGGCATTCTGAAATCTGTGGACTAACTGAGTGTTGATGAAACACAGAAATTACATCGGGATTGAATACAACAGTCACCATGCGCACTTTCCTCCATGGGAGTAATGTCTCAGACAGTCTACGTTTTTGATCGTTCCCAGGAAGACCAGTAGTAGTTTCCGATGCACATCTGGAGGCATTCAGTAATCTGTGGACTATTAAAGTGTTGATGAAACACAGAAATTGCATCGGGACTGAATACAAGAGGTACCATGCGGACATTCCTCCATGGGCGTAATGTCTCTAACTGTCTACGCTTTGATCGTTCCCTGGAAGACCAGTAGTAGTTTCCGATGCACATCTCGAGGCAATCTGAAATCTGTGGACTAACTGAGTGTTGATGGAACACAGAAATTGCATCGGAATAGAATACAACCGTCACCATGCGCACTTTCCTCCATGGGAGTAATGTCTCAAACCGTCTACGCTTTGATCGTTCCCTGGATTACCAGTAAGAGTTTCCGTTGCACATCTGGAGGCATTCTGTAATCCGTGGACCTTCAAACGGTTGATGAAATACAGAAATTGCATCGGGATTGAATACAACAGTCACCATCCGGACTTACCTCCATGTTAGTAATGTCTCAAACAGTCTACGATTTGATCGTTCCCTGGAAGACCAGTGTTAGTTTCCGATGCACATGTGGAGGCATTCTGTAATCTGTGGACTATCAGAGTGTTGATGAAACACAGAAATTGCATCGGGACTGAATGCAAGAGGTACCATGCGGACATTCCTCCGTGGGAGTAATGTCTCTAACAGTCTACGCTTTGATCGTTTCCTGGATTACCAGTAATAGTTTCCGTTGAACATCTGGAGGCATTCTGTAATCCGTGGACCTTCAAAGTGTTGATGAATCACAGAAATTGCATCGGGATTGAATACAACTGTCACCATCCGGATTTACCTCCATGTTAGTAATGTCTCAAACAGTCTACGATTTGATCGTTCCCTGGAAGACCAGTGTTAGTTTCCGATGCACATCTGGAGGCATTCTGAAATCTGTGGACTATCAGAGTGTTGATGAAACACAGAAATTGCATCGCGACTGATTACAAGAGATACCATGCGCACATTCCTCCATGGGAGTAATGTCTCTAACAGTCTACGCTTTGATCGTTCCCTGGAAGACCAGTTGTAGCTTACGATGCACATCCGGCGGCATTCTGTAATCTGTGGACTATCAGAGTGTAGATGAAACACTAAAATTGCATCGGGATTGAGTACAACAGTCACCACGAGCACTTTCCTCCATGGGAGTAATGTCTCAAACAGTCTACGCTTTGATCGTAAACTGGAAGTCCAGTAGTAGTTTCCGATGCACTCCTGGAGGCATTCTGTAATCTGTGGACGATCAGACTGTTGATGAAACACAGAAATTGCAACGGAATTGAATACAACAATCGCCATGCGCACTTTCCTCCATGGGAGTAATGTCTCAAACAGTCTACGCTTTGATCGTTCCCTGGAAGACCAGTAGTAGTTTCCGATGCACATCTGGAGGCATTCTGTAATCTGTGGACTATGAGAGTGTTGATGAAACACAGACAATGCATCGGGATTGAATACAACAGTCACCATGCGCACTTTCCTCCATGGGAGTAATGTCTTAAAGAGTTTACGCTTTGATCGTTCCCTGGATTACCAGTAATAGTTTCCGTTGCACATCTGGAGGCATTCTGTAATCCGTGGACCTTCAAACGCTTGATGAAACACAGAAATTGCATCGGGATTGAATACAACAGTCACCATCCGCACTTACCTCCATGGGAGTAATGTCTCAAACAGTCTACGCTTTGATCGTTCCCTGGAGGACCAGTGTTAGTTTCCGATGCACATCAGGAGGCATTCTGTAATCTGTGGACTATCAGAGTATTGATGAAACACAGAAATTGCATCGGGACTGAATACAAGAGATACCATGCGCACATTCCTCCATGGAAGTAATGTCTCTAACAGTCTACGCTTTGATCGTTCCCTGGAAGACCAGTTGTAGTTTCCGATCCACATCCGGCGGCATTCTGTAATCTGTGGACTATCAGAGTGTAGATGAACCCTGAAATTGCATCGGGATTGAGTACAACAGTTACCTTGCGCACTCTCCTCCATGGGAGTAATGTCTCAAACAGTCTACGCTTTGATCGTTCCCTGGAAGTCCAGTAGTAGTTTCCGATGCAATCCTGGAGGCATTCTGTAATCTGTGTACCATCAGACTGTTTATGAAACACAGAAATTGCAACGGAATTGAATACAACAGTCACCATGAACACTTTCCTCCATTGGAGTAATGTCTCAAACAGTCTACGCTTTGATCGTTAACTGGAAGACCAGAAGTGGTTTCCGATGCACATCTGGAGGCATTCTGTAATCTGTGGACTATCAGAGTATTGATGAAACACAGAAATTGCATCGGGCCTGAATACAACAGTCACCATGTGCACTTTCCTCCATGGGAGTAATGTCTCAAACCGTTTACGCTTTGATCGTTCCCTGGAAGACCAGTAATAGTTTCCGATGCACATCTGGAGGCATTCTGAAATCTGTGGACTAACTGAGTGTTGATGAAACACAGAAATTGCATCGGGATTGAATACACCAGTCACCATGCGCACTTTCCTCCATGGGAGTAATGTCTCAGACAGTCTACGTTTTTGATCGTTCCCAGGAATACCAGTAGTAGTTTCCGATGCACATCTGGAGGCATTCTGTAATCTGTGGACTATCAGAGTGTTGATGAAACACAGACAATGCATCGGGATTGAATACAACAGTCACATTGCGCACTTTCCTCCATGGGAGTAATGTCTTAAAGAGTTTACGCTTTGATCGTTCCCTGGATTACCAGTAAGAGTTTCCGTTGCACATCTGGAGGCATTCTGTAATCCGTGGACCTTCAAACGGCTGATGAAATACAGAAATTGCATCGGGATTGAACAAAACAGTCACCATCCGGACTTACCTCCATGTTAGTAATGTCTCAAACAGTCTACGATTTGATCGTTCCCTGGAAGACCAGTGTTAGTTTCCGATGCACATGTGGAGGCATTCTGTAATCTGTGGACTATCAGAGTATTGACGAAACACAGAAATTGCATCGGGCCTGAATACAACAGTCACCATGTGCACTTTCCTCCATGGGAGTAATGTCTCAAACCGTTTACGCTTTGATCGTTCCCTGGAAGACCAGTAATAGTTTCCGATGCACATCTGGAGGCATTCTGAAATCTGTGGACTAACTGAGTGTTGATGAAACACAGAAATTGCATCGGGATTGAATACAACAGTCACCATGCGCACTTTCCTCCATGGGAGTAATGTCTCAGACAGTCTACGTTTTTGATCGTTCCCAGGAAGACCAGTAGTTGTTTCCGATGCACATCTGGAGGCATTCTGTAATCTGTGGACTATCAGAGTGTTGATGAAACACAGACAATGCATCGGGATTGAATACAACAGTCACCATGCGCACTTTCCTCCATGGGAGTAATGTCTTAAAGAGTTTACGCTTAGATCGTTCCCTGGATTACCAGTAAGAGTTTCCGTTGCACATCTGGAGGCATTCTGTAATCCTTGGACCTTCAAACGGTTGATGAAATACAGAAATTGCATCGGGATTGAATACAACAGTCACCATCCGGACTTACCTCCATGTTAGTAATGTCTCAAACAGTCTACGATTTGATCGTTCCCTGGAAGACCAGTGTTAGTTTCCGATGCACATGTGGAGGCATTCTGTAATC
The DNA here is from genome assembly GCF_023897955.1 of Schistocerca gregaria. NCBI lineage: Eukaryota > Metazoa > Arthropoda > Insecta > Orthoptera > Acrididae > Schistocerca > Schistocerca gregaria. The sequence goes on from NC_064929.1 coordinate 46,772,930, forward strand.
TGTGGACTATCAGAGTGTTGATGAAACACAGAAATTGCATCGGGACTGAATACAAGAGGTACCATGCGGACATTCCTCCATGGCAGTAATGTCTCTAACAGTCTACGCTTTGATCGTTCCCTGGAAGACCAGTAGTAGTTTCCGATGCACATCTGGAGGCATTCTGTGATCTGTGGACTATCAGAGTGTTGATGAAACACAGACAATGCATCGGGATTGAATACAACAGTCACCATTCGCACTTTCCTCCATGGGAGTAATGTCTTAAAGAGTTTACGCTTTGATCGTTCCCTGGATTACCAGTAAGAGTTTCCGTTGCACATCTGGAGGCATTCTGTAATCCGTGGACCTTCAAACGGTTGATGAAATACAGAAATTGCATCGGGATTGAACAAAACAGTCACCATCCGGACTTACCTCCATGTTAGTAATGTCTCAAACAGTCTACGATTTGATCGTTCCCTGGAAGACCAGTGTTAGTTTCCGATGCACATGTGGAGGCATTCTGTAATCTGTGGACTATCAGAGTATTGACGAAACACAGAAATTGCATCGGGATTGAATACAACAGTCACCATGCGCACTTTCCTCCATGGGAGTAATGTCTCAGACAGTCTACGTTTTTGATCGTTCCCAGGAAGACCAGTAGTTGTTTCCGATGCACATCTGGAGGCATTCTGTAATCTGTGGACTATGAGAGTGTTGATGAAACACAGACAATGCATCGGGATTGAATACAACAGTCACCATGCGCACTTTCCTCCATGGGAGTAATGTCTTAAAGAGTTTACGCTTAGATCGTTCCCTGGATTACCAGTAAGAGTTTCCGTTGCACATCTGGAGGCATTCTGTAATCCTTGGACCTTCAAACGGTTGATGAAATACAGAAATTGCATCGGGATTGAATACAACAGTCACCATCCGGACTTACCTCCATGTTAGTAATGTCTCAAACAGTCTACGATTTGATCGTTCCCTGGAAGACCAGTGTTAGTTTCCGATGCACATGTGGAGGCATTCTGTAATCTGTGGACTATCAGAGTGTTGATGAAACACAGAAATTGCATCGGGACTGAATACAAGAGGTACCATGCGCACTTTCCTCCATGGGAGTAATGTCTCAGACATTCTACGCTTTGATCGTTCCAGGAAGACCAGTAGTAGTTTCCGATCTCATCTGGAGGCATTCTGTAATCTGTGGACTATCAGAGTGTTGATGAAACACAGACAATGCATCGGGATTGAATACAACAGTCACCATGCGCACTTTCCTCCATGGGAGTAATGTCTTAAAGAGTTTACGCTTTGATCGTTTCCTGGATTACCAGTAATAGTTTCCGTTGAACATCTGGAGGCATTCTGTAATCCGTGGACCTTCAAAGTGTTGATGAATCACAGAAATTGCATCGGGATTGAATACAACTGTCACCATCCGGATTTACCTCCATGTTAGTAATGTCTCAAACAGTCTACGATTTGATCGTTCCCTGGAAGACCAGTGTTAGTTTCCGATGCACATCAGGTGGCATTCTGCAATCTGTGGACTATCAGAGTGTTAATGAAACACAGAAATTGCATCGCGACTGAATACAAGAGATACCATGTGCACATTCCTCCATGGGAGTAATGTCTCTAACAGTGTACGCTTTGATCGTTCCCTGCAAGACCAGTTGTAGCTTACGATGCACATCCGGCGGCATTCTGAAATCTGTGGACTATCAGAGTGTAGATGAAACACTAAAATTGCATCGGGATTGAGTACAACAGTCACCATGAGCACTTTCCTCCATGGGAGTAATGTCTCAAACAGTCTACGCTTTGATCGTTAACTGGTAGTCCAGTAGTAGTTTCCGATGCACTCCTGGAGGCATTCTGTAATCTGTGGACGATCAGACTGTTGATGAAACACAGAAATTGCAACGGAATTGAATACAACAGTCGCCATGCGCACTTTCCTCCATGGGAGTAATGTCTCAAACAGTCTACGCTTTGATCGTTCCCTGGAAGACCAGTAGTAGTTTCCGATGCACATCTGGAGGCAATCTGTAATCTGTGGACTATCAGAATGTTGATGAAACACAGACAATGCATCGGGATTGAATGCAACAGTCACCATGCGCACTTTCCTCCATGGGAGTAATGTCTTAAAGAGTTTACGCTTTGATCGTTCCCTGGATTACCAGTAATAGTTTCCGTTGCACATCTGGAGGCATTCTGTAATCCGTGGACCTTCAAACGGTTGATGAAACACAGAAATTGCATCGGGATTGAATACAACAGTCACCATCCGGACTTACCTCCATGTTAGTAATGTCTCAAACAGTCTACGATTTGATCGTTCCCTGGAGGACCAGTGTTAGTTTCCGATGCACATCTGGAGGCATTCTGTAATCTGTGGACTATCAGAGTATTGATGAAACACAGAAATTGCATCGGGACTGAATACAAGAGATACCATGCGCACATTCCTCCATGGAAGTAATGTCTCTAACAGTCTACGCTTTGATCGTTCCCTGGAAGACCAGTTGTAGTTTCCGATCCACATCCGGCGGCTTTCTGTAATCTGTGGACTATCAGAGTGTAGATGAAACACTGAAATTGAATTGGGATTGAGTACAACAGTTACCTTGCGCACTCTCCTCCATGGGAGTAATGTCTCAAACAGTCTACGCTTTGATCGTTCCCTGGAAGTCCAGTAGTAGTTTCCGATGCACTCCTGGAGGCATTCTGTAATCTGTGGACCATCAGACTGTTTATGAAACACAGAAATTGCAACGGAATTGAATACAACAGTCACCATGCGCACTTTCCTCCATGGGAGTAATGTCTCAAACAGTCTACGCTTTGATCGTTAACTGGAAGACCAGAAGTAGTTTCCGATGCACATCTGGAGGCATTCTGTAATCTGTGGACTATCAGAGTATTGATGAAACACAGAAATTGCATCGGGCCTGAATACAACAGTCACCATGTGCACTTTCCTCCATGGGAGTAATGTCTCAAACCGTTTACGCTTTGATCGTTCCCTGGAAGACCAGTAATAGTTTCCGATGCACATCTGGAGGCATTCTGAAATCTGTGGACTAACTGAGTGTTGATGAAACACAGAAATTGCTTCGGGATTGATTACAACAGTCACGATGCGCACTTTCCTCTATGGGAGTAACGTCTGAAACAGTCTACGCTTTGATCGTTCTCTGGAAGACGAGTAGTAGTTTCCGATGCACATCTGGAGGCATTCTGTAATCTGTGGAATATCAGACTGTTGATGAAACACAGGAGTTGCATCGGGATTGAATACAAACGTCATCATGGGCACTTTCCTCCATGGGAGTAATGTCTCAAACAGTCTACGCTTTGATCGTTCCCTGGAAGACCGGTAGTAGTTTCCGATGCACATCTGGAGGGATTCTGTAATCTGTGGACCGTCAGACTGTTGATGAAACACAGAAATTGCATCGGGATTGAATACAACAGTCACCATGCGCACTTTCCTCCATGGGAGTAATGTCTCAGACAGTCTACGTTTTTGATCGTTCCCAGGAAGACCAGTAGTAGTTTCCGATGCACATCTGGAGGCATTCTGTAGTCTGTGGACTATCAGAGTGTTGATGAAACACAGACAATGCATCGGGATTGAATACAACAGTCACCATGCGCACTTTCCTCCATGGGAGTAATGTCTTAAAGAGATTACGCTTTGATCGTTCCCTGGACTACCAGTATTAGTTTCCGTTGCACATCTGGAGGCATTCTGTAATCCGTGGACCTTCAAACGGTTGATGAAACACAGAAATTGCATCGGGATTGAATACAACAGTCACCATCCGGACTTACCTCCATGTTAGTAATGTCTCAAACAGTCTACGATTTGATCGTTCCCTGGAAGACCAGTGTTAGTTTCCGATGCACATGTGGAGGCATTCTGTAATCTGTGGACTATCAGAGTGTTGATGAAACACAGAAATTGCATCAAGACTGAATACAAGAGGTACCATGCGGACATTCCTCCATGGGAGTCATGTATCTAACAGTCTACGCTTTGATCGTTCCCTGGAAGACCAGTAGTAGTTTCCGATGCACATCTGGAGGCATTCTGAAATCTGTTGACTAACTGAGTGTTGATGAAACACAGAAATTGCATCGGGATTGACTACAACAGTCACCATGCGCACATTCCTCCATGGGAGTAATGTCTCAATCAGTCTACGATTTGATCGTTCCCTGGAAGACCAGTAGTACTTTCCGATGCACATCTGGAGGCATTCTGAAATCTGTGGACTAACTGAGTGTTGATGGAACACAGAAATTTCATCGGAATAGAATACAACCGTCACCATGCGCACTTTCTTCCATGGGAGTAACGTCTCAAACTGTCTACGCTTTGATCGTTCCCTGGAAGACCAGTAGTAGTTTCCGATGCACATCTGGAGGGATTCTGTAATCCGTGGACTATCAGACTGTTGATGAAACACAGAAATTGCATCGGGATTGAATACAACAGTCACCATGCGCACTTTCCTCCATGGGAGTAATGTCTCAGGCAGTCTACGCTTTGATCGTTCCAGGAAGACCAGTAGTAGTTTCCGATCACATCTGGAGGCATTCTGTAATCTGTGGACTATCAGAGTGTTGATGAAACACAGAAATTGCATCGCGACTGAATACAAGAGATACCATGCGCACATTCCTCCATGGGAGTAATGTCTCTAACAGTCTACGCTTTGATCGTTCCCTGGAAGACCAGTTGTAGCTTACGATGCACATCCGGCGGCATTCTGTAATCTGTGGACTATCAGAGTGTAGATGAAACACTAAAATTGCATCGGGATTGAGTACAACAGTCACCATGAGCACTTTCCTCCATGGGAGTATTGTCTCAAACAGTCTACGCTTTGATCGTTCCCTGGAAGTCCAGTAGTAGTTTCCGATGCAGATCTGTAGGCATTCTGAAATCTGTGGACTTACTGAGTGTTGATGAAACACAATAATTGCATCGGGATTGAATCAAACAGTCACCATGCGCACATTTCTCTATGGGAGTAATGTCTCAAACAGTCTACGTTTTGATCGTTCCCTGGAAGACCAGTAGTAGTTTCCGATGCACTTCTGGAATCATTCTGTAATCTGTGGCATATCAGACTGTTGATGAAACACAGAAGTTGCATCGGGATTGAATACAAACGTCACGATGCGCACTTTCCTCCATGGGAGTAATGTCTCAAAAAGTCTACGCTTTGATCGATCCCTGGAAGACCAGTAGTAGTTTCCGATGCACATCTGGAGAGATTCTGTAATCTGTGGTCTATTAGAGTGTTGATGAAACACAGACAATGCATCGGGATAGAATACAACAGTCACCATGCGCACTTTCCGCCATGGGAGTAATGTCTCAGACAGTCTACGCTTTGATCGTTCCCAGGAAGACCAGTAGTAGTTTCCGATGCACATCTGGAGGCATTCTGTAATCTGTGGACTATCAGAGTATTGATGAAACACAGACAATGCATCGCGACTGAATACAAGAGATACCATGCGCACATTCGTCCATGGGAGTAATGTCTCTAACAGTCTACGCTTTGATCGTTCCCTGGAAGACCAGTTGTAGCTTACGATGCACATCCGGCGGCATTCTGTAATCTGTGGACTATCAGAGTGTAGATGAAACACTAAAATTGCATCGGGATTGAGTACAACAGTCACCATGAGCACTTTCCTCCATGGGAGTAATGTCTCAAACAGTCTACGCTTTGATCGTTCCCTGGAAGTCCAGTAGTAGTTTCCGATGCACTCCTGGAGGCATTCTGTAATCTGTGGACCATCAGACTGTTTATGAAACACAGAAATTGCAACGGAATTGAATACAACAGTCACCATGCGCACTTTCCTCCATGGGAGTAATGTCTCAAACAGTCTACGCTTTGATCGTTAACTGGAAGACCAGAAGTAGTTTCCGATGCACATCTGGAGGCATTCTGTAATCTGTGGACTATCAGAGTATTGATGAAACACAGAAATTGCATCGGGCCTGAATACAACAGTCACCATGTGCACTTTCCTCCATGGGAGTAATGTCTCAAACCGTTTACGCTTTGATCGTTCCCTGGAAGACCAGTAATAGTTTCCGATGCACATCTGGAGGCATTCTGAAATCTGTGGACTAACTGAGTGTTGATGAAACACAGAAATTGCTTCGGGATTGATTACAACAGTCACGATGCGCACTTTCCTCTATGGGAGTAACGTCTGAAACAGTCTACGCTTTGATCGTTCTCTGGAAGACGAGTAGTAGTTTCCGATGCACATCTGGAGGCATTCTGTAATCTGTGGAATATCAGACTGTTGATGAAACACAGGAGTTGCATCGGGATTGAATACAAACGTCATCATGGGCACTTTCCTCCATGGGAGTAATGTCTCAAACAGTCTACGCTTTGATCGTTCCCTGGAAGACCGGTAGTAGTTTCCGATGCACATCTGGAGGGATTCTGTAATCTGTGGACCGTCAGACTGTTGATGAAACACAGAAATTGCATCGGGATTGAATACAACAGTCACCATGCGCACTTTCCTCCATGGGAGTAATGTCTCAGACATTCTACGTTTTTGATCGTTCCCAGGAAGACCAGTAGTAGTTTCCGATGCACATCTGGAGGCATTCTGTAGTCTGTGGACTATCAGAGTGTTGATGAAACACAGACAATGCATCGGGATTGAATACAACAGTCACCATGCGCACTTTCCTCCATGGGAGTAATGTCTTAAAGAGATTACGCTTTGATCGTTCCCTGGACTACCAGTATTAGTTTCCGTTGCACATCTGGAGGCATTCTGTAATCCGTGGACCTTCAAACGGTTGATGAAACACAGAAATTGCATCGGGATTGAATACAACAGTCACCATCCGGACTTACCTCCATGTTAGTAATGTCTCAAACAGTCTACGATTTGATCGTTCCCTGGAAGACCAGTGTTAGTTTCCGATGCACATGTGGAGGCATTCTGTAATCTGTGGACTATCAGAGTGTTGATGAAACACAGAAATTGCATCAAGACTGAATACAAGAGGTACCATGCGGACATTCCTCCATGGGAGTCATGTATCTAACAGTCTACGCTTTGATCGTTCCCTGGAAGACCAGTAGTAGTTTCCGATGCACATCTGGAGGCATTCTGAAATCTGTTGACTAACTGAGTGTTGATGAAACACAGAAATTGCATCGGGATTGACTACAACAGTCACCATGCGCACATTCCTCCATGGGAGTAATGTCTCAATCAGTCTACGATTTGATCGTTCCCTGGAAGACCAGTAGTACTTTCCGATGCACATCTGGAGGCATTCTGAAATCTGTGGACTAACTGAGTGTTGATGGAACACAGAAATTTCATCGGAATAGAATACAACCGTCACCATGCGCACTTTCTTCCATGGGAGTAACGTCTCAAACTGTCTACGCTTTGATCGTTCCCTGGAAGACCAGTAGTAGTTTCCGATGCACATCTGGAGGGATTCTGTAATCCGTGGACTATCAGACTGTTGATGAAACACAGAAATTGCATCGGGATTGAATACAACAGTCACCATGCGCACTTTCCTCCATGGGAGTAATGTCTCAGGCAGTCTACGCTTTGATCGTTCCAGGAAGACCAGTAGTAGTTTCCGATCACATCTGGAGGCATTCTGTAATCTGTGGACTATCAGAGTGTTGATGAAACACAGAAATTGCATCGCGACTGAATACAAGAGATACCATGCGCACATTCCTCCATGGGAGTAATGTCTCTAACAGTCTACGCTTTGATCGTTCCCTGGAAGACCAGTTGTAGCTTACGATGCACATCCGGCGGCATTCTGTAATCTGTGGACTATCAGAGTGTAGATGAAACACTAAAATTGCATCGGGATTGAGTACAACAGTCACCATGAGCACTTTCCTCCATGGGAGTATTGTCTCAAACAGTCTACGCTTTGATCGTTCCCTGGAAGTCCAGTAGTAGTTTCCGATGCAGATCTGTAGGCATTCTGAAATCTGTGGACTTACTGAGTGTTGATGAAACACAATAATTGCATCGGGATTGAATCAAACAGTCACCATGCGCACATTTCTCTATGGGAGTAATGTCTCAAACAGTCTACGTTTTGATCGTTCCCTGGAAGACCAGTAGTAGTTTCCGATGCACTTCTGGAATCATTCTGTAATCTGTGGCATATCAGACTGTTGATGAAACACAGAAGTTGCATCGGGATTGAATACAAACGTCACGATGCGCACTTTCCTCCATGGGAGTAATGTCTCAAAAAGTCTACGCTTTGATCGATCCCTGGAAGACCAGTAGTAGTTTCCGATGCACATCTGGAGAGATTCTGTAATCTGTGGTCTATTAGAGTGTTGATGAAACACAGACAATGCATCGGGATAGAATACAACAGTCACCATGCGCACTTTCCGCCATGGGAGTAATGTCTCAGACAGTCTACGCTTTGATCGTTCCCAGGAAGACCAGTAGTAGTTTCCGATGCACATCTGGAGGCATTCTGTAATCTGTGGACTATCAGAGTATTGATGAAACACAGACAATGCATCGGGATTGAATACAACAGTCACCATGCGCACTTTTATCCATGGGAGTAATATCTTAAAGAATTTACGCTTTGATCGTTCCCTGGATTACCAGTAATAGTTTCCGTTGCACATCTGGAGGCATTCTGTAATCCGTGGACCTTCAAACGGTTGATGAAACACAGAAATTGCATCGAGATTGAATACAACAGTCACCATCCGGACTTACCTCCATGTTAGTAATGTCTCAAACAGTCTACGATTTGATCGTTCCCTGGAAGACCAGTGTTAGTTTCCGATGCACATGTGGAGGCATTCTGTAATCTGTGGACTATCAGAGTGTTGATGAAACAATGAAATTGCATCGGGACTGAATACAAGAGATACCATGCGGACATTCCTCCATGGGAGTAATGTCTCTAACAGTCTACGCTTTGATCGTCCCTGGAAGTCCAGTAGGAGTTTCCGATGCACTCCTGGAGGCATTCTGTAATCTGTGGACCATCAGACTGTTTATGAAACACAGAAATTGCAACGGAATTGAATACAACAGTCACCATGCGCACTTTCCTCCATGGGAGTAATGTCTCAAACAGTCTACGCTTTGATCGTTAACTGGATGACCAGAAGTAGTTTCCGATGCACATCTGGTGGCATTCTGTAATCTGTGGGCTATCAGAGTATTGATGAAACACAGAAATTGCATCGGGACTGAATACAACAGTCACCATAAGCACTTTCCTCCATGGGAGTAATGTCTCAAACAGTCTACGCTTTGATCGTTAACTGGATGACCAGAAGTAGTTTCCGATGCACATCTGGAGGCATTCTGTAATCTGTGGGCTATCAGAGTATTGATGAAACACAGAAATTGCATCGCGACTGAATACAAGAGATACCATGTGCACATTCCTCCATGGGAGTAATGTCTCTAACAGTGTACGCTTTGATCGTTCCCTGCAAGACCAGTTGTAGCTTACGATGCACATCCGGCGGCATTCTGAAATCTGTGGACTATCAGAGTGTAGATGAAACACTAAAATTGCATCGGGATTGAGTACAACAGTCACCATGAGCACTTTCCTCCATGGGAGTAATGTCTCAAACAGTCTACGCTTTGATCGTTAACTGGAAGTCCAGTAGTAGTTTCCGATGCACTCCTGGAGGCATTCTGTAATCTGTGGACGATCAGACTGTTGATGAAACACAGAAATTGCAACGGAATTGAATACAACAGTCGCCATGCGCACTTTCCTCCATGGGAGTAATGTCTCAAACAGTCTACGCTTTGATCGTTCCCTGGAAGACCAGTAGTAGTTTCCGATGCACATCTGGAGGCAATCTGTAATCTGTGGAGTATCAGAATGTTGATGAAACACAGACAATGCATCGGGATTGAATGCAACAGTCACCATGCGCACTTTCCTCCATGGGAGTAATGTCTTAAAGAGTTTACGCTTTGATCGTTCCCTGGATTACCAGTAATAGTTTCCGTTGCACATCTGGAGGCATTCTGTAATCCGTGGACCTTCAAATGGTTGATGAAACACAGAAATTGCATCGGGATTGAATACAACAGTCACCATCCGGACTTACCTCCATGTTAGTAATGTCTCAAACAGTCTACGATTTGATCGTTCCCTGGAGGACCAGTGTTAGTTTCCGATGCACATCTGGAGGCATTCTGTAATCTGTGGACTATCAGAGTATTGATGAAACACAGAAATTGCATCGGGACTGAATACAAGAGATACCATGCGCACATTCCTCCATGGAAGTAATGTCTCTAACAGTCTACGCTTTGATCGTTCCCTGGAAGACCAGTTGTAGTTTCCGATCCACATCCGGCGGCATTCTGTAATCTGTGGACTATCAGAGTGTAGATGAAACACTGAAATTGAATTGGGATTGAGTACAACAGTTACCTTGCGCACTCTCCTCCATGGGAGTAATGTCTCAAACAGTCTACGCTTTGATCGTTCCCTGGAAGTCCAGTAGTAGTTTCCGATGCACTCCTGGAGGCATTCTGTAATCTGTGGACCATCAGACTGTTTATGAAACACAGTAATTGCAACGGAATTGAATACAACAGTCACCATGCGCACTTTCCTCCATGGGAGTAATGTCTCAAACAGTCTACGCTTTGATCGTTAACTGGAAGACCAGAAGTAGTTTCCGATGCACATCTGGAGGCATTCTGTAATCTGTGGACTATCAGAGTATTGATGAAACACAGAAATTGCATCGGGCCTGAATACAACAGTCACGATGCGCACTTTCCTCTATGGGAGTAACGTCTGAAACAGTCTACGCTTTGATCGTTCTCTGGAACACGAGTAGTAGTTTCCGATGCACATCTGGAGGCATTCTGTAATCTGTGGAATATCAGACTGTTGATGAAACACAGGAGTTGCATCGGGTTTGAATACAAACGTCATCATGCGCACTTTCCTCCATGGGAGTAATGTCTCAAACAGTCTACGCTTTGATCGTTCCCTGGAAGACCGGTAGTAGTTTCCGATGCACATCTGGAGGGATTCTGTAATCTGTGGACCGTCAGACTGTTGATGAAACACAGAAATTGCATCGGGATTGAATACAACAGTCACCATGCGCACTTTCCTCCATGGGAGTAATGTCTCAGACAGTCTACGTTTTTGATCGTTCCCAGGAAGACCAGTAGTAGTTTCCGATGCACATCTGGAGGCATTCTGTAGTCTGTGGACTATCAGAGTGTTGATGAAACACAGACAATGCATCGGGATTGAATACAACAGTCACCATGCGCACTTTCCTCCATGGGAGTAATGTCTTAAAGAGATTACGCTTTGATCGTTCCCTGGACTACCAGTATTAGTTTCCGTTGCACATCTGGAGGCATTCTGTAATCCGTGGACCTTCAAACGGTTGATGAAACACAGAAATTGCATCGGGATTGAATACAACAGTCACCATCCGGACTTACCTCCATGTTAGTAATGTCTCAAACAGTCTACGATTTGATCGTTCCCTGGAAGACCAGTGTTAGTTTCCGATGCACATGTGGAGGCATTCTGTAATCTGTGGACTATCAGAGTGTTGATGAAACACAGAAATTGCATCAAGACTGAATACAAGAGGTACCATGCGGACATTCCTCCATGGGAGTCATGTATCTAACAGTCTACGCTTTGATCGTTCCCTGGAAGACCAGTAGTAGTTTCCGATGCACATCTGGAGGCATTCTGAAATCTGTTGACTAACTGAGTGTTGATGAAACACAGAAATTGCATCGGGATTGACTACAACAGTCACCATGCGCACATTCCTCCATGGGAGTAATGTCTCAATCAGTCTACGATTTGATCGTTCCCTGGAAGACCAGTAGTACTTTCCGATGCACATCTGGAGGCATTCTGAAATCTGTGGACTAACTGAGTGTTGATGGAACACAGAAATTTCATCGGAATAGAATACAACCGTCACCATGCGCACTTTCTTCCATGGGAGTAACGTCTCAAACTGTCTACGCTTTGATCGTTCCCTGGAAGACCAGTAGTAGTTTCCGATGCATATCTGGAGGGATTCTGTAATCCGTGGACTATCAGACTGTTGATGAAACACAGAAATTGCATCGGGATTGAATACAACTGTCACCATGCGCACTTTCCTCCATGGGAGTAATGTCTCAGGCAGTCTACGCTTTGATCGTTCCAGGAAGACCAGTAGTAGTTTCCGATCACATCTGGAGGCATTCTGTAATCTGTGGACTATCAGAGTGTTGATGAAACACAGAAATTGCATCGCGACTGAATACAAGAGATACCATGCGCACATTCGTCCATGGGAGTAATGTCTCTAACAGTCTACGCTTTGATCGTTCCCTGGAAGACCAGTTGTAGCTTACGATGCACATCCGGCGGCATTCTGTAATCTGTGGACTATCAGAGTGTAGATGAAACACTAAAATTGCATCGGGATTGAGTACAACAGTCACCATGAGCACTTTCCTCCATGGGAGTAATGTCTCAAACAGTCTACGCTTTGATCGTTCCCTGGAAGTCCAGTAGTAGTTTCCGATGCAGATCTGTAGGCATTCTGAAATCTGTGGACTTACTGAGTGTTGATGAAACACAATAATTGCATCGGGATTGAATCAAACAGTCACCATGCGCACATTTCTCTATGGGAGTAATGTCTCAAACAGTCTACGTTTTGATCGTTCCCTGGAAGACCAGTAGTAGTTTCCGATGCACTTCTGGAATCATTCTGTAATCTGTGGCATATCAGACTGTTGATGAAACACAGAAGTTGCATCGGGATTGAATACAAACGTCACGATGCGCACTTTCCTCCATGGGAGTAATGTCTCAAAAAGTCTACGCTTTGATCGATCCCTGGAAGACCAGTAGTAGTTTCCGATGCACATCTGGAGAGATTCTGTAATCTGTGGTCTATTAGAGTGTTGATGAAACACAGACAATGCATCGGGATAGAATACAACAGTCACCATGCGCACTTTCCGCCATGGGAGTAATGTCTCAGACAGTCTACGCTTTGATCGTTCCCAGGAAGACCAGTAGTAGTTTCCGATGCACATCTGGAGGCATTCTGTAATCTGTGGACTATCAGAGTATTGATGAAACACAGACAATGCATCGGGATTGAATACAACAGTCACCATGCGCACTTTTATCCATGGGAGTAATGTCTTAAAGAATTTACGCTTGGATCGTTCACTGGATTACCAGTAATAGTTTCCGTTGCACATCTGGAGGCATTCTGTAATCCGTGGACCTTCAAACGGTTGATGAAACACAGAAATTGCATCGAGATTGAATACAACAGTCACCATCCGGACTTACCTCCATGTTAGTAATGTCTCAAACAGTCTACGATTTGATCGTTCCCTGGAAGACCAGTGTTAGTTTCCGATGCACATGTGGAGGCATTCTGTAATCTGTGGACTATCAGAGTGTTGATGAAACAATGAAATTGCATCGGGACTGAATACAAGAGATACCATGCGGACATTCCTCCATGGGAGTAATGTCTCTAACAGTCTACGCTTTGATCGTCCCTGGAAGTCCAGTAGGAGTTTCCGATGCACTCCTGGAGGCATTCTGTAATCTGTGGACCATCAGACTGTTTATGAAACACAGAAATTGCAACGGAATTGAATACAACAGTCACCATGCGCACTTTCCTCCATGGGAGTAATGTCTCAAACAGTCTACGCTTTGATCGTTAACTGGATGACCAGAAGTAGTTTCCGATGCACATCTGGAGGCATTCTGTAATCTGTGGGCTATCAGAGTATTGATGAAACACAGAAATTGCATCGGGACTGAATACAACAGTCACCATGTGCACTTACCTCCATGGGAGTAATGTCTCAAACCGTTTACGCTTTGATCGTACCCTGGAAGACCAGTAGTAGTTTCCGATGCACATCTGTAGGCATTCTGTAATCTGTGCAGTATCTGAGTGTTGATGAAACACTGAAATTGCATCGGGATTGAAGACAACAGTCACCATGCGCACATTCCTCCATGGGAGTAATGTCTCAAACAGTCTACGCTTTGATCGTTCCCTGGAAGACCAGTAGTAGTTTCCGATGCACATCTGGAGGCAATCTGTAATCTGTGGACTATCAGAGTGTTGATGAAACACAGACAATGCATCGGGATTGAATGCAACAGTCACCATGCGCACTTTCCTCCATGGGAGTAATGTCTTAAAGAGTTTACGCTTTGATCGTTCCCTGGATTACCAGTAATCGGGATTGAATCAAACAGTCACCATGCGCACATTTCTCTATGGGAGTAATGTCTCAAACAGTCTACGTTTTGATCGTTCCCTGGAAGACCAGTAGTAGTTTCCGATGCACTTCTGGAATCATTCTGTAATCTGTGGCATATCAGACTGTTGATGAAACACAGAAGTTGCATCGGGATTGAATACAAACGTCACGATGCGCACTTTCCTCCATGGGAGTAATGTCTCAAAAAGTCTACGCTTTGATCGATCCCTGGAAGACCAGTAGTAGTTTCCGATGCACATCTGGAGAGATTCTGTAATCTGTGGTCTATTAGAGTGTTGATGAAACACAGACAATGCATCGGGATAGAATACAACAGTCACCATGCGCACTTTCCGCCATGGGAGTAATGTCTCAGACAGTCTACGCTTTGATCGTTCCCAGGAAGACCAGTAGTAGTTTCCGATGCACATCTGGAGGCATTCTGTAATCTGTGGACTATCAGAGTATTGATGAAACACAGACAATGCATCGGGATTGAATACAACAGTCACCATGCGCACTTTTATCCATGGGAGTAATGTCTTAAAGAATTTACGCTTTGATCGTTCACTGGATTACCAGTAATAGTTTCCGTTGCACATCTGGAGGCATTCTGTAATCCGTGGACCTTCAAACGGTTGATGAAACACAGAAATTGCATCGAGATTGAATACAACAGTCACCATCCGGACTTACCTCCATGTTAGTAATGTCTCAAACAGTCTCCGATTTGATCGTTCCCTGGAAGACCAGTGTTAGTTTCCGATGCACATGTGGAGGCATTCTGTAATCTGTGGACTATCAGAGTGTTGATGAAACAATGAAATTGCATCGGGACTGAATACAAGAGATACCATGCGAACATTCCTCCATGGGAGTAATGTCTCTAACAGTCTACGCTTTGATCGTCCCTGGAAGTCCAGTAGGAGTTTCCGATGCACTCCTGGAGGCATTCTGTAATCTGTGGACCATCAGACTGTTTATGAAACACAGAAATTGCAACGGAATTGAATACAACAGTCACCATGCGCACTTTCCTCCATGGGAGTAATGTCTCAAACAGTCTACGCTTTGATCGTTAACTGGATGACCAGAAGTAGTTTCCGATGCACATCTGGAGGCATTCTGTAATCTGTGGGCTATCAGAGTATTGATGAAACACAGAAATTGCATCGGGACTGAATACAACAGTCACCATGTGCACTTACCTCCATGGGAGTAATGTCTCAAACCGTTTACGCTTTGATCGTACCCTGGAAGACCAGTAGTAGTTTCCGATGCACATCTGTAGGCATTCTGTAATCTGTGCAGTATCTGAGTGTTGATGAAACACTGAAATTGCATCGGGATTGAAGACAACAGTCACCATGCGCACATTCCTCCATGGGAGTAATGTCTCAAACAGTCTACGCTTTGATCGTTCCCTGGAAGACCAGTAGTAGTTTCCGATGCACATCTGGAGGCAATCTGTAATCTGTGGACTATCAGAGTGTTGATGAAACACAGACAATGCATCGGGATTGAATGCAACAGTCACCATGCGCACTTTCCTCCATGGGAGTAATGTCTTAAAGAGTTTACGCTTTGATCGTTCCCTGGATTACCAGTAATCGGGATTGAATCAAACAGTCACCATGCGCACATTTCTCTATGGGAGTAATGTCTCAAACAGTCTACGTTTTGATCGTTCCCTGGAAGACCAGTAGTAGTTTCCGATGCACTTCTGGAATCATTCTGTAATCTGTGGCATATCAGACTGTTGATGAAACACAGAAGTTGCATCGGGATTGAATACAAACGTCACGATGCGCACTTTCCTCCATGGGAGTAATGTCTCAAAAAGTCTACGCTTTGATCGATCCCTGGAAGACCAGTAGTAGTTTCCGATGCACATCTGGAGAGATTCTGTAATCTGTGGTCTATTAGAGTGTTGATGAAACACAGACAATGCATCGGGATAGAATACAACAGTCACCATGCGCACTTTCCGCCATGGGAGTAATGTCTCAGACAGTCTACGCTTTGATCGTTCCCAGGAAGACCAGTAGTAGTTTCCGATGCACATCTGGAGGCATTCTGTAATCTGTGGACTATCAGAGTATTGATGAAACACAGACAATGCATCGGGATTGAATACAACAGTCACCATGCGCACTTTTATCCATGGGAGTAATGTCTTAAAGAATTTACGCTTTGATCGTTCACTGGATTACCAGTAATAGTTTCCGTTGCACATCTGGAGGCATTCTGTAATCCGTGGACCTTCAAACGGTTGATGAAACACAGAAATTGCATCGAGATTGAATACAACAGTCACCATCCGGACTTACCTCCATGTTAGTAATGTCTCAAACAGTCTCCGATTTGATCGTTCCCTGGAAGACCAGTGTTAGTTTCCGATGCACATGTGGAGGCATTCTGTAATCTGTGGACTATCAGAGTGTTGATGAAACAATGAAATTGCATCGGGACTGAATACAAGAGATACCATGCGAACATTCCTCCATGGGAGTAATGTCTCTAACAGTCTACGCTTTGATCGTCCCTGGAAGTCCAGTAGGAGTTTCCGATGCACTCCTGGAGGCATTCTGTAATCTGTGGACCATCAGACTGTTTATGAAACACAGAAATTGCAACGGAATTGAATACAACAGTCACCATGCGCACTTTCCTCCATGGGAGTAATGTCTCAAACAGTCTACGCTTTGATCGTTAACTGGATGACCAGAAGTAGTTTCCGATGCACATCTGGAGGCATTCTGTAATCTGTGGGCTATCAGAGTATTGATGAAACACAGAAATTGCATCGGGACTGAATACAACAGTCACCATGTGCACTTACCTCCATGGGAGTAATGTCTCAAACCGTTTACGCTTTGATCGTACCCTGGAAGACCAGTAGTAGTTTCCGATGCACATCTGTAGGCATTCTGTAATCTGTGCAGTATCTGAGTGTTGATGAAACACTGAAATTGCATCGGGATTGAAGACAACAGTCACCATGCGCACATTCCTCCATGGGAGTAATGTCTCAAACAGTCTACGCTTTGATCGTTCCCTGGAAGACCAGTAGTAGTTTCCGATGCACATCTGGAGGCAATCTGTAATCTGTGGACTATCAGAGTGTTGATGAAACACAGACAATGCATCGGGATTGAATGCAACAGTCACCATGCGCACTTTCCTCCATGGGAGTAATGTCTTAAAGAGTTTACGCTTTGATCGTTCCCTGGATTACCAGTAATAGTTTCCGTTGCACATCTGGAGGCATTCTGTAATCCGTGGACCTTCAAACGGTTGATGAAACACAGAAATTGCATCGGGATTGAATACAACAGTCACCATCCGGACTTACCTCCATGTTAGTAATGTCTCAAACAGTCTACGATTTGATCGTTCCCTGGAGGACCAGTGTTAGTTTCCGATGCACATCTGGAGGCATTCTGTAATCTGTGGACTATCAGAGTATTGATGAAACACAGAAATTGCATCGGGACTGAATACAAGAGATACCATGCGCACATTCCTCCATGGACGTAATGTCTCTAACAGTCTACGCTTTGATCGTTCCCTGGAAGACCAGTTGTAGTTTCCGATCCACATCCGGCGGCATTCTGTAATCTGTGGACTATCAGAGTGTAGATGAAACACTGAAATTGAATTGGGATTGAGTACAACAGTTACCTTGCGCACTCTCCTCCATGGGAGTAATGTCTCAAACAGTCTACGCTTTGATCGTTCCCTGGAAGTCCAGTAGTAGTTTCCGATGCACTCCTGGAGGCATTCTGTAATCTGTGGACCATCAGACTGTTTATGAAACACAGAAATTGCAACGGAATTGAATACAACAGTCACCATGCGCACTTTCCTCCATGGGAGTAATGTCTCAAACAGTCTACGCTTTGATCGTTAACTGGAAGACCAGAAGTAGTTTCCGATGCACATCTGGAGGCATTCTGTAATCTGTGGACTATCAGAGTATTGATGAAACACAGAAATTGCATCGGGCCTGAATACAACAGTCACCATGTGCACTTTCCTCCATGGGAGTAATGTCTCAAACCGTTTACGCTTTGATCGTTCCCTGGAAGACCAGTAATAGTTTCCGATGCACATCTGGAGGCATTCTAAAATCTGTGGACTAACTGAGTGTTGATGAAACACAGAAATTGCTTCGGGATTGATTACAACAGTCACGATGCGCACTTTCCTCTATGGGAGTAACGTCTGAAACAGTCTACGCTTTGATCGTTCTCTGGAAGACGAGTAGTAGTTTCCGATGCACATCTGGAGGCATTCTGTAATCTGTGGAATATCAGACTGTTGATGAAACACAGGAGTTGCATCGGGATTGAATACAAACGTCATCATGCGCACTTTCCTCCATGGGAGTAATGTCTCAAACAGTCTACGCTTTGATCGTTCCCTGGAAGACCGGTAGTAGTTTCCGATGCACATCTGGAGGGATTCTGTAATCTGTGGACTGTCAGACTGTTGATGAAACACAGAAATTGCATCGGGATTGAATACAACAGTCACCATGCGCACTTTCCTCCATGGGAGTAATGTCTCAGACAGTCTACGTTTTTGATCGTTCCCAGGAAGACCAGTAGTAGTTTCCGATGCACATCTGGAGGCATTCTGTAGTCTGTGGACTATCAGAGTGTTGATGAAACACAGACAATGCATCGGGATTGAATACAACAGTCACCATGCGCACTTTGCTCCATGGGAGTAATGTCTTAAAGAGATTACGCTTTGATCGTTCCCTGGACTACCAGTAATAGTTTCCGTTGCACATCTGGAGGCATTCTGTAATCCGTGGACCTTCAAACGGTTGATGAAACACAGAAATTGCATCGGGATTGAATACAACAGTCACCATCCGGACTTACCTCCATGTTAGTAATGTCTCAAACAGTCTACGATTTGATCGTTCCCTGGAAGACCAGTGTTAGTTTCCGATGCACATGTGGAGGCATTCTGTAATCTGTGGAATATCAGAGTGTTGATGAAACACAGAAATTGCATCAAGACTGAATACAAGAGGTACCATGCGGACATTCCTCCATGGGAGTAATGTATCTAACAGTCTACGCTTTGATCGTTCCCTGGAAGACCAGTAGTAGTTTCCGATGCACATCTGGAGGCATTCTGAAATCTGTTGACTAACTGAGTGTTGATGAAACACAGAAATTGCATCGGGATTGACTACAACAGTCACCATGCGCACATTCCTCCATGGGAGTAATGTCTCAATCAGTCTACGTTTTGATCGTTCCCTGGAAGACCAGTAGTAGTTTCCGATGCACATCTGGAGGCATTCTGAAATCTGTGGACTAACTGAGTGTTGATGGAACACAGAAATTTCATCGGAATAGAATACAACCGTCACCATGCGCACTTTCTTCCATGGGAGTAACGTCTCAAACTGTCTACGCTTTGATCGTTCCCTGGAAGACCAGTAGTAGTTTCCGATGCACATCTGGAGGGATTCTGTAATCCGTGGACTATCAGACTGTTGATGAAACACAGAAATTGCATCGGGATTGAATACAACAGTCACCATGCGCACTTTCCTCCATGGGAGTAATGTCTCAGGCAGTCTACGCTTTGATCGTTCCAGGAAGACCAGTAGTAGTTTCCGATCACATCTGGAGGCATTCTGTAATCTGTGGACTATCAGAGTGTTGATGAAACACAGAAATTGCATCGCGACTGAATACAAGAGATACCATGCGCACATTCCTCCATGGGAGTAATGTCTCTAACAGTCTACGCTTTGATCGTTCCCTGGAAGACCAGTTGTAGCTTACGATGCACATCCGGCGGCATTCTGTAATCTGTGGACTATCAGAGTGTAGATGAAACACTAAAATTGCATCGGGATTGAGTACAACAGTCACCATGAGCACTTTCCTCCATGGGAGTAATGTCTCAAACAGTCTACGCTTTGATCGTTCCCTGGAAGTCCAGTAGTAGTTTCCGATGCAGATCTGTAGGCATTCCGAAATCTGTGGACTTACTGAGTGTTGATGAAACACAATAATTGCATCGGGATTGAATCAAACAGTCACCATGCGCACATTTCTCTATGGGAGTAATGTCTCAAACAGTCTACGTTTTGATCGTTCCCTGGAAGACCAGTAGTAGTTTCCGATGCACTTCTGGAATCATTCTGTAATCTGTGGCATATCAGACTGTTGATGAAACACAGAAGTTGCATCGGGATTGAATACAAACGTCACGATGCGCACTTTCCTCCATGGGAGTAATGTCTCAAAAAGTCTACGCTTTGATCGATCCCTGGAAGACCAGTAGTAGTTTCCGATGCACATCTGGAGAGATTCTGTAATCTGTGGTCTATTAGAGTGTTGATGAAACACAGACAATGCATCGGGATAGAATACAACAGTCACCATGCGCACTTTCCGCCATGGGAGTAATGTCTCAGACAGTCTACGCTTTGATCGTTCCCAGAAAGACCAGTAGTAGTTTCCGATGCACATCTGGAGGCATTCTGTAATCTGTGGACTATCAGAGTATTGATGAAACACAGACAATGCATCGGGATTGAATACAACAGTCACCATGCGCACTTTTATCCATGGGAGTAATGTCTTAAAGAGTTTACGCTTTGATCGTTCCCTGGATTACCAGTAATAGTTTCCGTTGCACATCTGGAGGCATTCTGTAATCCGTGGACCTTCAAACGGTTGATGAAACACAGAAATTGCATCGAGATTGAATACAACAGTCACCATCCGGACTTACCTCCATGTTAGTAATGTCTCAAACAGTCTACGATTTGATCGTTCCCTGGAAGACCAGTGTTAGTTTCCGATGCACATGTGGAGGCATTCTGTAATCTGTGGACTATCAGAGTGTTGATGAAACAATGAAATTGCATCGGGACTGAATACAAGAGATACCATGCGGACATTCCTCCATGGGAGTAATGTCTCTAACAGTCTACGCTTTGATCGTCCCTGGAAGTCCAGTAGGAGTTTCCGATGTACTCCTGGAGGCATTCTGTAATATGTGGACCATCAGACTGTTTATGAAACACAGAAATTGCAACGGAATTGAATACAACAGTCACCATGCGCACTTTCCTCCATGGGAGTAATGTCTCAAACAGTCTACGCTTTGATCGTTAACTGGATGACCAGAAGTAGTTTCCGATGCACATCTGGAGGCATTCTGTAATCTGTGGGCTATCAGAGTATTGATGAAACACAGAAATTGCATCGGGACTGAATACAACAGTCACCATGTGCACTTACCTCCATGGGAGTAATGTCTCAAACCGTTTACGCTTCGATCGTACCCTGGAAGACCAGTAGTAGTTTCCGATGCACATCTGTAGGCTTTCTGTAATCTGTGCAGTATCTGAGTGTTAATGAAACACTGAAATTGCATCGGGATTGAAGACAACAGTCACCATGCGCACATTCCTCCATGGGAGTAGTGTCTCAAACAGACTACGCTTTGATCGTTCCCTGGAAGACCAGTAGTAGTTTCCGATGCACATCTGGAGGCATTCTGAAATCTGTGGACTAACTGAGTGTTGGTGAAACACAGAAATCGCTTCGGAATAGAATACAACCGTCACCATGCGCACTTTCCTCCATGGGAGTAATGTCTCAAACAGTCTACGCTTTGATCGTTATCTGGAAGACCAGTAGTAGTTTCCGATGCATATCTGGAGGCAATCTGTAAGCTGTGGACTATCAGACTGTTGATGAAACAGAGAAATTGCATCGGGATTGAATACAACAGTCACCATGCGCACTTTCCTCCATGGGAGTAATGTCTCAAACAGTCTACGCTTTGATCGTTCCCTGGAAGACCAGTAGTAGTTTCCGATGCACATCTGGAGGGATTCTGTAATCTGTGGACTATCAGAGTGTTGATGAAACACAGACAATGCATCGGGATTGAATACAACTGTCACCATGCTCACTTTCCTCCATGGGAGTAATGTCTTAAAGAGTTTACGCTTTGATCGTTCCCTGGATTACCAGTAATAGTTTCCGTTGCACATCTTTAGGCATTCTGTAATCCGTGGACCTTCAAAGTGTTGATGAAACACAGAAATTGCATCGGGATTGAATACAACAGTCACCATCCATACTTACCTCCATGTTAGTAATGTCTCAAACAGTCTACGATTTGATCGTTCCCTGGAAGACCAGTAGTAGTTTCCGATGCACTCCTGGTGGCATTCTGTAATCTGTGGACCATCAGACTGTTGATGAAACACAGAAATTGCAACTGAATTGAATACAACAGTCACCATGCGTACTTTCCTCCATGGGAGTAATGTCTCAAACAGTCTACGCTTTGATCGTTCATTGGAAGACCAGTAGTAGTTTCCGATGCACATCTGGAGGCAATCTGTAATCTGTGGACTATCAGACTGTTGATGAAACACAGGAATTGCATCGGGATTGAATACAACAGTCACCATGCGCACTTTCCTCCATGGGAGTAATGTCTCAAACAGTCTACGCTTTGATCGTTCCCTGGAAGATTAGTAGTAGTTTCCGATGCACATCTGTAGGCATTCTGAAATCTGCGGACTAACTGAGTGTTGATGAAACACAGAAATTGCATCGGGATTGAATCAAACAGTCACCATGCGCACATTCCTCCATGGGAGTAATGTCTCAAACAGTCTACGTTTTGATCGTTCCCTGGAAGACCAGTGTTAGTTTCCGATGCACATCTGGAGGCATTCTGTAATCTGTGGACTATCAGAGTGTAGATAAAACACTGAAATTGCATCGGGATTGAGTACAACAGTCACCATGCGCTCTTTCCTCCATGGGAGTAATGTCTCAAACAGTATACGCTTTGATTGTTCCCTGGAAGACCAGTAGTAGTTTCCGATGCACTCCTGGAGGCATTCTGTGGACTATCAGACTGTTGATGAAACACAGAAATTGCATCGGGATTGAATACAACAGTCACCATGCGCAATTTCCTCCATGCGAGTTATTCTCAAACAGTCTACGCTTGGATCGTTCACTGGAAGACCTTAAGTAGTTCCGATGCACATCTGGAGGCATTCTGTAATCTGTGGAATATCAGAGTGTTGATGAAACACAGAAATTGCATCGTTATTGAATATACAACAGTCACCATGCGCACTTTAGTCCATGATAGTAATGTCTCAAACAGTCTACGCTTTGATCGTTCCCTGGAAGACCAGTAGTAGTTTCCGATGCACATCTGGAGGCATTCTGTAATCTGTGGACTATCAGACTGTTGATGAAACACAGAAATTGCATCGGGATTGAATACAACAGTCACCATGCGCAATTTCCACCATGCGAGTAATTCTCAAACAGTCTACGCTTGGATCGTTCCCTGGAAGACCAGTATTAGTTTCCGATGCATATCTGGAGGCATTCCGAAATCTGTGGACTAACTGAGTGTTGATGAAACACAGAAATTGCATCGGGATAGAAAACAACAGTCACCATGCGCACTTTCCTCCATGGGAGTAATGTCTCAAACAGTCTACGATTTGATCGTTCCCTGGAAGACCAGTAGTAGTTTCCGATGCACATCTGGAGGCAATCTGTAATCTGTGGACTATCAGACTGTTGATGAAACACAGAAATTGCATCGGGATTGAATACAACAGTCACCATGCGCAATTTCCACCATGCGAGTAAATTCTCAAACAGTCTACTCTTGGATCGTTCACTGGAAGACCTTAAGTAGTTCCGATGCACATCTGGAGGCATTCTGTAATCTGTGGAATATCAGAGTGTTGATGAAACACAGAAATTGCATCGTTATTGAATATACAACAGTCACCATGCGCACTTTAGTCCATGATAGTAATGTCTCAAACAGTCTACGCTTTGATCGTTCCCTGGAAGACCAGTAGTAGTTTCCGATGCATATCTGGAGGCATTCTGAAATCTGTGGACTAACTGAGTGTTGATGAAACACATAAATTGCATCGAGGTAGAATACAACAGTCACCATGCGCACTTTCCTCCATGGGAGTAATGTCTCAAACAGTTTACGATTTGATCGTTCCCTGGAAGACCAATAGTAGTTTCCGATGCACATCTGGAGGCAATCTGTCATCTATGGACTATCAGACTGTTGATGAAACACAGAAATTGCATCGGGATTCAATACAGCAGTCACCATGCGCAATTTCCACCATGCGAGTAATTCTCAAACAGTCTACGCTTGGATCGTTCACTGGAAGACCTTAAGTAGTTTCCGATGCACATCTGGAGGCATTCTGTAATCTGTGGAATATCAGAGTGTTGATGAAACACAGAAATAGCATCGGGATTGAATATACAACAGTCACCATGCGCACTTTAGTCCATGATAGTAATGTCTCAAACAGTCTACGCTATGATCGTTCCCAGGAAGACCAGTAGTAGTTTCCGATGCACATCTGGAGACATTCTGTAATCTGTGGAGTATCAGAGTGTTGATGAAACACAGAAATTGCATCGGGACTGAATACAACAGTCACCATGTGCACTTTCCTCCATGGGAGTAGTGTCTCAAACCGTTTACGCTTTGATCGTTCCCTGTAAGACCAGTAGTAGTTTCCGATGCACATCTGGAGGCATTCTGTAATGTGTGGACTATCAGAGTGTTGATGAAACACAGAAATTGCATCGGGATTGAATACAACTGTCACCATGCGCACATTCCTCCATGGGAGCAGTGTCTCAAACAGTCTACGCTTTGATCGTTCCCTGGGAGACCAGAAGTAGTTTCCGATGCACATCTGGAGGCATTCTGAAATCTGTATACTAACTGAGTGTTGATGAAACACAGAGATTGCATCGGGATTGAATACAACAGTCACCATGCGCACTCTCCTCCATGCGAGTAATTCTCAAAGAGTCTACGCTTTGATCGTTCTCTGGAAGACCAGTAGCAGCTTCCGATGCACATGTGGTGGCATTCTGTCATCTGTGGACTATCAGGGTGTTGATGAAACATAGAAATCGCATCGGGATTGAATACAACAGTCACCATTGGCACTTTCCTCCACGGGAGTAATGTCTCAAACAGTCTACGATTTGATCGTTCTCTGGAAGACCAGTGTTAGTTTCCGATGCACATCTGGAGGCAATCTGTCATCTGTGGACTATCAGACTGTTGATGAAACACAGAAATTGCATCGGGATTCAATACAACAGTCACCATGCGCAATTTCCACCATGCGAGTAATTCTCAAACAGTCTACGCTTGGATCGTTCACTGGAAGACCTTAAGTAGTTTCCGATGCACATCTATAGGCATTCTGTAATCTGTGGAATATCAGAGTGTTGATGAAACACAGAAATAGCATCGGGATTTAATATACAACAGTCACCATGCGCACTTTAGTCCATGATAGTAATGTCTCAAACAGTCTACGCTATGATCGTTCCCAGGAAGACCAGTAGTAGTTTCCAATGCTCATCTGGAGGCATTCTTTAATCTGTGGAGTATCAGAGTGTTGATGAAACACAGAAATTCCATCGGGACTGAATACAACAGTCACCATGTGCACTTTCCTCCATGGGAGTAATGTCTCAAACCGTTTACGCTTTGATCGTTCCCTGGATTACCTGTCATAGTTTCCGATGCACATCTGGAGGCATTCTGCAATCCGTGGACCTTCAAAATGTTGATGAAACACAGAAATTGCATCGGAATTGAATACAACAGTTACCATCCGCACTTTCCTCCATGTTATTAATATCTCAAATAGTCTACGATATGATCGTTCCCTGGAAGAACAGTAGTAGTTTCCGATGCACATCAGGAGGCATTCTGTAATCTGTGCATTATCAGAGTGTTGACGAAATACAGAAATTGCATCGGGACTGAATACAACAGTCACCATGTGCACTTTCCTCCGTGGGAGTAATGTCTCAAACCGTTTACGCTTTGATCGTTCCCTGGAAGACCAGTAGTAGTTTCCGATGCACATCTGGAGGCATTCTGAAATCTGTGAACTAACTGAGTGTTGATGAAACACAGAAATTGCATCGTAATAGAATACAGCCGTCACCATGCGCACTTTCCTCCATGGGAGTAATGTCTCAAACGGTCTACGCTTTGATCGTTCCCTGGATTACCAGTAATAGTTTCCGATGCACATCTGGAGGCATTCTGTAAACCGTGGACATTCAAAATGTTGATGAAACACAGAAATTGCATCGGGATAGAATACAACAGTCACCATGCGCACTTTCCTCCATGCGAGTAATTCTCAAACAGTCTACGCTTTGATCGTTCCGAGGAAGACCTTAAGTAGTTTCCGATGTACGTCTGGAGGCATTCTGTAATCTGTGGACTATCAGAGTGTTGATGAAACACAGAAATTGAATCGGGATTGAATACAACAGTCACCATGCGCACTTTCCTGCATGATAGTAATGTCTCAAAAAGTCTACGCTTTGATCGTTCCCAGGAAGACCAGTAGTAGTTTCTGATGCACATCTGGAGGCATTCTGTAATCTGTGCAGTATCACAGTGTTGATGAAACACAGAAATTGCATCGGGACTGAATACAACAGTCACCATGTGCACTTTCCTCCATGGGAGTAATGTCTCAAACCGTTTACGCTTTGATCGTTCCCTGTAAGACCAGTAGTAGTTTCCGATGCACATCTGGAGGCATTCTACAATCTGTGGACTATCAGAGTGTTGATGAAACACAGAAATTGCTTCGGGATTGAATACAACAGTCACCATGCGCACATTCCTCCATGGGAGTAGTGTCTCAAACAGTCTACGCTTTGATCGTTCCCTGGAAGACCAGAAGTAGTTTCCGATGCACATCTGGAGGCATTCTGTAATCTGTGGACTATCAGAATATTGATGAAACACAGAAATTGCATCGGAATTGAATACAACAGTCACAATGCGCACTTTCCTCCATGGGAGTAATGTCTCAAACAGTCTACGCTTTGATCGTTCCCTGGAAGACCAGTAGTAGTTTCCGATGCACATCTGGAGGCATTCTGAAATCTGTGGACTAACTGAGTGTTGATGAAACATAGAAATTGCATCGGAATAGAATACAACCGTCACCACGCGCACTATCCTCCATGGCAGTAATGTCTCAAACAGTCTACGGTTTGATCGTTCCCTGGAAGACCAGTAGTAGTTTCCGATGCACATCTGGAGGCAATCTGTAATCTGTGGACTATAAGACTGTTGATGAAACACAGAAATTGCATCGGGATTGAATACCACAGTCACCATGCGCACTTTCCTCCATGGGAGTAATGTCTCAAACAGTCTACGCTTTGATCGTTCCCTGGAAGACCAGTAGTAGTTTCCGATGCACATCTGGAGGCATTCTGAAATCTGTGGACTAACTGAGTGTTGATGAAACACAGAAATTGCATCGGGATTGAATACAATAGTCACCATGCGCACTTTCCTATATGGGAGTAATGTCTCACACAGTCTACGATTTGGCGTTACCAGGAAGACCAGTAGTAGTTTCCGATGCACATCTGGAGGCATTCTGTAATCCGTGGACCTTCAAAGTGATGATGAAACACAGAAATTGCATCTGGATTGAATACAACAGTCACCATCCGGACTTTCCTCCATGTTACTAATGTCTCAAACTGTCTACGATTTCATCTTTCCCTGGAAGACCAGAAGTAGTTTCCGATGCACATCTGGAGGCAATCTGTAATCTGTGGACTATCAGACTGTTGATGAAACACAGAAATTTCATCGGGATTGAATATAAGAGACACCATGCGCACATTCCTCCATGGGAGTAATGTCTCTAAGAGTCTACGCTTTGATCGTTCCCTGGAAGTCCAGTAGTAGTTTCCGATGCACTCCTGGAGGCATTCTGTAATCTGTGGACCATCAGACTGTTGATGAAACACAGAAATTGCAACGGAATTGAATACAACAGTCACCATGCGCACTTTCCTCCATGGGAGTAATGTCTCATACAGTCTACGCTTTGATCGTTCCCTGGAAGACCAGTAGTAGTTTCCGATGCACATCTGGAGGTATTCTATAATCTGTGGACTATCAGAGTGTTGATGAAACACAAAAATTGCATCGGGATTGAATACAACAGTCACCAAGCGCACTTTCCTAAATGATAGTAATGCCTCAAACAGTATATGTCTTTGATCGTTCCCAGGAAGACCAGTAGTAGTCTCCGATGCACATCTGGAGGCATTCTATAATCTGTGGAGTATCAGAGTGTTAATGAAACATAGAAATTGCATCGGGACTGAATACAACAGTCACCATGTGCACTTACCTCCGTAGGAGTAATGTCTCAAACCGTTAACGCTTTGATCGTTCCCTGGAAGACCAGTAGTAGTTTCCGATGCACATCTGGAGGCATTCTGTAATCTGTGGACTATCAGAGTGTTGATGAAACACAGAAATTGCATCGGGATTGAATACAACAGTCACCATGCGCACATTCCTCCATGGGAGTAGTGTCTCAAACAGTCTACGCTTTGATCGTTCCCTGGAAGAACAGAAGTAGTTTCCGATGCACATCTAGAGGTATTCTGTAATCTGTGGCCCATCAGAGTGTTGATGAAGCACAGAAATTGCATCGGGATAGAATACAACAGTCACCATGCGGACTTTCCTCCATGGGAAGAATGTCTCAAACAGTCTACGCTTTGATCGTTCCCTGGATTACCAGTAATAGTTCCCGATGCACACCTGGAGGCATTCTGTAATCCGTGGACCTTCAAAATGTTGATGATACACAGAAATTGCATCGTGATTGAATACAAAGGTCACCATCCGAACTTTCCTCCATGTTAGTAGTCTCAAAAAGTCTACGATTTCATCGTTCCCTCGAAGACTCGTATTAGTTTCCGATGCACATCAGGAGGCATTCTGTAATCTGTGGACTATCAGAGTGTTGATGAAACATAGAAATTGCATCGGGATCGATTACAAGAGTCACCATGCGCACTTCCCTCCATGGGAGGAATGTCTCAAACAGTCTACGCTTTGATTGTTCCCTGGAAGACCAGTAGTAGTTTCCGATGCACATCTGGAGGCATTCTGTAATCTGTGGACTATCAGAGTGTTGATGAAACACTGAAATTGCATCGGGATTAAGTACAACACACACCATGCGCTCTTTCCTCCATGGGACTAAGGTCTCAAACAGTCAACGCTTTGATCGTTCATTGGAAGTCCAGTAGTAGTTTCCGATACACATCTGGAGGCTTTCTGTAATCTTTGGACCATCAGAGTGTTAATGAAACACAGAAATTGCATAGGGGATTGAATACAACAGTCACCATGCGCACTGTCCTCCATGGGAGGAATGTCTCAAACAGTCTACGCTTTGATCGTTCCCTGGATTACCAGTAATAGTTCCCGATGCACATCTGGAGGCATTCTGTAATCTGTGGACCTTCAAAATGTTGATGAAACGCAGAAATTGCATCGTGATTGAATACAACATTCACCATCCGCACTTTCCTCCATGTTAATAATGTCTCAAAAAGTCTACGATTTCATCGTTCCCTCGAAGACTCGTATTTGTTTCCGATGCACATCAGGAGGCATTCTCTAATCTGTGGACTATCAGAGTGTTGATGAAACACAGAAATTGCATCGGAATCGATTACAAGAGTCACCATGCGCACTTCCCTCCATGGGAGAAATGTCTCAAACAGTCTACGCTTTGATTGTTCCCTGGAAGACCAGTAGTAGTTTCCGATGCACATCTGGAGGCATTCTGTAATCTGTGGACTATCAGAGTGTTGATGAAACACTGAAATTGCATAAGGATTAAGTACAACATACACCATGCGCTCTTTCCTCCATGGGACTAAGGTCTCAAACAGTCTACGATTTGATCGTTCCCTGGAAGACCAGTAGTAGTTTCCGATACACATCTGAGGGCTTTCTGTAATCTGTGGATCATCAGAGTGTTGATGAAACACAGAAATTGCATCGGGATTGAATACAACAGTCACCCTGCGCACTTTCCTCCATGTGAGTAATGTCTGTAACAGTCTACGCTTTGATCGTTCCCTGGAAGTCCAGTAGTAGTTTCCGATACACATCTGTAGGCTTTCTGTAATCTGTGGACCATCAGAGTGTTCATGAAACACAGAAATTGCATCGGGATTGAATACAACAGTCACCATGCGCAGTTTCCTCCATGTGAGTAATGTCCCAAACAGTCCACACTTTGATCGTTCCCTGGAAGACCAGTACTAGTTTCCGATGCACATCTTGAGGCATTCTGTAATCTGCGGACTATCAGAGTGTTGATGAAACACAAAATTGCATCGGGATTGAATACAACAGTCACCATGCGCACTTTCCTCCATGGGAGTAATGTCTCAGACATTCTACGCTTTGATCGTTCCCTGGAAGACCAGTAGTAGTTTCCGATGCACATCTGGAGGCATTCTGTTATCTGTGGACTATCAGAGTGTTGATGTAACACAGAAATTGCATCGGGACTGAATACAACAGTCACCATTCGCACTTTCCTCCATGGGTGTAATGTCTCAAAGATTCTACACTTTGATCGTTCCCTGGGAGACCAGTAGTAGTTTCCGATGCACATCTGGAGACATTCTGTAATCTGTGGACTATCAGAGTGTTGATGAAACACAGAAATTGCATGGGGATTCAATACAACAGTCACCATGCGAACTTTCATCCATGGGAGTAATGTCTCAAACAGTCTACGCTTTGATCGTTCCCTGGAAGACCAGAAGTAGTTTCCGATGCACATCTGGAGGCATTCTGTAATATGTGGACCATCAGAGTATTGATGAAGCACAGAAATTGCATCGGGATAGAATACAACAGTCACCATGCGCACTTTCCTCCATGGGACTAATGTCTTAAAGAGTTTACGCTTTGATCGTTCCCTGGATTACCAGTAATAGTTTCCGTTGCACATCTGGAGGCATTCTGTAATCCGTGGACATTCAAAGTGTTGATGAAACACAGAAATTGCATCGGGATTGAATACAACAGTCACCATCCGGACTTTCCTCTATGTTACTAATGTCTCAAACAGTCTACGATTTGATCGTTCCCTGGAAGACCAGTGTTAGTTTTCGATGCACATCTGGAGGCATTCTGTAATCTGTGGACTATCAGAGTGTGGATGAAACACAGAAATTGCATCGGGATTGAATATAAGAGACACCATGTGCACATTCCTCCGTGGGAGTAATGTCTCTAACAGTCTACGCTTTGATCGTTCCCTGGAAGTCCAGTAGTAGTTTCCGATGCACTCCTGGAGGCATTCTGTAATCTGTGGACCATCAGACTGTTGATGAAACACAGAAATTGCAACGGAATTGAATACAACAGTCACAATGCGCACTTTCCTCCATGGGAGTAATGTCTCAAACAGTCTACGCTTTGATCGTTCCCTGGAAGACCAGTAGTAGTTTCCGATGCACATCTGGAGGCATTTTGTAATCTGTGGACTATCAGAGTGTTGATGAAACACAGAAATTGCATCGCGATTGAATACAACAAACACCATGCGCACTTTCCTCCATGGGAGTAATTTCTCAAACAGTCTACGCTTTGATCGTTCCCAGGAAGAACAGTAGTAGTCTCCGATGCACATCTGGAGGCATTCTGTAATCTGTGGATTATCAGAGTGTTGATGAAACACAGTAATTGCATCGGGACTGAATACAACAGTCACCATGTGCACTTTCCTCCATAGGAGTAATGTCTCAAACCGTTAACGCTTTGATCGTTCCCTGGAAGACCAGTAGTAGTTTCCGATGCACATCTGGAGGCATTCTGTAATCTGTGGACTATCAGAGTGTTGATGAAACACAGAAATTGCATCGGGATTGAAAACAACAGTCACCATGCGCACATTCCTCCATGGGAGTGGTGTCTCAAACAGTCTACGCTTTGATCGTTCCCTGGAAGACCAGAAGTAGTTTCCGATACACATCTGGAGGCATTCTGTAATCTGTGGACCATCAGAGTGTTGATGAAGCACAGAAATTGCATCGGGATAGAATACAACAGTCACCATGCGCACTTTCCTCCATGGGAGGAATGTCTCAAAAAGTCTACGCTTTGATCGTTCCCAGGATTACCAGTAATAGTTCCCGATGCACATCTGGAGGCATTCTGTAATCCGTGGACCTTCAAAATGTTGATGAAACACAGAAATTGCATCGTGATTGAATACAACAGTCACAATCCGCACTTTCCTCCATGTTAGTAATGTCTCAAAAAGTCTACGATTTCATCGTTCCCTCGAAGACTCGTATTTGTTTCCGATGCACATCAGGAGGCATTCTGTAATCTGTGGACTATCAGAGTGTTGATGAAACACAGAAATTGCATCGGGATCGATTACAAGAGTCACCATGCGCACTTCCCTCCATGGGAGGAATGTCTCAAACCGTCTACGCTTTGATCGTTCCCTGGAAGACCAGTAGTAGCTTCCGATGCACATCTGGAGGCATTCTGTAATCTGTGGACTATCAGAGTGTTGATGAAACACTGAAATTGCATCGGGATTAAGTACAACACACACCATGCGCTCTTTCCTCCATGGGACTAAGGTCTCAAACAGTCTACGCTTTGATCGTTCCCTGGAAGTCCAGTAGTAGTTTCCGATACACATCTGGAGGCTTTCTGTAATCTGTGGACTATCAGACTGTTGATGAAACACAGGAATTGCATCGGGATTGAATACAACAGTCACCATGCGCACTTTCCTCCATGGGAGTAATGTCTCAAACAGTCTACGCTTTGATCGTTCCCTGGAAGATTAGTAGTAGTTTCCGATGCACATCTGTAGGCATTCTGAAATCTGCGGACTAACTGAGTGTTGATGAAACACAGAAATTGCATCGGGATTGAATCAAACAGTCACCATGCGCACATTCCTCCATGGGAGTAATGTCTCAAACAGTCTACGTTTTGATCGTTCCCTGGAAGACCAGTGTTAGTTTCCGATGCACATCTGGAGGCATTCTGTAATCTGTGGACTATCAGAGTGTAGATAAAACACTGAAATTGCATCGGGATTGAGTACAACAGTCACCATGCGCTCTTTCCTCCATGGGAGTAATGTCTCAAACAGTATACGCTTTGATTGTTCCCTGGAAGACCAGTAGTAGTTTCCGATGCACTCCTGGAGGCATTCTGTGGACTATCAGACTGTTGATGAAACACAGAAATTGCATCGGGATTGAATACAACAGTCACCATGCGCAATTTCCTCCATGCGAGTTATTCTCAAACAGTCTACGCTTGGATCGTTCACTGGAAGACCTTAAGTAGTTCCGATGCACATCTGGAGGCATTCTGTAATCTGTGGAATATCAGAGTGTTGATGAAACACAGAAATTGCATCGTTATTGAATATACAACAGTCACCATGCGCACTTTAGTCCATGATAGTAATGTCTCAAACAGTCTACGCTTTGATCGTTCCCTGGAAGACCAGTAGTAGTTTCCGATGCACATCTGGAGGCATTCTGTAATCTGTGGACTATCAGACTGTTGATGAAACACAGAAATTGCATCGGGATTGAATACAACAGTCACCATGCGCAATTTCCACCATGCGAGTAATTCTCAAACAGTCTACGCTTGGATCGTTCCCTGGAAGACCAGTATTAGTTTCCGATGCATATCTGGAGGCATTCCGAAATCTGTGGACTAACTGAGTGTTGATGAAACACAGAAATTGCATCGGGATAGAAAACAACAGTCACCATGCGCACTTTCCTCCATGGGAGTAATGTCTCAAACAGTCTACGATTTGATCGTTCCCTGGAAGACCAGTAGTAGTTTCCGATGCACATCTGGAGGCAATCTGTAATCTGTGGACTATCAGACTGTTGATGAAACACAGAAATTGCATCGGGATTGAATACAACAGTCACCATGCGCAATTTCCACCATGCGAGTAAATTCTCAAACAGTCTACTCTTGGATCGTTCACTGGAAGACCTTAAGTAGTTCCGATGCACATCTGGAGGCATTCTGTAATCTGTGGAATATCAGAGTGTTGATGAAACACAGAAATTGCATCGTTATTGAATATACAACAGTCACCATGCGCACTTTAGTCCATGATAGTAATGTCTCAAACAGTCTACGCTTTGATCGTTCCCTGGAAGACCAGTAGTAGTTTCCGATGCATATCTGGAGGCATTCTGAAATCTGTGGACTAACTGAGTGTTGATGAAACACATAAATTGCATCGAGGTAGAATACAACAGTCACCATGCGCACTTTCCTCCATGGGAGTAATGTCTCAAACAGTTTACGATTTGATCGTTCCCTGGAAGACCAATAGTAGTTTCCGATGCACATCTGGAGGCAATCTGTCATCTATGGACTATCAGACTGTTGATGAAACACAGAAATTGCATCGGGATTCAATACAGCAGTCACCATGCGCAATTTCCACCATGCGAGTAATTCTCAAACAGTCTACGCTTGGATCGTTCACTGGAAGACCTTAAGTAGTTTCCGATGCACATCTGGAGGCATTCTGTAATCTGTGGAATATCAGAGTGTTGATGAAACACAGAAATAGCATCGGGATTGAATATACAACAGTCACCATGCGCACTTTAGTCCATGATAGTAATGTCTCAAACAGTCTACGCTATGATCGTTCCCAGGAAGACCAGTAGTAGTTTCCGATGCACATCTGGAGACATTCTGTAATCTGTGGAGTATCAGAGTGTTGATGAAACACAGAAATTGCATCGGGACTGAATACAACAGTCACCATGTGCACTTTCCTCCATGGGAGTAGTGTCTCAAACCGTTTACGCTTTGATCGTTCCCTGTAAGACCAGTAGTAGTTTCCGATGCACATCTGGAGGCATTCTGTAATGTGTGGACTATCAGAGTGTTGATGAAACACAGAAATTGCATCGGGATTGAATACAACTGTCACCATGCGCACATTCCTCCATGGGAGCAGTGTCTCAAACAGTCTACGCTTTGATCGTTCCCTGGGAGACCAGAAGTAGTTTCCGATGCACATCTGGAGGCATTCTGAAATCTGTATACTAACTGAGTGTTGATGAAACACAGAGATTGCATCGGGATTGAATACAACAGTCACCATGCGCACTCTCCTCCATGCGAGTAATTCTCAAAGAGTCTACGCTTTGATCGTTCTCTGGAAGACCAGTAGCAGCTTCCGATGCACATGTGGTGGCATTCTGTCATCTGTGGACTATCAGGGTGTTGATGAAACATAGAAATCGCATCGGGATTGAATACAACAGTCACCATTGGCACTTTCCTCCACGGGAGTAATGTCTCAAACAGTCTACGATTTGATCGTTCTCTGGAAGACCAGTGTTAGTTTCCGATGCACATCTGGAGGCAATCTGTCATCTGTGGACTATCAGACTGTTGATGAAACACAGAAATTGCATCGGGATTCAATACAACAGTCACCATGCGCAATTTCCACCATGCGAGTAATTCTCAAACAGTCTACGCTTGGATCGTTCACTGGAAGACCTTAAGTAGTTTCCGATGCACATCTATAGGCATTCTGTAATCTGTGGAATATCAGAGTGTTGATGAAACACAGAAATAGCATCGGGATTTAATATACAACAGTCACCATGCGCACTTTAGTCCATGATAGTAATGTCTCAAACAGTCTACGCTATGATCGTTCCCAGGAAGACCAGTAGTAGTTTCCAATGCTCATCTGGAGGCATTCTTTAATCTGTGGAGTATCAGAGTGTTGATGAAACACAGAAATTCCATCGGGACTGAATACAACAGTCACCATGTGCACTTTCCTCCATGGGAGTAATGTCTCAAACCGTTTACGCTTTGATCGTTCCCTGGATTACCTGTCATAGTTTCCGATGCACATCTGGAGGCATTCTGCAATCCGTGGACCTTCAAAATGTTGATGAAACACAGAAATTGCATCGGAATTGAATACAACAGTTACCATCCGCACTTTCCTCCATGTTATTAATATCTCAAATAGTCTACGATATGATCGTTCCCTGGAAGAACAGTAGTAGTTTCCGATGCACATCAGGAGGCATTCTGTAATCTGTGCATTATCAGAGTGTTGACGAAATACAGAAATTGCATCGGGACTGAATACAACAGTCACCATGTGCACTTTCCTCCGTGGGAGTAATGTCTCAAACCGTTTACGCTTTGATCGTTCCCTGGAAGACCAGTAGTAGTTTCCGATGCACATCTGGAGGCATTCTGAAATCTGTGAACTAACTGAGTGTTGATGAAACACAGAAATTGCATCGTAATAGAATACAGCCGTCACCATGCGCACTTTCCTCCATGGGAGTAATGTCTCAAACGGTCTACGCTTTGATCGTTCCCTGGAAGAACAGTAGTAGTTTCCGATGCACATCTGGAATCATTCTGTAATCAGTGGACTATCAGACTGTTGATGAAACACAGAAATTGCATCGGGATTGAATACAACAGTCACCATGAGAACTTTCCTCCATGGGAGTAATGTCTCTGACAGTCTACGATTTGATCGTTCCCAGGAAGACCAGTAGTAGTTTCCGATGCACATCTGGAGGCATTCTGTAATCTGTGGATTATCAGAGTGTTGATGAAACACAGACAATGCATCGGGATTAAATACAACAGACACCATGCGCACTTTCCTCCATGCGAGTAATGTCTCAGACAGTCTACGATTTGATCGTTCCCAGGAAGACCAGTAGTAGTTTCCAATGCACATCTGGAGGCATTCTGTAGTCTGTGGAGTATCAGAGTGTTGATGAAACACAGACAATGCATCGGGAATGAATACAACAGTCACCATGCGCAGGTTCCTCCATGGGAGTAATGTCTTAAAGAGTTTACGCTTTGATCGTTCCCTGGATTACCAGTAATAGTTTCCGATGCACATCTGGAGGCATTCTGTAAACCGTGGACATTCAAAATGTTGATGAAACACAGAAATTGCATCGGGATAGAATACAACAGTCACCATGCGCACTTTCCTCCATGCGAGTAATTCTCAAACAGTCTACGCTTTGATCGTTCCGAGGAAGACCTTAAGTAGTTTCCGATGTACGTCTGGAGGCATTCTGTAATCTGTGGACTATCAGAGTGTTGATGAAACACAGAAATTGAATCGGGATTGAATACAACAGTCACCATGCGCACTTTCCTGCATGATAGTAATGTCTCAAAAAGTCTACGCTTTGATCGTTCCCAGGAAGACCAGTAGTAGTTTCTGATGCACATCTGGAGGCATTCTGTAATCTGTGCAGTATCACAGTGTTGATGAAACACAGAAATTGCATCGGGACTGAATACAACAGTCACCATGTGCACTTTCCTCCATGGGAGTAATGTCTCAAACCGTTTACGCTTTGATCGTTCCCTGTAAGACCAGTAGTAGTTTCCGATGCACATCTGGAGGCATTCTACAATCTGTGGACTATCAGAGTGTTGATGAAACACAGAAATTGCTTCGGGATTGAATACAACAGTCACCATGCGCACATTCCTCCATGGGAGTAGTGTCTCAAACAGTCTACGCTTTGATCGTTCCCTGGAAGACCAGAAGTAGTTTCCGATGCACATCTGGAGGCATTCTGTAATCTGTGGACTATCAGAATATTGATGAAACACAGAAATTGCATCGGAATTGAATACAACAGTCACAATGCGCACTTTCCTCCATGGGAGTAATGTCTCAAACAGTCTACGCTTTGATCGTTCCCTGGAAGACCAGTAGTAGTTTCCGATGCACATCTGGAGGCATTCTGAAATCTGTGGACTAACTGAGTGTTGATGAAACATAGAAATTGCATCGGAATAGAATACAACCGTCACCACGCGCACTATCCTCCATGGCAGTAATGTCTCAAACAGTCTACGGTTTGATCGTTCCCTGGAAGACCAGTAGTAGTTTCCGATGCACATCTGGAGGCAATCTGTAATCTGTGGACTATAAGACTGTTGATGAAACACAGAAATTGCATCGGGATTGAATACCACAGTCACCATGCGCACTTTCCTCCATGGGAGTAATGTCTCAAACAGTCTACGCTTTGATCGTTCCCTGGAAGACCAGTAGTAGTTTCCGATGCACATCTGGAGGCATTCTGAAATCTGTGGACTAACTGAGTGTTGATGAAACACAGAAATTGCATCGGGATTGAATACAATAGTCACCATGCGCACTTTCCTATATGGGAGTAATGTCTCACACAGTCTACGATTTGGCGTTACCAGGAAGACCAGTAGTAGTTTCCGATGCACATCTGGAGGCATTCTGTAATCCGTGGACCTTCAAAGTGATGATGAAACACAGAAATTGCATCTGGATTGAATACAACAGTCACCATCCGGACTTTCCTCCATGTTACTAATGTCTCAAACTGTCTACGATTTCATCTTTCCCTGGAAGACCAGAAGTAGTTTCCGATGCACATCTGGAGGCAATCTGTAATCTGTGGACTATCAGACTGTTGATGAAACACAGAAATTTCATCGGGATTGAATATAAGAGACACCATGCGCACATTCCTCCATGGGAGTAATGTCTCTAAGAGTCTACGCTTTGATCGTTCCCTGGAAGTCCAGTAGTAGTTTCCGATGCACTCCTGGAGGCATTCTGTAATCTGTGGACCATCAGACTGTTGATGAAACACAGAAATTGCAACGGAATTGAATACAACAGTCACCATGCGCACTTTCCTCCATGGGAGTAATGTCTCATACAGTCTACGCTTTGATCGTTCCCTGGAAGACCAGTAGTAGTTTCCGATGCACATCTGGAGGTATTCTATAATCTGTGGACTATCAGAGTGTTGATGAAACACAAAAATTGCATCGGGATTGAATACAACAGTCACCAAGCGCACTTTCCTAAATGATAGTAATGCCTCAAACAGTATATGTCTTTGATCGTTCCCAGGAAGACCAGTAGTAGTCTCCGATGCACATCTGGAGGCATTCTATAATCTGTGGAGTATCAGAGTGTTAATGAAACATAGAAATTGCATCGGGACTGAATACAACAGTCACCATGTGCACTTACCTCCGTAGGAGTAATGTCTCAAACCGTTAACGCTTTGATCGTTCCCTGGAAGACCAGTAGTAGTTTCCGATGCACATCTGGAGGCATTCTGTAATCTGTGGACTATCAGAGTGTTGATGAAACACAGAAATTGCATCGGGATTGAATACAACAGTCACCATGCGCACATTCCTCCATGGGAGTAGTGTCTCAAACAGTCTACGCTTTGATCGTTCCCTGGAAGAACAGAAGTAGTTTCCGATGCACATCTAGAGGTATTCTGTAATCTGTGGCCCATCAGAGTGTTGATGAAGCACAGAAATTGCATCGGGATAGAATACAACAGTCACCATGCGGACTTTCCTCCATGGGAAGAATGTCTCAAACAGTCTACGCTTTGATCGTTCCCTGGATTACCAGTAATAGTTCCCGATGCACACCTGGAGGCATTCTGTAATCCGTGGACCTTCAAAATGTTGATGATACACAGAAATTGCATCGTGATTGAATACAAAGGTCACCATCCGAACTTTCCTCCATGTTAGTAGTGTCTCAAAAAGTCTACGATTTCATCGTTCCCTCGAAGACTCGTATTAGTTTCCGATGCACATCAGGAGGCATTCTGTAATCTGTGGACTATCAGAGTGTTGATGAAACATAGAAATTGCATCGGGATCGATTACAAGAGTCACCATGCGCACTTCCCTCCATGGGAGGAATGTCTCAAACAGTCTACGCTTTGATTGTTCCCTGGAAGACCAGTAGTAGTTTCCGATGCACATCTGGAGGCATTCTGTAATCTGTGGACTATCAGAGTGTTGATGAAACACTGAAATTGCATCGGGATTAAGTACAACACACACCATGCGCTCTTTCCTCCATGGGACTAAGGTCTCAAACAGTCAACGCTTTGATCGTTCATTGGAAGTCCAGTAGTAGTTTCCGATACACATCTGGAGGCTTTCTGTAATCTTTGGACCATCAGAGTGTTAATGAAACACAGAAATTGCATAGGGGATTGAATACAACAGTCACCATGCGCACTGTCCTCCATGGGAGGAATGTCTCAAACAGTCTACGCTTTGATCGTTCCCTGGATTACCAGTAATAGTTCCCGATGCACATCTGGAGGCATTCTGTAATCTGTGGACCTTCAAAATGTTGATGAAACGCAGAAATTGCATCGTGATTGAATACAACATTCACCATCCGCACTTTCCTCCATGTTAATAATGTCTCAAAAAGTCTACGATTTCATCGTTCCCTCGAAGACTCGTATTTGTTTCCGATGCACATCAGGAGGCATTCTCTAATCTGTGGACTATCAGAGTGTTGATGAAACACAGAAATTGCATCGGAATCGATTACAAGAGTCACCATGCGCACTTCCCTCCATGGGAGAAATGTCTCAAACAGTCTACGCTTTGATTGTTCCCTGGAAGACCAGTAGTAGTTTCCGATGCACATCTGGAGGCATTCTGTAATCTGTGGACTATCAGAGTGTTGATGAAACACTGAAATTGCATAAGGATTAAGTACAACATACACCATGCGCTCTTTCCTCCATGGGACTAAGGTCTCAAACAGTCTACGATTTGATCGTTCCCTGGAAGACCAGTAGTAGTTTCCGATACACATCTGAGGGCTTTCTGTAATCTGTGGATCATCAGAGTGTTGATGAAACACAGAAATTGCATCGGGATTGAATACAACAGTCACCCTGCGCACTTTCCTCCATGTGAGTAATGTCTGTAACAGTCTACGCTTTGATCGTTCCCTGGAAGTCCAGTAGTAGTTTCCGATACACATCTGTAGGCTTTCTGTAATCTGTGGACCATCAGAGTGTTCATGAAACACAGAAATTGCATCGGGATTGAATACAACAGTCACCATGCGCAGTTTCCTCCATGTGAGTAATGTCCCAAACAGTCCACACTTTGATCGTTCCCTGGAAGACCAGTACTAGTTTCCGATGCACATCTTGAGGCATTCTGTAATCTGCGGACTATCAGAGTGTTGATGAAACACAAAATTGCATCGGGATTGAATACAACAGTCACCATGCGCACTTTCCTCCATGGGAGTAATGTCTCAAACAGTCTACGCTTTGATCGTTCCCTGGAAGACCAGTAGTAGTTTCCGATGCACATCTGGAGGCATTCTGAAATCTGTGGACTAACTGAGTGTTGATGAAACACAGAAATTGCATCGGGATTGAATACAATAGTCACCATGCGCACTTTCCTATATGGGAGTAATGTCTCACACAGTCTACGATTTGGCGTTACCAGGAAGACCAGTAGTAGTTTCCGATGCACATCTGGAGGCATTCTGTAATCCGTGGACCTTCAAAGTGATGATGAAACACAGAAATTGCATCTGGATTGAATACAACAGTCACCATCCGGACTTTCCTCCATGTTACTAATGTCTCAAACTGTCTACGATTTCATCTTTCCCTGGAAGACCAGAAGTAGTTTCCGATGCACATCTGGAGGCAATCTGTAATCTGTGGACTATCAGACTGTTGATGAAACACAGAAATTTCATCGGGATTGAATATAAGAGACACCATGCGCACATTCCTCCATGGGAGTAATGTCTCTAAGAGTCTACGCTTTGATCGTTCCCTGGAAGTCCAGTAGTAGTTTCCGATGCACTCCTGGAGGCATTCTGTAATCTGTGGACCATCAGACTGTTGATGAAACACAGAAATTGCAACGGAATTGAATACAACAGTCACCATGCGCACTTTCCTCCATGGGAGTAATGTCTCATACAGTCTACGCTTTGATCGTTCCCTGGAAGACCAGTAGTAGTTTCCGATGCACATCTGGAGGTATTCTATAATCTGTGGACTATCAGAGTGTTGATGAAACACAAAAATTGCATCGGGATTGAATACAACAGTCACCAAGCGCACTTTCCTAAATGATAGTAATGCCTCAAACAGTATATGTCTTTGATCGTTCCCAGGAAGACCAGTAGTAGTCTCCGATGCACATCTGGAGGCATTCTATAATCTGTGGAGTATCAGAGTGTTAATGAAACATAGAAATTGCATCGGGACTGAATACAACAGTCACCATGTGCACTTACCTCCGTAGGAGTAATGTCTCAAACCGTTAACGCTTTGATCGTTCCCTGGAAGACCAGTAGTAGTTTCCGATGCACATCTGGAGGCATTCTGTAATCTGTGGACTATCAGAGTGTTGATGAAACACAGAAATTGCATCGGGATTGAATACAACAGTCACCATGCGCACATTCCTCCATGGGAGTAGTGTCTCAAACAGTCTACGCTTTGATCGTTCCCTGGAAGAACAGAAGTAGTTTCCGATGCACATCTAGAGGTATTCTGTAATCTGTGGCCCATCAGAGTGTTGATGAAGCACAGAAATTGCATCGGGATAGAATACAACAGTCACCATGCGGACTTTCCTCCATGGGAAGAATGTCTCAAACAGTCTACGCTTTGATCGTTCCCTGGATTACCAGTAATAGTTCCCGATGCACACCTGGAGGCATTCTGTAATCCGTGGACCTTCAAAATGTTGATGATACACAGAAATTGCATCGTGATTGAATACAAAGGTCACCATCCGAACTTTCCTCCATGTTAGTAGTGTCTCAAAAAGTCTACGATTTCATCGTTCCCTCGAAGACTCGTATTAGTTTCCGATGCACATCAGGAGGCATTCTGTAATCTGTGGACTATCAGAGTGTTGATGAAACATAGAAATTGCATCGGGATCGATTACAAGAGTCACCATGCGCACTTCCCTCCATGGGAGGAATGTCTCAAACAGTCTACGCTTTGATTGTTCCCTGGAAG
Organism: Schistocerca gregaria; assembly: GCF_023897955.1. Taxonomy (NCBI): domain Eukaryota; kingdom Metazoa; phylum Arthropoda; class Insecta; order Orthoptera; family Acrididae; genus Schistocerca; species Schistocerca gregaria. Next base: position 46,816,144 of record NC_064929.1, read on the forward strand.
ACCAGTAGTAGTTTCCGATGCACATCTGGAGGCATTCTGTAATCTGTGGACTATCAGAGTGTTGATGAAACACTGAAATTGCATCGGGATTAAGTACAACACACACCATGCGCTCTTTCCTCCATGGGACTAAGGTCTCAAACAGTCAACGCTTTGATCGTTCATTGGAAGTCCAGTAGTAGTTTCCGATACACATCTGGAGGCTTTCTGTAATCTTTGGACCATCAGAGTGTTAATGAAACACAGAAATTGCATAGGGGATTGAATACAACAGTCACCATGCGCACTGTCCTCCATGGGAGGAATGTCTCAAACAGTCTACGCTTTGATCGTTCCCTGGATTACCAGTAATAGTTCCCGATGCACATCTGGAGGCATTCTGTAATCTGTGGACCTTCAAAATGTTGATGAAACGCAGAAATTGCATCGTGATTGAATACAACATTCACCATCCGCACTTTCCTCCATGTTAATAATGTCTCAAAAAGTCTACGATTTCATCGTTCCCTCGAAGACTCGTATTTGTTTCCGATGCACATCAGGAGGCATTCTCTAATCTGTGGACTATCAGAGTGTTGATGAAACACAGAAATTGCATCGGAATCGATTACAAGAGTCACCATGCGCACTTCCCTCCATGGGAGAAATGTCTCAAACAGTCTACGCTTTGATTGTTCCCTGGAAGACCAGTAGTAGTTTCCGATGCACATCTGGAGGCATTCTGTAATCTGTGGACTATCAGAGTGTTGATGAAACACTGAAATTGCATAAGGATTAAGTACAACATACACCATGCGCTCTTTCCTCCATGGGACTAAGGTCTCAAACAGTCTACGATTTGATCGTTCCCTGGAAGACCAGTAGTAGTTTCCGATACACATCTGAGGGCTTTCTGTAATCTGTGGATCATCAGAGTGTTGATGAAACACAGAAATTGCATCGGGATTGAATACAACAGTCACCCTGCGCACTTTCCTCCATGTGAGTAATGTCTGTAACAGTCTACGCTTTGATCGTTCCCTGGAAGTCCAGTAGTAGTTTCCGATACACATCTGTAGGCTTTCTGTAATCTGTGGACCATCAGAGTGTTCATGAAACACAGAAATTGCATCGGGATTGAATACAACAGTCACCATGCGCAGTTTCCTCCATGTGAGTAATGTCCCAAACAGTCCACACTTTGATCGTTCCCTGGAAGACCAGTACTAGTTTCCGATGCACATCTTGAGGCATTCTGTAATCTGCGGACTATCAGAGTGTTGATGAAACACAAAATTGCATCGGGATTGAATACAACAGTCACCATGCGCACTTTCCTCCATGGGAGTAATGTCTCAGACATTCTACGCTTTGATCGTTCCCTGGAAGACCAGTAGTAGTTTCCGATGCACATCTGGAGGCATTCTGTTATCTGTGGACTATCAGAGTGTTGATGTAACACAGAAATTGCATCGGGACTGAATACAACAGTCACCATTCGCACTTTCCTCCATGGGTGTAATGTCTCAAAGATTCTACACTTTGATCGTTCCCTGGGAGACCAGTAGTAGTTTCCGATGCACATCTGGAGACATTCTGTAATCTGTGGACTATCAGAGTGTTGATGAAACACAGAAATTGCATGGGGATTCAATACAACAGTCACCATGCGAACTTTCATCCATGGGAGTAATGTCTCAAACAGTCTACGCTTTGATCGTTCCCTGGAAGACCAGAAGTAGTTTCCGATGCACATCTGGAGGCATTCTGTAATATGTGGACCATCAGAGTATTGATGAAGCACAGAAATTGCATCGGGATAGAATACAACAGTCACCATGCGCACTTTCCTCCATGGGACTAATGTCTTAAAGAGTTTACGCTTTGATCGTTCCCTGGATTACCAGTAATAGTTTCCGTTGCACATCTGGAGGCATTCTGTAATCCGTGGACATTCAAAGTGTTGATGAAACACAGAAATTGCATCGGGATTGAATACAACAGTCACCATCCGGACTTTCCTCTATGTTACTAATGTCTCAAACAGTCTACGATTTGATCGTTCCCTGGAAGACCAGTGTTAGTTTTCGATGCACATCTGGAGGCATTCTGTAATCTGTGGACTATCAGAGTGTGGATGAAACACAGAAATTGCATCGGGATTGAATATAAGAGACACCATGCGCACATTCCTCCGTGGGAGTAATGTCTCTAACAGTCTACGCTTTGATCGTTCCCTGGAAGTCCAGTAGTAGTTTCCGATGCACTCCTGGAGGCATTCTGTAATCTGTGGACCATCAGACTGTTGATGAAACACAGAAATTGCAACGGAATTGAATACAACAGTCACAATGCGCACTTTCCTCCATGGGAGTAATGTCTCAAACAGTCTACGCTTTGATCGTTCCCTGGAAGACCAGTAGTAGTTTCCGATGCACATCTGGAGGCATTTTGTAATCTGTGGACTATCAGAGTGTTGATGAAACACAGAAATTGCATCGCGATTGAATACAACAAACACCATGCGCACTTTCCTCCATGGGAGTAATTTCTCAAACAGTCTACGCTTTGATCGTTCCCAGGAAGAACAGTAGTAGTCTCCGATGCACATCTGGAGGCATTCTGTAATCTGTGGATTATCAGAGTGTTGATGAAACACAGTAATTGCATCGGGACTGAATACAACAGTCACCATGTGCACTTTCCTCCATAGGAGTAATGTCTCAAACCGTTAACGCTTTGATCGTTCCCTGGAAGACCAGTAGTAGTTTCCGATGCACATCTGGAGGCATTCTGTAATCTGTGGACTATCAGAGTGTTGATGAAACACAGAAATTGCATCGGGATTGAAAACAACAGTCACCATGCGCACATTCCTCCATGGGAGTGGTGTCTCAAACAGTCTACGCTTTGATCGTTCCCTGGAAGACCAGAAGTAGTTTCCGATACACATCTGGAGGCATTCTGTAATCTGTGGACCATCAGAGTGTTGATGAAGCACAGAAATTGCATCGGGATAGAATACAACAGTCACCATGCGCACTTTCCTCCATGGGAGGAATGTCTCAAAAAGTCTACGCTTTGATCGTTCCCAGGATTACCAGTAATAGTTCCCGATGCACATCTGGAGGCATTCTGTAATCCGTGGACCTTCAAAATGTTGATGAAACACAGAAATTGCATCGTGATTGAATACAACAGTCACAATCCGCACTTTCCTCCATGTTAGTAATGTCTCAAAAAGTCTACGATTTCATCGTTCCCTCGAAGACTCGTATTTGTTTCCGATGCACATCAGGAGGCATTCTGTAATCTGTGGACTATCAGAGTGTTGATGAAACACAGAAATTGCATCGGGATCGATTACAAGAGTCACCATGCGCACTTCCCTCCATGGGAGGAATGTCTCAAACCGTCTACGCTTTGATCGTTCCCTGGAAGACCAGTAGTAGCTTCCGATGCACATCTGGAGGCATTCTGTAATCTGTGGACTATCAGAGTGTTGATGAAACACTGAAATTGCATCGGGATTAAGTACAACACACACCATGCGCTCTTTCCTCCATGGGACTAAGGTCTCAAACAGTCTACGCTTTGATCGTTCCCTGGAAGTCCAGTAGTAGTTTCCGATACACATCTGGAGGCTTTCTGTAATCTTTGGACCATCAGAGTGTTGATGAAACACAGAAATTGCATAGGGGATTGAATACAACAGTCACCGTGCGCACTTTCCTCCATGGGAGGAATGTCTCAAACAGTCTACGCTTTGATCGTTCCCTGGATTACCAGTAATAGTTCCCGATGCACATCTGGAGGCATTCTGTAATCTGTGCACCTTCAAAATGTTGATGAAACACAGAAATTGCATCGTGATTGAATACAACAGTCACCATCCGCACTTTCCTCCATGTTAGTACTGTCTCAAAAAGTCTACCATTTCATCGTTCCCTCGAAGACTCGTATTAGTTTCCGATGCACATCAGGAGGCATTCTGTAATCTGTGGACTATCAGAGTGTTGATGAAACACAGAAATTGCATCGGCATTGATTACAAGAGTCACCATGCGCACTTCCCTCCATGGGAGGAATGTCTCAAACAGTCTACGCTTTGATTGTTCCCTGGAAGACCAGTAGTAGTTTCCGATGCACATCTGGAGGCATTCTGTAATCTGTGGACTATCAGAGTGTTGATGAAACACTGAAATTGCATAAGGATTAAGTACAACACACACCATGCGCTCTTTCCTCCATGGGACTAAGGTCTCAAACAGTCTACGCTTTGATAGTTCCCTGGAAGACCAGTAGTAGTTTCCGATGCACATCTTGAGGCATTCTGTAATCTGTGGACTATCAGAGTGTTGATGAACCACAAAATTGCATCGGGATTGAATACAACAGTCACCATGCGCACTTTCCTCCATGGGAGTAATGTCTCAGACATTCTACGCTTTGATCGTTCCCTGGAAGACCAGTAGTATTTTCCGATGCACATCTGGAGGCATTCTGTAATCTGTGGACTATCAGAGTGTTGATGAAACACAGAAATTGCATCGGGATTGAATACAACAGTCACCATGCGCACTTTCCTCCATGGGAGGAATGTCTCAAACAGTCTACGCTTTGATCGTTCCCTGGAAGCCCAGTAGTAGTTTCCGATGCACATCTGGAGGCATTATGTAATCTGTGGACTATCAGAGTGTTGATGAAACACTGAAATTGCGTCGGGATTAAGTACAACACACACCATGCGTTCTTTCCTCCATGGCAGTAAGGTCTCAAACAGTCTACGCTTTGATCGATCCCTGGAAGTCCAGTAGTAGTTTCCGATACACATCTGGAGGCTTTCTGTAATCTGTGGACCATAAGAGTGTTGATGAAACACAGAAATTGCCTCGGGATTGAATACAACAGTCACCATGCGCACTTTCCTCCATGTGAGTAATGTCTGTAACAGTATACGCTTTGATCGTTCCCTGGAATACCAGTAGTAGTTTCCGATACACATCTGTAGGCTTTCTGTAATCTGTGGACCATCAGAGTGTTCATGAAACACAGAAATTGCATCGGGATTGAATACAACAGTCACCATGCGCAGTTTCCTCCATGTGAGTAATGTCCCAAACTGTCTACACTTTGATCGTTCCCTGGAAGACCAGTAGTAGTTTCCGATGCACATCTGGAGGCATTCTGTAATCTGTGGACTATCAGAGTGTTGATGAAACACAAAATTGCATCGGGATTGAATACAACAGTCACCATGCGCACTTTCCTCCATGGGAGTAACGTCTCAGACATTCTACGCTTTGATCGTTCACTGGAAGACCAGTAGTAGTTTCCGATGCACATCTGGAGGCATTCTGTAATCTGTGGACTATCAGAGTGTTGATGTAAAACAGAAATTGCATCGGGACTGAATACAACAGTCTCCATTCGCACTTTCCTCCATGGGTGTAATGTCTCAAAGAGTCTACGCTTTGATCGTTCCCTGTGAGACCAGTAGTAGTTTCCGATGCACATCTGGAGGCATTCTGTAATCTGTGGACTATCAGAGTGTTGATGAAACACAGATATTGCATCGGGATTCAATACAACAGTCACCATGCGCACTTTCCTCCATGGGAGTATTTCTCAAACAGTCTACGCTTTGATCGTTCCCTGGAAGACCAGTAATAGTTTCCGATGCACATCTGGTGGAATTCTGTAATCTGTGGACTATCAGAGTGTTGATGAAACACAGAAATGCATCGGGATTGAATACAACAGTCACCATCCGCACTTTCCTCCATGGGAGTAAAGTCTGAAACAGTCTACGCTTTGATCGTTCCCTGGAAGACCTGTAGTAATTTCCGATGCACATCTGGTGGCAATCAATAATCTGTGGACTATCAGAGTGTTGATGAAACACAGAAATTGCATCGGGATTGAATACAACAGTCGCCATGCGCACTTTCCTCCACGGGATTAATATCTCAAACAGTCTATCTTTTGATCGTTCCCTGAAAGACCAGTAGTAGTTTCCGATGCACATCTGGTGGCATTCTGTTACCTGTGGACTATCAGAGTGTTCATGAAATACAGAAATTGCAAAGGGATTGAATACAACAGTCACCCTTCACATTTCCTCCACGTTAGTAATGTCTCAAACAGTCTACGATTTGATTGTTACCTGCAAGACCAGTAGTAGTTGGCGATTCACGTCTGTTGGCATTCTGTAATCTGTGGACCATCAGAGTGTTGATGAAACAGAAATTGCATCGGGATTGAATAAAACAGTCGCCATACGCACTTTCCTCCACGGGATTAATATCTCGAACAGTCTACCTTTTGATCGTTCCCTGAAAGACCAGTAGTAGCTTTCCGATGCACATCTGGAGGCATTCTGTAATCTGTGGACTATCAGAGTGTTGATGAAACACAGAAATTGCATCGCGATTGAAAACAACAGTCACTATGCGCATTATCCTCCATGGGAGTGATGTCTGTAACAGTCTAAGCTTTGATCGTTCCCTGGAAGACCAGTAGTAGTTTCCTATGCACATCTGGAGGCATTCTGTAATCTGTTGACTATCAGAGTATTGATGAAACACAGAAATTGCATCGGGATTCAATACAACAGTCACCATGCGAACTTTCCTCCATGGGAGTAATGTCTCAAACAGTCTACGCATTAATCGATCCCTGGAAGACCAGTAGTAGTTTCCGATTCACGTCTGGTGGCATTCTGTAACCTGTGGACCATCAGAGTGTTGATGAAACACAGAAATTGCATCGGGATTGAATACAACAGACCGCATGTGCACTTTCCTAAATGGGAGTAATGTCTCAAACAGTGTACCCTTTGATCGTTCCCTGGAAGACCAGTAGTAATTTCCCATGCACATCTTGAGGCATTCTGTAATCTGTGGACTATCAGAGTGTTGATGAAACACAGAAATGCATCGGGATTGAATACAACAGTCACCATCCGCACTTTCCTCCATGGGAGTAAAGTCTGAAACAGTCTACGCTTTGATCGTTCCCTGGAAGACCTGTAGTAATTTCCGATGCACATCTGGTGGCAATCAATAATCTGTGGACTATCAGAGTGTTGATGAAACACAGAAATTGCATCGGGATTGAATACAACAGTCGCCATGCGCACTTTCCTCCACGGGATTAATATCTCAAACAGTCTATCTTTTGATCGTTCCCTGAAAGACCAGTAGTAGTTTCCGATGCACATCTGGTGGCATTCTGTTACCTGTGGACTATCAGAGTGTTCATGAAATACAGAAATTGCAAAGGGATTGAATGCAACAGTCACCCTTCACATTTCCTCCACGTTAGTAATGTCTCAAACAGTCTACGATTTGATTGTTACCTGCAAGACCAGTAGTAGTTGGCGATTCACGTCTGTTGGCATTCTGTAATCTGTGGACCATCAAAGTGTTGATGAAACAGAAATTGCATCGGGATTGAATACAACAGTCGCCACGCGCACCTTCCTCCATGGGATTAATATCTCAAACAGTCTACCATTTGATCGTTCCCTGAAAGACCAGTAGTAGTTTCCGATGCACATCTGGAGGCATTCTGTAATCTGTGGACTATCAGAGTGTTGATGAAACACAGAAATTGCATCGGGATTGAAAACAACAGTCACTATGCGCATTATCCTCCATGGGAGTGATGTCTGTAACAGTCTAAGCTTTGATCGTTCCCTGGAAGACCAGTAGTAGTTGGCGATTCACGTCTGTTGGCATTCTGTAATCTGTGTACCATCAGAGTGTTGATGAAACAGAAATTGCATCGGGATTGAATACAACAGTCGCCATACGCACTTTCCTCCACGGGATTAATATCTCGAACAGTCTACCTTTTGATCGTTCCCTGAAAGACCAGTAGTAGCTTTCCGATGCACATCTGGAGGCATTCTGTAATCTGTGGACTATCAGAGTGTTGATGAAACACAGAAATTGCATCGCGATTGAAAACAACAGTCACTATGCGCATTATCCTCCATGGGAGTGATGTCTGTAACAGTCTAAGCTTTGATCGTTCCCTGGAAGATCAGTAGTAGTTTCCTATGCACATCTGGAGGCATTCTGTAATCTGTTGACTATCAGAGTATTGATGAAACACAGAAATTGCATCGGGATTCAATACAACAGTCACCATGCGAACTTTCCTCCATGGGAGTAATGTCTCAAACAGTCTACGCATTAATCGATCCCTGGAAGACCAGTAGTAGTTTCCGATTCACGTCTGGTGGCATTCTGTAACCTGTGGACCATCAGAGTGTTGATGAAACACAGAAATTGCATCGGCATTGAATACAACAGACCGCATGTGCACTTTCCTAAATGGGAGTAATGTCTCAAACAGTGTACCCTTTGATCGTTCCCTGGAAGACCAGTAGTAATTTCCCATGCACATCTTGAGGCATTCTGTTATCTGTGGACTATGAGAGTGTTGATGAAACACAGAAATTGCATCGGGATAGAATACAACATTTACCATGCGCACTTTACTCCATGGAAGTAATTCTCAAACAGTCTACGTTTTGATCGTTCCCAGGAAGACCAGTAGTAGTTTCCGATGCATATCTGGAGACAATCTGTAATCTGTGGACCTTCAAAGTGTTGATGAAACACAGAAATTGCGTCGGGATTGAATACAACAGTCACCATGCGCACTTTCCTCCATGGGAGTAGTGTCTCATACAGTCTACGCTTAGATCGTTCCCTGGAAGACCACTAGTAGTTTCCAATGCACATCTGGAGGCATTCTGAAATCTGTGAACTAAATGAGTGTTGATGAAACACTGAAATTGCATCGGGATTGAATACAACAGTCACCATGCGCACTTTCCTCCATGGGAGTAATGTCTCAAACAGTCTACGCTTTGATCGTTCCCTGGAAGACTAGTAGTAGTTTCAGATGCACATCTGGAGGCATTCTGTAATCTGTGGACTATCAGAGTGTTGATGAAACACAGAAATTGCATCGGGGATGAATATAAGAGTCGCCATGCGCACTTTCCAAAATGGGAGGAATGTCTCAAAGTGTCTACGCTTTGTTCGTTCCCGTGAAGACCAGAAGTAGTTACCGATGCACATCTGGAGGCATTCTGTAATCTGTGGACTATCAGAGTGTTGGTGAAACACAGAAATTGCATCGGGATTGAATACAACAGTCTCCATGCGCACTTTCCTCCATGGGAGCAACGTCTCAAACAGTCTACGCTTTGATCGTTCCCTGGAAGGCCAGTAGTAGTTTCCGATGCACATCTGGATACATTCTGTAATCTGTGGGCTATCAGAGTGTTGTTGAAACACTAAAATTGCATCGGGCTTCAATAGAACAGTCACCATGCGCACTTTCCTCCATGGGAGTAATGTCTGAAACAGTGTACGATTTGATCGTTCCCGAAAAGTCCAGTAGTAGTTTCCGATGCACATCGGAAGGCATTCTGTAATCTGTGGACCATCAGACTGTTGATGAAACACAGAAATTGCATCGTAATGGAATACAACAGTCACCATGCGCACTTACCTCCATGGGAGTAATGTCTCAAACAGTCTACGCTTTGATCGTTCGCAGGAAGACCAGTAGTAGTTTCCGATGCACATCTGGAGGTATTCTGTAATCTGTGGACTATGAGAGGGTTGATGAAACACAGAAAATGCATCGGGATTGAATACAACAGTCTCCATGGGCACTTTCTTCCATGGGAGTAATGTCTCATAGAGTTTATGCTTTGATCGTTCTCTGGAAGACCAGTAGTAGTTTCCGTTGCACATCTGGAGTCATTCTGTAATCTGTGGACTATCAGAGTGTTGATGAAACACAGAAATTGCATCGGGATTCAATACAACAGTCACCATGCGCACTTTCCTCCATGGGAGTATTTCTCAAACAGTCTACGCTTTGATCGTTCCCTGGAAGACCAGTAATAGTTTCCGATGCACATCTGGTGGAATTCTGTAATCTGTGGACTATCAGAGTGTTGATGAAACACAGAAATGCATCGGGATTGAATACAACAGTCACCATCCGCACTTTCCTCCATGGGAGTAAAGTCTGAAACAGTCTACGCTTTGATCGTTCCCTGGAAGACCCGTAGTAATTTCCGATGCACATCTGGTGGCAATCAGTAATCTGTGGACTATCAGAGTGTTGATGAAACACAGAAATTGCATCGGGATTGAGTACAACAGTCGCCATGCGCACTTTCCTCCACGGGATTAATGTCTCAAACAGTCTATCTTTTGATCGTTCCCTGAAAGACCAGTAGTAGTTTCCGATGCACATCTGGTGGCATTCTGTTACCTGTGGACTATCAGAGTGTTGATGAAATACAGAAATTGCAAAGGGATTGAATACAACAGTCACCCTTCACATTTCCTCCACGGGAGTAATGTCTCAAACAGTCTACGCTTTGATCGTTACCTGCAAGACCAGTAGTAGTTGGCGATTCACGTCTGTTGGCATTCTGTAATCTGTGGACCATCAAAGTGTTGATGAAACTGAAATTGCATCGGGATTGAATACGACAGTCGCCATGCGCACTTTCCTCCACGGGATTAATATCTCAAACAGTCTACCTTTTGATCGTTCCCTGAAAGACCAGTAGTAGTTTCCGATGCACATCTGGAGGCATTCTGTAATCTGTTGACTATCAGAGTGTTGATGAAACACAGAAATTGCATCTGGATTGAAAACAACAGTCACTATGCGCATTATCCTCCATGGGAGTGATGTCTGTAACAGTCTAAGCTTTGATCGTTCCCTGGAAGACCAGTAGTAGTTTCCTATGCACATCTGGAGGCATTCTGTAATCTGTTGACTATCAGAGTATTGATGAAACACAGAAATTGCATCGGGATTCAATACAACAGTCACCATGCGAACTTTCCTCCATGGGAGTAATGTCTCAAACAGTCTACGCATTAATCGATCCCTGGAAGACCAGTAGTAGTTTCCGATTCACGTCTGGTGGCATTCTGTAACCTGTGGACCATCAGAGTGTTGATGAAACATAGAAATTGCATCGGGATTGAATACAACAGACCGCATGTGCACTTTCCTCCATGGGAGTAATGTCTCAAACAGTGTACCCTTTGATCGTTCCCTGGAAGACCAGTAGTAATTTCCCATGCACATCTTGAGGCATTCTGTTATCTGTGGACTATGAGAGTGTTGATGAAACACAGAAATTGCATCGGGATTGAATACAACATTTACCATGCGCACTTTACTCCATGGAAGTAATTCTCAAACAGTCTACGTTTTGATCGTTCCCAGGAAGACCAGTAGTAGTTTCCGATGCATATCTGGAGACAATCGGTAATCTGTGGACCTTCAAAGTGTTGATGAAACACAGAAATTGACTCGGGATAGAATACAACAGTCACCATGCGCACTTTCCTCAATGGGAGTAATATCTCAAAGAGTCTACGATTTGATCCTTCCCTGGAAGACCAGTAGTAGTTACCGATGCACATCTGGAGGCATTCTGTAATCTGTGGACTATGAGAGGGTTGATGAAACCCAGAAAATGCATCGGGATTGAATACAACAGTCTCCATGGGCACTTTCTTCCATGGGAGTAATGTCTCAAAGAGTTTATGCTTTGATCGTTCTCTGGAAGACCAGTAGTAGTTTCCGTTGCACATCTGGAGTCATTCTGTAATCTGTGGACTATCAGAGTGTTGATGAAACACAGAAATTGCATCGGGATTCAATACAACAGTCACCATGCGCACTTTCCTCCATGGGAGTATTTCTCAAACAGTCTACGCATTGATCGTTCCCAGGAAGACCAGTAATAGTTTCCGATGCACATCTGGTGGAATTCTGTAATCTGTGGACTATCAGAGTGTTGATGAAACACAGAAATGCATCGGGATTGAATACAACAGTCACCATCCGCACTTTCCTCCATGGGAGTAAAGTCTGAAACAGTCTACGCTTTGATCGTTCCCTGGAAGACCTGTAGTAATTTCCGATGCACATCTGGTGGCAATCAGTAATCTGTGGACTATCAGAGTGTTGATGAAACACAGAAATTGCATCGGGATTGAATACAACAGTCGCCATGCGCAATTTCCTCCACGGGATTAATGTCTCAAACAGTCTATCTTTTGATCGTTCCCTGAAAGACCAGTAGTAGTTTCCGATGCACATCTGGTGGCATTCTGTTACCTGTGGACTATCAGAGTGTTGATGAAATACAGAAATTGCAAAGGGATTGAATACAACAGTCACCCTTCACATTTCCTCCACGGGAGTAATGTCTCAAACAGTCTACGCTTTGATCGTTACCTGCAAGACCAGTAGTAGTTGGCGATTCACGTCTGTTGGCATTCTGTAATCTGTGGACCATCAAAGTGTTGATGAAACAGAAATTGCATCGGGATTGAATACAAAAGTCGCCATGCGCACTTTCCTCCACGGGATTAATATCTCAAACAGTCTACCTTTTGATCGTTCCCTGAAAGACCAGTAGTAGTTTCCGATGCACATCTGGAGGCATTCTGTAATCTGTGGACTATCAGAGTGTTGATGAAACACAGAAATTGCATCGGGATTGAAAACAACAGTCACTATGCGCATTATCCTCCATGGGAGTGATGTCTGTAACAGTCTAAGCTTTGATCGTTCCCTGGAAGACCAGTAGTAGTTGGCGATTCACGTCTGTTGGCATTCTGTAATCTGTGGACCATCAGAGTGTTGATGAAACAGAAATTGCATCGGGACTGAATACAACAGTCGCCATGCGCACTTTCCTCCACGGGATTAATATCTCAAACAGTCTACCTTTTGATCGTTCCCTGAAAGACCAGTAGTAGTTTCCGATGCACATCTGGAGGCATTCTGTAATCTGTCGACTATCAGAGTGTTGATGAAACACAGAAATTGCATCGCGATTGAAAACAACAGTCACTATGCGCATTATCCTCCATGGGAGTGATGTCTGTAACAGTCTAAGCTTTGATCGTTCCCTGGAAGACCAGTAGTAGTTTCCGATGCACATCTGGAGGCATTCTGTAATCTGTTGACTATCAGAGTATTGATGAAACACAGAAATTGCATCGGGATTCAATACAACAGTCACCATGCGAACTTTCCTCCATGGGAGTAATGTCTCAAACAGTCTACGCATTAATCGATCCCTGGAAGACCAGTAGTAGTTTCCGATTTACGTCTGGTGGCATTCTGTAACCTGTGGACCATCAGAGTGTTGATGAAACACAGAGATTGCATCGGGATTGAATACAACAGACCGCATGTGCACTTTCCTCCATGGGAGTAATGTCTCAAACAGTGTACCCTTTGATCGTTCCCTGGAAGACCAGTAGTAATTTCCCATGCACATCTTGAGGCATTCTGTTATCTGTGGACTATGAGAGTGTTGATGAAACACAGAAATTGCATCGGGATTGAATACAACATTTACCATGCGCACTTTACTCCATGGAAGTAATTCTCAAACAGTCTACGTTTTGATCGTTCCCAGGAAGACCAGTAGTAGTTTCCGATGCATATCTGGAGACAATCTGTAATCTGTGGACCTTCAAAGTGTTGATGAAACACAGAAATTGCCTCGGGATTGAATACAACAGTCACCATGCGCACTTTCCCCAATGGGAGTAATATCTCAAAGAGTCTACGATTTGATCCTTCCCTGGAAGACCAGTAGTAGTTACCGATGCACATCTGGAGGCATTCTGTAATCTGTGGACTATGAGAGTGTTGATGAAACACAGAAAATGCATTGGGTTTGAATACAACAGTCACAATGCGCACTTTCCTCCATGGGAGTAATGTCTAAAGCAGTCTACGCTTTGATCGTTCCCTGGAAGACCAGTAGTAGCTTCCGATGCACATCTGGAGGCATTCTGTAATCTGTGGACTATCAGAGTGTTGATGAAACACAGAAATTGCGTCGGGATTGAATACAACAGTCAACATGCGCACTTTCCTCCATGGGAGTAGTGTCTCATACAGTCTACGCTTAGATCGTTCCCTGGAAGACCACTAGTAGTTTCCAATGCACATCTGGAGGCATTCTGAAATCTGTGAACTAAATGAGTGTTGATGAAACACTGAAATTGCATCGGGATTGAATACAACAGTCACCATGCGCACTTTCCTCCATGGGAGTAATGTCTCAAACAGTCTACGCTTTGATCGTTCCCTGGAAGACTAGTAGTAGTTTCAGATGCACATCTGGAGGCATTCTGTAATCTGTGGACTATCAGAGTGTTGATGAAACACAGAAATTGCATCGGGGATGAATATAAGAGTCGCCATGCGCACTTTCCTAAATGGGAGGAATGTCTCAAAGAGTCTACGCTTTGATCGTTCCTTGGAAGACCTGTAGTAGTTTGCGATGCACATCTGGAGGCATTCTGTAATCTGTGGACTATCAGAGTGTTGGTGAAACACAGAAATTGCATCGGGATTGAATACAACAGTCATCATGCGCACTTTCCTCCATGGGAGCAACGTCTCAAACAGTCTACGCTTTGATCGATCCCTGGAAGGCCAGTAGCAGTTACGATGCACATCTGGAGGCATTCTGTAATCGGTGGACCTTCGAAGTGTTGATGAAACACAGAAATTGCATCGGGATTGATTACAACAGTCACCATGCACACTTTCCTCCATGTTAGAAATGTCTCAAACAGTCTACGCTTTGATCGTTCTCTGGAAGACCAGTGTTAATTTCCGATGCACATCTGGAGGCATTCTGTAACCTGTGGACTATCAGGGTGTTGATGAAACACAGTAATTGCATCGGGATTGAATACAACAGTCTCCATGGGCACTTTCTTCCATGGGAGTAATGTCTCAAAGAGTTTATGCTTTGATCGTTCTCTGGAAGACCAGTAGTAGTTTCCGTTGCACATCTGGAGTCATTCTGTAATCTGTGGACTATGAGAGTGTTGATGAAACACTAAAATTGCATCGGGATAGAATACAACAGTCACCATGAGCACTTTCCTCCATGGAAGTAATGTCTGAAAGAGTCTACGCTTTGATCATTCCCAGGAAGACCAGTAGTAGTTTCCGACGCACGTCTGGAGACAATCTGTAATCTGTGGACTATCAGAGTGTTGATGAAACACAGAAATTGCATCGGGAATCAATACAACAGTCACCGTGTGAACTTTACTACATGGGAGTAATGTCTCAAAGAGTCTACGCTTTGATCGTTCCAGAAAGACCAGTAGTGGTTTCCGGTGCACATCTGGAGTCAATCTGTAATCTGTGGACCTTCAAAGTGTTGATGAACCACAGAAATTGCCTCGGGATTGAATACAACATTCACCATGCGCACTTTAATCCATGGGAGTAAAGTCTCAAAGAGTCTACGCTTTGATCGTTCCCTGAAAGACCAGTAGTAGTTACCGATGCACATCTGGAGGCATTCTGTAATCTGTGGGCTATCAGAGTGTTGATGAAACACAGAAATTGCATCGGGATTCTATATAAGAGTCGCCATGCGCACTTTCCTCCATGGGAGGAATGTCTCAAACAGTCTACGCTTTGATCGTTCCCTTGAAGACCAGAAGTAGTTACCGATGCACATCTGGAGGCAACCTGTAATCTGTGGACAATCAGAGTGTTGATGAAACACAGAAATTGCATCGGGATTGAATACAACCGTCACCATGCGCCCTTTCCTCCATGGGAGTAATGTCTCAAAGAGTCTACGCTTTGATCGTTCCCTTGAAGACCAGAAGTAGTTACCGATGCACATCTGGAGGCATTCTGTAATCTGTTGACAATCAGAGTGTTGATGAAACACAGACATTGCATCGGGTTTGAATCAATCAGTCACCATGCGCACTTTCCCCCATGGGAGTAATGTCTCTAACAGTCTACGCTTTGATCATTCCCTGGAAGACCAGTTGTAGTTTCCGATGCACATCTGGAGGTGTTCTGTAATCTGTGGACTATCTGAGTGTTGATGAAACACAGAAATTGCATCGGGATTGAATACAACAGTCACCATGCGCACTTCCCTCCATGGGAGTAATGTCTCAAACAGTCTACGCTTTGATCGTTCGCAGGAAGACCAGTAGTAGTTTCCGATGCACATCTGGAGGTATTCTGTAATCTGCGGACTATGAGAGTGTTGATGAAACACTGAAAATGCATCGGGATTGAATACAACAGTCTCCATGGGCACTTTCCTTTATGGGAGTAATGTCTCAAAGAGTTTACGATTTGATCGTTCCCTGGAAGACCAGTAGTAGCTTCCGATGCACATCTGGAGGCGTTCTGTAATCTGTGGACTATCAGAGATTTGATGAAACACTAAAATTGCATCGGGATTGAATACAACAGTCACCATGCGCACTTTCCTCCATGGGAGTAATGTCTCAAACAGTCTACGCTTTGATCGTTCGCAGGAAGACCAGTAGTAGTTTCCGATGCACATCTGGAGGCATTCTGTAATCTGTGGACTATCAGACTCTTGATGAAACACAGAAATTGCATCGGGAGTGAATTCAACAGTCACCTTCCGCACTTTCCTCCATTGGAGTAATGTCTGATAGAGTCTACGCTTTGATCATTCCCAGGAAGACCAGTAGTAGCTTCCGATGCACATCTGGAGACAATCTGTAATCTGTGGACTATCAGAGTGTTGATGAAACACTAAAATTGCATCGGGGCTGCATACAACAGTCACCATGCGCACTTTCCTCCCTGGGAGTAATGTCTCAAACAGTCTACGCTTTGATCGTTCCCTAGAAGTCCAGTTGTAGTTTCCGATGCACATCTGGAGGCATTCTGTAACCTGTGGACTTTCAAAGTGTTGATGAAACACAGTAATTGCCTCGGGATTGAATACAACAGTCACCATGCGCACTTTTATCCATGGGAGTAAATTCTCAAAGAGTCTACGCTTTGATCGTTCCCTGAAAGACCAGTAGTAGTTACCGATGCACATCTGGAGGCATTCTGTAATCTGTGGACTATCAGAGTGTTGATGAAACACAGAAATTGCATCGGGTTTGAATAAAACAGTCACCATGCGCCCTTTCCGCCATGGGAGTAATGTCTCTAACAGTCTACGATTTGAACATTTACTGGAAGACCAGTTGTAGTTTCCGATGCACATCTGGGGGTGTTTTGTAATCTGTGGACTATCTGAGTGTTGATGAAACACAGAAATTGCATCGGGATTGAATATAAGAGTCGCCATGCGCACTTTCCTCCATGGGAGGAATGTCTCAAACAGTCTACGCTTTGATCGTTCCCTTAAGGACCAGAAGTAGTTACCGATGCACATCTGGAGGCATTCTGTAATCTGTGGACTATCAGAGTGTTGATGAAACACAGAAATTGCATCGGGATTGAATACAACCGTCACCATGCGCACTTTCCTCCATGGTAGTAATGTCTCAAAGAGTCTACGCTTTGATCGTTCCCTGAAAGACCAGTAGTAGTTACCGATGCACATCTGGAGGCATTCTGTAATCTGTTGACTATCAGAGTGTTGATGAAACACAGACATTGCATCGGGTTTGAATAAAACAGTCACCATGCGCACTTTCCGCCATGGGAGTAATGTCTCTAACAGTCTACCCTTTGATCATACCCTGGAACACCAGTAGTAGTTTCTGATGCACAAGTTGAGGTAGTCTGTAATCTGTGGACCTTCAAAGTGTTGATGAAACACAGAAATTGCCTCGGGATTGAATACAACAGGCACCACGCGCACTTTCCTCCATGGGAGTAATATCTGAAAGAGTCTACGCTTTGATCATTCCCAAGAAGGCCAGTAGTAGTTTCCGATGCACGTCTGGAGACAATCTGTAATCTGTGGACTATCAGAGTGTTGATGAAACACAGAAATTGCATCGGGTTTGAATAAAACAGTCACCATGCGCACTTTCCGCAATGGGAGTAATGTCTCTAACAGTCTACGCTTTGATCATTTACAGGAAGACCAGTTGTAGTTTCCGATGCACATCTGGAGGTGTTCTGTAGTCTGTGGTCTATCTGAGTGTTGATGAAACACAAAAATTGCATCGGGATTGAATACAACCGTCACGATGCGCACTTTCCTCCATGGTAGTAATGTCTCAAAGAGTCTACGCTTTGATCGTTCCTGAAAGACCAGTAGTAGTTACCGATGCACATCTGGAGGCATTCTGTAATCTGTTGACTATCAGAGTGTTGATGAAATACAGACATTGCATCGGGTTTGAATAAAACAGTCACCATGCGCACTTCCCTCCATGGGAGTAATGTCTCAAACAGTCTACGCTTTGATCGTCCCCTAGAAGTTCAGTAGTAGTTTCCGATGCACATCTGGAGGCATTCTGTAATCTGTGGACCATCAGTTTGTTGATGAAACACAGAAATTGCATCGGGATGGAATACAACAGCCACCATGCGCACTTTCCTCCATGGGAGTAGTGTCTCATACAGTCTACGCTTAGATCGTTCCCTGGAAGACCACTAGTAGTTTCCAATGCACATCTGGAGGCATTCTGAAATCTGTGAACTAAATGAGTGTTGATGAAACACTGAAATTGCATCGGGATTGAATACAACAGTCACCATGCGCACTTTCCTCCATGGGAGTAATGTCTCAAACAGTCTACGCTTTGATCGTTCCCTGGAAGACTAGTAGTAGTTTCAGATGCACATCTGGAGGCATTCTGTAATCTGTGGACTATCAGAGTGTTGATGAAACACAGAAATTGCATCGGGGATGAATATAAGAGTCGCCATGCGCACTTTCCTAAATGGGAGGAATGTCTCAAAGAGTCTACGCTTTGATCGTTCCTTGGAAGACCTGTAGTAGTTTGCGATGCACATCTGGAGGCATTCTGTAATCTGTGGACTATCAGAGTGTTGGTGAAACACAGAAATTGCATCGGGATTGAATACAACAGTCATCATGCGCACTTTCCTCCATGGGAGCAACGTCTCAAACAGTCTACGCTTTGATCGATCCCTGGAAGGCCAGTAGCAGTTACGATGCACATCTGGAGGCATTCTGTAATCGGTGGACCTTCGAAGTGTTGATGAAACACAGAAATTGCATCGGGATTGATTACAACAGTCACCATGCACACTTTCCTCCATGTTAGAAATGTCTCAAACAGTCTACGCTTTGATCGTTCTCTGGAAGACCAGTGTTAATTTCCGATGCACATCTGGAGGCATTCTGTAACCTGTGGACTATCAGGGTGTTGATGAAACACAGTAATTGCATCGGGATTGAATACAACAGTCTCCATGGGCACTTTCTTCCATGGGAGTAATGTCTCAAAGAGTTTATGCTTTGATCGTTCTCTGGAAGACCAGTAGTAGTTTCCGTTGCACATCTGGAGTCATTCTGTAATCTGTGGACTATGAGAGTGTTGATGAAACACTAAAATTGCATCGGGATAGAATACAACAGTCACCATGAGCACTTTCCTCCATGGAAGTAATGTCTGAAAGAGTCTACGCTTTGATCATTCCCAGGAAGACCAGTAGTAGTTTCCGACGCACGTCTGGAGACAATCTGTAATCTGTGGACTATCAGAGTGTTGATGAAACACAGAAATTGCATCGGGAATCAATACAACAGTCACCGTGTGAACTTTACTACATGGGAGTAATGTCTCAAAGAGTCTACGCTTTGATCGTTCCAGAAAGACCAGTAGTGGTTTCCGGTGCACATCTGGAGTCAATCTGTAATCTGTGGACCTTCAAAGTGTTGATGAACCACAGAAATTGCCTCGGGATTGAATACAACATTCACCATGCGCACTTTAATCCATGGGAGTAAAGTCTCAAAGAGTCTACGCTTTGATCGTTCCCTGAAAGACCAGTAGTAGTTACCGATGCACATCTGGAGGCATTCTGTAATCTGTGGGCTATCAGAGTGTTGATGAAACACAGAAATTGCATCGGGATTCTATATAAGAGTCGCCATGCGCACTTTCCTCCATGGGAGGAATGTCTCAAACAGTCTACGCTTTGATCGTTCCCTTGAAGACCAGAAGTAGTTACCGATGCACATCTGGAGGCAACCTGTAATCTGTGGACAATCAGAGTGTTGATGAAACACAGAAATTGCATCGGGATTGAATACAACCGTCACCATGCGCCCTTTCCTCCATGGGAGTAATGTCTCAAAGAGTCTACGCTTTGATCGTTCCCTTGAAGACCAGAAGTAGTTACCGATGCACATCTGGAGGCATTCTGTAATCTGTTGACAATCAGAGTGTTGATGAAACACAGACATTGCATCGGGTTTGAATCAATCAGTCACCATGCGCACTTTCCCCCATGGGAGTAATGTCTCTAACAGTCTACGCTTTGATCATTCCCTGGAAGACCAGTTGTAGTTTCCGATGCACATCTGGAGGTGTTCTGTAATCTGTGGACTATCTGAGTGTTGATGAAACACAGAAATTGCATCGGGATTGAATACAACAGTCACCATGCGCACTTCCCTCCATGGGAGTAATGTCTCAAACAGTCTACGCTTTGATCGTTCGCAGGAAGACCAGTAGTAGTTTCCGATGCACATCTGGAGGTATTCTGTAATCTGCGGACTATGAGAGTGTTGATGAAACACTGAAAATGCATCGGGATTGAATACAACAGTCTCCATGGGCACTTTCCTTTATGGGAGTAATGTCTCAAAGAGTTTACGATTTGATCGTTCCCTGGAAGACCAGTAGTAGCTTCCGATGCACATCTGGAGGCGTTCTGTAATCTGTGGACTATCAGAGATTTGATGAAACACTAAAATTGCATCGGGATTGAATACAACAGTCACCATGCGCACTTTCCTCCATGGGAGTAATGTCTCAAACAGTCTACGCTTTGATCGTTCGCAGGAAGACCAGTAGTAGTTTCCGATGCACATCTGGAGGCATTCTGTAATCTGTGGACTATCAGACTCTTGATGAAACACAGAAATTGCATCGGGAGTGAATTCAACAGTCACCTTCCGCACTTTCCTCCATTGGAGTAATGTCTGATAGAGTCTACGCTTTGATCATTCCCAGGAAGACCAGTAGTAGCTTCCGATGCACATCTGGAGACAATCTGTAATCTGTGGACTATCAGAGTGTTGATGAAACACTAAAATTGCATCGGGGCTGCATACAACAGTCACCATGCGCACTTTCCTCCCTGGGAGTAATGTCTCAAACAGTCTACGCTTTGATCGTTCCCTAGAAGTCCAGTTGTAGTTTCCGATGCACATCTGGAGGCATTCTGTAACCTGTGGACTTTCAAAGTGTTGATGAAACACAGTAATTGCCTCGGGATTGAATACAACAGTCACCATGCGCACTTTTATCCATGGGAGTAAATTCTCAAAGAGTCTACGCTTTGATCGTTCCCTGAAAGACCAGTAGTAGTTACCGATGCACATCTGGAGGCATTCTGTAATCTGTGGACTATCAGAGTGTTGATGAAACACAGAAATTGCATCGGGTTTGAATAAAACAGTCACCATGCGCCCTTTCCGCCATGGGAGTAATGTCTCTAACAGTCTACGATTTGAACATTTACTGGAAGACCAGTTGTAGTTTCCGATGCACATCTGGGGGTGTTTTGTAATCTGTGGACTATCTGAGTGTTGATGAAACACAGAAATTGCATCGGGATTGAATATAAGAGTCGCCATGCGCACTTTCCTCCATGGGAGGAATGTCTCAAACAGTCTACGCTTTGATCGTTCCCTTAAGGACCAGAAGTAGTTACCGATGCACATCTGGAGGCATTCTGTAATCTGTGGACTATCAGAGTGTTGATGAAACACAGAAATTGCATCGGGATTGAATACAACCGTCACCATGCGCACTTTCCTCCATGGTAGTAATGTCTCAAAGAGTCTACGCTTTGATCGTTCCCTGAAAGACCAGTAGTAGTTACCGATGCACATCTGGAGGCATTCTGTAATCTGTTGACTATCAGAGTGTTGATGAAACACAGACATTGCATCGGGTTTGAATAAAACAGTCACCATGCGCACTTTCCGCCATGGGAGTAATGTCTCTAACAGTCTACCCTTTGATCATACCCTGGAACACCAGTAGTAGTTTCTGATGCACAAGTTGAGGTAGTCTGTAATCTGTGGACCTTCAAAGTGTTGATGAAACACAGAAATTGCCTCGGGATTGAATACAACAGGCACCACGCGCACTTTCCTCCATGGGAGTAATATCTGAAAGAGTCTACGCTTTGATCATTCCCAAGAAGGCCAGTAGTAGTTTCCGATGCACGTCTGGAGACAATCTGTAATCTGTGGACTATCAGAGTGTTGATGAAACACAGAAATTGCATCGGGTTTGAATAAAACAGTCACCATGCGCACTTTCCGCAATGGGAGTAATGTCTCTAACAGTCTACGCTTTGATCATTTACAGGAAGACCAGTTGTAGTTTCCGATGCACATCTGGAGGTGTTCTGTAGTCTGTGGTCTATCTGAGTGTTGATGAAACACAAAAATTGCATCGGGATTGAATACAACCGTCACGATGCGCACTTTCCTCCATGGTAGTAATGTCTCAAAGAGTCTACGCTTTGATCGTTCCTGAAAGACCAGTAGTAGTTACCGATGCACATCTGGAGGCATTCTGTAATCTGTTGACTATCAGAGTGTTGATGAAATACAGACATTGCATCGGGTTTGAATAAAACAGTCACCATGCGCACTTCCCTCCATGGGAGTAATGTCTCAAACAGTCTACGCTTTGATCGTCCCCTAGAAGTTCAGTAGTAGTTTCCGATGCACATCTGGAGGCATTCTGTAATCTGTGGACCATCAGTTTGTTGATGAAACACAGAAATTGCATCGGGATGGAATACAACAGCCACCATGCGCACTTTCCTCCATGGTAGTAATGTCTCTAACAGTTTACCCTTTGATCGTTCATTGGAAGACCAGTAGTAGTTTCCGATGCTCATCTGGAGGCATTCTGTAATCTGTGGACTATCAGGGTGTTGATGAAACACTAAAATTGCATCGGGCTTGAATACAACGGTCACCATGCGCACTTTCCTCCATGGGAGTAATGTCTCAAACAGTCTACGATTTTGATCGTTCCCTAAAAGTCCAGTAGTAGTTTCCGATGCACATCTGGAGGCATTCTGTAATCTGTGGACTATCAGAGTGTTGATGAAACACAGAAATTGCATCGGGTTTGAATAAAACAGTCACCATGCGCACTTTCCGCCATGGGAGTAATGTCTCTAACAGTCTACGATTTGAACATTTACTGGAAGATCAGTTGTAGTTTCCGATGCACATCTGGAGGTGTTTTGTAATCTGTGGACTATCTGAGTGTTGATGAAACACAGAAATTGCATCGGGATTGAATATAAGAGTCGCCATGCGCACTTTCCCCCATGGGAGAAATTTCTCAAAGTGTCTAGGCTTTGATCGTTCCAGGAAGACCAGTAGTAGTTTCCGTTGCACATCTGGAATCAATCTGTAATCTGTGGACCTTCAAAGTGTTGATGAAACACAGAAATTGCCTCGCCATTGAATACAACAGTCACCATGCAAACTTTCCTCCATGGGAGTAATTTCTCAAAGAGTCTACGCTTTGATCGTTCCCTGAAAGACCAGTAGTAGTTACCTATGCACATCTGGAGGCATTCTGCAGTCTGTGGACTATCTGAGTGTTGATGAAAATCAGAAATTGCATCGGGGACGAATATAAGAGTCGCCATGCGCACTTTCCTAAATGGGAGGAATGTCTCAAAGAGTCTACGCTTTGATCGTTCCCTTGAAGACCAGAAGTAGTTACCGATGCACATCTGGAGGCATTCTGTAATCTGTGGACTATCAGAGTGTTGGTGAAACACAGAAATTGCATCGGGATTGAATACAACAGTCACCATGCGCACTTTCCTCCATGGGAGCAACGTCTCAAACAGTCTACGCTTTGATCGTTTTCTGGAAGACCAGTGTTACTTTCCGATGCACATCTGGAGGCATTCTGTAACCTGTGGACTATCAGTGTGTTGTTGAAACACAGTAATTGCATCGGGATTGAATACAACAGCCACCATGCGCACTTTAATCCATGGGAGGAAAGTCTCAAAGAGTCTACGCTTTGATCGTTCCCTGAAAGACCAGTAGTAGTTACCGATGCACATCTGGAGGCATTCTGTAATCTGTGGACTATCAGAGTGTTGATGAAACACAGAAATTGCATCGGGATTGAATATATGAGTCGCCATGCGCACTTTCCTCCTTGGGAGGAATGTCTCAAACAGTCTACGCTTTGATCGTTCCCTTGAAGACCAGAAGTAGTTACCGATGCACATCTGGAGGCAACCTGTAATCTGTGGACAATCAGAGTGTTGATGAAACACAGAAATTGCATCGGGATTGAATACAACCGTCACCATGCGCACTTTCCTCCATGGGAGTAATGTCTCAAAGAGTCTACGCTTTGATCGTTCCCTTGAAGACCAGAAGTAGTTACCGATGCACATCTGGAGGCATTCTGTAATCTGTTGACAATCAGAGTGTTGATGAAACACAGACATTGCATCGGGTTTGAATCAGTCAGTCACCATGCGCTCTTTCCCCCATGGGAGTAATGTCTCTAACAGTCTACGCTTTGATCATTCCCTGGAAGACCAGTTGTAGTTTCCGATGCACATCTGGAGGTGTTCTGTAATCTGTGGACTATTAGAGTGTTGATGAAACACTAAAATTGCATCGGGATTGAATACAACAGTCACCATGAGCACTTTCCTCCATGGAAGTAATGCCTGAAAGAGTCTACGATTTGATCATTCCCAGGAAGACCAGTAGTAGTTTCCGACGCACGTCTGGAGACAATCTGTAATCTGTGGACTATCAGAGTGTTGATGAAACACAGAAATTGCATCGGGATTCAATACAACAGTCACCGTGTGAACTTTACTACATGGGAGTAATGTCTCAAAGAGTCTACGCTTTGATCGTTCCAGAAAGACCAGTAGTGGTTTCCGGTGCACATATGGAGTCAATCTGTAATCTGTGGACCATCAAAGTGTTGATGAAACACAGAAATTGCCTCGGGATTGAATACAACATTCACCATGCGCACTTTAATCCATGGGAGTAAAGTCTCAAAGAGTCTACGCTTTGATCGTTCCCTGAGAGACCAGTAGTAGTTACCGATGCACATCTGGAGGCATTCTGTAATCTGTGGACTATCAGAGTGAAGATGAAACACAGAAATTGCATCGGGATTGAATATAAGAGTCGCCATGCGCACTTTCCTCCATGGGAGGAATGTCTCAAACAGTCTACGCTTTGATCGTTCCCTTGAAGACCAGAAGTAGTTACCGATGCACATCTGGAGGCAACCTGTAATCTGTGGACTATCAGAGTGGTGATGAAACACAGAAATTGCATCGGGATTGAATACAACCGTCACCATGCGCACTTTCCTCCATGGGAGTAATGTCTCAAAGAGTCTACGCTTTGATCGTTCCCTTGAAGACCAGAAGTACTTACCGATGCACATCTGGAGGCATTCTGTAATCTGTTGACAATCAGAGTGTTGATGAAACACAGACATTGCATCGGGTTTGAATCAAACAGTCACCATGCGCACTTTCCCCCATGGGATTAATGTCTCTAACAGTCTACGCTTTGATCAATCCCTGGAAGACCAGTTGTAGTTTCCGATGCACATCTGGAGGTGTTCTGTAATCTGAGTGTTGATGAAACACAGAAATTGCATCGGGATTGAATACAACAGTCACCATGCGCACTTCCCGCCATGGGAGTAATGTCTCAAACAGTCTACGCTTTGATCGTTCGCAGGAAGACCAGTAGTAGTTTCCGATGCACATCTGGAGGTATTCTGTAATCTGCGGACTATGAGAGTGTTGATGAAACACTGAAAATGCATCGGGATTGAATACAACAGTCTCCATGGGCACTTTCCTTTATGGGAGTAATGTCTCAAAGAGTTTACGATTTGATCGTTCCCTGGAAGACCAGTAGTAGCTTCCGATGCACATCTGGAGGCGTTCTGTAATCTGTGGACTATCAGAGTTTTGATGAAACACTAAAATTGCATCGGGATTGAATACAACAGTCACCATGCGCACTTTCCTCCATGGGAGTAATGTCTCAAACAGTCTACGCTTTGATCGTTCGCAGGAAGACCAGTAGTAGTTTCCGATGCAGATCTGGAGGCATTCTGTAATCTGTGGACTATCAGACTGTTGATGAAACACAGAAATTGCATCGGGAGTGAATTCAACAGTCACCATCCGCACTTTCTTCCATGGGAGTAATGTCTGAAACAGTCTACGATTTGATCGTTCCCTGGAAGACCAGTAGTAGTTTCCGATGCACAACTGGAGGCATTCTGTAATCTGTGGACTATCAGAGTGTTGAAGAAACACAGGGCATTGCATCGGGATTGAATACAACAGTCACCATGCGCACTTTCCTCCATTGGAGTAATGTCTGATAGAGTCTACGCTTTGATCATTCCCAGGAAGACCAGTAGTAGCTTCCGATGCACATCTGGAGACAATCTGTAATCTGTGGACTATCAGAGTGTTCATGAAACACAGAAATTGCGTCGGGATTGAATACAACAGTCACCATTCGCACTTTCCCCCATGGGAGTAATGTCTGAAACAGTCTACGATTTGATCGTTCCCTGGAAGACCAGTAGTAGTTTCCGATGCACAACTGGAGGCATTCTGTAATCTGTGGACTATCAGAGTGTTGAAGAAACACAGGGCATTGCATCGGGATTGAATACAACAGTCACCATGCGCACTTTCCTCTCTAAGAGTAATGTCTCAAAGAGTCTACGCTTTGATCGTTCCCTTAAAGACAAGTAGTAGTTACCGATGCACATCTGGAGGCATTCTGTAATCTGTGGACTATCAGAGTGTTGATGAAACACAGAAATTGCATCGGGTTTGAATAAAACAGTCACCATGCGCACTTTCCGCCATGGGAGTAATGTCTCTAACATTCTACGCTTTGATCATTTACTGGAAGACCAGTTGTAGTTTCCGATGCACATCTGGAGTTGTTCTGTAGTCTGTGGACTATCTGAGTGTTATTGAAACACAGAAATTGTATCGGGATTGAATATAAGAGTCGCCATGCGCACTTTCCTCCATGGAAGGACTGTCTCAAACAGTCTACGATTTGATCGTTCCCTTGAAGACCATAAGTAGTTACCGATGCACATCTGGAGGCATTCTGTAATCTGTGGACTATCAGAGTGTTGATGAAACACAGAAATTGCATCGGGATTGAATACAACCGTCACCATGCGCACTTTCCTCCATGGTAGTAATGTCTCAAAGAGTCTACGCTTTGGTCGTTCCAGGAAGACCAGTAGTAGTTTCCGATTCACTTCTGGAGGCATTCTGTAATCTGTGGACTATCAGAGTGTTGATGAAACACTAAAATTGCATCGGGGTTGAATACAACAGTCACCATGCGCACTTTCCTCCCTGGGAGTAATGTCTCAAACAGTCTACGCTTTGATCGTTCCCTAGAAGTCCAGTAGTAGTTTCCGATGCACATCTGGAGGCATTCTGTAACCTGTGGACTTTCAAAGTGTTGATGAAACACAGTAATTGCCTCGGGATTGAATACAACAGTCACCATGCGCACTTTTATCCATGGGAGTAAATTCTCAAAGAGTCTACGCTTTGATCGTTCCCTGAAAGACCAGTAGTAGTTACCGATGCACATCTGGAGGCATTCTGTAATCTGTGGACTATCAGAGTGTTGATGAAACACAGAAATTGCATCGGGTTTGAATAAAACAGTCACCATGCGCACTTTCCGCCATGGGAGTAATGTCTCTAACAGTCTACGATTTGATCATTTACTGGAAGCCCAATTGTAGTTTCCGATGCACATCTGGGGGTGTTTTGTAATCTGTGGACTATCTGAGTGTTGATGAAACACAGAAATTGCATCGGGATTGAATATAAGAGTCGCCATGCGCACTTTCCTCCATGGGAGGAATGTCTCAAACAGTCTACGCTTTGATCGTTCCCTTAAAGACCAGAAGTAGTTACCGATGCACATCTGGAGGCATTCTGTAATCTGTGGACTATCAGAGTGTTGATGAAACACAGAAATTGCATCGGGATTGAATACAACCGTCACCATGCGCACTTTCCTCCATGGTAGTAATGTCTCAAAGAGTCTACGCTTTGATCGTACCCTGAAAGACCAGTAGTAGTTACCGCTGCACATCTGGAGGCATTCTGTAATCTGTTGACTATCAGAGTGTTGATGAAACACAGACATTGCATCGGGTTTGAATCAAACAGTCACCATGCGCACTTTCCCCCATGGGATTAATGTCTCTAACAGTCTACGCTTTGATCAATCCCTGGAAGACCAGTTGTAGTTTCCGATGCACATCTGGAGGTGTTCTGTAATCTGTGGACTATCTGAGTGTTGATGAAACACAGAAATTGCATCGGGATTGAATACAACAGTCACCATGCGCACTTCCCTCCATGGGAGTAATGTCTCAAACAGTCTACGCTTTGATCGTTCGCAGGAAGACCAGTAGTAGTTTCCGATGCACATCTGGAGGTATTCTGTAATCTGCGGACTATGAGAGTGTTGATGAAACACTGAAAATGCATCGGGATTGAATACAACAGTCTCCATGGGCACTTTCCTTTATGGGAGTAATGTCTCAAAGAGTTTACGATTTGATCGTTCCCTGGAAGACCAGTAGTAGCTTCCGATGCACATCTGGAGGCGTTCTGTAATCTGTGGACTATCAGAGTTTTGATGAAACACTAAAATTGCATCGGGATTGAATACAACAGTCACCATGCGCACTTTCCTCCATGGGAGTAATGTCTCAAACAGTCTACGCTTTGATCGTTCGCAGGAAGACCAGTAGTAGTTTCCGATGCAGATCTGGAGGCATTCTGTAATCTGTGGACTATCAGACTGTTGATGAAACACAGAAATTGCATCGGGAGTGAATTCAACAGTCACCATCCGCACTTTCTTCCATGGGAGTAATGTCTGAAACAGTCTACGATTTGATCGTTCCCTGGAAGACCAGTAGTAGTTTCCGATGCACAACTGGAGGCATTCTGTAATCTGTGGACTATCAGAGTGTTGAAGAAACACAGGGCATTGCATCGGGATTGAATACAACAGTCACCATGCGCACTTTCCTCCATTGGAGTAATGTCTGATAGAGTCTACGCTTTGATCATTCCCAGGAAGACCAGTAGTAGCTTCCGATGCACATCTGGAGACAATCTGTAATCTGTGGACTATCAGAGTGTTCATGAAACACAGAAATTGCGTCGGGATTGAATACAACAGTCACCATTCGCACTTTCCCCCATGGGAGTAATGTCTGAAACAGTCTACTATTTGATCGTTCCCTGGAAGACCAGTAGTAGTTTCCGATGCACAACTCGAGGCATTCTGTAATCTGTGGACTATCAGAGTGTTGAAGAAACACAGGGCATTGCATCGGGATTGAATACAACAGTCACCATGCGCACTTTCCTCTCTAAGAGTAATGTCTCAAAGAGTCTACGCTTTGATCGTTCCCTTAAAGACAAGTAGTAGTTACCGATGCACATCTGGAGGCATTCTGTAATCTGTGGACTATCAGAGTGTTGATGAAACACAGAAATTGCATCGGGTTTGAATAAAACAGTCACCATGCGCACTTTCCGCCATGGGAGTAATGTCTCTAACATTCTACGCTTTGATCATTTACTGGAAGACCAGTTGTAGTTTCCGATGCACATCTGGAGTTGTTCTGTAGTCTGTGGACTATCTGAGTGTTATTGAAACACAGAAATTGTATCGGGATTGAATATAAGAGTCGCCATGCGCACTTTCCTCCATGGAAGGACTGTCTCAAACAGTCTACGATTTGATCGTTCCCTTGAAGACCATAAGTAGTTACCGATGCACATCTGGAGGCATTCTGTAATCTGTGGACTATCAGAGTGTTGATGAAACACAGAAATTGCATCGGGATTGAATACAACCGTCACCATGCGCACTTTCCTCCATGGTAGTAATGTCTCAAAGAGTCTACGCTTTGGTCGTTCCAGGAAGACCAGTAGTAGTTTCCGATTCACTTCTGGAGGCATTCTGTAATCTGTGGACTATCAGAGTGTTGATGAAACACTAAAATTGCATCGGGGTTGAATACAACAGTCACCATGCGCACTTTCCTCCCTGGGAGTAATGTCTCAAACAGTCTACGCTTTGATCGTTCCCTAGAAGTCCAGTAGTAGTTTCCGATGCACATCTGGAGGCATTCTGTAACCTGTGGACTTTCAAAGTGTTGATGAAACACAGTAATTGCCTCGGGATTGAATACAACAGTCACCATGCGCACTTTTATCCATGGGAGTAAATTCTCAAAGAGTCTACGCTTTGATCGTTCCCTGAAAGACCAGTAGTAGTTACCGATGCACATCTGGAGGCATTCTGTAATCTGTGGACTATCAGAGTGTTGATGAAACACAGAAATTGCATCGGGTTTGAATAAAACAGTCACCATGCGCACTTTCCGCCATGGGAGTAATGTCTCTAACAGTCTACGATTTGATCATTTACTGGAAGACCAGTTGTAGTTTCCGATGCACATCTGGGGGTGTTTTGTAATCTGTGGACTATCTGAGTGTTGATGAAACACAGAAATTGCATCGGGATTGAATATAAGAGTCGCCATGCGCACTTTCCTCCATGGGAGGAATGTCTCAAACAGTCTACGCTTTGATCGTTCCCTTAAAGACCAGAAGTAGTTACCGATGCACATCTGGAGGCATTCTGTAATCTGTGGACTATCAGAGTGTTGATGAAACACAGAAATTGCATCGGGATTGAATACAACCGTCACCATGCGCACTTTCCTCCATGGTAGTAATGTCTCAAAGAGTCTACGCTTTGATCGTTCCCCGAAAGACCAGTAGTAGTTACCGATGCACATCTGGAGGCATTCTGTAATCTGTTGACTATCAGAGTGTTGATGAAACACAGACATTGCATCGGGTTTGAATAAAACAGTCACCATGCGCACTTTCCGCCATGGGAGTAATGTCTCTAACAGTCTACCCTTTGATCATACCCTGGAACACCAGTAGTAGTTTCTGATGCACAAGTTGAGGTAGTCTGTAATCTGTGGACCTTCAAAGTGTTGATGAAACACAGAAATTGCCTCGGGATTGAATACAACAGGCACCACGCGCACTTTCCTCCATGGGAGTAATATCTGAAAGAGTCTACGCTTTGATCATTCCCAAGAAGGCCAGTAGTAGTTTCCGATGCACGTCTGGAGACAATCTGTAATCTGTGGACTATCAGAGTGTTGATGAAACACAGAAATTGCATCGGGTTTGAATAAAACAGTCACCATGCGCACTTTCCGCAATGGGAGTAATGTCTCTAACAGTCTACGCTTTGATCATTTACTGGAAGACCACTTGTAGTTTCCGATGCACATCTGGAGGTGTTCTGTAGTCTGTGGTCTATCTGAGTGTTGATGAAACACAAAAATTGCATCGGGATTGAATACAACCGTCACCATGCGCACTTCCCTCCATGGGAGTAATGTCTCAAACAGTCTACGCTTTGATCGTCCCCTAGAAGTTCAGTAGTAGTTTCCGATGCACATCTGGAGGCATTCTGTAATCTGTGGACCATCAGTATGTTGATGAAACACAGAAATTGCATCGGGATGGAATACAACAGCCACCATGCGCACTTTCCTCCATGGTAGTAATGTCTCTAACAGTTTACCCTTTGATCGTTCATTGGAAGACCAGTAGTAGTTTCCGATGCTCATCTGGAGGCATTCTGTAATCTGTGGACTATCAGGGTGTTGATGAAACACTAAAATTGCATCGGGCTTGAATACAACGGTCACCATGCGCACTTTCCTCCATGGGAGTAATGTCTCAAACAGTCTACGATTTTGATCGTTCCTTAAAAGTCCAGTAGTAGTTTCCGATGCACATCTGGAGGCATTCTGTAATCTGTGGACTATCAGAGTGTTGATGAAACACAGAAATTGCATCGGGTTTGAATAAAACAGTCACCATGCGCACTTTCCGCCATGGGAGTAATGTCTCTAACAGTCTACGATTTGAACATTTACTGGAAGACCAGTTGTAGTTTCCGATGCACATCTGGAGGTGTTTTGTAATCTGTGGACTATCTGAGTGTTGATGAAACACAGAAATTGCATCGGGATTGAATATAAGAGTCGCCATGCGCACTTTCCCCCATGGGAGAAATTTCTCAAAGTGTCTAGGCTTTGATCGTTCCAGGAAGACCAGTAGTAGTTTCCGTTGCACATCTGGAATCAATCTGTAATCTGTGGACCTTCAAAGTGTTGATGAAACACAGAAATTGCCTCGCCATTGAATACAACAGTCACCATGCAAACTTTCCTCCATGGGAGTAATTTCTCAAAGAGTCTACGCTTTGATCGTTCCCTGAAAGACCAGTAGTAGTTACCTATGCACATCTGGAGGCATTCTGCAGTCTGTGGACTATCTGAGTGTTGATGAAAATCAGAAATTGCATCGGGGACGAATATAAGAGTCGCCATGCGCACTTTCCTAAATGGGAGGAATGTCTCAAAGAGTCTACGCTTTGATCGTTCCCTTGAAGACCAGAAGTAGTTACCGATGCACATCTGGAGGCATTCTGTAATCTGTGGACTATCAGAGTGTTGGTGAAACACAGAAATTGCATCGGGATTGAATACAACAGTCACCATGCGCACTTTCCTGCATGGGAGCAACGTCTCAAACAGTCTACGCTTTGATCGTTCCCTGGAAGGCCAGTAGTAGTTCCGATGCACATCTGGAGGCATTCTGTAATCGGTGGACCTTCGAAGTGTTGATGAAACACAGAAATTGCATCGGGATTGATTACAACAGTCACCATGCACACTTTCCTCCATGTTAGAAATGTCTCAAACAGTCTACGCTTTGATCGTTTTCTGGAAGACCAGTGTTACTTTCCGATGCACATCTGGAGGCATTCTGTAACCTGTGGACTATCAGTGTGTTGTTGAAACACAGTAATTGCATCGGGATTGAATACAACAGCCATCTTGCGCACTTTAATCCATGGGAGTAAAGTCTCAAAGAGTCTACGCTTTGATCGTTCCCTGAAAGACCAGTAGTAGTTACCGATGCACATCTGGAGGCATTCTGTAATCTGTGGACTATCAGAGTGTTGATGAAACACAGAAATTGCATCGGGATTGAATATAAGAGTCGCCATGCGCACTTTCCTCCTTGGGAGGAATGTCTCAAACAGTCTACGCTTTGATCGTTCCCTTGAAGACCAGAAGTAGTTACCGATGCACATCTGGAGGCAACCTGTAATCTGTGGACAATCAGAGTGTTGATGAAACACAGAAATTGCATCGGGATTGAATACAACCGTCACCATGCGCACTTTCCTCCATGGTAGTAATGTCTCAAAGAGTCTACGCTTTGATCGTTCCCCGAAAGACCAGTAGTAGTTACCGATGCACATCTGGAGGCATTCTGTAATCTGTTGACTATCAGAGTGTTGATGAAACACAGACATTGCATCGGGTTTGAATAAAACAGTCACCATGCGCACTTTCCGCCATGGGAGTAATGTCTCTAACAGTCTACCCTTTGATCATACCCTGGAACACCAGTAGTAGTTTCTGATGCACAAGTTGAGGTAGTCTGTAATCTGTGGACCTTCAAAGTGTTGATGAAACACAGAAATTGCCTCGGGATTGAATACAACAGGCACCACGCGCACTTTCCTCCATGGGAGTAATATCTGAAAGAGTCTACGCTTTGATCATTCCCAAGAAGGCCAGTAGTAGTTTCCGATGCACGTCTGGAGACAATCTGTAATCTGTGGACTATCAGAGTGTTGATGAAACACAGAAATTGCATCGGGTTTGAATAAAACAGTCACCATGCGCACTTTCCGCAATGGGAGTAATGTCTCTAACAGTCTACGCTTTGATCATTTACTGGAAGACCAGTTGTAGTTTCCGATGCACATCTGGAGGTGTTCTGTAGTCTGTGGTCTATCTGAGTGTTGATGAAACACAAAAATTGCATCGGGATTGAATACAAACGTCACGATGCGCACTTTCCTCCATGGTAGTAATGTCTCAAAGAGTCTACGCTTTGATCGTTCCTGAAAGACCAGTAGTAGTTACCGATGCACATCTGGAGGCATTCTGTAATCTGTTGACTATCAGAGTGTTGATGAAATACAGACATTGCATCGGGTTTGAATAAAACAGTCACCATGCGCACTTCCCTCCATGGGAGTAATGTCTCAAACAGTCTACGCTTTGATCGTCCCCTACAAGTTCAGTAGTAGTTTCCGATGCACATCTGGAGGCATTCTGTAATCTGTGGACCATCAGTTTGTTGATGAAACACAGAAATTGCATCGGGATGGAATACAACAGCCACCATGCGCACTTTCCTCCATGGTAGTAATGTCTCTAACAGTTTACCCTTTGATCGTTCATTGGAAGACCAGTAGTAGTTTCCGATGCTCATCTGGAGGCATTCTGTAATCTGTGGACTATCAGGGTGTTGATGAAACACTAAAATTGCATCGGGCTTGAATACAACGGTCACCATGCGCACTTTCCTCCATGGGAGTAATGTCTCAAACAGTCTACGATTTTGATCGTTCCTTAAAAGTCCAGTAGTAGTTTCCGATGCACATCTGGAGGCATTCTGTAATCTGTGGACTATCAGAGTGTTGATGAAACACAGAAATTGCATCGGGTTTGAATAAAACAGTCACCATGCGCACTTTCCGCCATGGGAGTAATGTCTCTAACAGTCTACGATTTGATCATTTACTGGAAGACCAGTTGTAGTTTCCGATGCACATCTGGGGGTGTTTTGTAATCTGTGGACTATCTGAGTGTTGATGAAACACAGAAATTGCATCGGGATTGAATATAAGAGTCGCCATGCGCACTTCCCTCCATGGGAGTAATGTCTCAAACAGTCTACGCTTTGATCGTTCGCAGGAAGACCAGTAGTAGTTTCCGATGCACATCTGGAGGTATTCTGTAATCTGCGGACTATGAGAGTGTTGATGAAACACTGAAAATGCATCGGGATTGAATACAACAGTCTCCATGGGCACTTTCCTTTATGGGAGTAATGTCTCAAAGAGTTTACGATTTGATCGTTCCCTGGAAGACCAGTAGTAGCTTCCGATGCACATCTGGAGGCGTTCTGTAATCTGTGGACTATCAGAGTTTTGATGAAACACTAAAATTGCATCGGGATTGAATACAACAGTCACCATGCGCACTTTCCTCCATGGGAGTAATGTCTCAAACAGTCTACGCTTTGATCGTTCGCAGGAAGACCAGTAGTAGTTTCCGATGCAGATCTGGAGGCATTCTGTAATCTGTGGACTATCAGACTGTTGATGAAACACAGAAATTGCATCGGGAGTGAATTCAACAGTCACCATCCGCACTTTCTTCCATGGGAGTAATGTCTGATAGAGTCTACGCTTTGATCATTCCCAGGAAGACCAGTAGTAGTTTCCGATGCACATCTGGAGACAATCTGTAATCTGTGGACTATCAGAGTGTTCATGAAACACAGAAATTGCGTCGGTATTGAATACAACAGTCACCATTCGCACTTTCCCCCATGGGAGTAATGTCTGAAACAGTCTACGATTTGATCGTTCCTTGGAAGACCAGTAGTAGTTTCCGATGCACAACTGGAGGCATTCTGTAACCTGTGGACTATCAGAGTGTTGAAGAAACACAGGGCATTGCATCGGGATTGAATACAACAGTCACCATGCGCACTTTCCTCTCTAAGAGTAATGTCTCAAAGAGTCTACGCTTTGATCGTTCCCTGAAAGACAAGTAGTAGTTACCGATGCACATCTGGAGGCATTCTGTAATCTGTTGACTATCAGAGTGTTGATGAAACACTGAAATTGCATCGGGTTTGAATAAAACAGTCATCATGCGCACTTTCCGCCATGGGAGTAATGTCTCTAACATTCTACGCTTTGATCATTTACTGGAAGACCAGTTGTAGTTTCCGATGCACATCTGGAGGTGTTCTATAGTCTGTGGACTATCTGAGTGTTATTGAAACACAGAAATTGTATCGGGATTGAATATAAGAGTCGCCATGCGCACTTTCCTCCATGGAATGATTGTCTCAAACAGTCTACGATTTGATCGTTCCCTTGAAGACCAGAAGTAGTTACCGATGCACATCTGGAGGCATTCTATAATCTGTGGACTATCAGAGTGTTGATGAAACACAAAAATTGCATCGGGATTGAATACAACAGTCACCATGTGCACTTTCCTACATGGGAGAAATGTCTCAAAGAGCCTACGCCTTGATCGTTCCAGGAAGACCAGTAGTAGTTTCCGATGCACATCTGGAGGCATTCTGTAATCTGTGGACTATCAGTTTGTTGATGAAACACAGAAATTGCATCGGGATTGAATACAACAGCCTCCATGCGCACTTTCCTCCATGGTAGTAATGTCTCTAACAGTTTACCCTTTGATCGTTCTCTGGAAGGCCAGTAGTAGTTTCCGATGCACGTCTGAGGACAATCTGTAATCTGTGGACTATCAGAGTGTTTATGAAACACAGAAATTGCATCGGGATTCAATACAACATTCACCATGTGAACTTTACTACATGGGAGTAATGTCTCAAAGAGTCTACGCTTTGATCATTCAAGGAAGACCAGTAGTGGTTTCCGGTGCACATCTGGAGTCAATCTGTAATCTGTGGACCTTCAAAGTGTTGATGAAACACAGAAATTGCCTCGGGATTGAATACAACAGTCACCATGCGCACTTTTATCCATGGGAGTAATGTCTCAAAGAGTCTAAGATTTGATCGTTCCCTGAAAGACCAGTAGTAGTTACCGATGCTCATCTGGAGGCATTCTGTAATCAGTGGACTATCAGAGTGTTGATGAAACTCAGAAATTGCATCGGGATTGAAGACAACCGTCACCATGCGCACTTTCCTCCATGTGAGTAATGTCTCAAAGAGGCTACGCTTTTATCGTTCCCTGAAAGACCGGAAGTAGTTACCGATGAACATCTGGAGGCATTCTGTAATCTGTTGACAATCAGAGTGTTGATGAAACACAGACATTGCATCGGGTTTGAATAAAACAGTCACCATGCGCACATTCCCCCATGGGAGTAATGTCTCTAACAGTCTACGATTTGATCATTCCCTGGAAGACCAGTTGTAGTTTCCGATGCACATCTGGAGGTGTTCTGAAATCTGTGGACTATCTGAGTGTTGATGAAACACAGAAATCGCATCGGGATTGAATACAACAGTCACCATGCCCACTTCCCTCCATGGGAGTAATGTCTCAAACAGTCTACGCTTTGATCGTTCGCAGGAAGACCAGTAGTAGTTTCCGATGCACATCTGGAGGTATTCTGTAATCTGTGGACTACGGGAGTGTTGATGAAACACAGGATATGCATCGGGATTGAATACAACAGTCTCCATGGGCACTTTCCTCCATGGGAGTAATGTCTCAAAGAGTTTACGATTTGATCGTTCCCTGGAAGACCAGTAGTAGCTTCCGATGCACATCTGGAGGCATTCTGTAATCTGTGGACTATCAGAGTTTTGATGAAACACTAAAATTGCATCGGGATTGAATACAACAGTCACCATGCGCACTTTCCTCCATGGGAGTAATGTCTCAAACAGTCTACGCTTTGATCGTTCGCAGGAAGACCAGTAGTAGTTTCCGATGCACATCTGGAGGCATTCTGTAATCTGTGGACTATCAGACTGTTGATGAAACACAGAAATTGCATCGGGAGTGAATTCAACAGTCACCATGTGCACTTTCCTACATGGGAGAAATGTCTCAAACTGTCTACGCTTTGATCGTTCCAGGAAGACCAGTAGTAGTTTCCTATGCACATCTGGAGGCGTTCTGTAATCTGTGGACTATCAGAGTTTTGATGAAACACTAAAATTGCATCGGGATTGAATACAACAGTCACCATACGCACTTTCCACCATGGGAGTAATTCTCAAACAGGATACGCTTTGATCGTTCCCTGGAAGACCAGTAGTATTTTCCAATGCACATCTGGAGGCATTCTGTAATCTGTGGACCTTCAAAGTGTTGATGAAACACAGAAATTGCCTCGGGATTGAATACGACAGTCACCATGCGCACTTTCCTCCATGGGAGTAATGTCTGAAAGAGTCTACGCTTTGATCATTCCCAGGAGGACCGATAGTAGTTTCCGATGCTCATCTGGAGACAATCTGTAATCTGTGGACTATCAGAGTGTTCATGAAACACAGAAATTGCGTCGGGATTCAATACAACAGTCACCATGTGCACTTTCCTACATGGGAGAAATGTCTCAAAGTGTCTAGGCTTTGATCGTCCCAGGAAGACCAGTAGTAGTTTCCGTTGCACATCTGGAGTCAATCTGTAATCTGTGGACCTTCAAAGTGTTGATGAAACACAGAAATTGCCTCGGGATTGAATACAACAGTCACCATGCAAACTTTCCTCCATGGGAGTAATGTCTCAAAGAGTCTACGCTTTGATCGTTCCCTGAAAGACCAGTAGTAGTTACCGATGCACATCTGGAGGCATTCTGTAATCTGTGGACTATCTGAGTGTTGATGAAACACAGAAATTGCATCGGGGATGAATATAAGAGTCGCCATGCGCACTTTCCTAAATGGGAGGAATGTCTCAAACAGTCTACGCTTTGATCGTTCCCTTGAAGACCAGAAGTAGTTACCGATGCACATCTGGAGGCATTCTGTAATCTCTGGACTATCAAAGTGTTGGTGAAACACAGAAATTGCATCGGGATTGAATAGAACATTCACCATGCACACTTTCCTCCATGTTAGAAATGTCTCAAACAGTCTACGCTTTGATCGTTCCCTGGAAGGCCAGTGTTAGTTTCCGATGCACATCTGGAGGCATTCTGTAACCTGTGGACTATCAGTGTGTTGATGAAACACAGTAATTGCATCGGGATTGAATACAACAGCCACCATGCGCACTTTCTTCCATGGGAGTAATGTCTCTAACAGTTTACACTTTGATCGTTCCCTGGAAGACCAGTAGTAGTTTCCGATGCACATCTGGAGGCATTCTGTATTCTGTGGACTATCAGAGTGTTGATGAAACACTAAAATTGCATCGGGCTTGAATACAACAGTAAGCATGCGCACTTTCCTCCATGGGACTAATGTCTGAAACAGTCTACGATTTGATCGTTCCCGAAAAGTCCAGTAGTAGTTTCCGATGCACATCTGAAGGCATTCTGTAATCTGTGGACTATCAGACTGTTGATGAAACACAGAAATTGCGTCGTAATTGAATAAAACTGTCACCATGCGCACTTCCCTCCATGGGAGTAATGTCTCAAACAGTTTACGCTTTGATCGTTCGCAGGAAGACCAGTAGTAGTTTCCGATGCACATATGGAGGTAATCTGTAATTTTTGGACTATGAGAGAGTTGATGAAACACAGAAAATGCATCGGGGGTGAATTCAACAGTCACCATCCGCACTTTCCACCATGGGAATAATTCTCAAACAGGATACGGTTTGATCGTTCCCTGGAAGACCAGTAGTAGTTTCCGATGCACATCTGGAGGCATTTTGTAATCTGTGGTTCTTCAAAGTGTTGATGAAACACAGAAATTGCCTCGGGATTGAATACGACAGTCACCATGCGCACTTTCCTCTATGGGAGTATTGTCTGAAAGAGTCTACGCTTTGATCATTCCCAGGAAGACCAGTAGTAGTTTCCGATGCACATCTGGAGACAATCTGTAATCTGTGGACTATCAGAAAGTTCATGAAACACAGAAATTGCGTCGGTATTCAATACAACAGTCACCATGTGCACTTTCCTACATGGGAGTAATGTCTCAAAGAGTCTAGGCTTTGATCGTTCAAGGAAGACCAGTAGTAGTTTCCGTTGCACATCTAGAGTCAATCTTTAATCTGTGGACCTCCAAAGTGTTGATGAAATACAGAAATTGCATCGGGGATGAATATAAGAGTCGCCATGCGAACTTTCCTAAATGGGAGAATGTCTCAAACAGTCTACACTTTGATCGTTCCCTTGAAGACCAGAAGTAGTTACCGATGCACATCTGGAGACATTCTGTAATCTCTGGACTATCAGAGTGTTGATGAAACACAGATATTGCATCGGGATTGAATACAACAGCCACCATGCTCACTTTCCTCCATGGGAGTAATGTCTCTAACAGTTTACCCTTTGATCGTTCCCTGAAAGACCAGTAGTAGTTTCCGATGCTCATCTGGAGGCATTCTGTAATCTGTTGACAATCAGAGTGTTGATGAAACACAGACATTGCATCGGCTTTGAATAAAACAGTCACCATGCGCACTTTCCCCCATGGGAGAAATGTCTCTAACAGTCTACGCTTTGATCATTCCCTGGAAGACCAGTTGCAGTTTCCGACGCACATCTGGAGGTGTTCTGTAATCTGTGGACTATCTGAGTGTAGATGAAACAAAGAAATTGATCGGGATTGAATACAACAGTCACCATGCGCACTTCCCTCCATGGGAGTAATATCTCAAACATTCTACGCTTTGATCGTTCGCAGGAAGACCAGTAGTAGTTTCCGATGCACATCTGGAGGTATTCTGTAATCTGCGGACTATGAGAGTGTTGATGAAACACAGAAATTGCATCGGAGATGAATATAAGAGTCGCCATGCGCACTTTCCTAAATGGGAGGAATGTCTCAAACAGTCTACACTTTGATCGCTCCCTTGAAGACCAGAAGTAATTACCGATGCACATCTGGAGACATTCTGTAATCTGTGGACTGTCAGAGTGTTGATGAAAAACAGAAATTGCATCGGGATTGAATACAACAGTCACCATGCACACTTTCCTCCATGGGAGCAACGTCTCAAACAGTCTACGCTTTGATCGTTCCCTGGAAGGCCAGTAGTAGTTTCCGATGCACATCTGGAGGCATTCTGTAATCTGTGGACCTTCAAAGTGTTGATGAAACACAGAAATTGCATCGGGATTGAATACAACAGTCACCATGCACACTTTCCTCCATGTTAGAAATGTCTCAAACAGTCTACGCTTTGATCGTTCCCTGGAAGACCAGTGTTAGTTTCCGATGCACATCTGGAGGCATTCTGTAACCTGTGGACTATCAGTGTGTTGATGAAACACAGAAATTGCATCGGGATTGAATACAACAGTCACCATGCGCACTTTCCTCCATGGGAGCAACGTCTCAAACAGTCTACGCTTTGATCGTTCCCTGGAAGGCCAGTAGTAGTTTCCGATGCACATCTGGAGGCATTCTGTAATCTGTGGACCTTCAAAGTGTTGATGAAACACAGAAATTGCATCGGATTGAATACAACAGCTACCATGCTCACTTTCCTCCATGGGAGTAATGTGTCTAACAGTTTACCCTTTGATCGTTCCCTGAAAGACCAGTAGTAGTTTCCGATGCACATCTGGAGGCATTCTGTAATCTGTTGACAATCAGAGTGTTGATGAAACACAGACATTGCATCGGCTTTGAATAAAACAGTCACCATGCGCACTTTCCCCCATGGGAGTAATGTCTCTAACAGTCTACGCTTTGATCATTCCCTGGAAGACCAGTTGCAGTTTCCGATGCACATCTGGAGGTGTTCTGTAATCTGTGGACTATCTGAGTGTAGATGAAACACAGAAATTGATCGGGATTGAATACAACAGTCACCATGCGCACTTCCCTCCATGGGAGTAATATCTCAAACAGTCTACGCTTTGATCGTTAGCAGGAAGACCAGTAGTAGTTTCCCATGCACATCTGGAGGTATTCTGTAATCTGTGGACAATGAGAGTGTTGATAAAACACAGAAAATGCATCGGGATTGAATACAACAGTCTCCATGGGCACTTTCCTCCATGGGAGTAATGTCTCAAACAGTCTACGTTTTGATCGTTCGCAGGAAGACCAGTAGTAGTTTCCGATGCACATCTGGAGGCATTCTGAAATCTGTGGACTATCAGACTGTTGATGAAACACAGAAATTGCATCGGGAGTGAATTCAACAGGCACCATCCGCACTTTCCACCATGGGAGTAATTCTCAAACAGGATACGGTTTGATCGTTCCCTGGAAGACCAGTAGTAGTTTCCGATGCACATCTGGAGGCATTTTGTAATCTGTGGACCTTCAAAGTGTTGATGAAACACAGAAATTGCGTCGGGATTCAATACAACAGTCACCATGTGCACTTTCCTACATGGGAGTAATGTCTCAAAGAGTCTAGGCTTTGATCGTTCAAGGAAGGCCAGTAGTAGTTTCCGTTGCACATCTAGAGTCAATCTGTAATCTGTGGACCTTCAAAGTGTTGATGAAACACAGAAATTGTCTCGGGATTGAATACGACAGTCACAATGCGCACTTTCCTCCATGGGAGTAATGTCTGAAAGAGTCTACGCTTTGATCATTCAAAGGAAGACCAGTAGTAGTTCCGATGCACATCTGGAGACAATCTGTAATCTGTGGACTATCAGAGTGTTCATAAAACACAGAAATTGCGTCGGGTTTCATTACAACAGTTACCATGTGCACTTTCCTACATGGGAGAAATGTCTCAAAGTGTCTAGGCTTTGATCGTTCCAGGAAGACCAGTAGTAGTTTCCGTTGCACATCTGGAGTCATTCTGTAATCTGTGGACCTTCAAAGTGTTGATGAAACACAGAAATTGCCTCGGGATTGAATACAACCGTCACCATGCAAACTTTCCTCCATGGGAGTAATGTCTCAAAGTGTCTACGCTTTGATCGTTCCCTGAAAGACCAGTAGTAGTTACCGATGCACATCTGGAGGCATTCTGTAATCTGTGGACTATCTGAGTGTTGATGAAACACAGAAATTGCATCGGGTATGAATATAAGAGTCGCCATGCGCACTTTCCTAAATGGGAGGAATGTCTCAAACAGTATACGCTTTGATCGTTCCCTTGAAGACCAGAAGTAGTTACCGATGCACATCTGGAGGCATTCTGTAACCTGTGGACTATCAAAGTGTTGGTGAAACACAGAGATTGCATCGGGATTGAATACAACAGTGTCCATGGGCACTTTCTTCCATTGGAGTAATGTCTCAAAGAGTTTAGGCTTTGATCGTTCTCTGGAAGACCAGTAGTAGTTTCCGTTGCACATCTGGAGTCAATCTGTAATCTGTGGACCTTCAAAGTGTTGATGAAACCCAGAAATTGCCTCAGGATTGAATACAACAGTCACCATGCACACTTTCCTCCATGTTAGAAATGTCTCAAACAGTCTACGCTTTGATCGTTCCCTGGAAGACCAGTGTTAGTTTCCGATGCACATCTGGAGGCATTCTGTAACCTGTGGACTATCAGTGTGTTGATGAAAAACAGAAATTGCATCGGGATTGAATACAACAGTCACCATGCACACTTTCCTCCATGTTAGAAATGTCTCAAACTGTCTACGCTTTGATCGTTCCCTGGAAGACCAGTGTTAGTTTCCGATGCACATCTGGAGGCATTCTGTAACCTGTGGACTATCAGTGTGTTGATGAAACACAGTAATTGCATCGGGATTGAATACAACAGCCAACATGCTCACTTTCCTCCATTGGAGTAATGTCTCTAACAGTTTACCCTTTGATCGTTGACTGGAAGACCAGTAGTAGTTTCCGATGCACATCTGGAGGCATTCTGTAATCTGTTGACAATCAGAGTGTTGATGAAACACAGACATTGCATCGGGTTTGAATAAAACAGTCACCCTGCGCACTTTCCCCCATGGGAGTAATGTCTCTAACAGTCTACGCTTTGATCATTCCCTGGAAGACCAGTTGCAGTTTCCGATGCACATCTGGAGGTGTTCTGTAATCTGTGGACTATCTGAGTGTTGATGAAA
Source organism: Schistocerca gregaria (assembly GCF_023897955.1). Lineage (NCBI taxonomy): Eukaryota > Metazoa > Arthropoda > Insecta > Orthoptera > Acrididae > Schistocerca > Schistocerca gregaria. The sequence continues at coordinate 46,860,105 of NC_064929.1, forward strand.
CACAGAAATTGATCGGGATTGAATACAACAGTCACCATGCGCACTTCCCTCCATGGGAGTAATATCTCAAACAGTCTACGCTTTGATCGTTCGCAGGAAGACCATTAGTAGTTACCGATGCACATCTGGAGGTATTCTGTAATCTGTGGACTATGAGAGTGTTGATGAAACACAGAAAATGCATCTGGATTGAATACAACAGTCTCCATGGGCACTTTCCTCCATGGGAGTAATGTCTCAAAGAGTTTACGATTTGATCGTTCCCTGGAAGACCAGTAGTAGCTTCCGATGCACATCTGGAGGCGTTCTGTAATCTGTGGACTATCAGACTGTTGATGAAACACAGAAATTGCATCGGGAGTGAATTCAACAGTCACCATCCGCACTTTCCACCATGGGGGTAATTCTCAAACAGGATACGGTTTGATCGTTCCCTGGAAGACCAGTAGTAGTTTCCGATGCACATCTGGAGGCATTTTCTAATCTGTGGACCTTCAAAGTGTTGATGAAACACAGAAATTGCCTCGGTATTGAATACGACAGTCACCATGCGCACTTTCCTCCATGGGAGTAATGTCTGAAAGAGTCTACGCTTTGATCATTCCCACGAAGACCAGTAGTAGTTTCCGATGCACATCTGGAGACAATCTGTAATCTGTGGACTATCAGAGTGTTCATGAAACACAGAAATTGCGTCGGGATTCAATACAACAGTCACCATGTGCACTTTCCTACATGAGAGAAATGTCTCAAAGTGTCTAGGCTTTGATTGTTCCAGGAAGACCAGTAGTAGTTTCCGTTGCACATCTGGAGTCAATCTGTAATCTGTGGACCTTCAAAGTGTTGATGAAACACAGAAATTGCCTCGGGATTGAATACAACAGTCACCTTGCAAACATTCCTCCATGGGAGTAATGTCTCAAAGTGTCTACGCTTTGATCGTTCCCTGAAAGACCAGTAGTTGTTACCGATGCACATCTGGAGGCATTCTGTAATCTGTGGACTATCTGAGTGTTGATAAAACACAGAAATTGCATCGGGGATGAATATAAGAGTCGCCATGCGTACTTTCCTAAATGGGAGGAATGTCTCCAACAGTCTACGCTTTGATCGTTCCCTGGAAGACCAGTAGTAGTTTCCGATGCACATCTGGAGACATTCTGTATTCTGTTTACTATCAGAATGTTGATGAAACACTAAAATTGCATCGGGCTTGAATACAACAGTAACCATGCGCACTTTCCTCCATGGGAGTAATGTCTGAAACAGTCTACGACTTGATCGTTCCCGAAAATCCAGTAGTAGTTTCCGATGCACATCTGAAGGCATTCTGTAATCTGTGGACTTTCAGACTGATGATGAAACACAGAAATTGCCTCATAATTGAATACAACTGTCACCATGCGCACTTCCCTCCATGGGAGTAATATCTCAAACAGTCTACGCTTTGATCGTTCGCAGGAAGACCAGTAGTAGTTTCCGATGCACATCTGGAGGTAATCTGTAATCTGTGGACTATGAGAGAGTTGATGAAACACAGAAAATGCATCGGGATTGAATACAACAGTCTCCATGGGCACTTTCTTCCATGGGAGTAATGTCTCAAAGAGTTTAGGCTTTGATCGTTCTCTGGAAGACCAGTAGTAGTTTCCGTTGCACATCTGGAGTCAATCTGTAATCTGTGGACCTTCAAAGTGTTGATGAAACACAGAAATTGCCTCGGGATTGAATACAACAGTCACCATGCACACTTTCCTCCATGTTAGAAATGTCTCAAACAGTCTACGTTTTGATCGTTCCCTGGAAGACCAGTGTTAGTTTCCGATGCACATCTGGAGGCATTCTGTAACCTGTGGACTATCAGTGTGTTGATGAAACACAGAAATTGCATCGGGATTGAATACAACAGTCACCATGCACACTTTCCTCCATGTTAGAAATGTCTCAAACAGTCTACGCTTTGATCGTTCCCTGGAAGACCAGTGTTAGTTTCCGATGCACATCTGGAGGCATTCTGTAACCTGTGGACTATCAGTGTGTTGATGAAACACAGTAATTGCATCGGGATTGAATACAACAGCCACCATGCTCACTTTCCTCCATGGGAGTAATGTCTCTAACAGTTTACCCTTTGGTCGTTCCCTGGAAGACCAGCAGTAGTTTCCGATGCACATCTGGAGGCATTCTGTAATCTGTTGACAATCAGAGTGTTGATGAAACACAGACATTGCATCGGGTTTGAATAAAACAGTCACCATGCGCACTTTCCCCCATGGGAGTAATGTCTCTAACTGTCTACGCTTTGATCATTCCCTGGAAGACCAGTTGCAGTTTCCGATGCACATCTGGAGGTGTTCTGTAATCTGTGGACTATCTGAGTGTTGATGAAACACAGAAATTGATCGGGATTGAATACAACAGTCACCATGCGCACTTCCCTCCATGGGAGTAATATCTCAAACAGTCTACGCTTTGATCGTTCGCAGGAAGACCAGAAGTAGTTACCGATGCACATCTGGAGGTATTCTGTAATCTGTGGACTATGAGAGTGTTGATGAAACACAGAAAATGCATCGGGATTGAATACAACAGTCTCCATGGGCACTTTCCTCCATGGGAGTAATGTCTCAAAGAGTTTACGATTTGATCGTTAACTGGAAGACCAGTAGTAGCTTCCGATGCACATCTGGAGGCGTTCTGTAATCTGTGGACTATCAGACTGTTGATGAAACACAGAAATTGCATCGGGAGTGAATTCAACAGTCACCATCCGCACTTTCCACCATGGGAGTAATTCTCAAACAGGATACGGTTTGATCGTTCCCTGGAAGACCAGTAGTAGTTTCCGATGCACATCTGGAGGCATTTTCTAATCTGTGGACCTTCAAAGTGTTGATGAAACACAGAAATTGCCTCGGGATTGAATACGACAGTCACCATGCGCACTTTCCTCCATGGGAGTAATGTCTGAAAGAGTCTACGCTTTGATCATTCCCAGGAAGACCAGTAGTAGTTTCCGATGCACATCTCGAGACAATCTGTAATCTGTAGACTATCAGAGTGTTCATGAAACACAGAAATTGCGTCGGGATTCAATACAACAGTCACCATGTGCACTTTCCTACATGGGAGAAATGTCTCAAAGTGTCTAGGCTTTGATCGTTCCAGGAAGACCAGTAGTAGTTTCCGTTGCACATCTGGAGTCAATCTGTAATCTGTGGACCTTCAAAGTGTTGATGAAACACAGAAATTGCCTCGGGATTGAATACAACAGTCACCTTGCAAACTTTCCTCCATGGGAGTAATGTCTCAAAGTGTCTACGCTTTGATCGTTCCCTGAAAGACCAGTAGTAGTTACCGATGCACATCTGGTGGCATTCTGTAATCTGTGGACTATCTGAGTGCTGATAAAACACAGAAATTGCACCGGGGATGAAGATAAGAGTCGCCATGCGTACTTTCCTAAATGGGAGGAATGTCTCAAACAGTCTACGCTTTGATCGTTCCCTGGAAGACCAGTAGTAGTTTCCGATGCACATCTGGAGGCATTCTGTATTCTGTTTACTATCAGAGTGTTGATGAAACACTAAAATTGCATCGGGCTTGAATACAACAGTAACCATGCGCACTTTCCTCCATGGGAGTAATGTCTGAAACAGTCTACGACTTGATCGTTCCCGAAAATCCAGTAGTAGTTTCCGATGCACATCTGAAGGCATTCTGTAATCTGTGGACTTTCAGACTGATGATGAAACACAGAAATTGCATCATAATTGAATACAACTGTCACCATGCGCACTTCCTCCATTGGAGTAATATCTCAAACAGTCTACGCTTTGATCGTTCGCAGGAAGACCAGTAGTAGCTTCCGATGCACATCTGGAGGTAATCTGTAATCTGTGGACTATGAGAGAGTTGATGAAACACAGAAAATGCATCGGGATTGCATACAACAGTCTCCATGGGCACTTTCTTCCATGGGAGTAATGTCTCAAAGAGTTTAGGCTTTGATCGTTCTCTGGAAGACCAGTAGTAGTTTCCGTTGCACATCTGGAGTCAATCTGTAATCTGTGGACCTTCAAAGTGTTGATGAAACACAGAAATTGCCTCGGGATTGAATACAACAGTCACCATGCACACTTTCCTCCATGTTAGAAATGTCTCAAACAGTCTACGTTTTGATCGTTCCCTGGAAGACCAGTAGTAGTTTCCGATGCACATCTGGAGGCGTTCTGCAATCTGTGGACTATCTGAGTGTTGATGAAACACAGAAATTGATCGGGATTGAATACAACAGTCACCATGCGCACTTCCCTCCATGGGAGTAATATCTCAAACAGTCTACGCTTTGATCGTTCGCAGGAAGACCAGTAGTAGTTACCGATGCACATCTGGAGGTATTCTGTAATCTGTGGACTATGAGAGTGTTGATGAAACACAGAAAATGCATCGGGATTGAATACAACAGTCTCCATGGGCACTTTCCTCCATGGGAGTAATGTCTCAAAGAGTTTACGATTTGATCGTTCCCTGGAAGACCAGTAGTAATTTCCGATGCACATCTGGTGGCATTCTGTAATCTGTGGACTATCAGAGTGTTGATGAAACACAGAGATTGCATCGGGATTGAATACAACAGTGTCCATGGGCACTTTCTTCCATTGGAGTAATGTCTCAAAGAGTTTAGGCTTTGATCGTTCTCTGGAAGACCAGTAGTAGTTTCCGTTGCACATATGGAGTCAATCTGTAATCTGTGGACCTTCAAAGTGTTGATGAAACCCAGAAATTGCCTCAGGATTGAATACAACAGTCACCATGCACACTTTCCTCCATGTTAGAAATGTCTCAAACAGTCTACGCTTTGATCGTTCCCTGGAAGACCAGTGTTAGTTTCCGATGCACATCTGGAGGCATTCTGTAACCTGTGGACTATCAGTGTGTTGATGAAAAACAGAAATTGCATCGGGATTGAATACAACAGTCACCATGCACACTTTCCTCCATGTTAGAAATGTCTCAAACTGTCTACGCTTTGATCGTTCCCTGGAAGACCAGTGTTAGTTTCCGATGCACATCTGGAGGCATTCTGTAACCTGTGGACTATCAGTGTGTTGATGAAACACAGTAATTGCATCGGGATTGAATACAACAGCCAACATGCTCACTTTCCTCCATTGGAGTAATGTCTCTAACAGTTTACCCTTTGATCGTTGACTGGAAGACCAGTAGTAGTTTCCGATGCACATCTGGAGGCATTCTGTAATCTGTTGACAATCAGAGTGTTGATGAAACACAGACATTGCATCGGGTTTGAATAAAACAGTCACCCTGCGCACTTTCCCCCATGGGAGTAATGTCTCTAACAGTCTACGCTTTGATCATTCCCTGGAAGACCAGTTGCAGTTTCCGATGCACATCTGGAGGTGTTCTGTAATCTGTGGACTATCTGAGTGTTGATGAAACACAGAAATTGATCGGGATTGAATACAACAGTCACCATGCGCACTTCCCTCCATGGGAGTAATATCTCAAACAGTCTACGCTTTGATCGTTCGCAGGAAGACCATTAGTAGTTACCGATGCACATCTGGAGGTATTCTGTAATCTGTGGACTATGAGAGTGTTGATGAAACACAGAAAATGCATCGGGATTGAATACAACAGTCTCCATGGGCACTTTCCTCCATGGGAGTAATGTCTCAAAGAGTTTACGATTTGATCGTTCCCTGGAAGACCAGTAGTAGCTTCCGATGCACATCTGGAGGCGTTCTGTAATCTGTGGACTATCAGACTGTTGATGAAACACAGAAATTGCATCGGGAGTGAATTCAACAGTCACCATCCGCACTTTCCACCATGGGAGTAATTCTCAAACAGGATACGGTTTGATCGTTCCCTGGAAGACCAGTAGTAGTTTCCGATGCACATCTGGAGGCATTTTCTAATCTGTGGACCTTCAAAGTGTTGATGAAACACAGAAATTGCCTCGGGATTGAATACGACAGTCACCATGCGCACTTTCCTCCATGGGAGTAATGTCTGAAAGAGTCTACGCTTTGATCATTCCCACGAAGACCAGTAGTAGTTTCCGATGCACATCTGGAGACAATCTGTAATCTGTGGACTATCAGAGTGTTCATGAAACACAGAAATTGCGTCGGGATTCAATACAACAGTCACCATGTGCACTTTCCTACATGAGAGAAATGTCTCAAAGTGTCTAGGCTTTGATTGTTCCAGGAAGACCAGTAGTAGTTTCCGTTGCACATCTGGAGTCAATCTGTAATCTGTGGACCTTCAAAGTGTTGATGAAACACAGAAATTGCCTCGGGATTGAATACAACAGTCACCTTGCAAACATTCCTCCATGGGAGTAATGTCTCAAAGTGTCTACGCTTTGATCGTTCCCTGAAAGACCAGTAGTTGTTACCGATGCACATCTGGAGGCATTCTGTAATCTGTGGACTATCTGAGTGTTGATAAAACACAGAAATTGCATCGGGGATGAATATAAGAGTCGCCATGCGTACTTTCCTAAATGGGAGGAATGTCTCCAACAGTCTAAGCTTTGATCGTTCCCTGGAAGACCAGTAGTAGTTTCCGATGCACATCTGGAGGCATTCTGTATTCTGTTTACTATCAGAATGTTGATGAAACACTAAAATTGCATCGGGCTTGAATACAACAGTAACCATGCGCACTTTCCTCCATGGGAGTAATGTCTGAAACAGTCTACGACTTGATCGTTCCCGAAAATCCAGTAGTAGTTTCCGATGCACATCTGAAGGCATTCTGTAATCTGTGGACTTTCAGACTGATGATGAAACACAGAAATTGCCTCATAATTGAATACAACTGTCACCATGCGCACTTCCCTCCATGGGAGTAATATCTCAAACAGTCTACGCTTTGATCGTTCGCAGGAAGACCAGTAGTAGTTCCGATGCACATCTGGAGGTAATCTGTAATCTGTGGACTATGAGAGAGTTGATGAAACACAGAAAATGCATCGGGATTGAATACAACAGTCTCCATGGGCACTTTCTTCCATGGGAGTAATGTCTCAAAGAGTTTAGGCTTTGATCGTTCTCTGGAAGACCAGTAGTAGTTTCCGTTGCACATCTGGAGTCAATCTGTAATCTGTGGACCTTCAAAGTGTTGATGAAACACAGAAATTGCCTCGGGATTGAATACAACAGTCACCATGCACACTTTCCTCCATGTTAGAAATGTCTCAAACAGTCTACGTTTTGATCGTTCCCTGGAAGACCAGTGTTAGTTTCCGATGCACATCTGGAGGCATTCTGTAACCTGTGGACTATCAGTGTGTTGATGAAACACAGAAATTGCATCGGGATTGAATACAACATTCACCATGCACACTTTCCTCCATGTTAGAAATGTCTCAAACAGTCTACGCTTTGATCGTTCCCTGGAAGACCAGTGTTAGTTTCCGATGCACATCTGGAGGCATTCTGTAACCTGTGGATTATCAGTGTGTTGATGAAACACAGTAATTGCATCGGGATTGAATACAACAGCCACCATGCTCACTTCCCTCCATGGGAGTAATGTCTCTAACAGTTTACCCTTTGGTCGTTCCCTGGAAGACCAGCAGTAGTTTCCGATGCACATCTGGAGGCATTCTGTAATCTGTTGACAATCAGAGTGTTGATGAAACACAGACATTGCATCGGGTTTGAATAAAACAGTCACCATGCGCACTTTCCCCCATGGGAGTAATGTCTCTAACAGTCTACGCTTTGATCATTCCTTGGAAGACCAGTTGCAGTTTCCGATGCACATCTGGAGGTGTTCTGTAATCTGTGGACTATCTGAGTGTTGATGAAACACAGAAATTGATCGGGATTGAATACAACAGTCACCATGCGCACTTCCCTCCATGGGAGTAATATCTCAAACAGTCTACGCTTTGATCGTTCGCAGGAAGACCAGAAGTAGTTACCGATGCTCATCTGGAGGTATTCTGTAATCTGTGGACTATGAGAGTGTTGATGAAACACAGAAAATGCATCGGGATTGAATACAACAGTCTCCATGGGCACTTTCCTCCATGGGAGTAATGTCTCAAAGAGTTTACGATTTGATCGTTCCCTGGAAGACCAGTAGTAGCTTCCGATGCACATCTGGAGGCGTTCTGTAATCTGTGGACTATCAGACTGTTGATGAAACACAGAAATTGCATCGGGAGTGAATTCAACAGTCAGCATCCGCACTTTCCACCATGGGAGTAATTCTCAAACAGGATACGGTTTGATCGTTCCCTGGAAGACCAGTAGTAGTTTCCGATGCACATCTGGAGGCATTTTCTAATCTGTGGACCTTCAAAGTGCTGATGAAACACAGAAATTGCCTCGGGATTGAATACGACAGTCACCATGCGCACTTTCCTCCATGGGAGTAATGTCTGAAAGAGTCTACGCTTTGATCATTCCCAGGAAGACCAGTAGTAGTTTCCGATGCACATCTGGAGACAATCTGTAATCTGTAGACTATCAGAGTGTTCATGAAACACAGAAATTGCGTCGGGATTCAATACAACAGTCACCATGTGCACTTTCCTACATGGGAGAAATGTCTCAAAGTGTCTAGGCTTTGATCGTTCCAGGAAGACCAGTAGTAGTTTCCGTTGCACATCTGGAGTCAATCTGTAATCTGTGGACCTTCAAAGTGTTGATGAAACACAGAAATTGCCTCGGGATTGAATACAACAGTCACCTTGCAAACTTTCCTCCATGGGAGTAATGTCTCAAAGTGTCTACGCTTTGATCGTTCCCTGAAAGACCAGTAGTAGTTACCGATGCACATCTGGAGGCATTCTGTAATCTGTGGACTATCTGAGTGCTGATAAAACACAGAAATTGCACCGGGGATGAATATAAGAGTCGCCATGCGTACTTTCCTAAATGGGAGGAATGTCTCAAACAGTCTACGCTTTGATCGTTCCCTGGAAGACCAGTAGTAGTTTCCGATGCACATCTGGAGGCATTCTGTATTCTGTTTACTATCAGAGTGTTGATGAAACACTAAAATTGCATCGGGCTTGAATACAACAGTAACCATGCGCACTTTCCTCCATGGGAGTAATGTCTGAAACAGTCTACGACTTGATCGTTCCCGAAAATCCAGTAGTAGTTTCCGATGCACATCTGAAGGCATTCTGTAATCTGTGGACTTTCAGACTGATGATGAAACACAGAAATTGCATCATAATTGAATACAACTGTCACCATGCGCACTTCCTCCATTGGAGTAATATCTCAAACAGTCTACGCTTTGATCGTTCGCAGGAAGACCAGTAGTAGCTTCCGATGCACATCTGGAGGTAATCTGTAATCTGTGGACTATGAGAGAGTTGATGAAACACAGAAAATGCATCTAAATTGAATACAACAGTCTCCATGGGCACTTTCTTCCATGGGAGTAATGTCTCAAAGAGTTTAGGCTTTGATCGTTCTCTGGAAGACCAGTAGTAGTTTCCGTTGCACATCTGGAGTCAATCTGTAATCTGTGGACCTTCAAAGTGTTGATGAAACACAGAAATTGCCTCGGGATTGAATACAACAGTCACCATGCACACTTTCCTCCATGTTAGAAATGTCTCAAACAGTCTACGTTTTGATCGTTCCCTGGAAGACCAGTAGTAGTTTCCGATGCACATCTGGAGGCGTTCTGCAATCTGTGGACTATCTGAGTGTTGATGAAACACAGAAATTGATCGGGATTGAATACAACAGTCACCATGCGCACTTCCCTCCATGGGAGTAATATCTCAAACAGTCTACGCTTTGATCGTTCGCAGGAAGACCAGTAGTAGTTACCGATGCACATCTGGAGGTATTCTGTAATCTGTGGACTATGAGAGTGTTGATGAAACACAGAAAATGCATCGGGATTGAATACAACAGTCTCCATGGGCACTTTCCTCCATGGGAGTAATGTCTCAAAGAGTTTACGATTTGATCGTTCCCTGGAAGACCAGTAGTAGCTTCCGATGCACATCTGGAGGCATTCTGTAATCTGTGGACTATCAGACTGTTGATGAAACACAGAAATTGCATCGGGAGTGAATTCAACAGTCACCATCCGCACTTTCCACCATGGGAGCAATTCTCAAACAGGATACGGTTTGATCGTTCCCTGGAAGACCAGTAGTAGTTTCCGATGCACATCTGGAGGCATTTTCTAATCTGTGGACCTTCAAACTGTTGATGAAACACAGAAATTGCCTCGGGATTGAATACGACAGTCACCATGCGCACTTTCCTCCATGGGAGTAATGTCTGAAAGAGTCTACGCTTTGATCATTCCCACGAAGACCAGTAGTAGTTTCCGATGCACATCTGGAGACAATCTGTAATCTGTGGACTATCAGAGTGTTCATGAAACACAGAAATTGCGTCGGGATTCAATACAACAGTCACCATGTGCACTTTCCTACATGAGAGAAATGTCTCAAAGTGTCTAGGCTTTGATTGTTCCAGGAAGACCAGTAGTAGTTTCCGTAGCACATCTGGAGTCAATCTGTAATCTGTGGACCTTCAAAGTGTTGATGAAACACAGAAATTGCCTCGGGATTGAATACAACAGTCACCTTGCAAACCTTCCTCCATGGGAGTAATGTCTCAAAGTGTCTACGCTTTGATCGTTCACTGAAACACCAGTGTTAGTTTCCGATGCACATCTGGAGGCATTCTGTAATCTGTGGACTATCTGAGTGTTGATAAAGCACAGAAATTGCATCGGGGATGAATATAAGAGTCGCCATGCGTACTTTCCTAAATGGGAGGAATGTCTCAAACAGTCTACGCTTCGATCGTTCCCTGGAAGACCAGTAGTAGTTTCCGATGCACATCTGGAGGCATTCTGTATTCTGTTTACTATCAGAGTGTTGATGAAACACTAAAATTGCATCGGGCTTGAATACAACAGTAACCATGCGCACTTTCCTCCATGGGAGTAATGTCTGAAACAGTCTACGACTTGATCGTTCCCGAAAATCCAGTAGTAGTTTCCGATGCACATCTGAAGGCATTCTGTAATCTGTGGACTTTCAGACTGATGATGAAACACAGAAATTGCATCATAATTGAATACAACTGTCACCATGCGCACTTCCCTCCATGGGAGTAATATCTCAAACAGTCTACGCTTTGATCGTTCGCAGGAAGACCAGTAGTAGTTTCCGATGCATATCTGGAGGTAATCTGTAATCTGTGGACTATGAGAGAGTTGATGAAACACAGAAAATGCATCGGGATTGAATACAACAGTCTCCATGGGCACTTTCTTCCATGGGAGTAATGTCTCAAAGAGTTTATTCTTTGATCGTTCTCTGGAAGACCAGTAGTAGTTTCCGTTGCACATCTGGAGTCAATCTGTAATCTGTGGGCCTTCAAAGTGTTGATGAAACACAGAAATTGCCTCGGGATTGAATACAACAGTCACCATGCACACTTTCCTCCATGTTAGAAATGTCTCAAACAGTCTACGTTTTGATCGTTCCCTGGAAGACCAGTGTTAGTTTCCGATGCACATCTGGAGGCATTCTGTAACCTGTGGACTATCAGTGTGTTGATGAAACACAGAAATTGCATCGGGATTGAATACAACAGTCACCATGCACACTTTCCTCCATGTTAGAAATGTCTCAAACAGTCTACGCTTTGATCGTTCCCTGGAAGACCAGTGTTTGTTTCCGATGCACTCTGGAGGCATTCTGTAACCTGTGGACTATCAGTGTTTTGATGAAACACAGTAATTGCATCGGGATTGAATACAACAGCCACCATGCTCACTTTCCTCCATGGGAGTAATGTCTCTAACAGTTTACCCTTTGGTCGTTCCCTGGAAGACCAGCAGTAGTTTCCGATGCACATCTGGAGGCATTCTGTAATCTGTTGACAATCAGAGTGTTGATGAAACACAGACATTGCATCGGGTTTGAATAAAACAGTCACCATGCGCACTTTCCCCCATGGGAGTAATGTCTCTAACAGTCTACGCTTTGATCATTCCCTGGAAGACCAGTTGCAGTTTCCGATGCACATCTGGAGGTGTTCTGTAATCTGTGGACTATCTGAGTGTTGATGAAACACAGACATTGATCGGGATTGAATACAACAGTCACCATGCGCACTTCCCTCCATGGGAGTAATATCTCAAACAGTCTACGCTTTGATCGTTCGCAGGAAGACCAGTAGTAGTTACCGATGCACATCTGGAGGTATTCTGTAATCTGTGGACTATGAGAGTGTTGATGAAACACAGAAAATGCATCGGGATTGAATACAACAGTCTCCATGGGCACTTTCCTCCATGGGAGTAATGTCTCAAAGAGTTTACGATTTGATCGTTCCCTGGAAGACCAGTAGTAGCTTCCGATGCACATCTGGAGACGTTCTGTAATCTGTGGACTATCAGAGATTTTATGAAACACTAAAATTACATCGGGATTGAATACTACAGTCACCATGCGCACTTTCCTCCATGAGAGTAATGTCTCAAACAGTCTACGATTTGATCATTCCCAGGAAGAGCAGTAGTAGTTTCCGATGCACATCTGGAGACAATCTGTAATCTGTGGACTATCAGAGTGTTCATGAAACACAGAAATTGCGTCGGGATTCAATACAACAGTTACCATGTGCACTTTCCTACATGGGAGAAATGTCTCAAAGTGTCTAGGCTTTGATCGTTCCAGGAAGACCAGTAGTAGTTTCCGTTGCACATCTGGAGTCAATCTGTAATCTGTGGACCTTCAAAGTGTTGATGAAACACAGAAATTGCCTCGGGATTGAATACAACAGGCACCTTGCAAACTTTCCTCCATGGGAGTAATGTCTCAAAGTGTCTACGCTTTGATCGTTCCCTGAAAGAGCAGTAGTAGTTACCGATGCACATCTGGAGGCATTCTGTAATCTGTGGACTATCTGAGTGTTGATAAAACACAGAAATGGCATCGGGGATGATTATAAGAGTCGCCATGCGCACTTTCCTAAATGGGAAGAATGTCTCAAACAGTCTACGCTTTGATCGTTCCCTGGAAGACCAGTAGTAGTTTCCGATGCACATCTGGAGGCATTCTGTATTCTGTTTACTATCAGAGTGTTGATGAAACACTAAAATTGCATCGGGCTTGAATACAACAGTAACCATGTGCACTTTCCTCCATGGGAGTAATGTCTGAAACAGTCTACGACTTAATCGTTCCCGAAAATCCAGTAGTAGTTTCCGATGCACATCTGAAGGCATTCTGTAATCTGTGGACTATCAGACTGTTGATGAAACACAGAAATTGCATCATAATTGAATACAACTGTCACCATGCGCACTTCCCTCCATGGGAGTAATATCTCAAACAGTCTACGCTTTGATCGTTCGCAGGAAGACCAGTAGTAGTTTCCGATGCACATCTGGAGGTAATCTGTAATCTGTGGACTATGAGAGAGTTGATGAAACACAGAAAATGCATCGGGATTGAATACAACAGTCTCCATGGGCACCTTCTTCCATGGGAGTAATGTCTCAAAGAGTTTAGGCTTTGATCGTTCTCTGGAAGACCAGTAGTAGTTTCCGTTGCACATCTGGAGTCAATCTGTAATCTGTGGACCTTCAAAGTGTTGATGAAACACAGATATTGCCTCGGGATTGAATACAACAGTCACCATGCACACTTTCCTCCATGTTAGAAATGTCTCAAACAGTCTACGTTTTGATCGTTGCCTGGAAGACCAGTGTTAGTTTCCGATGCACATCTGGAGGCATTCTGTAACCTGTGGACTATCAGTGTGTAGATGAAACACAGAAATTGCTTCGGGATTGAATACAACAGTCACCATGCACACTTTCCTCCATGTTAGAAATGTCTCAAACAGTCTACGCTTTGATCGTTCCCTGGAAGACCAGTGTTAGTTTCCGATGCACATCTGGAATCATTCTGTAACCTGTGGACTATCAGTGTGTTGATGAAACACAGTAATTGCATCGGGATTGAATACAACAGCCACCATGCTCACTTTCCTCCATGGGAGTAATGTCTCTAACAGTTTACCCTTTGGTCGTTCCCTGGAAGACCAGCAGTAGTTTCCGATGCACATCTGGAGGCATTCTGTAATCTGTTGACAATCAGAGTGTTGATGAAACACAGACATTGCATCGGGTTTGAATAAAACAGTCACCATGCGCACTTTCCCCCATGGGAGTAATGTCTCTAACAGTCTACGCTTTGATCATTCCCTGGAAGACCAGTTGCAGTTTCCGATGCACATCTGGAGGTGTTCTGTAATCTGTGGACTATCTGAGTGTTGATGAAACACAGAAATTGATCGGGATTGAATACAACAGTCACCATGCGCACTTCCCTCCATGGGGGTAATGTCTGAAAGAGTCTACGCTTTGATCATTCCCAGGAAGACCAGTAGTAGTTTCCGATGCACATCTGGAGACAATCTGTAATCTGTGGAATATCAGAGTGTTCATGAAACACAAAAATTGCGTCGGGATTCAATACAACAGTCACCATGTGCACTTTCCTACATGGGAGTAATGTCTCAAGAGTCTAGGCTTTGATCGTTCAAGGAAGACCAGTAGTAGTTTCCGTTGCACATCTAGAGTCAATCTGTAATCTGTGGACCTTCAAAGTGTAGATGAAACACAGAAATTGCATCGGGGATGAATATAAGAGTCGCCATGCGCACTTTCCTAAATGGGAGGAATGTCACAAACAGTCTACACTTTGATCGTTCCCTTGAAAAGCAGAAGTAGTTACCGATGCACATCTGGAGACATTCTGTAATCTGTGGACTATCAGAGAGTTGATGAAACACAGAAATTGCATCGGGATTGAATACATCAGTCACCATGCGCACTTTCCACCATGGGAGCAACGTCTCAAACAGTCTACGCTTTGATCGTTCTCTGGAAGGCCAGTAGTAGTTTCCGATGCACATCTGGAGGCATTCTGTAATCTGTGGACCTTCAAAGTGTTGATGAAACACAGATATTGCATCGGGCTTGAATACAACAGTCACCATGCACACTTTCCTCCATGTTAGAAATGTCTCAAACAGTCTACGCTTTGATCGTTCCCTGGAAGACCAGTGTTAGTTTCCGATGCACATCTGGAGGCATTCTGTAACCTGTGGACTATCAGTGTGTTGATGAAACACAGTAATTGCATCGGGATTGAATACAACAGCCACCATGTTCACTTTCCTCCATGGGAGTAAGTCTCTAACAGTTTACCCTTTGATCGTTCCCTGGAAGACCAGTAGTAGTTTCCGATGCACATCTGGAGGCATTCTGTATTCTGTTTACTATCAGAGTGTTGATGAAACACTAAAATTGCATCGGGCTTGAATACAACAGTAACCATGCGCACTTCCCTCCATGGGAGTAATATCTCAAACAGTCTACGCTTTGATCGTTCGCAGGAAGACCAGTAGTAGTTTCCGATGCATATCTGGAGGTAATCTGTAATCTGTGGACTATGAGAGAGTTGATGAAACACAGAAAATGCATCGGGATTGAATACAACAGTCTCCATGGGCACTTTCTTCCATGGGAGTAATGTCTCAAAGAGTTTAGGCTTTGATCGTTCTCTGGAAGACCAGTAGTAGTTTCCGTTGCACATCTGGAGTCAATCTGTAATCTGTGGACCTTCAAAGTGTTGATGAAACACAGAAATTGCCTCGGGATTGAATACAACAGTCACCATGCACACTTTCCTCCATGTTAGAAATGTCTCAAACAGTCTACGTTTTGATCGTTCCCTGGAAGACCAGTGTTAGTTTCCGATGCACATCTGGAGGCATTCTGTAACCTGTGGACTATCAGTGTGTTGATGAAACACAGAAATTGCATCGGGATTGAATACAACAGTCACCATGCACACTTTCCTCCATGTTAGA
The DNA here is from genome assembly GCF_023897955.1 of Schistocerca gregaria. Classification (NCBI taxonomy): domain Eukaryota; kingdom Metazoa; phylum Arthropoda; class Insecta; order Orthoptera; family Acrididae; genus Schistocerca; species Schistocerca gregaria. The sequence goes on from NC_064929.1 coordinate 46,876,037, forward strand.
AATGTCTCAAACAGTCTACGCTTTGATCGTTCCCTGGAAGACCAGTGTTAGTTTCCGATGCACATCTGGAGGCATTCTGTAACCTGTGGACTATCAGTGTGTTGATGAAACACAGTAATTGCATCGGGATTGAATACAACAGCCACCATGCTCACTTTCCTCCATGGGAGTAATGTCTCTAACAGGTTACCCTTTTGTCGTTCCCTGGAAGACCAACAGTAGTTTCCGATGCACATCTGGAGGCATTCTGTAATCTGTTGACAATCAGAGTGTTGATGAAACACAGACATTGCATCGGGTTTGAATAAAACAGTCACCATGCGCACTTTCCCCCATGGGAGTAATGTCTCTAACAGTCTACGCTTTGATCATTCCCTGGAAGACCAGTTGCAGTTTCCGATGCACATCTGGAGGTGTTCTGTAATCTGTGGACTATCTGAGTGTTGATGAAACACAGACATTGATCGGGATTGAATTCAACAGTCACCATGCGCACTTCCCTCCATGGGAGTAATATCTCAAACAGTCTACGCTTTGATCGTTCGCAGGAAGACCAGTAGTAGTTTCCGATGCACATCTGGAGGTAATCTGTAATCTGTGGACTATGAGAGAGTTGATGAAACACAGAAAATGCATCGGGATTGAATACAACAGTCTCCATGGGCACCTTCTTCCATGGGAGTAATGTCTCAAAGAGTTTAGGCTTTGATCGTTCTCTGGAAGACCAGTAGTAGTTTCCGTTGCACATCTGGAGTCAATCTGTAATCTGTGGACCTTCAAAGTGTTGATGAAACACAGATATTGCCTCGGGATTGAATACAACAGTCACCATGCACACTTTCCTCCATGTTAGAAATGTCTCAAACAGTCTACGTTTCGATCGTTGCCTGGAAGACCAGTGTTAGTTTCCGATGCACATCTGGAGGCATTCTGTAACCTGTGGACTATCAGTGTGTAGATGAAACACAGAAATTGCTTCGGGATTGAATACAACAGTCACCATGCACACTTTCCTCCATGTTAGAAATGTCTCAAACAGTCTACGCTTTGATCGTTCCCTGGAAGACCAGTGTTAGTTTCCGATGCACATCTGGAATCATTCTGTAACCTGTGGACTATCAGTGTGTTGATGAAACACAGTAATTGCATCGGGATTGAATACAACAGCCACCATGCTCACTTTCCTCCATGGGAGTAATGTCTCTAACAGTTTACCCTTTGGTCGTTCCCTGGAAGACCAGCAGTAGTTTCCGATGCACATCTGGAGGCATTCTGTAATCTGTTGACAATCAGAGTGTTGATGAAACACAGACATTGCATCGGGTTTGAATAAAACAGTCACCATGCGCACTTTCCCCCATGGGAGTAATGTCTCTAACAGTCTACGCTTTGATCATTCCCTGGAAGACCAGTTGCAGTTTCCGATGCACATCTGGAGGTGTTCTGTAATCTGTGGACTATCTGAGTGTTGATGAAACACAGAAATTGATCGGGATTGAATACAACAGTCACCATGCGCACTTCCCTCCATGGGGGTAATGTCTGAAAGAGTCTACGCTTTGATCATTCCCAGGAAGACCAGTAGTAGTTTCCGATGCACATCTGGAGACAATCTGTAATCTGTGGAATATCAGAGTGTTCATGAAACACAAAAATTGCGTCGGGATTCAATACAACAGTCACCATGTGCACTTTCCTACATGGGAGTAATGTCTCAAGAGTCTAGGCTTTGATCGTTCAAGGAAGACCAGTAGTAGTTTCCGTTGCACATCTAGAGTCAATCTGTAATCTGTGGACCTTCAAAGTGTAGATGAAACACAGAAATTGCATCGGGGATGAATATAAGAGTCGCCATGCGCACTTTCCTAAATGGGAGGAATGTCACAAACAGTCTACACTTTGATCGTTCCCTTGAAAAGCAGAAGTAGTTACCGATGCACATCTGGAGACATTCTGTAATCTGTGGACTATCAGAGAGTTGATGAAACACAGAAATTGCATCGGGATTGAATACATCAGTCACCATGCGCACTTTCCACCATGGGAGCAACGTCTCAAACAGTCTACGCTTTGATCGTTCTCTGGAAGGCCAGTAGTAGTTTCCGATGCACATCTGGAGGCATTCTGTAATCTGTGGACCTTCAAAGTGTTGATGAAACACAGATATTGCATCGGGCTTGAATACAACAGTCACCATGCACACTTTCCTCCATGTTAGAAATGTCTCAAACAGTCTACGCTTTGATCGTTCCCTGGAAGACCAGTGTTAGTTTCCGATGCACATCTGGAGTCATTCTGTAACCTGTGGACTATCAGTGTGTTGATGAAACACAGTAATTGCATCGGGATTGAATACAACAGCCACCATGTTCACTTTCCTCCATGGGAGTAAGTCTCTAACAGTTTACCCTTTGATCGTTCCCTGGAAGACCAGTAGTAGTTTCCGATGCACATCTGGAGGCATTCTGTATTCTGTTTACTATCAGAGTGTTGATGAAACACTAAAATTGCATCGGGCTTGAATACAACAGTAACCATGCGCACTTACCTCCATGGGAGTAATATCTCAAACAGTCTACGCTTTGATCGTTCGCAGGAAGACCAGTAGTAGTTTCCGATGCATATCTGGAGGTAATCTGTAATCTGTGGACTATGAGAGAGTTGATGAAACACAGAAAATGCATCGGGATTGAATACAACAGTCTCCATGGGCACTTTCTTCCATGGGAGTAATGTCTCAAAGAGTTTAGGCTTTGATCGTTCTCTGGAAGACCAGTAGTAGTTTCCGTTGCACATCTGGAGTCAATCTGTAATCTGTGGACCTTCAAAGTGTTGATGAAACACAGAAATTGCCTCGGGATTGAATACAACAGTCACCATGCACACTTTCCTCCATGTTAGAAATGTCTCAAACAGTCTACGTTTTGATCGTTCCCTGGAAGACCAGTGTTAGTTTCCGATGCACATCTGGAGGCATTCTGTAACCTGTGGACTATCAGTGTGTTGATGAAACACAGAAATTGCATCGGGATTGAATACAACAGTCACCATGCACACTTTCCTCCATGTTAGAAATGTCTCAAACAGTCTACGCTTTGATCGTTCCCTGGAAGACCAGTGTTAGTTTCCGATGCACATCTGGAGGCATTCTGTAACCTGTGGACTATCAGTGTGTTGATGGAACACAGTAATTGCATCGGGATTGAATACAACAGCCACCATGCTCACTTTCCTCCATGGGAGTAATGTCTCTAACAGGTTACCCTTTTGTCGTTCCCTGGAAGACCAACAGTAGTTTCCGATGCACATCTGGAGGCATTCTGTAATCTGTTGACAATCAGAGTGTTGATGAAACACAGACATTGCATCGGGTTTGAATAAAACAGTCACCATGCGCACTTTCCCCCATGGGAGTAATGTCTCTAACAGTCTACGCTTTGATCATTCCCTGGAAGACCAGTTGCAGTTTCCGATGCACATCTGGAGGTGTTCTGTAATCTGTGGACTATCTGAGTGTTGATGAAACACAGACATTGATCGGGATTGAATTCAACAGTCACCATGCGCACTTCCCTCCATGGGAGTAATATCTCAATTGGTCTACGCTTTGATCGTTCGCAGGAAGACCAGTAGTAGTTACCGATGCACATCTGGAGGTATTCTGTAATCTGTGGACTATGAGAGTGTTGATGAAACACAGAAAATGCATCGGGATTGAATACAACAGTCTCCATGGGCACTTTCCTCCATGGGAGTAATGTCTCAAAGAGTTTACGATTTGATCGTTCCCTGGAAGACCAGTAGTAGCTTCCGATGCACATCTGGAGACGTTCTGTAATCTGTGGACTATCAGAGATTTGATGAAACACTAAAATTACATCGGGATTGAATACTACAGTCACCATGCGCACTTTCCTCCATGAGAGTAATGTCTCAAACAGTCTACGTTTTGATCATTCCCAGGAAGAGCAGTAGTAGTTTCCGATGCACATCTGGAGACAATCTGTAATCTGTGGACTATCAGAGTGTTCATGAAACACAGAAATTGCGTCGGGATTCAATACAACAGTTACCATGTGCACTTTCCTACATGGGAGAAATGTCTCAAAGTGTCTAGGCTTTGATCGTTCCAGGAAGACCAGTAGTAGTTTCCGTTGCACATCTGGAGTCAATCTGTAATGTGTTGATGAAACACAGAAATTGCCTCGGGATTGAATACAACAGGCACCTTGCAAACTTTCCTCCATGGGAGTAATGTCTCAAAGTGTCTACGCTTTGATCGTTCCCTGAAAGAGCAGTAGTAGTTACCGATGCACATCTGGAGGCATTCTGTAATCTGTGGACTATCTGAGTGTTGATAAAACACAGAAATGGCACGGGGATGAATATAAGAGTCGCCATGCGCACTTTCCTAAATGGGAAGAATGTCTCAAACAGTCTACGCTTTGATCGTTCCCTGGAAGACCAGTAGTAGTTTCCGATGCACATCTGGAGGCATTCTGTATTCTGTTTACTATCAGAGTGTTGATGAAACACTAAAATTGCATCGGGCTTGAATACAACAGTAACCATGTGCACTTTCCTCCATGGGAGTAATGTCTGAAACAGTCTACGACTTGATCGTTCCCGAAAATCCAGTAGTAGTTTCCGATGCACATCTGAAGTCATTCTGTAATCTGTGGACTATCAGACTGTTGATGAAACACAGAAATTGCATCATAATTGAATACAACTGTCACCATGCGCACTTCCCTCCATGGGAGTAATATCTCAAACAGTCTACGCTTTGATCGTTCGCAGGAAGACCAGTAGTAGTTTCCGATGCACATCTGGAGGTAATCTGTAATCTGTGGACTATGAGAGAGTTGATGAAACACAGAAAATGCATCGGGATTGAATACAACAGTCTCCATGGGCACCTTCTTCCATGGGAGTAATGTCTCAAAGAGTTTAGGCTTTGATCGTTCTCTGGAAGACCAGTAGTAGTTTCCGTTGCACATCTGGAGTCAATCTGTAATCTGTGGACCTTCAAAGTGTTGATGAAACACAGATATTGCCTCGGGATTGAATACAACAGTCACCATGCACACTTTCCTCCATGTTAGAAATGTCTCAAACAGTCTACGTTTTGATCGTTGCCTGGAAGACCAGTGTTAGTTTCCGATGCACATCTGGAGGCATTCTGTAACCTGTGGACTATCAGTGTGTAGATGAAACACAGAAATTGCTTCGGGATTGAATACAACAGTCACCATGCACACTTTCCTCCATGTTAGAAATGTCTCAAACAGTCTACGCTTTGATCGTTCCCTGGAAGACCAGTGTTAGTTTCCGATGCACATCTGGAATCATTCTGTAACCTGTGGACTATCAGTGTGTTGATGAAACACAGTAATTGCATCGGGATTGAATACAACAGCCACCATGCTCACTTTCCTCCATGGGAGTAATGTCTCTAACAGTTTACCCTTTGGTCGTTCTCTGGAAGACCAGCAGTAGTTTCCGATGCACATCTGGAGGCATTCTGTAATCTGTTGACAATCAGAGTGTTGATGAAACACAGACATTGCATCGGGTTTGAATAAAACAGTCACAATGCGCACTTTCCCCCATGGGAGTAATGTCTCTAACAGTCTACGCTTTGATCATTCCCTGGAAGACCAGTTGCAGTTTCCGATGCACATCTGGAGGTGTTCTGTAATCTGTGGACTATCTGAGTGTTGATGAAACACAGAAATTGATCGGGATTGAATACAACAGTCACCATGCGCACTTCCCTCCATGGGAGTAATGTCTGAAAGAGTCTACGCTTTGATCATTCCCAGGAAGACCAGTAGTAGTTTCCGATGCACATCTGGAGACAATCTGTAATCTGTGGAATATCAGAGTGTTCATGAAACACAAAAATTGCGTCGGGATTCAATACAACAGTCACCATGTGCACTTTCCTACATGGGAGTAATGTCTCAAGAGTGTAGGCTTTGATCGTTCAAGGAAGACCAGTAGTAGTTTCCGTTGCACATCTAGAGTCAATCTGTAATCTGTGGACCTTCAAAGTGTAGATGAAACACAGAAATTGCATCGGGGATGAATATAAGAGTCGCCATGCGCACTTTCCTAAATGGGAGGAATGTCACAAACAGTCTACACTTTGATCGTTCCCTTGAAAAGCAGAAGTAGTTACCGATGCACATCTGGAGACATTCTGTAATCTGTGGACATTCAGAGTGTTGATGAAACACTAAAATTGCATCGGGATTGAATACAACAGTCACCATGCACACTTTCCTCCATGTTAGAAATGTCTCAAACAGTCTACGCTTTGATCGTTCCCTGGAAGACCAGTGTTAGTTTCCGATGCACATCTGGAGGCATTCTGTAACCTGTGGACTATCAGTGTGTTGATGAAACACAGTAATTGCATCGGGATTGAATACAACAGCCACCATGTTCACTTTCCTCCATGGGAGTAAGTCTCTAACAGTTTACCCTTTGATCGTTCCCTGGATGACCAGTAGTACTTTCCGATGCACATCTGGAGGCATTCTGTAATCTGTGGACATTCAGAGTGTTGATGAAACACTAAAATTGCATCGGGCTTGAATACAACAGTCACCATGCGCACTTTCCTCTTTGGGATTAATGTCTCAAACAGTCCACGCTTTTATCGTTCCCTGGAAGACCAGTAGTAGTTTCTGATGCACATGTGGAGGCATTTTGTAATCTGTGGACTATCACACTGTTGATAAAACACAGAAATTGCATCGGGATTGAATACAAGAGGCACCATGCGCACTTTCCTCCATGGGAGTAATGTCTCAAAGAGTTTACGCTTTGATCGTTCCCTGGAAACCAGTAGTAGTTTCGAATGCACATCTGGAGGCATTCTGTAATCTGTGGACTATCAGAGCGTTGATGAAACACAGAAATTGCATCGGGATTGAATACAACAGTCTCCATGCGTACTTCCCTCCATAAAAGTAATGTCTCATACGGACTATGCTTTGATCGTTCCCTGGATCCCCAGCAGTAGTTTCCGATGCACATCTGGAGGCATTCTGTTATCTTTGGACTATCATAGTGTTGATGAAACACAGAAATGTTATCGGGATTGAATACAACAGTCACCATGCTCAGTTTCCTCCATGGGAGTAATTCTCAAACAGTCTACGATTTGATCGTTCCCTGGAAGACCAGTAGGTGTTATCGATGCACATCTGTAGACTATCTGTAATCTGTGGACTATCAGAGTGTTGATGAAACACAGAAATTGCATCGGGATTGAATACAACAGTCACCGTGCCCACTTCCGTCCATGGGAGTAATGTCTCAAACAGTCTACGGTTTGATCGTTCGCAGGAATACCAGTAGTAGTTTCTGATGCACATCTGGAGGTATTCTGTAATCTGTGGGCTATGGTAGTGTTGATGAAACACAGGAAATGCATCGGGATTGAATACAACAGTCTCCATGGGCACTTTCCTCCATGGGAGTAATGTCTCAAAGAGTTTACGATTTGATCGTTCCCTGGAAGACCAGTAGTAGCTTCCGATGCACATCTGGAGGCGTTCTGTAATCTGTGGACTATCAGAGTTTTGATGAAACACTAAAGTTGCATCGGGTTGAATACAACAGTCACCATGCGCACTTTCCTCCATGGGAGTAATGTCTCAAACAGTCTACGCTTTGATCGTTCGCAGGAAGACCAGTAGTAGTTTCCGATGCACATCTGGAGGCATTCTGTAATCTGTGGACTATCAGACTGTTGATGAAACACAGAAATTGCATCGGGAGTGAATTCAACAGTCACCATCCGCACTTTCCACCATGGGAGTAATTCTCACACAGGATACGATTTGATCGTTCCCTGGAAGACCAGTAGTAGTTTCCACTGCACATCTGGAGGCATTCTGTAATCTGTGGACCTTCAAAGTGTTGATGAAACACAGAAATTGCCTTGGGATTGAATATAAGAGACGCCATGCGAACTTTCCTCCTTGGGAGGAATGTCTCAAACAGTCTACGCTTTGATCGTTCCCTTGAAGACCAGAAGTAGTTACCGATGCACATCTGGAGGCATTCTGTAATCTGTTGACAATCAGAGTGTTGATGAAACACAGACATTGCATCGGGGTTGAATAAAACAGTCACCATGCGCACTTTCCCCCATTGGAGTAATGTCTCTAACAGTCTACGTTTTGATCGTTCACAGGAAGACCAGTAGTAGTTTCCGATGCACATCTGGAGGCATTCTGTAATCTGTGGACTATCAGACTGTTGATGAAACACAAAATTGCATCGGGAGTGAATTCAACAGTCACCATCCGCACTTTCCACCATGGGAGTAATTCTCAAACAGGATACGATTTGATCGTTCCCTGGAAGAACAGTAGTAGTTTCCGATGCACATCTGGAGGCATTTTGTAATCTGTGGACCTTCAAAGTATTGATGAAACACAGAAATTGTCTCGGGATTGAATACGACAGTCACCATGCGCACTTTCCTCCATGGGAGTAATGTCTGAAAGAGTCTACGCTTTGATCATTCCCAGGAAGACCAGTAGTAGTTTCCGATGCACATCTGGAGACAATCTGTAATCTGTGGACTATCAGAGTGTTCATGAAACACAGAAATTGCGTCGGGATTCAATACAACAGTCACCATGTGCACTTTCCTACATGGGAGTAATGTCTCAAAGATTCTAGGCTTTGATCGCTCAAGGAAGACCAGTAGTAGTTTCCATTGCACATCTGGAGTCAATCTGCAATCTGTGGACCTTCAAAGTGTTGATGAAACACAGAAATTGCATCGGGGATGAATATAAGAGTCGCCATGCGCACTTTCCTAAATGGGAGGAATGTCTCAAACAGTCTACACTTTGATCGTTCCCTTGAAGACCAGAAGTAGTTACCGATGCACATTTGGAGGCATTCTGTAATCTGTGGACTATCAGAGTGTTGATGAAACACAGAAATTGCATCGCGATTGAATACAACAGTCACCATGCGCACTTTCCCCCATGGGAGCAACGTCTCAAACAGTCTACGCTTTTATCGTTCGCTGGAAGCCCAGTAGTAGTTTCCGATGCACATCTGGAGGCATTCTGTAATCTGTGGACCTTCAAAGTGTTGATGAAACACAGAAATTGCATCGGGATTGAATACAACAGTCACCATGCACACTTTCCTCCATGTTAGAAATGTCTCAAACAGTCTACGCTTTGATCGTTCCCTGGAAGACCAGTGTTAGTTTCCGATGCACATCTGGAGGCATTCTGTAACCTGTGGACTATCATTGTGTTGATGAAACACAGTAATTGCATCGGGATTGAATACAACAGCCACCATGCGCACTTTCCTCCATGTGAGTAATGTCTCTAACAGTTTACCCTTTTATCGTTCCCTGGAAGACCAGTAGTAGTTTCCGATGCACATCTGGAGGCATTCTGTAATCTGTGGACTATCAGAGTGTTGATGAAACACTAAAATTGCATCGGGATTGAGTACAAGAGGCACCATGCGCACTTTCCTCCATGGGAGTAATGTCTCAAAGAGTTTACGTTTTGATCGTTCCCTGGAAACCAGTAGTAGTTTCGAATGCACATCTGGAGGCATTCTGTAATCTGTGGACTATCAGAGCGTTGGTGAAACACAGAAATTGCATCGGGATTGAATACAACAGTCACCATGCGTACTTTCCTCCATAAAAGTAATGTCTCATACAGACTATGCTTTGATCGTTCCCTGGAAGACCAGCAGTAGTTTCCGATGCACATCTGGAGGCATTCTGTTATCTTTGGACTATCAAAGTGTTGATGAAACACAGAAATTGCATCGGGATTGAATACAACAGTCACCATGCTCAGTTTCCTCCATGGGAGTAATTCTCAAACAGTCTACGTTTTGATCGTGCACTGGAAGACCAGTAGTGGTTATCGATGCACATCTGTAGACTATCTGTAATCTGTGGACCTTCAAAGACTTGATGAAACACACAAATTGCATCGGGATTGAATACAACAGTCACCATCGCACTTTCCTCCATAGGAGTAAAGTCTCTAACAGTCCACGATTTCATCATTCCCTGGAAGACCGGTAGTAGGTTCAGATTAACTTCTGGAGTCATTCTGTAATCTGTGGACTATCTGAGTGTTGATGAAACACAGAAATAGCATCGGGATTGAATAAAACACTCAACATGCGCACTTTCCTCCATGGGAGTAATGTCTCAAACAGTTTGCGCTTTCATCGTTCCCTGTAAGACCAGTAGTAGTTTCCGAAGCACATCTCGAGGCATTCTATAATCTGTGGACTATCAGTGTGTTGATGAAACACAGAAATTGCATCGGGTTTGAATACAACATTCACCATGCGCACTTTCCTCTATGGGAGTAATGTCTCAAAAAGTCTATTCTTTGATCGTACCCTGGAAGACCAGAAGTAGTTTCCGATGCACATCTGGAGGCATTCTGTAATCTGTGGACTATCAGAGTGTTGATGAAACACAGAAATTGCATCGCGATTGAATACAACAGTCACCATGCGCACATTCCTCCATGTGGGTATTGTCTAAGACAGTCTACGCTTTGCCCGTTCCCAGGAAGAACAGTAGTAGTTACCGATGCACATCTGGAGGCATTCTGTTATCTGTGGACTATCAGAGTGTTGATGAAACACAGAAATTGCGTCGGGATTGAATATAAGAGTCGCCATGCGCACTTTCCTCCATGTGAGTAATGTCTCAAACAGCCTACGCTTTGATCGTTCTCTAAAAGTCCGTTAGTAGTTTCCGAAGCACATCTGAAGGCATTCGGTAATCTGTGGACTATCAGACTGTTGATGAAACACAGAAATTGTATCGGAATTGAATTCAACAGTCACCATGCGCACTTTTCTCCATGGGAGTAATGTCTCAAACAGTCTACAATTTGATCGTTCCCTGGAAGACCAGTAGTAGTTTCCGATGCACATCTGGAGGCATTCTGTAATCGTTGGATTATCAAAGTGTTGATGAAACACAGAAATTGCATCGGGATTGAATACAACAGTCACGATGCGCTCTTTCATCCATGGGAGTAATGTCTCACACATTCTACGCTTTGATCGTTCCCTGGAAGACTAGTAGTAGTTACCGATGCACATCTGGAGGCATTCTGTAATCTGTGGACTATCAGTGTGTTGATGGAACATAGAAATTGCATCGGGTTTGAATACAACAGTCACCATCGCACTTTCCTCCATGGGAGTAAAGTCTCTAAAAGACTAAGCTTTGATCATTCCCTGGAAGACCAGTAGTAGTTTCCGATTAACATCTGGAGGCATTCTGTAATCTGTGGACTATCTGAGTGTTGATGAAACACAGAAATTGCATCGGGATTGAATAAAACACTCACCAAGCGCACTTTCCTCCATGGGAGTAATGTCTCAAACAGTTTACGCTTTGATCGTTCCCTGGAAGACCAGTAGCAGTTTCCGATGCACATCTGGAGGCATTCTGTAATCTGTGGACTATCAGTCTGTTGATGAAACAGGGAAATTGCATCGGGATTGAATACTACAGTCACCATGCGCACTTTCCTCTATGGGAGTAATGTCTCAAAGATTCTACGCTTTGATAGTTCCAGGAAGACCAGTAGTGGTTTCCGGTGCACATGTGGAGTAAATCTGTAATCTGTGGACCTTCAAAGTGTTGATGAAACACAGAAATTGCCTCGGGATAGAATACAACAGTCACAATGCGCACTTTCCTCTATGGGAGTAATGTCTCAAAGATTCTACGCTTTGATAGTTCCAGGAAGACCAGTAGTGGTTTCCGGTGCACATGTGGAGTAAATCTGTAATCTGTGGACCTTCAAAGTGTTGATGAAACACAGAAATTGCCTCGGGATAGAATACAACAGTCACCATGCGCACTTCCATCCATGGGAGTAATGTCTCAAAGAGTCTACGCTTTGATCATTTACTGGAAGACCAGTTGTAGTTTCCGATGCACATCTGGAGGCATTCTGTTATCTGTGGACTATCAGAACGATGATGAAACACAGAAATTGCATCGGGATTGAATACAACACTCACCATGCATACTTTCCTCCGTAAAAGTAATGTCTCAAACAGACTATGCTTTGATCGTTCCCTGGAAGACCAGTAGTAGTTTCCGATGCACATCTGGAGGCATTCTGTAATCGTTGCATTATCAAAGTGTTGATGAAACACAGAAATTGCATCGGGATTGAATACAACAGTCACCATGCGCTCTTTCATCCATGGGAGTAATGTCTCACACATTCTACGCTTTGATCGTTCCCTGGAAGACTAGTAGTAGTTACCGATGCACATCTGGAGGCATTCTGTAATCTGTGGACTATCAGTGTGTTGATGGAACACAGAAATTGCATCGGGTTTGAATACAACAGTCACCATCGCACTTTCCTCCATGGGAGTAAAGTCTCTAAAAGTCAAAGCTTTGATCATTCCCTGGAAGACCAGTAGTAGTTTCCGATTAACATCTGGAGGCATTCTGTAATCTGTGGACTATCTGAGTGTTGATGAAACACAGAAATTGCATCGGGATTGAATATAACACTCACCAAGCGCACTTTCCTCCATGGGAGTAATGTCTCAAACAGTTTACGCTTCGATCGTTCCCTGGAAGACCAGTAGCAGTTTCCGATGCACATCTGGAGGCATTTTGTAATCTGTGGACTATCAGTCTGTTGATGAAACAGGGAAATTGCATCGGGATTGAATACAACAGTCACCATGCGCACTTCCATCCATGGGAGTAATGTCTCAAAGAGTCTACGCTTTGATAGTTCCAGGAAGACCAGTAGTGGTTTCCGGTGCACATGTGGAGTCAATCTGTAATCTGTGGACCTTCAAAGTGTTGATGAAACACAGATATTGCTTCGGGATTGAATATAAGAGTCGCCATGCGCACTTTCCTCCATGTGAGTAATGTCTCAAACAGTCTACGCTTTGATCGTTCTCTAAAAGTCCAGTAGTAGTTACCGATGCACATCTGGAGGCATTCTGTAATCTGTGGACTATCAGAGTGTTGATGAAACACAGAAATTGCATCGGGATTGAATACAACCGTCACCATGCGCACTTTCCTCCATGGGAGTAATGTCTCAAAGAGCCTATGCCTTAATCGTTCCCTGAAAGACCAGTAGTAGTTACCTATGCACATCTGGAGGCATTCTGTAATCTGTTGACAATCAGAGTGTTGATGAAACACAGACATTGCATCGGGTTTGAATAAAACAGTCACCATGCGCACTTTCCCCCATGGGATTAATGTCTCTAACAGTCTACGCTTTGATCATTCCCTGGAAGACCAGTTGCAGTCTCCGATGCACATCTGGAGGTGTTCTGTAATCTGTGGACTATCTGAGTGTTGATGAAACACAGAAATTGATCGGGATTGAATACAACAGTCACCATGCGCACTTCCCTCCATGGGAGTAATATCTCAAACAGTCTACGCTTTGATCGTTCGCAGGAAGACCAGTAGTAGTTTCCGATGCACATCTGGAGGTATTCTGTAATCTGTGGACTATGAGAGTGTTGATGAAACACAGAAAATGCATCGGGATTGAATACAACAGTCTCCATGGGCACTTTCCTCCATGGGAGTAATGTCTCAAAGAGTTTACGATTTGATCGTTCCCTGGAAGACCAGTAGTAGCTTCCGATGCACATCTGGAGGCGTTCTGTAATCTGTGGACTATCAGAGATTTGATGAAACACTAAAATTGCATCGGAATTGAATACAATAGTCACCATGCGCACTTTCCTATATGGGAGTAATGTCTCAAACAGTCTACGTTTTGATCGTTCGCAGGAAGACCAGTAGTAGTTTCCGATGCACATCTGGAGGCATTCTGTAATCTGTGGACTATTAGACTGTTGATGAAACACAGAAATTGCATCGGGAGTGAATTCAACAGTCACCATCCGCACTTTCCACCTTGGGAGTAATTCTCAAACAGGATGCGGTTTGATCGTTCCCTGGAAGACCAGTAGTAGTTTCCGATGCACATCTGGAGGCATTTTGTAGTCTGTGGACCTTCAAAGTGTTGATGAATCACAGAAATTGCCTCGGGATTGAATACGACAGTCACCATGCGCACTTTCCTCCATGGGAGTAATGTCTGAAAGAGTCCACGCTTTCATCATTCCCTGGAAGACTAGTAGTAGGTTCCGATTAACTTCTGAAGTCATTCTGTAATCTGTGGACTATCTGAGTGTTGATGAAACACAGAAATAGCATCGGGATTGAATAAAACACTCAACATGCGCACTTTCCTCCATGGGAGTAATGTCTCAAACAGTTTACGCTTTCATCGTTCCCTGGAAGACCAGTAGTAGTTTCCGATGCACATCTCGAGGCATCCTATAATCAGTGGACTATCAGAGTGTTGATGAAACACAGAAATTGCATCGGTTGTGAATACTACAGTCACCATGTGCACTTCCCTCCATGGGAGTAATGTCTCAAACGGTCTACGCTTTGATCGTTCGCAGGAAGACCAGTAGTAGTTTCCGATGCATATCTGGAGGTATTCTGTAATCTGTGGACTATGAGAGTGATGATGAAACACAGAAAATGCATCGGGATTGCATGCAACAGTCTCCATGGGCACTTTCTTCCATGGGAGCAATTTTCTCAAAGAGTTTACGCTTTGATCGTTCCCTGGAAGACCAGTAGTACTTTCCGATGCACATCTGGAGGCATTATGTAATCTGTGGACTATCAGACTGTTGATGAAACACAGAAACTGCATCGGGATTGAATACAACAGTCACCATGCGCACTTTCCTCTATGGGAGTAATGTCTCAAACAGTCTACGCTTTGATCGTTCCCTGGAAGACCAGTAGTAGTTTCCGATGCACATCTGGAGGCATTCTGTTATCTGTGGACTATCAGAGCGTTGATGAAACACAGAAATTGCATCGGGATTGAATACAACACTCACCATGCGTACTTTCCTCCATAAAAGTAATGTCTCAAACAGTCTACGCTTTGATCGTTCCCTGGAAGACCAGAAGTAGTTTCCGATGCACATCTGGAGGCATTCTGTAATCTGTGGACTATCAGAGTGTTGATGAAACACAGGAATTGCATCGCGATTGAATACAACAGTCACCATGCGCACATTCCTCCATGCGAGTATTGTCTAAGACAGTCTACGCTTTGACCGTTCCCAGGAAGAACAGTAGTAGTTACCGATGCACATCTGGAGGCATCCTGTAATCTGTGGACTATCAGAGTGTTGATGAAACACAGAAATTGCGTCGGGATTGAATATAAGAGTCGCCATGCGCACTTTCCTCCATGTGAGTAATGTCTCAAACAGTCTACGCTTTGATCGTTCTCTAAAAGTCCAGTAGTAGTTTGCGATGCACATCTGAAGGCATTCGGTAATCTGTGGACTATCCGACTGTTGATGTAACACAGAAATTGCATCGGAATTGAATACAACAGTCACCATGCGCACTTTTCTCCATGGGAGTAATGTCTCAAACAGTCTAGGCTTTGATCGTTCCCTCGAAGACCAGTATTAGTTTCCGATTCACATCAGGAGGCATCCTATAATCAGTGGACTATCAGAGTGTTGATGAAACACAGAAATTGCATCGGTTGTGAATACTACAGTCACCATGTGCACTTCCCTCCATGGGAGTAATGTCTCAAACGGTCTACGCTTTGATCGTTCGCAGGAAGACCAGTAGTAGTTTCCGATGCATATCTGGAGTCATTCAGTAATCTGTGGACCTTCAAAGTGTTGATGAAACACAGAAATTGCACCGGGATTGAATACAACAGTCACCATGCGCACTTTCCTCCATGGGAGTAATGTCTCAAACATTCTACGCTTTGACCGTTCCCTGGAAGACCAGCAGTAGTTTCCGATGCACATATTTAGGCATTCTGTAATCTGTGGACCTTCAAAGTGTTGATGAAACACTAAAATTGCATCGGGAATGAATACAACAGTCACCATGCACACTTTCCTCCATGGGAGTAATGTCTCAAAGAGTCTACGCTTTGATCGTTCCCTGGAAGACCAGTAGTACTTTCCGATGCAAATCTGGAGGTATTCTGTAATCTGTGGAGAATCAGTGTTGATGTAACACTGAAATTGCATCGGGATGGAATACTACAGTCACAATGCGAACTTTCCTCCAAGGGAGTAATGTCTCAAACAGTCTGGGCTTTGACTTTTCCCTGGAAGACCAGTAGTAGCTTCCGATGCACATCTGGAGGCATTCTGTAAACTGTGGACTATCAGAGTGTTGGTGAAACACAAAAATTGCATCGGGATAGAATACAACAGTCACCTTGCGCACGTTCCTCCATGGGAGTAATGTCTCACACAGTCTACGCTTTGACCTTTCCCTGGAAGACGAGTAATAGTTTCCGATGCACATCTGGAGGCATTCTGTAATCTGTGGACCTTCAAAGTGTTGATGAAACACAGAAATTGCATCGGGATTGAATACAACATTCACCATGCGCACTGTCCTCCATGGGAGTAATGTCTCAAAAAGTCTACGTTTTGATCGTTCCCTGGAAGACCAGTAGTAGTTTCCGATGCACATCTGGAGGCATTCTGTAATCGGTCGACTATCAGAGTGTTGTTGAAACACAGATATTGCATCGGGATTGAATATAACAGTCACCATGCGCACTTTCCTCCATGGGAGTAATGTCTCACACAGTGTATTCTTTGATCGTTCCCTGGAAGACCAGTAGTAGTTTCAGATGCACATCTCTAGGCATTCAGTAAACTGTGGACTATCAGAGTGTTGATGAAACACAAAACTTGCATCTGGATAGAATACAACAGTGACCTTGCGCACGTTCCTCCATGGGAGTAATGTCTCACACAGTCTACGCCTTGACCTTTCCCTGGAAGACGAGTAATAGTTTCCGATGAACATCTGGAGGCATTGTGTAATCTGTGGACCTTCAAAGTGTTGATGAAACACAGAAATTGCATCGGGATTGAATACAACATTCACCATGCGCACTGTCCTCCATGGGAGTAATGTCTCAAAAAGTCTACGTTTTGATCGTTCCCTGGAAGACCAGTAGTAGTTTCCGATGCACATCTGGAGGCATTCTGTAATCGGTCGACTATCAGAGTGTTGTTAAAACACAGATATTGCATCGGGATTGAATACAACAGTCACCATGCGCACGTTCCTCCATGGGAGTAATGTCTCAAACAGTCTACGCTTTGACCGTTCCCTGGAAGACCAGTAGCAGTTTCAGATGCACATCTGGAGGCATTCTGTAATCTGTCGACTATCAGAGTGTTGATGAAACACAGAAATTGCATCCGGATAGAATACAACAGTCACAATGCGTACTTTCCTCCATGGGAGTAATGTCTCAAACAGTCTACGCTTTGATCGTTCCGTATAAGACCAGAGGTAGTTTCCGATGCACATCTGGAAGAATTCTGTAATCTGTGGACTATCAGAGAGTTGTTGAAACACAGAAATTGCAACGGGATTGAATACAACAGTCACCATGCGCACTTTACTCCATGGGAGTAATGTCTCAAACAGTCTACGCTTTGATCGTTCCCTAGAAGACCAGTAGTAGTTTCCGATGAACATCGAGAGGTATTCTGTAATCTGTGGAACTTCAAAGTGTTGATGAAACACAGAAATTGCATCGGGATTGAATGCAACAGTCACCATGCGTACTTTCCTCCATGGGAGTAATGTCTCAAACACTCTACGCTTTCATCGATCCCTGGAAGACCAGTAGTAGTTTCCGATGCACATCAGCAGGCATTCTGTAATCTGTGGACTAATTGATGTTTATGAAACACAGAAGTTGCCTCGGGATTGAATACAACATTCAACATGCGCACTTTCCTCCACGGGAGTAATGTCTCAAACAGTCTACACTTTGACCGTTCCCTGGAAGACCAGTAGTAGTTTAAGATGCACATCTGGAAGCATTCTGGAAACTGTGGACTATCAGCGTGTTGATGAAACACAGATATTGCATCAGGATTGAATACAACAGTCACCATGCGCACGTTCCTCCATGGGAGTAATGTCTCAAACAGTCTACGCTTTGACCGTTCCCTGGAAGACCAGTAGTAGTTTCCGATGCCCTTCTGGAGGCATTCTGTAATCTGTGGACCATCAAAGTGTTGATGAAACACAGAAATTGCATCGGGATGGAATACAACAGTCACCATGCGCACTTTCCTCCATGGTTGTAATGTCTCAGTCTACGCTTTGATCGTTCCCTGGAAGACCAGTAGTAGTTTCAGATGCACATCTAGAGGCATTCTGGAAACTGTGGACTATCAGAGTGTTGATGAAACACAGAAATTGCATCGGGATTGAATACAACAGTCACCATGCGCACGGTCCTCCATGGGAGTAATGTCTCACACAGTCCACGCTTTGACCGTTCCCTGGAAGACCAGTAGTAGTTTCCGATGCACATCTGGAGTCATTCAGTAATCTGTGGACCTTCAAAGTGTTGATGAAACACAGAAATTGCACCGGGATTGAATACAACAGTCACCATGCGCACTTTCCTCCATGGGAGTAATGTCTCAAACATTCTACGCTTTGACCGTTTCCTGAAAGTCCAGTAGTAGTTTCCGATGCACATCTGGAGGCATTCTGTAATCTGTGGACCTTCAAAGTGTTGATGAAACACAGAAATTGCCTCGGGATTGAATACAACAGTCACCATGCGCACTTTACTCTAAGGGAGTAATGTCTCAAACAGTGTACGCTTTTTTCGTTCAGTGGAAGACCAGTAGTAGTTTCCGATGCACATCTGGAGGCAGTCTGTAATCTGTGGACTATCAGACTGTTGTTGAAACACAGAAATTGCATCGGTATTGATACAACAGTCACCATGCGCACTTTCCTCCATGGGAGTAATGTCTCAAAGAGCCTACGTTTTCATCGTTCCCTGGAAGACCAGTAGTAGTTTCCGATGCACATCTGGATGCATTCTGTAAACTGTGTACTATCAGAGTGATGATTAAACACAGAAACTGCATCGGGATTGAATACAACATTCACCATGCGCACTGTCCTCCATGGGAGTAATGTCTCAAAACGTCTACGTTTTCATCGTTCCCTGGAAGACCAGTAGTAGTTTCCGATGCACATCTGGAGGCATTCTGTAATTGGTCAACTATCAGAGTGTTGTTGAAACACAGATACTGCGTCGGGATTGAATATAACAGTCACCATGCGCACTTTCCTCCATGGGAGTAACGTCTCAAAAAGTCTACGCTTTGATCGTTCCCTGGAAGACCAGTAGTAGTTTCCGATGCACATCTTGAGGAATTCTGTAATCTGCGGACTATCAGAGTGTTGTTGAAACACAGAAATTGCATCGGGATTGAATAACACAGTCACCATGGGCACTTTCCTCCATGGGAGTAATATCTCAAACAGTCTACGACTTGATCGTTCCCTGGATGACCAGTAGTAGTTTCCGATGCACATCTGGAGGCATTCTATTATCTGTGTACCTTCAAAGTTTTGATGAAACACAGAAATTGCATCGGGATTGAATACAACTGTCCCCATGCGCACGTTCCTCCATGGGAGTAATGTCTCACACAGTCTACGCTTTGACCGTTCCCTGGAAGACCAGTAGTAGTTTCCGATGCACATATTTAGGCATTCTGTAATCTGTGGACCTTCAAAGTGTTGATGAAACACAGAAATTGCATCGGGATTGAATACAACAGTCACCATGCGCACTTTCCTCCATGGGAGTAATGTCTCAAGATGTCTACGCTTTGAGCGTTCACTGGAAGACCAGTAGTAGCTTCCGATGCACATGTGGAGGCATTCTGTAATCTGTGGACTATCAGAGTGTTGATGAAACACAAAAATAGCATCGGGATAGAATACAACAGTCACCTTGCGCACGTTCCTCCATGGGAGTAATGTCTCACACAGTCTACGCTTTGACCTTTCATTGGAAGACGAGTAGTAGTTTCCGATGCACATCTGGAGGCATTCTGTAATCTGTGGACCTACAAAGTGTTGATGAAACACAGAAATTGCATCGGGATTGAATACAACATTCACCATGCGCACTGTCCTCCATGGGAGTAATGTCTCACACAGTCTATTTTTTAATCGTTCCCTGGAAGACCAGTAGTAGTTTCCGATGCACATCTGGAGGCTTTCTGTAATCTGTAGATTATTTGATGTTGATGAAACACAGAAATTACCTCGGGATTGAATACAACAGTCGCCATGCGAAATTTCCTCAATGGGAGTAATGTCTCAATCAGTCTACGCTTTGACCGTTCCCTGGAAGACCAGTATTAGTTTCCGATACACATCAGGAGGCATTCTGTAAACTGTGGACCTTCGAAGTGTTGATGAAACACAGAAATTGTCTCGGGATTGAATACAACAGTCACCATGCTCACTTTCCTCCATGGGAGTACTGTCTCAAAGAGTCTATGCTTTGATCGTTCCCTGGAAGACCAGTAGTAGTTACCGATGCAGTTCTGGAAGCATTCTGTAATCTGTGGACCTTCAAAGTGTTGATGAAACACAGAAATTGCATCGGGATTGAATACAACAGTCACCATGCGCACTTTCCTCCATGGGAGTAATGTCTCAAACACTCTACGCTTTGATCGTTCCATGGAAGACCAGTAGTAGCTTCAGATGCACATCTGGAGGCATTCTGTAATCTGTCGACTATCAGAGTGTTGATGTAACACAGAAATTGCATCCGGATTGAATACAACAGTCACAATGCGCACTTTCCTCCATGGGAGTAATATCTCAAAAAGTCAACGCTTTTATCGTTCCCTGGAAGACCAGTAGTAGTTTCAGATGCACATCTCTAGGCATTCTGGAAACTGTGGACTATCAGAGTGTTGATGAAACACAGAAATTGCATCGGGATTGAATACAACAGTCACCATGCGCACGTTCCTCCATGGGAGTAATGTCTCAAACAGCCTACGCTTTGACCGTTCCCTGGAAGACCAGTAGTAGTTACCGATGCAGTTCTGGAAGCATTCTGTAAACTGTGGACCTTCAAAGTGTTGATGAAACACAGAAATTGCATCGGGATTGAATACAACAGTCACCATGCGCACTTTCCTCCATGGGAGTAATGTCTCAAACACTCTACGCTTTGATCGTTCAGTGGAAGACCAATAGTAGTTTCCGATGCACATCTGGAGGCATTCTGTAATCTGTGGACTATCAGAGTGTTGTTGAAACACAGAAATTGCATCGCGATTGAATACAAAAGGCACCATGCGCACTTTCCTCCATGGGAGTAATGTCTCAAACAGTCTACGCTTTGATCCTTCCGTGGAAGACCAGTAGTAGTTTCCGATGCAAATCTGGAGGCATTCTGTAATCTGTGGACTATCAGAGTGTTGTTGTAACACAGAAATTGCATCGGGATTAAATACAACATTCACCGCGCGCACTTTCCTCCATGGGAGTAATGTCTCAAACAGTCTACGCTTTGATCGTTCCCTGGAAGACCAGTAGTAGTTTCCGATGCACATCTGGAGGCATTTTGTAATCTGTGGACCTTCACAAAGTGTTGATGTAACACAGAAATTGCATCGGGATTGAATACAACAGCCACCATGCGCACTTTCCTCCATGGGAGTAATGTCTCTAACAGTCTACTGTTTTTTCGTTCCCTGGCAGACCAGTAGTAGATTCCGATGCACATCTGGAGGCATTCTTTAATCTGTGGACTATCAGAGTGTTGTTGAAACACAGAAATTGCATCGGTATTGAATACAACAGTCACCATGCGCACTTTCCTCCATGGGAGTAATGTCTCCAACAGTCTACTGTTTTTTCGTTCCCTGGAAGACCAGTAGTAGTTTCCGATGCACATCTGGAGGCTTTCTTTAATCTGTGGACTATCAGAGTGTTGTTGAAACACAGAAATTGCATCGGTATTGAGTACTACAGTCACCATGCGCACTTTCCTCCATGGGAGTAATGTCTCAAACAGTCTACGCTTTGATCGTTCCCTGGAAGACCAGTAGTAGTTTCCGATGCACATCACCTGCAGTCATTCTGTAATCTGTGAACTATTTGATGTTGATGAAACACAGAAATTGCCTCGGGATTGAATACAACAGTCAACATGCGCACTTTCCTCCATGGGAGTAATGTCTCAAACAGTCTACGCTTTGATCGTTCCGTATAAGACCAGTAGTAGTTTCCGATGCACATCTGGAGGCATTCTGTAATCTGTGGACTATCAGAGTGTTATTGAAACACAGAAATTGCATCGGGATTGAATACAACAGTCACCATGCGCACTTTACTCCATGGGAGTAATGTCTCAAACAGTCTACGCTTTGATCGTTCCCTAAAAGACCAGTAGCAGTTTCCGATGAACATTTGGAGGCATTCTGTAATCTGTGGAACTTCAAAGTGTTGATGAAACACAGAAATTGCATCGGTATTGAATACAACAGTCACCATGCGCACTTTCCTCCATGGGAGTAATGTCTCAAAGAGTCTACGCTTTGATCGTTCCCTGGAAGACCAGTAGTAGTTTCCGATGCACATCTGGATGCATTCTGTAAACTGTGTACTATCAGAGTGATGATGAAACACAGAAACTGCATCGGGATTGAATACAACATTCACCATGCGCACTGTCCTCCATGGGAGTAATGTCTCAAAACGTCTTCGTTTTCATCGTGCCCTGGAAGACCAGTAGTAGTTACCGATGCACATCTGGAGGCATTCTGTAATCGGTCAACTATCAGAGTGTTGTTGAAACACAGATACTGCATCGGGATTGAATATGCCAGTCATCATACGCACTTTCCTCCATGGGAGTAACGTCTCAAACAGTCTACGCTTTGATCGTTCGCTGGAAGACCAGTAGTAGTTTCCGATGCACATCTTGAGGCATTCTGTAATCTGTGGACTATCAGAGTGTTGTTGAAACACAGAAATTGCATCGCGATTGAATAACACAGTCACCATGGGCACTTTCCTCCATGGGAGTAATATCTCAAACAGTCTACGACTTGATCGTTCCCTGGATGAGCAGTAGTAGTTTCCGATGCACATCTGAAGGCATTCTATTATCTGTGTACCTTCAAAGTTTTGATGAAACACAGAAATTGCATCGGGATTGAATACAACTGTCCCCATGCGCACGTTCCTCCATGGGAGTAATGTCTCACACAGTCTACGCTTTGACCGTTCCCTGGAAGACCAGTAGTAGTTTCCGATGCACATATTTAGGCATTCTGTAATCTGTGGACCTTCAAAGTGTTGATGAAACACAGAAATTGCATCGGGATTGAATACAAGAGTCACCATGCGCACTTTCCTCCATGGGAGTAATGTCTCAAACACTCTACGCTTTGATCGTTCAGTGGAAGACCAAAAGTAGTTTCCGATGCACATCTGGAGGCATTCTGTAATCTGTGGACTATCAGAGTGTTGTTGAAACACAGAAATTGCATCGGGATTGAATACAAAATGCACCATGCGCACTTTCCTCCATGGGAGTAATGTCTCTAACAGTCTACTGTTTTTTCGTTCCCTGGCAGACCAGTAGTAGATTCCGTTGCACATCTGGAGGCATTCTTTAATCTGTGGACTATCAGAGTGTTGTTGAAACACAGAAATTGCATCGGTATTGAATACAACAGTCACCATGCGCACTTTCCTCCATGGGAGTAATGTCTCAAACAGTCTACTGTTTTTTCGTTCCCAGGGAGACCAGTAGTAGTTTCCGATGCACATCTGGAGGCTTTCTTTAATCTGTGGACTATCAGAGTGTTGTTGAAACACAGAAATTGCATCGGTATTGAATACTACAGTCATCATGCGCACTTTCCTCCATGGGAGTAATGTCTCAAACAGTCTACGCTTTGATCGTTCCCTGGAAGACCAGTAGTAGTTTCCGATGCACTTCACCTGCAGTCATTCTGTAATCTGTGGACTATTTGATGTTGATGAAACACAGAAATTGCCTCGGGATTGAACACAACAGTCAACATGCGCACTTTCCTCCATGGGAGTAATGTCTCAAACAGTCTACGCTTTGATCTTTCCGTATAAGACCAGTAGTAGTTTCCGATGCACATCTGGAGGCATTCTGTAATCTGTGGACTATCAGAGTGTTATTGAAACACAGAAATTGCATCGGGATTGAATACAACAGTCACCATGCGCACTTTACTCCATGGGAGTAATGTCTCAAACAGTCTACGCTTTGATCGTTCCCTAAAAGACCAGTAGTAGTTTCCGATGAACATTTGGAGGCATTCTGTAATATGTGGAACTTCCAAGTGTTGATGAAACACAGAAATTGCATCGGGATTGAATACAACAGTCACAATGCGCACTTTCCTCCATGGGAGTAATATCTCAAAAAGTCTACGCTTTTATCGTTCCCTGGAAGACCAGTAGTAGTTTCAGATGCACATCTCTAGGCATTCTGGAAACTGTGGACTATCAGAGTGTTGATGAAACACAGAAATTGCATCGGGATTGAATACAACAGTCACCATGCGCACGTTCCTCCATGGGAGTAATGTCTCAAACAGCCTACGCTTTGACCGTTCCCTGGAAGACCAGTAGTAGTTACCGATGCAGTTCTGGAAGCATTCTGTAAACTGTGGACCTTCAAAGTGTTGATGAAACACAGAAATTGCATCGGGACTGAATACAACAGTCACCATGCGCACTTTCCTCCATGGGAGTAATGTCTCAAACAGTCTACGCTTTGATCGTTCCCTAAAAGACCAGTAGTAGTTTCCGATGCACATCTGGAGGCATTCTGTAATCTGTGGACTATCAGAGTGTTGTTGAAACACAGAAATTGCATCGGGATTGAATACAAAAGGCACCATGCGCACTTTCCTCCATGGGAGTAATGTCTCAAACAGTCTACGCTTTGATCCTTCCGTGGAAGACCAGTAGTAGTTTCCGATGCAAATCTGGAGGCATTCTGTAATCTGTGGACTATCAGAGTGTTGTTGTAACACAGAAATTGCATCGGGATTGAATACAACAGCCACCATGCGCACTTTCCTCCATGGGAGTAATGTCTCTAACAGTCTACTGTTTTTTCGTTCCCTGGCAGACCAGTAGTAGATTCTGATGTACATCTGGAGGCATTCTTTAATCTGTGGACTATCAGAGTGTTGTTGAAACACAGAAATTGCATCGGTATTGAATACAACAGTCACCATGCGCACTTTCCTCCATGGGAGTAATGTCTCCAACAGTCTACTGTTTTTTCGTTCCCTGGAAGACCAGTAGTAGTTTCCGATGCACATCTGGAGGCTTTCTTTAATCTGTGGACTATCAGAGTGTTGTTGAAACACAGAAATTGCATCGGTATTGAATACTACAGTCACCATGCGCACTTTCCTCCATGGGAGTAATGTCTCAAACAGTCTACGCTTTGATCGTTCCCTGGAAGACCAGTAGTAGTTTCCGATGCACATCACCTGCAGTCATTCTGTAATCTGTGAACTATTTGATGTTGATGAAACACAGAAATTGCCTCGGGATTGAATACAACAGTCAACATGCGCACTTTCCTCCATGGGAGTAATGTCTCAAACAGTCTACGCTTTGATCGTTCCGTATAAGACCAGTAGTAGTTTCCGATGCACATCTGGAGGCATTCTGTAATCTGTGGACTATCAGAGTGTTATTGAAACACAGAAATTGCATCGGGATTGAATACAACAGTCACCATGCGCACTTTACTCCATGGGAGTAATGTCTCAAACAGTCTACGCTTTGATCGTTCCCTAAAAGACCAGTAGCAGTTTCCGATGAACATTTGGAGGCATTCTGTAATCTGTGGAACTTCAAAGTGTTGATGAAACACAGAAATTGCATCGGTATTGAATACAACAGTCACCATGCGCACTTTCCTCCATGGGAGTAATGTCTCAAAGAGTCTACGCTTTGATCGTTCCCTAAAAGACCAGTAGTAGTTTCCGATGAACATTTGGAGGCATTCTGTAATATGTGGAACTTCCAAGTGTTGATGAAACACAGAAATTGCATCGGTATTGAATACAACAGTCAACATGCGCACTTTCCTCCATGGGAGTAATGTCTCCAACAGTCTACTGTTTTTTCGTTCCCTGGAAGACCAGTAGTAGTTTCCGATGCACATCTGGAGGCTTTCTTTAATCTGTGGACTATCAGAGTGTTGTTGAAACACAGAAATTGCATCGGTATTGAATACTACAGTCACCATGCGCACTTTCCTCCATGGGAGTAATGTCTCAAACAGTCTACGCTTTGATCGTTCCCTGGAAGACCAGTAGTAGTTTCCGATGCACATCTGGATGCATTCTGTAAACTGTGTACTATCAGAGTGATGATGAAACACAGAAACTGCATCGGGATTGAATACAACATTCACCATGCGCACTGTCCTCCATGGGAGTAATGTCTCAAAACGTCTTCGTTTTCATCGTGCCCTGGAAGACCAGTAGTAGTTACCGATGCACATCTGGAGGCATTCTGTAATCGGTCAACTATCAGAGTGTTGTTGAAACACAGATACTGCATCGGGATTGAATATGACAGTCATCATACGCACTTTCCTCCATGGGAGTAACGTCTCAAACAGTCTACGCTTTGATCGTTCGCTGGAAGACCAGTAGTAGTTTCCGATGCACATCTTGAGGCATTCTGTAATCTGTGGACTATCAGAGTGTTGTTGAAACACAGAAATTGCATCGCGATTGAATAACACAGTCACCATGGGCACTTTCCTCCATGGGAGTAATATCTCAAACAGTCTACGACTTGATCGTTCCCTGGATGAGCAGTAGTAGTTTCCGATGCACATCTGAAGGCATTCTATTATCTGTGTACCTTCAAAGTTTTGATGAAACACAGAAATTGCATCGGGATTGAATACAACTGTCCCCATGCGCACGTTCCTCCATGGGAGTAATGTCTCACACAGTCTACGCTTTGACCGTTCCCTGGAAGACCAGTAGTAGTTTCCGATGCACATATTTAGGCATTCTGTAATCTGTGGACCTTCAAAGTGTTGATGAAACACAGAAATTGCATCGGGATTGAATACAAGAGTCACCATGCGCACTTTCCTCCATGGGAGTAATGTCTCAAACACTCTACGCTTTGATCGTTCAGTGGAAGACCAATAGTAGTTTCCGATGCACATCTGGAGGCATTCTGTAATCTGTGGACTATCAGAGTGTTGTTGAAACACAGAAATTGCATCGGGATTGAATACAAAATGCACCATGCGCACTTTCCTCCATGGGAGTAATGTCTCTAACAGTCTACTGTTTTTTCGTTCCCTGGCAGACCAGTAGTAGATTCCGTTGCACATCTGGAGGCATTCTTTATTCTGTGGACTATCAGAGTGTTGTTGAAACACAGAAATTGCATCGGTATTGAATACAACAGTCACCATGCGCACTTTCCTCCATGGGAGTAATGTCTCAAACAGTCTACTGTTTTTTCGTTCCCAGGGAGACCAGTAGTAGTTTCCGATGCACATCTGGAGGCTTTCTTTAATCTGTGGACTATCAGAGTGTTGTTGAAACACAGAAATTGCATCGGTATTGAATACTACAGTCATCATGCGCACTTTCCTCCATGGGAGTAATGTCTCAAACAGTCTACGCTTTGATCGTTCCCTGGAAGACCAGTAGTAGTTTCCGATGCACTTCACCTGCAGTCATTCTGTAATCTGTGGACTATTTGATGTTGATGAAACACAGAAATTGCCTCGGGATTGAATACAACAGTCAACATGCGCACTTTCCTCCATGGGAGTAATGTCTCAAACAGTCTACGCTTTGATCTTTCCGTATAAGACCAGTAGTAGTTTCCGATGCACATCTGGAGGCATTCTGTAATCTGTGGACTATCAGAGTGTTATTGAAACACAGAAATTGCATCGGGATTGAATACAACAGTCACCATGCGCACTTTACTCCATGGGAGTAATGTCTCAAACAGTCTACGCTTTGATCGTTCCCTAAAAGACCAGTAGTAGTTTCCGATGAACATTTGGAGGCATTCTGTAATATGTGGAACTTCCAAGTGTTGATGAAACACAGAAATTGCATCGGGATTGAATACAACAGTCACAATGCGCACTTTCCTCCATGGGAGTAATATCTCAAAAAGTCTACGCTTTTATCGTTCCCTGGAAGACCAGTAGTAGTTTCAGATGCACATCTCTAGGCATTCTGGAAACTGTGGACTATCAGAGTGTTGATGAAACACAGAAATTGCATCGGGATTGAATACAACAGTCACCATGCGCACGTTCCTCCATGGGAGTAATGTCTCAAACAGCCTACGCTTTGACCGTTCCCTGGAAGACCAGTAGTAGTTACCGATGCAGTTCTGGAAGCATTCTGTAAACTGTGGACCTTCAAAGTGTTGATGAAACACAGAAATTGCATCGGGACTGAATACAACAGTCACCATGCGCACTTTCCTCCATGGGAGTAATGTCTCAAACAGTCTACGCTTTGATCGTTCCCTAAAAGACCAGTAGTAGTTTCCGATGCACATCTGGAGGCATTCTGTAATCTGTGGACTATCAGAGTGTTGTTGAAACACAGAAATTGCATCGGGATTGAATACAAAAGGCACCATGCGCACTTTCCTCCATGGGAGTAATGTCTCAAACAGTCTACGCTTTGATCCTTCCGTGGAAGACCAGTAGTAGTTTCCGATGCAAATCTGGAGGCATTCTGTAATCTGTGGACTATCAGAGTGTTGTTGTAACACAGAAATTGCATCGGGATTAAATACAACATTCACCGCGCGCACTTTCCTCCATGGGAGTAATGTCTCAAACAGTCTACGCTTTGATCGTTCCCTGGAAGTCCAGTAGTAGTTTCCGATGCACATCTGGAGGCATTTTGTAATCTGTGGACCTTCACAAAGTGTTGATGTAACACAGAAATTGCATCGGGATTGAATACAACAGCCACCATGCGCACTTTCCTCCATGGGAGTAATGTCTCTAACAGTCTACTGTTTTTTCGTTCCCTGGCAGACCAGTAGTAGATTCCGATGCACATCTGGAGGCATTCTTTAATCTGTGGACTATCAGAGTGTTTTTGAAACACAGAAATTGCATCGGTATTGAATACAACAGTCACCATGCGCACTTTCCTCCATGGGAGTAATGTCTCAAACAGTCTACTGTTTTTTCGTTCCCTGGAAGACCAGTAGTAGTTTCCGATGCACATCTGGAGGCTTTCTTTAATCTGTGGACTATCAGAGTGTTGTTGAAACACAGAAATTGCATCAATATTGAATACTACAGTCACCATGCGCACTTTCCTCCATGGGAGTAATGTCTCAAACAGTCTACGCTTTGATCGTTCCCTGGAAGACCAGTAGTAGTTTCCGATGCACATCACCTGCAGTCATTCTGTAATCTGTGGACTATTTGATGTTGATGAAACACAGAAATTGCCTCGGGATTGAATACAACAGTCAACATGCGCACTTTCCTCCATGGGAGTAATGTCTCAAACAGTCTACGCTTTGATCGTTCCGTATAAGACCAGTAGTAGTTTCCGATGCACATCTGGAGGCAATCTGTAATCTGTGGACTATCAGAGTGTTATTGAAACACAGAAATTGCATCGGGATTGAATACAACAGTCACCATGCGCACTTTACTCCATGGGAGTAATGTCTCAAACAGTCTACGCTTTGATCGTTCCCTAAAAGACCAGTAGTAGTTTCCGATGAACATTTGGAGGCATTCTGTAATATGTGGAACTTCCAAGTGTTGATGAAACACAGAAATTGCATCGGTATTGAATACAACAGTCACCATGCGCACTTTCCTCCATGGGAGTAATGTCTCAAAGAGTCTACGCTTTGATCGTTCCCTGGAAGACCAGTAGTAGTTTCCGATGCACATCTGGATGCATTCTGTAAACTGTGTACTATCAGAGTGATGATGAGACACAGAAACTGCATCGGGATTGAATACAACATTCACCATGCGCACTGTCCTCCATGGGAGTAATGTCTCAAAACGTCTACGTTTTCATCGTTCCCTGGAAGACCAGTAGTAGTTTCCGATGCACATCTGGAGGCATTCTGTAATCGGTCAACTATCAGAGTGTTGTTGAAACACAGATACTGCATCGGAATTGAATATAACAGTCATCATGCGCACTTTCCTCCATGGGAGTAACGTCTCAAACAGTCTACGCTTTGATCGTTCGCTGGAAGACCAGTAGTAGTTTCCGATGCACATCTTGAGGCATTCTGTAACCTGTGGACTATCAGAGTGTTGTTGAAACACAGAAATTGCATCGGGATTGAATAACACAGTCACCATGGGCACTTTCCTCCATGGGAGTAATATCTCAAACAGTCTACGCCTTGATCGTTCCCTGGATGACCAGTAGTAGTTTCCGATGCACATCTGGAGGCATTCTATTATCTGTGTACCTTCAAAGTTTTGATGAAACACAGAAATTGCATCGGGATTGAATACAACTGTCCCCATGCGCACGTTCCTCCATGGGAGTAATGTCTCACACAGTCTACGCTTTGACCGTTCCCTGGAAGACCAGTAGTAGTTTCCGATGCACATATTTAGGCATTCTGTAATCTGTGGACCTTCAAAGTGTTGATGAAACACAGAAATTGCATCGGGATTGAATACAAGAGTCACCATGCGCACTTTCCTCCATGGGAGTAATGTCTCAAAATGTCTACGCTTTGGGCGTTCACTGGAAGACCAGTAGCAGTTTCCGATGCACATCTGGAGGCATTCTGTAATCTATGGACTATCAGAGTGTTGATGAAACACAAAAATAGCATCGGGATAGAATACAACAGTCACCTTGCGCACGTTCCTCCATGGGAGTAATGTCTCACACAGTCTACGCTTTGACCTTTCCCTGGAAGACGAGTAGTAGTTTCCGATGCACATCTGGAGGCTTTCTGTAATCTGTGGACTATTTGATGTTGATGAAACACAGAAATAGCCTCGGGATTGAATACAACAGTCGCCATGCGAAATTTCCTCAATGGGAGTAATGTCTCAATCAGTCTACGCTTTGACCGTTCCCTGGAAGACCAGTATTAGTTTCCGATACATATCAGGAGGCATTCTGTAAACTGTGGACCTTCGAAGTGTTGATGAAACACAGAAATTGTCTCGGCATTGAATACCACAGTCACCATGCGCACTTTCCTCCATGGGAGTACTGTCTCAAAGAGTCTACGCTTTGATCGTTCCCTGGAAGACCATTAGTAGTTACCGATGCAGTTCTGGAAGCATTCTGTAATCTGTGGACCTTCAAAGTGTTGATGAAACACAGAAATTGCATCGGGATTGAATACAACAGTGACCATGCGCACTTTCCTCCATGGGAGTAATGTCTATAACACTCTACGCTTTGATCGTTCCCTGGAAGACCAGTAGTAGCTTCAGATGCACATCTGGAGGCATTCTGTAATCTGTCGACTATCAGAGTGTTGATGTAACACAGAAATTGCATCCGGATTGAATACAACAGTCACAATGCGCACTTTCCTCCATGGGAGTAATATCTCAAAAAGTCTACGCTTTTATCGTTCCCTGGAAGACCAGTAGTAGTTTCAGATGCACATCTCTAGGCATTCTGGAAACTGTGGACTATCAGAGTGTTGATGAAACACAGAAATTGTATCGGGATTGAATACAACAGTCACCATGCGCACGTTCCTCCATGGGAGTAATGTTTCAAACAGTCTACGCTTTGACCGTTCCCTGGAAGACCAGTAGTAGTTACCGATGCAGTTCTGGAAGCATTCTGTAAACTGTGGACCTTCAAAGTGTTGATGAAACACAGAAATTTCATCGGGATTGAATACAACAGTCACCATGCGCACTTTCCTCCTTGGGAGTAATGTCTCAAACACTCTACGCTTTGATCGTTCAGTGGAAGACCAATAGTAGTTTCCGATGCATATCTGGAGGCATTCTGTAATCTGTGGACTATCAGAGTGTTGTTGAAACACAGAAATTGCATCGGGATTGAATACAAAAGGCACCATGCGTACTTTCCTCCATGGGAGTAATGTCTCAAACAGTCTACGCTTTGATCCTTCCGTGGAAGACCAGTAGTAGTTTCCGATGCACATCTGGAGGCATTCTGTAATCTGTGGACTATCAGAGTGTTGTTGAAACACAGAAATTGCATCGGGATTAAATACAACATTCACCGCGCGCACTTTCCTCCATGGGAGTAATGTCTCAAACAGTCTACGCTTTGATCGTTCCCTGGAAGACCAGTAGTAGTTTCCGATGCTCATCTGGAGGCATTTTGTAATCTGTGGACCTTCAAAGTGTTGATGTAACAAAGAAATTGCATCGGGATTGAACACAACAGCCACCATGCGCACTTTCCTCCATGGGAGTAATGTCACTAACAGTCTACTGTTTTCTCGTTCCCTGGCAGACCAGTAGTAGATTCCGATGCACATCTGGCGGCATTCTTTATTCTGTGGACTATCAGAGTGTTGTTGAAACACAGAAATTGCATCGGTATTGAATACAACAGTCACCATGCGCACTTTCCTCCATGGGAGTAATGTCTCAAACAGTCTACTGTTTTTTCGTTCCCTGGAAGACCAGTAGTAGATTCCGATGCACATCTGGAGGCTTTCTTTAATCTGTGGACTATCAGAGTGTTGTTGAAACACAGAAATTGCATCGGTATTGAATACTACAGTCACCATGCGCACTTTCCTCCATGGGAGTAATGTCTCAAACAGTCTACGCTTTGATCGTTCCCTGGAAGACCAGTAGTAGTTTCCGATGCACATCACCTGCAGTCATTCTGTAATCTGTGGACTATTTGATGTTGATGAAACACAGAAATTGCCTCGGGATTGAATACAACAGTCAACATGCGCACTTTCCTCCATGGGAGTAATGTCTCAAACAGTCTACGCTTTGATCGTTCCGTATAAGACCAGTAGTAGTTTCCGATGCACATCTGGAGGCATTCTGTAATCTGTGGACTATCAGAGTGTTATTGAAACACAGAAATTGCATCGGGATTGAATACAACAGTCACCATGCGCACTTTACTCCATGGGAGTAATGTCTCAAACAGTCTACGCTTTGATCGTTCACTAAAAGACCAGTAGTAGTTTCCGATGAACATTTGGAGGCATTCTGTAATCTGTGGAACTTCAAAGTGTTGATGAAACACAGAAATTGCATCGGTATTGAATACAACAGTCACCATGCGCACTTTCCTCCATGGGAGTAATGTCTCAAAGAGTCTACGCTTTGATCGTTTCCTGGAAGACCGGTAGTAGTTTCCGATGCACAACTTAAGGCATTCTGTAATCTGTGGACAATCAGAGTTTTGATGTAACACAGAAATTGCATCGGGATTGAATACAACAGTCAAAATGCGCACTTTCCTCCATGGGAATAATATCTCAAACAGTTTCCGCTTTGATCGTTCCCTGGGAGACCAGTAGTAGTTTGAGATGCACATCTGGAGGCATTCTGGAAACTGTGGACTATCAGCGTGTTGATGAAATACAGAAATTGCATCGGGATTGAATACAACAGTCACCATGCGCACGTTCCTCCATGGGAGTAATGTCTCAAACAGTCTACGCTTTCACCGTTCCCTTGAAGACCAGTAGTAGTTTCCGATGCACTTCTAGAGGCATTCTGTAATCTGTGGACCATCAAAGTGTTGATGAAACACAGAAATTTGCATCGGAATTGAATACAACAGTCACCATGCACACTTTCCTCCATGGGAGTAATGTCTTAAACACTCTACGCTTTCATCGTTCCGTGGAAGACCTGTAGTAGTTTCCGATGCACATCAGGAGGCATTCTGTAATCAGTGGACTTTCAGAGTGTTGTTGAAACACAGAAATTGCATCGGGATTGAATACAACAGTCACCATGCGCACTTTCTTCCATGGGAGTAATGTCTCAAACGGTCTACGCTTTGATCGTTCCCTGGAAGACCAGTAGTAGTTTCCGATGCACATCTGGAGGCATTCTATTATCTGTGGACCTTCAAAGTTTTGATGAAACACAGAAATTGCCTCGGGTTTGTATACTACAGTCACAATACGCACTTTCCTCCATGGGAGTAATGTCTCAAACAGTCTACGCTTTGATCGTTCCGTATAAGACCAGTAGTAGTTTCCGATGCACATCTGGAAGCATTCTGTAATCTGTGGACTATCAGAGTGTTGTTGAAACACAGATATTGCATCGGGATTGAATACAACAGTCACCATGCGCACTTTACTCCATGGGAGTATTGTCTCAAACAGTCTACGCTTTGATCGTTCCCTAGAAGACCAGTAGTAGATTCTGAGGAACATCTGGAGGCATTCTGTAATCTGTGGAACTTCAAAGTGTTGGTGAAACACAGAAATTGCATCGGGATTGAATATAACAGTCACGATGCGCACTTTCCTCCATGGGAGTAATGTCTCAAACACTCTACGCTTTGATTGTTCAGTGGAAGACCAATAGTAGTTTCCGATGCATATCTGGAGGCATTCTGTAATCTGTGGACTATCAGAGTGTTGTTGAAACACAGAAATTGCATCGGGATTGAATACAAAATACACCATGCGCACTTTCCTCCATGGGAGTAATGTCTCAAACAGTCTACGCTTTGATCCTTCCGTGGAAGACTAGTAGTAGTTTCCGATGCACATCTGGAGGCATTCTGTAATCTGTGGACTATCAGAGTGTTGTTGAAACACAGAAATTGCATCGGGATTAAATACAACATTCACCGCGCGCACTTTCCTCCATGGGAGTAATGTCTCAAACAGTCTACGCTTTGATCGTTCCCTGGAAGACCAGTAGTAGTTTCCGATGCTCATCTGGAGGCATTTTGTAATCTGTGGACCTTCAAAGTGTTGATGTAACACAGAAATTGCATCGGGATTGAATACAACAGTGAAAATGCGCACTTTCCTCCATGGGAGTAATATCTCAAACAGTTCCCGCTTTCATCGTTCCCTGGGAGACCAGAAGTAGTTTCAGATGCACATCTGAAGGCATTCTGGAAACTGTGGACTATCAGTGTGTTGTTGAAACACAGAAATTGCATCGGTATTGAATACAACAGTCACCATGCGCACTTTCCTCCATGGGAGTAATTTCTCAAACAGTCTACGCTTTGATCGTTCCCTGGAAGACCAGTAGTAGTTTCCGATGCACTTCTAGAGGCATTCTGTAATCTATGGACCTTCAAAGTGTTGATGAAACACAGAAATTGCATCGGGATTGAATACAGCAGTCACCATGCGCACTTTCCTCAATGGGAGTAATGTCTCAAACACTCTACGCTTTCATCGTTCCGTGGAAGACCTGTAGTAGTTTCCGATGCACATCAGGAGGCATTCTGTAATCTGTGGACTACCAGAGTGTTGTTGAAACACAGAAATTGCATCGGGATTGAATACAACAGTCACCATGCGCACTTTCTTCCATGGGAGTAATGTCTCAAACAGTCTACGCTTTGATCGTTCCCTGGAAGACCAGTAGTAGTTTCCGATGCACATCTGGAAGCATTCTGTAATCTGTGGACTATCAGAGTGTTGTTGAAACACAGAAATTGCATCGGGATTGAATACAACAGTCACCATGCGCACTTTACCCCATGGGAATAATGTCTCAAACACTCTACGCTTTCATCGTTCCCTGGAAGACCAGTAGTAGTTTCCGATGCACATCTGGAGGCAGTCTGTAATCTGTGGAGTATCAGAGTGTTGTTGAAACAGAGCAATTGCTTCGGTATTGATACAACAGTCACCATGCACACTTTCACCATGGGAGTAATGTCTCAAAGAGTCTACGCTTTGATCGTCTCCTGGAAGACCAGTAGTAGTTTCCAATGGACATCTTGAGGCATTCTGCAATTTGTGGACAATCAGAGTGTTGATGTAACACAGAAATTGCATCGGGATTGAATACAACAGTCAAAATGCGCACTTTCCTCCATGGGAGTAATGTCTCAAACATTCTACGCTTTGATCGTTCCCTGGAAGACCAGTAGTAGTTTCCCATGCACATCTGGAGGCATTCTGTAATCTGTGGATCTTGAAAGTTTTGATGAAACACAGAAATTGCGACGGGATTGAATACAACAGTCACCATGCGCACGTTCCTCCATGGGAGTAATGTCTCAAACAGTCTACGCGTTGACCGTTCCCTGGAAGACCAGTAGTAGTTTCCGATGCACTTCTGGAGGCATTCTGTAATCTGTGGACCATCAAAGTGTTGATGAAACATAGAAATTAGTAGTAATTGGGTCACTTGGGAACACCTCCCTCTTCTAGGGTTAAATTCGACCATAATTCTATTTAACTTTTAAGGTCCTATTGAACCTTAAAAATCAATTCTCAACTTTTTATTTATGGTTCAAGTTCACCTTAAATTCATTTTATTTTTAACCTTGTTTGTGGTTAAAACCAACCACACAAACACCAATGGGGTTTTCAAAACTAAGGTTAACACAACCATACAACACAATCAACAGTTATGGTTCAAACCAACCACACTCTCCCCAATGAGGTTTCCAAAAGTATATATTGTTTAAGGTTAAAACTAGCCATAAAACGTAATCGATAATAATGAACCTATTTTATGGTTCACCCAATCTTGAAAAGTTAACCTATTTTAAGGTTAAAACTAAACTTAAAAAACGTCATAAGATTTTATTAAAAAATATGGTTCAAAGCCATCATAAAAAACATTCAAAAATGTTGAGAAAGAGTGTGGCTAATCTTAATCTTAAACAAGATTTAAATGTGTGGTGAGAACCATCCATTCTACTTAAATAAATAATTTCACAAATGTGAAATAAAAAGTGGTACAAATAATGGTTAATCTTAACCTTAAAATGTAATCGAAGATTTTTTCAAGAATTATTCCTACACCAAACCAACCATCTTCTAGGCTCCTATTAACTTTAAAAATTATTTTACTTTCCTGTAGGATAGGCTCCAAGTCAACCTTAATACAATTATTTATCTTATGGTATGAGGGTACCATTAACTTAATTATCAGTCTAGATATATTTTATGGTCAACATCAACCATAATATTATTTCAAAATAATTTTTGACATTATTTCACACATCCTTATTTTATAGTTAAAATCAACCTAAACTTATATTTACTTTTAAAGTCCTAATTAACCTTAAAAATAATTTCATAGAACACCGGTAGACCAACCTCTTTTACAACTACTACAAACCTCTCCTACCCATGTATTGTTCTCTTTGTCTCCATTACAATTCTCGTTCTTTACTTTTCCATTCTTTTTCTCTTTGGGTGTAACCATCAATTGTTCTGTTTAACGCCACTATACGAACATCTTTCTCTTGTAGTAACATTTTTTGATATCTACTTTTAATCACAAGTTTTTTATTTTTAGTCATAATTTTATCCATCTTTAGTATCAACTTCTCCACTTGACTTTCTAATTCATCAAAGTCTTTTAAACAACATTGTGGTGATAAATCACTACAAACACACTCTAAGATCTTAAATTCTAATTCCTCTAGGGCTACTTGGACACGGCATACTAGATCAATACTACTATTATGCGAGGGCTCCATATTTATTATTTATTTTAATTTATATTAAAAAATCAATTTTAAATTTTTGCAAAACTTCAACTCTGTGGAGAAACACCTAACTGAGTTAAGTTTTAATGGTTCAAGAAACAATTAAAATTAAAACATCTCAGTAATTAAGCTATGCTTAATTAAAAGTTCTCAGTAATTATTCCATGCTTAAGATCATAAGTCAAGTTTCTTTTACCATACATAATTATGTATGCTAAAGTGTTGTCAGGAATTGGTGAATTAAAAGTAGCTGAAAATTTCATGGCAGTTTTTTGTGCAGTGACAACATTCTTTCTCCTGCTCATATTTATTACATATACAGGGTACGGATTAATGAAATTGTATGCACTAATTTTATGGTCATCTTTCAATTCAGTTATTCTCTTAAAGTCTGCAAATGCATTGTATGCCTTCAAAAAAGTGTCTGGAGGATCTATGTTCCACAGTTCTTCAGGAAATATCTCATTTCTGCCATTCTTTAGATAAATGTTTTGGAGATGGACGTGATCATACACTGATGAGTCTGCATCTTGGTTTCCTTTCCTGTTGGTCTGAAACACCACAAATACAAAATAAGGCATGTCAAACTCCATAGAATTGTAGTAATTCGTTATGTCTAGCTCAAAGTTTCTCTTACCACTAATTACTGCTATTTCCTGCGTCTGAAGATCAAAAAATGAAATCGGAATCTTAGGATCCTTTAGCATCTTTTCTCTTAGCTCTAATTCATAGTTAGGCTCATACTTAACAATGGGTACTCTAATCTCCATATTTGTAATGGTTACTTTACCCAACTCAGGTCGAGAGCTTCAACATCTGCACCACTATTATTTTTTGAAAACCATCTAAACAAGGCATCGCCAGCGTTTGCGCTTCCCACAAAAGTTACTGTTAGGTCTCCTACCCACATGATTTCTTTGTAATCTTTAAAAAATCCACCCAACATTTTTAACAGATACAGTACCTCGTTTTCCTTTTTTCGTAACTTACCATTGTTAATGAAATTACCCTCGAATCTAATGTCACCGTCGAGAGAAGAAGTAAGGTGGTATAAAACCGTCGACGAAATGCTTGGATGCTCTAACCTGTAGATTATGTGACCTCTTTTCTTAACAATTACTGCACTCCATAACTGTGTCGGAAAGTTGTCAACGAGTTTAACATTCGATTTACCTTCGTAAGAAGTGTAATCTGATCCATTTGCGTGAGTAACATTATAGGTCATATACAAGTAAGCATTGTTGTCAAACCAACCATCACCAACTTTGATGTCTATTACTACATCTTTGTTCGGTAGGTTTAAATTATTCCTAGTCTTCTCATTTACTGGAAAAGACTGCCACTGATAACTTTCTATTTTATTCATTTTATTTACTGCAAGATTTTAATTAAAACATTTCTAAAAGAACTGTTACCGACGCTCCTCCAAAATCTATCGCAGCATCATTTTCATCCGTTACACTTACTTCCAGGTTTTGAACTTTATCGTGCATAGGGAAAAATAATGGATAACACGGTTCGTATATAATTGGACTGCCAAACTGTAAGTGACCACACATTTCCAACTTGGGTTTAAAACAAGCAATAATATTTGTCTCTCGATGAAAGTGGTCAGAATCCTTTACAAACATACCATCAGCTAAGTTAAAATGCACTTTAATTTTTTCAAAAGGGATTATTTTCCATAGCTCATTTGCTACAACTTTTGTTGCAGGTTCCACAATTTCGTCTCTAAAACCTAGCATCCTCCCAATACTACATTCCTTATTAAAATACAGCTTAAAGTCTAAGCTTTCTATCTCAACTCTATTTAGGATTTCGTTAGCCTTAATCTTTATATTACTAGCACTGAAAGGTTCCTGGCTCTGAATACACCTCTCTAAATTGTCTAGACTGTACTGCCCTGATGGAATATTTAAAGTATTAACCACACCATCTTTCTCATAGTGTAATCTGTTATTATCCTTTGTGACATTTGGAGTTAAGAATGTTGAATAAAATCCGACCAAACCAACCTTTGTATACATGTTTCTTATTGGTACATTTAGCCTCTTTTTTAAGTTTGAGGATGTACCACTAATTTCAAAAATTCTATTCATTTATTAATTAAGTAATAAGTAGTAAATAAAAAAGTAAAATGACTGATTGGGATCCAAAGATCAGAATTCGAGAAAAACGAATCAAAAGCAGACATGGGAAGTTATTACCTAGTTCAATTCGTTGCGCCATCGTTGGACCAAGTGGATGTGGTAAAACAACTTTAATGGTTGATAATTACCTTCTGTGCCCTGGATGGCTTAACTGGAACACCATTAAACACTTGTACATCTACTCGAAAAGCTTAGAACAGTTTAAGTACAAACATCTTATGGAAAAATGTGAAAGAATTGAAAATGAACACAATGAGAGGGTAGCTACATTTGTTAGTAACTGTGATGACATTATACCATTAGACGAATGTGAAGAGTGCTCCGTTGTAGTGTTTGACGACTTTATATCAGAAAACCAAGATATTGTAAGAGAATACTTTACCAGAGGAAGACATAAG
This sequence comes from Schistocerca gregaria, assembly GCF_023897955.1. Lineage (NCBI taxonomy): Eukaryota > Metazoa > Arthropoda > Insecta > Orthoptera > Acrididae > Schistocerca > Schistocerca gregaria. Next base: position 46,916,250 of record NC_064929.1, read on the forward strand.
AACATTGACTGTTTCTACTTAGCGCAAACGTATTCTAAAATACCCAAGCAGTTGGTGAGAGACAACCTTAACTTTTTGAACATATTTAGACAAGATGACATTAATTTGAAACACATCTACGACGAATTTGTAGGTGGAGACTTTAAATGGAATGACTTTAGAGAGCTTTGCAGTAAGGTGTGGAACGAGGACCTAGGATTCATAACTGTTGACATGACTCGAAAGCTGTATGACGGTAGGTACCGTAATAAAATTAAAACTTTTGTCAGATTTTAATGGTTTTTTAATCATTAAAATACCACATTTTTTCTGTTTACCCAACTATTGTGAGAGCTATCAAAACCTAGCCATTTAACAAATACTTTGTCACCCTTTTTTCTTAAAACTTTTTCTACAAGATACACATCTGGATACTTTGTCTTTTGTAACTCATGTTCGTAAAAACTTCCTTTAATTTCTTCTTCACTTATATCTTTTAACTTGTATGTAGTCGGACTTGTGTTATTAATCTGAGTCACTTCAAATATTTCTGTCGACCAATTAGCAGTATAGCCTTTCTCGAACAAGCCTTTAAGTTTACTTATCCTAACTTTGTCACCTATCTTGAACTTGGGTGCATCTGTTTTGAGTTCCGCTGTAAAAGAGGCCTTCAGCACCTTTTTTGCATTCTTTTCATCTACCTCTATAGGTTTCATCCCTATTGTCCTATGTTTTCTGTTGTTGTAGTCATATACCAGTTTAGGTAGTAAGTCAACCCACTTTTGATTGCCCTGAAGAGCAAATTGTTTCCACATTCTTTCCTTTAAAGTCCTATTGAATCTTTCAACTACTGAAGCCTTAAGTTCTCTAAACGTAGAGTAATGATTTACACCTTCAATCTTCATGAGCTCTTTAAAGTGTTTATTGTAGAATTCTTTGCCATTATCTGTTTGTAAGTGTTTTGGCTTCCTTTCTTGTAGTATACCTTTAAAAGCGCTGGTAATACTTTCACCTGATTTATCTTTAACAGGAATAGCCCAAGCATACTTTGAAAATACGTCAATTACAGTCAGTAAATACTTCATACCGTTGTTGAATTTTGATATACCTTTAAGGTGACCAGAATCCATCTCAACCAAGTCAGCTTGCCATAAGTCATCTATACCATAGGATGTAACAGGTTTTCTTGGAAAATTCTTTCTCAGTGGTTTGTGAAGCTCATGTATAATTTCTTCACGAATACTTTTACTTGTCGCAGACATTACTTTATTTTTATAAACTTACTTTTCTTGGTATTACACACCTCACAATAGCCCTCAATCCTATGACGACCGTTTTTCGTGGCAACAGTGTGAGGCTGAAGTGTAGCAGTAAATCTCTTGCACCTTAGGCACCAAATATGTTTCTGTTCTATCATTTATTTAATTGAAAATTAAAGATCAAGATTCTAAGTCCTCATCAATGGCATCTTTAAATGATTCTAGTTCGCCAAATAGTAAGAGTTTTTCGTCCACAGGGACTGTCTTCGCCGACTCTTTTAGTCTTACGGTTAGGAAATTTCCTTTATGAATTAATATTGGGTTATGCTTATTCTCAATTACGTGTACTTTGTCATACATACTTACTGCAACATCAAAATCATTAAATGTTAAATCTTTGTTTATATCTTTTCCAATGACAATAACTTTTTTCAGTACAAAATCATACTCGAAGGTGTACGTTTGTTGTTCTAATCCAGTCATAAAAGTGAATTCAACTGTGTGTTTATCACATATTTTGTTCAGGCCTTGTTCAGTTTGTTGATGTATTGTGATAAATCACCTTTTGTATAATAATCTGAGAAAACTTTTTGTAGGTCCTTTTTACTGTAATAATGGTCGAGGTTGGTTTTACTTACATAATTATTAAGGGTTGTTAGTATACTTGTGTATTTGGCATTAGCAACATCATTAACAGCATCGAGCTGGCTTTTAGTGACTGCATCATATCCACCTATGGCATCTGCTATGTTTACAATGCGCCTTCCTTTCAATGATACCCAGTTCTTTGAAAATGAGAAATACTTCTTAATATTAAGTTTACTGATACTAGATTCTAGTCCGTTTATAACTTCTCTGACATCGTCTAGTTGTTCATTACCCTTCTTTACCTTATTTACAAAACTATCCATTTATTGTATCAAGAATTTTAATAAAACTCCATCCATCTATAAATAGCTTCAGTACCATCACACACAAATGACCGCATATAAACTGATCGAAATTCTGAATTCTTTCTGAGTTGTAAAACAGATTGTCAGGACCCAGGTATTTCACTAAAGTTTGTGGTATACTGCCACCGAATGAGTCAAAAACGTATTTTTCATCACCTTTCTTGAAGTATCATATCCAGTGAGTACCTACGTGATCAGATGTATCCAAGTTAACTACCCCTGATTCTACTTCTTTAGGTTCTAACGGTAACTCGTCGGCAATGAATACACCTCTAAAATTTTTGATTTTTAAAGACTTTGCTAACCTCTCGATATCATAGTTGCTCAACGGGTGATCATATTTTTTCACAATTTTTTCGACTTTTTTTCGACTTTTTTCTTTAAAAAAATACCATATCCCGCTTTCTTTTCCATTTCAAGATTATGCCTCTTTTGCTCTGCTAACTCTGCGTCTTCCTTTTGCTTTTTGTGCACAGCACTTGTTATTGCCGCAGCACCACCAGCTAAAGACCCGATTGCTCCCAACGCTGCAAGTATCAGTGGTAGAAATCCACCTTCGTGCTTATTCAATCCAGAACCTGCTTTCAATCTCTTAGAGTTTAGGTACTCGAGTATCTTCTTCACAACAGGTATAGAAAATGTTATCAGTAAGCTACCACCTTTTTTAAGTTTATTAGCTTTCTGTTTCATTTGAGTCTCTGTAAGATAAGCATCTAGAAAGCCACGATTTTTCAGGTCGTCATTGGACAGTTTTATTTTAATACATTTCGCTCTCGGATTCCCACTGGAGGGAATGTTGTAGTCAATACTAAATCCTTTCATTTATTATCTCAAATAAATTAAATATTTTAGAACTACACTCATATTAAATTTTAATGGGTTGTGGCCCATTAAAATTACACTTCTTCATTCACATTCACAATACCCATCCATTATCATCTAACCCTAGACCTAGTTTCCTTTTCCCAAACATTATTCCAGCTACAGCTGTTGAAGCTAATCTTTCTCCTAGGGAAGCATCTTTACTGAAAATCCTTTCCTTTGCCGCTTTCTGCAGTTCTTTGTCAGCTTGATGTCTTTCTTCCAAATCTTTATGATCCCTGTATGCGATATCATGCCTTTTGCAAGCTTCATCTAGAGGATTTATTCCAGCATCTCCTCTTTCTAATCGTTCTTCTAGTTTGGTACCAGGCCCGCAGTAATTGTATCCAGGTAAATGCATTTCAACAGGAAGATTATTAATTAACGTGTTCACTAAGCCCTTTCCATAACTTTCTGCCTTCCAGAATGTATGAGGGAGATTGTTTAGAAATCTAATTAGGTAAGGTATCCCCTTTGGATTATTTATTATGAAGTCATTAAATTTACTCGTAAGCATCTTGGTTATTCCAACCTTCTCATTGTGGAAGTTATTATTTCCCGAATTCTCTTCACCATGAATAACCATTAGCCTATCAATTAAGTCTCTGACGTCATTCATCCACACGTACTCCACCGGTTTGTCTGTATACCTCTTTACAAAACCCATACCACCCTTTGTGTTTGGCGAGTTACCACGTTCTTTCTTGAGTGACTGCCATATTGGTTTAATGATGTTGTTGTATTTGTCGCTACTGCTTGACTTGGGTTTATTCCCCTTTGGATCATTGTTCTGATATATCGCATTGGTAACCTTCAGCATAGTTGTATAGGTATCAAGATCGTCAGATGTGTACTCTTCAGGTGATACGGTTTTCTGAGTCAGGAGCTTCATAAACCCATTGGTGGCTTTAAAGGAGTTACCCTTCACCATAATATTATCGTTGTTGAATGTTACTTCGGAGTCACCGATGTAATGCCTTCCATTGTCAAAACGGAGACCAAAAATTGTGTCACCTAGAGCGCCTAAGTATTTTGAAACTTTTGGGCCCAGGTAAGTTGTTGAGTAGTCTGAAACAGCCTTCATCTTCTGCCGTTCCTTGTCTTCAATTTGTTCCAACATAGGCTCCAACCTCTTACGTGTCTTTGGTCTGATGGGGTCATCAACAAATAAGCTTCTCTCAAACGATGTTACCTCAGGAGTAGGTGGTATAGGGAACATATCGTCAAACCCTCCATCGTAAGGTAGTAGCTGCTTTTCAATCTCACGATTTTTTTCTATAGCGTCAATCACTTCTTTCCCTATCGCATCTAATTTGTCAATTACTGGTTGGTCCTCCTTTTTGTATATTTCGTATTCGGTTATAGGCTTAATTTTCCATTCTTTAAATTGGTCTTTGATTTGTTCAAATTTCTTTCTGTTCTTTTTTGCTTGCTTAACAAGCTTTTCATCATATTTTGCAAACATTTATTTAAGGAAAAATAATACAATTATTCGTTGGGACGTTTGGACGTTGACGTTGGGACGTTGACGTTGGGACGTTTGGACGTTGACGTTGGGACGTTTGGACGTTGACGTTGGGACGTTTGGACGTTGACGTTGGGACGTTGACGTTGGTACGTTGGAGATTTTAAGATTAAAAAACCATTAAAATCAATTTAAAAGAACTCAATATCGTGTATCTTGTTGTCTTTGTTTGTTTCTTTGGTACCATTGTATAACATCTTTACTCCAACCAAAGTATTGCAATCATCCCAGCTTAATAATTTGGTGTATCTATCGGGTAATATAATCTTGTATTCACTGTCGAGTTGTAGAAAAATCTTTTGGCCATATTTTGTAGTTATATTCTCAGCATTTGTAATGGTATAAGTGTGTCCCTTTCCTAACTCATTCAGCTTTGTAAACGTTTTGTTGGCGCTGTTAAGTCTCAATAGCAGTTGATTTCGTTCCATTTATTTACTGCAATATTTAAAAAAAATGATTTTAAAAAGAAAATAAATAATAAAATAAATGAGATCAGGGGTAGTATTTAAGCATTTTTGACACTGTGCCTATGTAAAAGAGATCTACCCACGGTACTTGTGTAACACTGGTATCAAAAACTTGTTTTACAAGAGTTGCGTGTACTCCAGCTATATCTAAAGCTTGCTCAAATCTTTGTTCTTCAGTACCAAGATGATCTGTATACACCACTTTAGTAGCCCAATCACGAAATCGATATCCTATACACGAATTTGATCTAAATATAACCTTTAAAAGACCATTATAAGTAAAAAAGGTTCGTTTGACTCGTTTTTCTTCTTCTGACCCATTTTCCTCAATATGAGTATTTTGGGGCATTAAAAATTTCAGAAAATCTTCTGTCCCCACTAAAGAAGATATCTTATTTTTAGTCGTTAAAAATCTTTTATAATCTTCTGTCCTATATTCGTATAAATGGCGGTTAATGGTTACTAAAAATCTTTTATAATCTTCTGTCCTATAGTCATATAAATGGCGGTTAATGGTTAGTAAAAATATTTATATATGAAGAATGCTCTTTTCATTTACGCTAGAATGAAGTGACGTGTCTCACCTCTTGCGACATCTTCACGGCCAAGGCTGCTCCGACTGCGATAGCCAGCTGGGAGGCCAGCGGTGAAGGTCGGTCCGCCGATGTCATGAGTGCCTGCATTAGTCACAACAGCGCTGCTCTAGCGTAATATTTTAACTTAAATGTATATTATTCACTTAAACGTAAATTTTCCGCTAATAAATTGTTGTTTTTGGGTGTTGTTGTGTATGTTACACTAAGTAATGTAAGTAAAAATATACGGTAAGTCGGATGAAGCGCAATGCTGAGAGAGAGAGTAAGATTAATAGCTTACTCGAATGCGTTTGTTTCGCCGGCGCGGTAGCTCAGCGCGTTCGGTCAGGAAGACTGGCCACCTTTCTGAAGAAAAAACTGAGTAAAGTTTTCATCTTGGAATTTTGAGTGACGTCATGAGACGTCCGCACTGATCCGCTCTCCCTCATCTGTTAAGAAGTATGGGACGAGACGTGGTAACAAAGAGGAAAAAAAACCCTGTGGGGCAGAAGAACAACGACAACGACGAAGAAATGTTACAGACAAAAGACCCCACAGGGTTCCTCGGCGCCGAGGTTTTGCTGTTTTCGACAAGAATTATTTTTTTAATTAGATAATACATATAATAAATGTCTGTGAGCAATAAACTAATACCTCCTTGTAGCATGACGGCTATAATGAAAGGCGGCGACAAGTCAGCAGTACTTCCTTTTGATATAAATAAGGTGCCAGAAAATCTGTTGTTTCCCGTTTTTAATTATCTGCGCAGCCTTCAGTATTTACAACTGATTATTATGGAACATGTAGAAGACGAGAGAGAACTCAATGCAATAGGTGAAGGTATGTCACAGCTAGAAAAACAATTTGAAAAGTTGATGGTTGAAATAATACCACATTATAATTAAATTAGATGAAGATATTATTTTTAAGGTCTACGAAACCTTAAAACTATTTGTTGAAGGTAAACAAACTGTACGTATGTACAAGTAGGAAGATATTTCGAAATCATCGATAATAGTAAGTACTTGCTTGTTATTGTACACTAGTTTGTTGTTTTGTATATCAGTAATTGCTTCCATTTTTTATATACAAAAATTAAAAAAACTATTAGAGAACTAGACATAAGTGATTGACTTGTATCTAGATATGGTCAAAATCAACCATAAAATATTTGAGTAGTTTATCTAAAATTATGGTTAAATTAAGGTATAAATACCGAAATATTTAGGTATAAAAGAATATGAAAAGTATAATAAATGGATACTCAAACAAAGCGAGAAATTCTCTATGTCGCCTTATCAGAAGAATTGACTAAAGATGGTATAGATTATACCATTAAGGGGTTAAAAGCATTTATAGATCAGTTGTCTGACGAACAGGTTCACAAGCTAATACAAACTAAAACTAAAGAAGAATGGCTTGCTCTCTCCACAGAAGACCGCAACAAATTCGAACTAATACCTCCTTGTAGCATGACGGCTATAATGAAAGGCGGCGACAAGTCAGCAGTACTTCCTTTTGATATAAATAAGGTGCAGAAAATCTGTTGTTTCCCGTTTTTAATTATCTGCGCAGCCTTCAGTATTTACAACTGATTATTATGGAACATGTAGAAGACGAGAGAGAACTCAACGCAATAGGTGAAGGTATGTCACAGCTAGAAAAACAATTTGAAAAGTTGATGGTTGAAATAATACCACAATCTGACTCTGAGGCTGAACAATCTGACCCTGAGGCTGAACAATCTGACCCTGAGGCTGAACAATCTGACCCTGAGGCTGAACAATCTGACTCTGAGGCTGAACAATCTGACTCTGAGGCTGAACAATCTGACCCTGAGGCTGAACAATCTGACTCTGAGGCTGAACAATCTGACTCTGAGGCTGAACAATCTGACTCTGAGGCTGAACAATCTGACTCAGGCTAAATTCTAATATTATTTTTAAGGTCTACGAAACCTTAAAACTATTGGTAGCAAGTAGAAAGAAGATTTTTTCGAAATTAAAAAATGAATTTTTATTTAATTTTTTTAATAAAATAAATCAGTAAATAAATGAATATGCCGGAAGGAAATAAATATAGCTATGCAGGTAAATACTGCAACAAGTGTGGAGTGGACATCACTTATAAGAATTGGTCCAGGCACTTGAAATCAAAGGGTCATCTTAAGAATGACCCAAACAATGAAGAGAAGGAGGAGCACAACAAAGATAAAATATACCGCGAAGATCTTAAGATCTTGGCTAAGGATTATAATCTTAGTGGTGTTTCGAAAATGAAGAAATCGCAACTTAAAGAAGCTTTGGAAAAGACTAAGGACATGTTGTATAAGAAGCAGGATTTGGAAAAGCTAAGGGTACCACAGCTGCGAGAGATTGGAAGAAATAATAACATTAAGGTGGCTGTTAGGATGAGGAAGGCTGAAATAATTGAATCCATTTTGAAGACGCAAGACATTGTCTTTCGTAATAAGGTAGCTCAAGAGTTAGGCTTTCACGAAGACTTGATAGAACCACCCAAGGAAGAAAGAAAACAACCATACACCATCACAGAGACCAACTCACGATTCATTAAGAAATTTAACACGACTGAAGTAGATTACACCATAAAGGTAAGTAAGATAATGGAAGTAGAGAACGCCATCAACGCAATGATTAAACTGGCCAAAGAGAAGGGAAACTACAAAAAAGGAGACAAATTAACAGTAGTAGCAAGCAACCCAAATTTTCACCACGACATTTCGACTGCGGTTCAATCCAATGTTAACGCCAGATCTTTCATGAGTCATACCGGTAGAACTCTATCTTCTAACGAGAACTTAAATATCACACAGACCAGATTCAATATTAAGATTCTGAATGTACCTAGAGGTCAAGGCAGGTCGAAAATTATAAATCTGTCTGAAGATGTGAGAACAAAAAGATGCATCACCCAAATAAAGAACAAAGATAACTTGTGCTGCCCACGAGCCATAGTAACAGCCCTGACCTACCACACGAATGAGGTTCTCGGTAGGCAACTGAGTCCCATGGATATTAAACAAGTCAGAATGGGTAGACCTATTCAAACCGAGCTAACCCTAGAGCTGTGCAAGAGACTAGGTAACTACAACGAAGAAGGCTTCACACTAGAGGACATAAAGAACGTAGAAGAATTGTTGGGTATTCAGATAAAGGTTGTGTGTGCTGAAAATTTTAATTCGGTTATATACTTGGGCCAGGAGAAGGATACTAAACCTTATTTATACAAAAACGGGAACCATTTTGATGTTGTAAACAGTATGAAAGCTTTCTTGGGTAGTGTATATTACTGCGATAGGTGCGATGCACCTTACAACAACAAGGATAAGCACAAGTGTAAGAAGAATGTAAAGGTGTGTATTTTGTGTAAGAAACCGGCGCACTCCCCCGAAGGTAACGATAAAGTTTACTGTGAAGTTTGTAATAGGTATTGTTACTCTCAGGAATGCTTGAATCATCACTCTGAGGTTTGTAAGGCTGTTTACAAGTGCAGAGGGTGTAATATGATTCTTCAGAGATCTAAAGAGCATAAATGCGGATACTCCTTTTGCTACAATTGTATGGAACCTTATAAGACTGGTGAACATCAATGCTACATATACATCATAAACATCAGAAAGGCGGAAGGTGTGAAAGTCGGTGTATTTGTAAGGCTACCGATAAGGAGAGCTTTTTGGAACACTTTGTAGCTAAAAACAAGGATACACTCCTCAAAAATGTTAAGCTCACTACCCTTCAAAGACAATTTGGTAATGGAGATATTTCAGAACAAGAGTATAAAGTACTCTACAATAATACACTGACTGAAATTATAACGTTATTAAATGGTTGCCGTTACACAGTAAAGTATATCTGGTTCGACTATGAAGCTGAGCAAGATACTGGAGTGCACATCCCCAACCTCGTAGTAGCCCACTATATTGACGGTACCAAAGTTTCCTTCAAAACAAATGAAGAGTTCTGCAAGTGGTTGATTTCTAAGAACCACCAAGGGTACACGGCTATTGCACACAATGCGAAAGGCTATGACTCACAATTCATCTTAAAATACTGTATAGAGAATACGTTGAAACCATACACTATATACAATGGAACAAAGTTGATGATGCTAGAGGTAAACGGACTAATAAGCATTATTGATAGCCACAATTTCGTAGCTTCTCCTTTGAGTGACTTCCCTAAAACATTCGGGCTAAAAGAACTTAAGAAGGGTTACTTCCCACATTTCTTCAACACAAGAGGCAATCAGACTTATGTAGGACCTATTCCTGAGACCAAATACTATGGCGTAGACACGATGAAGACAAAAGCTAGAAAAGAGTTTCTTGAGTGGTACAACAATAAGGTTAAAGAAAATTACGTGTTTGACTTTCAAAAAGAATTTATGGATTATTGTAACTCTGATGTAGATATTCTGCGTAGAGGTTGTTTAGAACTAAGGAAACAATTTTTGGAAATTGCTAACATAGATCCATTTCAGTACATAACTATTGCAAGTGTTTGTATGGGTATTTATAGGTCCAAGTACCTCCAGGAAAATACTATGGCTGTGATAAAAAGTGACAAGAAAGAAATGTATAGTAAAGAGTCGATAACCTGGCTCAACACCTTCGGGGGTGTACAACACGCTTTGAATGGTGGAGAAGTAACGATTCGTGGGGCAAAAGTAGATGGATTCAATAAGGACACTAATACAGTATACCAGTTCCACGGTTGCTTTTGGCATGGATGTCCTGATTGTTATCAAGAAGAGACTATTAACAATGTTAACCATGAGACTATGGGAGACTTGTACGAGAAAACAAAGCGAAGAAGTTACCAAATTAGGGAAGCAGGATACAACCTTGTCGAAATGTGGGAATGCAAGTGGGCTAAGAGTAAAGGATACAACAATACTACTCCAATCGTTGAACCCTTGAACCCTAGAGATGCTTTCTATGGAGGAAGAACAAATGCAAGCAAGCTTAAAGTGTGTGGTAAAAAGCTGAGATACATAGATGTATGCAGCCTCTACCCTACAGTTCAGTATTTTGATTACTATCCTGTCGGTCACCCTATAAAATTATACAAACCTAAGAGGTACAACAAAAATTGGTACGGTTTGATTAAGTGCAAAGTATTACCACCGTGCAAGATGTATCATCCTGTTTTGCCTATTAAAAAGGAAAAGTTGATATTTGGGTTGTGTGGAAAGTGTATTGAGAAAAATGTGGTGTTTGTCAGCACACAGACGATGAAAGGGTGATAATAGGAACGTGGACTACAGATGAAGTGAAGAAAGCTATAGAGAAGGGGTATAAAGTGGTACAAGTATACGAGGTTTGGCATTTCAAAGAAAAGAGTAATGATCTGTTTAAAGTATACGTCAAAGACTTTATGAAAATTAAGCTAGAAACGAGTGGGTGGAAAGATGACTTTAAAACTATTGAAGAGTACACCACAGCGGTTAAGGAACATCTTGATATCGATCTGAATCCCGAAGAAGTGGTTCCGAAACCTGGTAAGCGTGCCGTTTCAAAGATTTGCTTAAACTCATTGTGGGGTAAATTCGGTCAAAGACAGAACTTGACCCAAAGTGAATACGTAGTGGATGTAGAGAGTTGTTACAAAATAATGTTAGATGATAGGGTTGATATAAGCAATATGATTTTTATTAATGATAATATTGTACAAGTCACCTATAAGTACAAAGATAATTTCGTTGAAGACTCCTACTCAACCAATGTGTTTATAGCAGCATTTACAACTTCTAATGCGCGCCTACGGCTTTATGATATGCTAGACAGGCTAGGGTCAAATGTGGTCTACTACGATACTGATAGTATTGTTTATATTGATGATGGTACCAACACTGTTAAAACAGGCTGTATGTTGGGGGAGTGGACTGACAAACTGGGTAAGGATGATTATATCACAGACTGGATTTCTACAGTACCAAAGAGTTACGGGTACATGACATACAAAGGAAAGGAGACAATGAAGGTAAAAGGTTTCACGTTAAACTATGAAAACTCTAAAGCATTGAACATCAAAACTATGAAAAATATTGTGGATAAGGACATCGACAAGGTTAAATTGATATATATAATGATTACAAGAGATACAAAATCTAAACGCTTGATTAATAAGGATGTTAGTAAAGAATTCATATTCGATTATGATAAGAGAATGATTGAGTCTGAGGTCAATGGTATGATTGAAACATATCCTTGGGGATATTAAATAACAAAAGAAATAGCAAAGTAAGATAGACACAACCTTAAAACAGATTAAGATAAATAGACAAGGCTATAATTGGTAAGATAAGTTAAGGTAAGGTTTCACCTTACATAAAATTAATATAGGTAAAATAAGTGAAGGTAGACACAAACCACAATCTTAAATAAGATTAAGATAATTTTTTATGGTTAATAGGACTTTAAAAAAGTGTTGGTTAAGTATAGGAATAATTCTTGAAAAAATCTTCGATTACATTTCAATGTTAAGAGTAACCATAATTTTTAACACTTTTTATTGAGTCTCTTTATTTAAATAGAATGGATGGTTCTCAAAACACATTTAAATCTTGCTTAAGATTAAGATTAGCCACACTCTTTCTCAACATTTTTGAATGTTTTTTATGATGGCTTTGAACCATATTTTTTTATAAAATCTTATGACGTTTTTTAAGTTTAGTTTTAACCTTAAAATAGGTTAACTTTTCAAGATTGGGTGAATCATAAAATAGGTTCATTATTTTCGATTATGTTTTATGGCTAGTTTTAACCTTAAACAAGATATACTTTTGGAAACCTCTTTGGGGAGAGTGTGGTTGGTTTGAACCATAACTGTTGATTGTGTTGTATGGTTGTGTTAACCTTAGTTTTGAAAACCCCATTGGTGTTTGTGTGGTTGGTTTTAACCACAAACAAGGTTAAAAATAAAATGAATTTAAGGTGAACTTGAACCATAAATAAAAAGTTGACAATTGATTTTTAAGGTTAAATAGGACCTTAAAAGTTAAATAGAATTATGGTCGAATTTAACCCTAGAAGAGGGAGGTGTTCCCAAGTGACCCACATACTACTGAAATTGCATCGGGATTGAACACAACAGTCACCATGCGCACTTTCCTCCATGGGAGTAATGTGTCAAACACTCTACGATTTGATCGTTCCGTGGAAGACCTGTAGTAGTTTCCGATGCACATCTGGAGGCATTCTGTAATCTGTGGACTATCAGAGTGTTGTTGAAACACAGAAATTGCATCGGGATTGAATACAACAGTCACCATGCGCACTTTCCTCCATGGGAGTAATGTCTCAAACAGTCTACGCTTTGATCGTTCCCTGGAAGAACAGTAGTAGTTTCGATGCACATCTGGAGGCATTCTGTTATCTGTGGACCTTCAAAGTTTTGATGAAACAAAGAAATTGCCTCGGGATTGATTACAACAGTCACCATGCGCACTTTCCTCCATGGGAGTAATGTCTCAAACAGTCTACGTTTTGATCGTTCCGTATAAGACCAGTAGTAGTTTCCGATGCACATCTGGAGGCATTCTGTAATCTGTGGACTATCAGAGTGTTGATGAAACACAGAAATTGCATCGGGATTGAATACAACAGTCACCATGCGCACTTTCCTCCAATGTAGTAATGTCTCAAACTGTCATCGCTTTGATTGTTCCCTGAAGACCAGTAGTAGTTTCCGATGCACAACTGGAGGCATTCTGTAATCTGTGGACTATCAGAGTGTTGTTGAACCACTGAAATTGCATCTGGATTGAGTACAACAGTCACCATGCGCACTTTCCTCCATGGGAGTAATGTCTCAAACATTCTACGCTTTGATCATTCGCTGGAAGACCAGTAGTAGTTTCCCATGAACATCTGGAGGCATTCTGTAATCTGTGGATCTTCAAAGTGTTGATGAAACACAGATATTGCGACGGGATTGAATACAACAGTCACCATGCGCACTTTCTTCAATGGGAGTAATGTCTCAAACAATCTACGATTTTTTCGTTCCCTGGAAGACCAGTAGTAGTTCCCAAAGCACATCTGGAGGCATTCCGTAATCAGTGGACTATCTGAGTGTTGTTGAAACACAGTAAGTGCATTGGTATTGAAGACAACAGTCACCATGCGCACTTTCCTCCATGGGAGTAATGTCTCAAACTGTCATAGCTTTGATCGTCCCCTGAAGATGAGTAGTAGTTTCCGATGCACATCTGGAGGACATCTATAATCAGTGGACTATCTGAGTGTTGATGAAACACAGAAATTGCATCGGGATTCAATACAACAGTCACCATGTGCACTTTCCTCCATGGGAGTTATGTCTCTAAAAGTCTACGGTTTGATCATTCCCTGGAAGACCAGTAGTAGTTTCGATGCACATCTGGAGGCATTCTGTTATCTGTGGACCTTCAAAGTTTTGATGAAACACAGAAATTTGTCTCGGGATTGAATACAACAGTCACCATGCGCACTTTTCTCCATGGGAGTAATGTCTCAGACAGTCTACGCTTTTTTCGTTCCCTGGATGACCAGTAGTAGATTCCGATGCACATCTGGAGGCATTCTGTAATCTGTGGACTGTCAGAGTGTTGGTGTAACACAGAAATTGCATCGGGATTGAATACAACAGTCACCATGCGCACTTTTCCTCCATGGGAGTAATGTCTCAAACAGTCTACGCTTTGATCATTCACTGGAAGACCAGTAGTAGGTTCCGACGCTCATCTGGAGGCATTCTGTAATCTGTGGACTATCAGAGTGTTGTTGAAACACAGAAATTGCATCGGGATTGAATACAACAGTCACCATGCGAACTTTCCTCCATGGGAGTAATGTCTCAAACTGTCTACGCTTTGATCGTTCCCTGGAAGACCAGTAGTAGTCTCCGATGCACTTCTGGAGGCAGTCTGTAATCTGTGGACTATCAGATTGTTTTTGAAACACAGAAATTGCTTTGGTATTGAATACAACAGTCACCATGCGCACTTTCCTCCATGGGAGTAGTGCCTCAAACAGTCCACTCTTTGACCGTTCCCTGGAAGACCAGTAGTAGTTTCCGATGCACATCTGGAGGCATTCTGTAATCTGTGGACCTTCAAAGTGTTGATGAAACACAGAAATTGCCTCGGGATTGAATACAACAGTCACCATGCGCACTTTACTCCACGGGAGTAATGTCTCAAACAGTCTACGCTTTTTTCGTTCTGTGGAAGACCAGCAGTAGTTTCCGATGCACATCTGGAGGCAGTCTGTAATCTGTGGAATATCAGAGTGTAGTTGAAAAAAAAAATAAAATCGGGATTGAATACAACAGTCACCATGCGCACTTTCCTCCATGGGGGTAATGTCTCAAATAGTCTACGCTTTGATCATTCCCTGGAAGACCAGTAGTAGTTTGCGATGCACATCTGGAGGCATTCTGTAACCTGTGGACTATCAGAGTGTTGTTGAAACACAGAAATTGCATCGGGATTGAATACAACAGTCACCATGCGCACTTTCCTCCGTGGTTGTAATGTCTCAAAGAGTCTACGCATTGATCGTTCCCTGGAAGACCAGTAGTAGTTTCAGATGCACATCTGGAGGCATTCTGGAAACTGTGGACTATCAGAGTGTTGATGAAACACAGAAATTGCATCGGGATTGAGTACAACAGTCACCATGCGCACTTTCCTCCACAAGAGTAATGTTTCAAAGAGTCAACGCTTTGATCGTTCCCTGGAAGACCAGTAGTAGTTTCCGATGCACATCTGGAGGCATTCTGTAATATGTGGACTATCGGAGTGTTGTTGAACCGCAGAAATTGCATCTGGATGGAATACAACAGTCACCATGCGCACTTTCTTCAATGGGAGTAATGTCTCAAACAGTCTACGATTTTTTCGTTCCCTGGAAGACTAGTAGTGGTTTCCAATGCACATCTGGAGGCATTCTGCAATCTGTGGACTATCTGAGTGTTGTTGAAACACAGTAAGTGCATTGGTATTGAATACAACAGTCACCATGCGCACTTTCCCCCATGGGAGTAATGTCTCAAACTGTCATAGCTTTGATCGTCCAATGAAGAACAGTAGTAGTTTCCGATGCACATCTGGAGGACATCTGTAATCAGTGGACTATCTGAGTGTTGATGAAACACAGAAATAGCATCGGGATTCAATACAACAGTCACCATGCCCACTTTCCACCATGGGAGTTATATCTTTAAAAATCTACGCTTTGATCGTTCCCTGGAAAACCAGTAGTAGTTTCCGATGCACATCTGGAGGCATTCTGTAAACTGTGGATCTTCAAAGTGTTGATGAAACAAAGAAATTTGTCTCAGGATTGAATACAACAGTCACCATGCGCACTTTTCTCCATGGGAGTAATGTCTCAGACAGTCTACGCTTTTTTCGTTCCCTGGAAGACCAGTAGTAGATTCCGATGCACTTCTGGAGGCATTCTGTAATCGGTGGACTATCTGAGTGTTGTTGAAACACCGAAATTGCATTGGTATTCAATACAACAGTCACCATGCGCACTTTCCTCCATTGGAGTAATGTCTCAAACAGTCCACGCTTTGACCGTTCCCTGGAAGACCAGTAGTAGTTTCCGATGCACATCTGGAGGTATTCTGTAATCTGTGGACTATCAGAGTGTTGATGTAACACAGAAATTGTATCGGGATTGAATACAACCGTCACCATGCCCACTTTCCTCCATGGGAGTAATGTCACAAACATTCTACGCTTTGATCGTTCAGTGGAAGACGAGTAGTAGTTTCCCATGCACATCTTGGGGCATTCTGTAATCTGTGGACTGTCAGAGTGTTGGAGTAACACAGAAATTGCATCGGGATTGAATACAACAGTCACCATGCGCACTTTTCCTCCATGGGAGTAATGTCTCAAACAGTCTACGCTTTTTTCGTTCAGTGGAAGACCAGTAGTAGTTTCCGATGCACATCTGGAGGCAGTCTGTAATCTGTGGACTATCAGAGTGTTGTTAAAACACAGAAATTGCATCGGGATTGAATACAACAGTCACCATGCGCACTTTCCTCCATGGGGGTAATGTCTCAAATAGTCTACGCTTTGATCGTTCCCTGGAAGACCAGTAGTAGTTTGCGATGCACATCTGGAGGCATTCTGTAACATGTGGACTATCAGAGTGTTGTTGAAACACAGAAACTGCATCGGGATTGAATACAACAGTCTCCATGCGCACTTTCCTCCGTGGTTGTAATGTCTCAAACAGTCTACGCATTGATCGTTCCCTGGAAGACCAGTAGTAGTTTCAGATGCACATCTGGAGGCATTCTGTAACCTGTGGACTATCAGAGTGTTGTTGAAACACGGAAATTTCATAGGGATTGACTACAACAGTTACCATGCGCACTTTCCTCCATGGGAGATATATCTCAAACAGTCTACGCCTTGATCGTTCCCTGGAAGACCAGTAGTACGTTCCGTTGCGCATCTGGAGGCATTCTGTAATCTGTGGACCTTCAAAGTGTTGATGAAACACAGAAATTGCTTTGGGACTGAATACAACAGTCACTATGCGCACTTTCCTCCATGGGAGTAATGTCTCAAACAGTCTACGGTTTGATCGTTCCCTGGAAGACCAGTAGTAGTTGCCCATGCACATCTGGAGGCATTCTGTAATCTGTAGATCTTCAAAGTGTTGATGAAACACAGCAATTGCCTCTAGATTGAATACAACAGTCACCATGCGCACTTTCCTCAATGGGAGTAATGTCTCCAAACAGGCTACGATTTTTTCGTTCCCTGGAAGACCAGTAGTAGTTTCCAATGCACATCTGGAGGCATTCTGTAATCTTTGGACTATCTGAGTGTTGTTGAAACACAGTAAGTGCATTGGTATTGAATACAACAGTCACCATGCGCACTTTCCTCCATGGGAGTAATGTCTCAAACTGTCATAGCTTTGATCGTCCAATGAAGACCAGTAGTAGTTTCCGATGCACATCTGGAGGACATCTGTAATCAGTGGACAATCTGAGTGTTGATGAAACACAGAAATTGCATCGGGATTCAATACAACAGTCACCATGTGTACTTCCCTAAATGGGAGTTATGTCTATAAAAGTCTACGCTTTGATCTTTCCCTGGAAAACCAGTAGTAGTTTCCGATGCACATCTGGAGGCATTCTGTAATCTGTGGTCCTTCAAAGTGTTGATGAAACACAGAAATTTGTCTCGGGATTGAATACAACAGTCACCATGCGCACTTTTCTCCATGGGAGTAATGTCTCAGACAGTCTACGCTTTTTTCGTTCCCTGGAAGACCAGTAGTAGATTCCGATGCACATCTGGAGGCATTCTGTAATCTGTGGACTATCAGAGTGTTGATGTAACACAGAAATTGCATAGAGATTGACTACAACAGTTACCATGCGCACTTTCCTCCATGGGAGATATATCTCAAACAGTCTGCGCCTTGATCGTTCCCTGGAAGACCAGTAGTACGTTCCGTTGCGCATCTGGAGGAAGTCTGTAATCTGTGGCCTTTCAAAGTGATGATGAAACACAGAAATTGCTTTGGGACTGAATACAACAGTCACCATGCGCACTTTCCTCTATGGGAGTAATGTGTCAAATAGTCTACGCTTTGATCGTTCCCTCGATGACCAGTAGTAGTTTCCGATGCACATCTAGAGGCATTCTGTAATCTGTCTACATTCAAAGTGTTGATGAAACACAGCAATTGCCTCTAGATTGAATACAACAGTCACCATGCGCACTTTCCTCAATGGGAGTAATGTCTCCACACAGTCTACGATTTTTTCGTTCCCATGAAGACCAGTAGTAGTTTCCGATGCACATCTTGAGGCATTCTGTTATCTGTGGACTATCAGAGTGTTGTTGAAACAAGGCAATTGCATCGGGATTGAATACAACAGTCACCATGCGTACTTTCCTCCATGGGAGTAATGTCTTAAACTGTCATCGCTTTGATCGTTCCCTGAAGACCAGTAGTAGTTTCCGATGCACATCTGGAAGACTTCAGCAATCAATGGACTATCTGAGTGTTGATGAAACACAGAAATTGCATCGGGATTGAATACAACAGTCACCATGCGCACTTTCCTCCATGGGAGTAATGTCTCAAACAGTCTACGCTTTGGTCGTTCCCTGTAAGACCAGTAGAAGTTTCAGATGCACATCTGGAGGCATTCTGGAAACTGTGGACTATCAGAGTGTTGATGAAACACAGAAATTGCATCGGGATTGAATACAACAGTCACCATGCGCATGTTCCTCCATGGGAGTAATGGCTCAAACAGTCTACGATTTGACCGTTCCCCGGAAGTCCAGTAGTAGTTTCCGATGCACTTCTGGAGGCATTCTGTAATCTGTTTACCTTCAAAGTGTTGATGAAACTCAGAAATTGCCTCTGGATTCAATACAACAGACACCATGCGCACTTTCCTCAGTGGGAGTAATGTCTCCAAAGAGTCTACGCTTTTTTCGTTCCCATGAAGACCAGTAGTAGTTTCCGATGCACATCTTGAGGCATTCTGTTATCTGTGGACTATCAGAGTGTTGTTGAAACAAGGCAGATGCATCGGGATTGAATACAACAGTCACCACGCGCACTTTCCTCCATGGGAGTAATGTCTCAAACAGACTACGATATGATCGTTCCGTGGAAGACCAGTAGTAGTTTACGATGCACATCTGGAGGCACTCTGTAATCTGCGGACTATCAGAGTGTTGTTGAAACACAGAAATTGCAGCGGGAATGAATACAACAGTCACCATGTGACCTTTCCTCCTTGGGAGTAATGTCTCAAACGGTCTACGCTTTGATCGTTGCCTGGAAGACCAGTAGTAGTTTCTGCCGCACATCTGGAGGCATTCTGTAATCTGTAGACTATCTGACTGTTGATGAAACACAGAAATTGAATCGGGATTGAATACAACAGTCACCATGCGCACTTTTCTCCATGGGAGTAATGTCTCAAACAGTCTACGCTTTGATCGTTCCCTGGGAGACCAGTAGTAGTTTCCGATGCACATCTGGAGGCATTCTGTAATCTGTGGACTATCAGAGTGTTGATGAAACACAGAAATTGGATCGGGATTGAATACAACAGTCACCATGCGCACGTTCCTCCATGGGAGAAATGTCTCAAACTGTCTACGCTTTGATCGTTAACTGGAAGACCAGTAGTACGTTCCGTTGCGCATCTGGAGGCATTCTGTAATCTGTGGACCTTCAAAGTGTTGATGAAACATAGAAATTGCTTTGCGACTGAATACAACAGTCACCATGCGTACTTTACTCCATGGGAGAAATGTGTCAAGTAGTCAACGCTTTGATTGTTCCCTCGATGACCAGTAGTAGTTTCCGATGCACATCTGGAGGCATTCTGTAATCTGTGGACCTTCAAAGTGTTGGTGAAACACAGAAATTGCCTCGGGATTGAATGCAACAGTCACCATGGACCCTTCCCTCCATGGGAATAATGTCTCAAACAGTCTACGTTGTGATCGTTACCTGGAAGACCAGTAGTAGTTTCAGATGCACATCTGGAGTCATTCTGTAATCTGTGGACCTTCAAAGTGTTATGAAACACAGAAATTGCCTCGGGATTGAATACAACAGTCACCATGCGCACTTTCCTCCATCGGAGTAATGTCTCAAACAGTGTACGCTTTGATCATTCACTGGAAGACGAGTAGTAGTTTCCGATGCACATCTGGAGGCATTCTGTAATCTGTGGACTATCAGTGCGTAGTTGAACCACAGAAATTGCATCGGGATTGACTACAACAGTCACCATGCGCACTTTCCTCCATGGGAGTAATGTCTCAAGCAGTTTACGCTTTGATAGTTCCCTGGAACACCAGTAGTAGTTTCCGATTCACTTCTGGAGGCATTCTGAAATCTGTGGACCTCCAAAGTGTTGTTGAAACACAGAAATTGCCTCGGGATTGAATACAGCAGTCGCCATGCGCACTTTTCTCCATGGGAGTAATGTCTCCAAACAGTCTACGTTTTTTTCGTTCCCTGGAAGACCAGTAGTAGATTCCGATGCACATCTGGAGGCATTCTGTAATCTGTGGACTATCAGAGTGTTGGTGAAACACAGAAATTGCGTCGGGATTGAATACAACAGTCAACATGCGCACGTTCCTCCATGGGAGTAATGTCTCAAACAGTCGACGCTTTGATCCCTCCCTGGCAGACCAGTAGTAGCTTCCAATGCACATCTGGAGGCATTCTGTAATCTGTGGACCTTCAAAGTGTTGATGAAACACAGATATTGCCTCGGGATTGAATACAACAGTCACCATGCGCATTTTTCTCCATGGGTGTAATGTCTCATGTAGTCTACGATTTGTTCGTTCCCTGGAAGACCAGTAGTAGTTTCAGATGCACATCTGGAGTCATTCTGGAAACTGTGGACTATCAGAATGTTGATGAAACACAGAAATTGCATCGGGATTGAATACAACAGTCACCATGCGCACTTACCTCCATGGGAGTAAAGTCTCGATAAGTCTACGTTTTGATCGTTCCCTGGAAGACCAGTAATAGTTTCCGATGCACATTTGGAGGCATTCTGGAATCTGTGGAATTTCAGGGTGTTGATGAAACACAGAAATTGTATCTGGATTGAATACAACAGTCACCATGCGCACTTTTCTCCATTGGAGTAATGTCTCAAACAGTCTACGCTTTGATCATTCACTGAAAACCAGTGGTAGTTTTCGACGCACATCTGGAAGCATTCTGTAATCTCTGGACTATCAGAGTCTTGTTGAATCACAGAAATTGCATAGAGATTGACTACAACAGTTACCATGCGCACTTTCCTCCATGGGAGATATGTCTCAAACAGTCTACGCCTTGATTGTTCCCTGAAAGACCAGTAGTACGTTCCGTTGCGCATCTGGAGGCATTCTGTAATCTGTGGACCTTCAAAGTGTTGATGAAAGACAGAAATTGCCTCGGGATTGAATACAACTGTCACCATGCGCACATTCCTCCATGGAAGTAATGTCTCAAACAGTCTACGTTTTGATCTGTCCCTGGAAGACCAGTAATAGTTTCCGATGCACATCTGGAGGCATTCTGTAATCTGTAGACTATCTGACTGTTGATGAAACACAGAAATTGAATCGGGATTGAATACAACAGTCACCATGCGCACTTTTCTCCATGGGAGTAATGTCTCAAACAGTCTACGCTTTGATCGTTCCCTGGGAGACCAGTAGTAGTTTCCGATGCACATCTGGAGGCATTCTGTAATCTGTGGACTATCAGAGTGTTGATGAAACACAGAAATTGCATCGGGATTTTATACAACAGTCACCATGCGCACGTTCCTCCATGGGAGAAATGTCTCAAACTGTCTACGCTCTGATCGTTAACTGGAAGACCAGTAGTACGTTCCGTTGCGCATCTGGAGGCATTCTGTAATCTGTGGACCTTCAAAGTGTTGATGAAACATAGAAATTGGTTTGGGACTGAATACAACAGTCACCATGCGCACTTTACTCCATGGGAGTAATGTGTCAAGTAGTCTACGCCTTGATTGTTCCCTGAAAGACCAGTAGTACGTTCCGTTGCGCATCTGGAGGCATTCTGTAATCTGTGTACCTTCAAAGTGTTTATGAAAGACAGAAATTGCCTCGGGATTGAATACAACTGTCACCATGCGCACATTCCTCCATGGAAGTAATGTCTCAAACAGTCTACGTTTTGATCGTTCCCTGGAAGACCAGTAATAGTTTCCGATGCACATTTGGAGGCATTCTGGAATCTGTGGAATTTCAGGGTGTTGATGAAACACAGAAATTGCATCGGGATTGAATACAACAGTCACCATGCGTACTTTCCTCCATGGGAGTAATGTCTTAAACTGTCATCGCTTTGATCGTTCCCTGAAGACCAGTAGTAGTTTCCGATGCACATCTGGAAGACTTCAGCAATCAATGGACTATCTGAGTGTTGATGAAACACAGAAATTGCATCGGGATTGAATACAACAGTCACCATGCGCACTTTCCTCCATGGGAGTAATGTCTCAAACAGTCTACGCTTTGGTCGTTCCCTGTAAGACCAGTAGAAGTTTCAGATGCACATCTGGAGGCATTCTGGAAACTGTGGACTATCAGAGTGTTGATGAAACACAGAAATTGCATCGGGATTGAATACAACAGTCACCATGCGCATGTTCCTCCATGGGAGTAATGGCTCAAACAGTCTACGATTTGACCGTTCCCCGGAAGTCCAGTAGTAGTTTCCGATGCACTTCTGGAGGCATTCTGTAATCTGTTTACCTTCAAAGTGTTGATGAAACTCAGAAATTGCCTCTGGATTCAATACAACAGACACCATGCGCACTTTCCTCAGTGGGAGTAATGTCTCCAAAGAGTCTACGCTTTTTTCGTTCCCATGAAGACCAGTAGTAGTTTCCGATGCACATCTTGAGGCATTCTGTTATCTGTGGACTATCAGAGTGTTGTTGAAACAAGGCAGATGCATCGGGATTGAATACAACAGTCACCACGCGCACTTTCCTCCATGCGAGTAATGTCTCAAACAGACTACGATATGATCGTTCCGTGGAAGACCAGTAGTAGTTTACGATGCACATCTGGAGGCACTCTGTAATCTGCGGACTATCAGAGTGTTGTTGAAACACAGAAATTGCAGCGGGAATGAATACAACAGTCACCATGTGACCTTTCCTCCTTGGGAGTAATGTCTCAAACGGTCTACGCTTTGATCGTTGCCTGGAAGACCAGTAGTAGTTTCTGCCGCACATCTGGAGGCATTCTGTAATCTGTAGACTATCTGACTGTTGATGAAACACAGAAATTGAATCGGGATTGAATACAACAGTCACCATGCGCACTTTTCTCCATGGGAGTAATGTCTCAAACAGTCTACGCTTTGATCGTTCCCTGGGAGACCAGTAGTAGTTTCCGATGCACATCTGGAGGCATTCTGTAATCTGTGGACTATCAGAGTGTTGATGAAACACAGAAATTGGATCGGGATTGAATACAACAGTCACCATGCGCACGTTCCTCCATGGGAGAAATGTCTCAAACTGTCTACGCTTTGATCGTTAACTGGAAGACCAGTAGTACGTTCCGTTGCGCATCTGGAGGCATTCTGTAATCTGTGGACCTTCAAAGTGTTGATGAAACATAGAAATTGCTTTGCGACTGAATACAACAGTCACCATGCGTACTTTACTCCATGGGAGAAATGTGTCAAGTAGTCAACGCTTTGATTGTTCCCTCGATGACCAGTAGTAGTTTCCGATGCACATCTGGAGGCATTCTGTAATCTGTGGACCTTCAAAGTGTTGGTGAAACACAGAAATTGCCTCGGGATTGAATGCAACAGTCACCATGGACCCTTCCCTCCATGGGAATAATGTCTCAAACAGTCTACGTTGTGATCGTTACCTGGAAGACCAGTAGTAGTTTCAGATGCACATCTGGAGTCATTCTGTAATCTGTGGACCTTCAAAGTGTTATGAAACACAGAAATTGCCTCGGGATTGAATACAACAGTCACCATGCGCACTTTCCTCCATCGGAGTAATGTCTCAAACAGTGTACGCTTTGATCATTCACTGGAAGACGAGTAGTAGTTTCCGATGCACATCTGGAGGCATTCTGTAATCTGTGGACTATCAGTGCGTAGTTGAACCACAGAAATTGCATCGGGATTGACTACAACAGTCACCATGCGCACTTTCCTCCATGGGAGTAATGTCTCAAGCAGTTTACGCTTTGATAGTTCCCTGGAACACCAGTAGTAGTTTCCGATTCACTTCTGGAGGCATTCTGAAATCTGTGGACCTCCAAAGTGTTGTTGAAACACAGAAATTGCCTCGGGATTGAATACAGCAGTCGCCATGCGCACTTTTCTCCATGGGAGTAATGTCTCCAAACAGTCTACGTTTTTTTCGTTCCCTGGAAGACCAGTAGTAGATTCCGATGCACATCTGGAGGCATTCTGTAATCTGTGGACTATCAGAGTGTTGGTGAAACACAGAAATTGCGTCGGGATTGAATACAACAGTCAACATGCGCACGTTCCTCCATGGGAGTAATGTCTCAAACAGTCGACGCTTTGATCCCTCCCTGGCAGACCAGTAGTAGCTTCCAATGCACATCTGGAGGCATTCTGTAATCTGTGGACCTTCAAAGTGTTGATGAAACACAGATATTGCCTCGGGATTGAATACAACAGTCACCATGCGCATTTTTCTCCATGGGTGTAATGTCTCATGTAGTCTACGATTTGTTCGTTCCCTGGAAGACCAGTAGTAGTTTCAGATGCACATCTGGAGTCATTCTGGAAACTGTGGACTATCAGAATGTTGATGAAACACAGAAATTGCATCGGGATTGAATACAACAGTCACCATGCGCACTTACCTCCATGGGAGTAAAGTCTCGATAAGTCTACGTTTTGATCGTTCCCTGGAAGACCAGTAATAGTTTCCGATGCACATTTGGAGGCATTCTGGAATCTGTGGAATTTCAGGGTGTTGATGAAACACAGAAATTGCATCTGGATTGAATACAACAGTCACCATGCGCACTTTTCTCCATTGGAGTAATGTCTCAAACAGTCTACGCTTTGATCATTCACTGAAAACCAGTGGTAGTTTTCGACGCACATCTGGAAGCATTCTGTAATCTCTGGACTATCAGAGTCTTGTTGAATCACAGAAATTGCATAGAGATTGACTACAACAGTTACCATGCGCACTTTCCTCCATGGGAGATATGTCTCAAACAGTCTACGCCTTGATTGTTCCCTGAAAGACCAGTAGTACGTTCCGTTGCGCATCTGGAGGCATTCTGTAATCTGTGGACCTTCAAAGTGTTGATGAAAGACAGAAATTGCCTCGGGATTGAATACAACTGTCACCATGCGCACATTCCTCCATGGAAGTAATGTCTCAAACAGTCTACGTTTTGATCTGTCCCTGGAAGACCAGTAATAGTTTCCGATGCACATCTGGAGGCATTCTGTAATCTGTAGACTATCTGACTGTTGATGAAACACAGAAATTGAATCGGGATTGAATACAACAGTCACCATGCGCACTTTTCTCCATGGGAGTAATGTCTCAAACAGTCTACGCTTTGATCGTTCCCTGGGAGACCAGTAGTAGTTTCCGATGCACATCTGGAGGCATTCTGTAATCTGTGGACTATCAGAGTGTTGATGAAACACAGAAATTGCATCGGGATTTTATACAACAGTCACCATGCGCACGTTCCTCCATGGGAGAAATGTCTCAAACTGTCTACGCTCTGATCGTTAACTGGAAGACCAGTAGTACGTTCCGTTGCGCATCTGGAGGCATTCTGTAATCTGTGGACCTTCAAAGTGTTGATGAAACATAGAAATTGGTTTGGGACTGAATACAACAGTCACCATGCGCACTTTACTCCATGGGAGTAATGTGTCAAGTAGTCTACGCCTTGATTGTTCCCTGAAAGACCAGTAGTACGTTCCGTTGCGCATCTGGAGGCATTCTGTAATCTGTGTACCTTCAAAGTGTTTATGAAAGACAGAAATTGCCTCGGGATTGAATACAACTGTCACCATGCGCACATTCCTCCATGGAAGTAATGTCTCAAACAGTCTACGTTTTGATCGTTCCCTGGAAGACCAGTAATAGTTTCCGATGCACATTTGGAGGCATTCTGGAATCTGTGGAATTTCAGGGTGTTGATGAAACACAGAAATTGCATCGGGATTGAATACAACAGTCACCATGCGCACTTTCCTCCATTGGAGTAATGTCTCAAACAGTCTACGCTTTGATCATTCACTGGAAGTCCAGTAGTAGTTTCCGACGCACATCAGGAGGCATTCTATAATCTGTGGACTATCAGAGTGTTGTTGAATGACAGAAATTTCATAGAGATTGAGTACAACACTTACCATGCGCACTTTTCTCCATGGGAGATATGTCTCAAACAGTCTACGCCTTGATTGTTCCCTGGAAGACCAGTAGTACGTTCCGTTGCGCATCTGGAGGCATTCTGTAATCTGTGGACCTTCAAAGTGTTGATGAAACGCAGAAATTGCTTTGGGATTGAATACAACAGTCACCATGCGCACTTTCCTCCATGAGAGTAATGTGTCAAGTAGTCTACGCTTTGATCGTTCCCTCGAAGACCAGTAGTAGTTTTAGATGCACATTTGGAGGCATTCTGTAATCTGTGGACCTTCAAAGTGTTGATGAAACACAGAAATTGAGTCGGGATTGAATACAACAGTCACCATGCGCACTTTCCTCAATGGGAGGAATGTCTCCAAACAGTCTACGCTTTTTACGTTCCCATGAAGACCAGTAATAGTTTCCGAAGCACATCTTCATTCATTCAGTTAACTGTATACTATCTGAGTGTTGTCGAAACACAGAAATTGCATCGTTATTGAATACAACAGTCACCATGGGCACTTTCCTTCATGGGAGTAATGTCTTAGACTGTCATCGCTTTGATCGTTCCCTGAAGACCAGTAGTAGTTTCCGATGCACATCTGGAACACTTCTGTAATCAGTGGACTATCTGAGTGTTGATGAAACACAGAAATTGCATCGGGATTGAATACAACAGTCACCATGCGCACTTTCCTCTATGGGAGTAATGTCTCAAACAGTCTACGCTTTGATCTTTCCCTGGAAAACCAGTAGTAGTTTCCGATGCACATCTTTAGGCATTCTGAAATCTGTTGACCTTCACAGTGTTGAAAAGACACAGATATTGCTTCGGGATTCAATTCAACAGGCACCATGCGGACTTTCCTCCATGGGAGTAATGTCTCAAACAGTCTACGCTTTTTTCGTTCCCTGGAAGACCAGTAGTAGATTCCGATGCACAACTGGAGGCATTCTGTAATCTGTGGACTATCAGAGTGTTGTTGAAACACAGAAATTGCCTCGGTATTGAATACAACAGTCACCATGCGCACTTTCTTCCATGGGAGTAATGTCCAAAGAGTCTACGCTTTGACCGATCCCTGGAAGACCAGTAGTAGTTTCCGATGCACATCTGGAGGCATTCTGTAGTCTGTGGACCTTCAAAGTGTTGATGAAACACAGAAATTGCACCGGGATTGAATACAACAGTCACCATGCGCACTTTCCTCCATGGGAGTAATGTCTCAAACAGTCTACGCTTTGATCGTTCCCTAGTAGACCAGTAGTGGTTTCCGATGCAAATCTGGAGATATTCTGTAATCTGTGGACTATCAGAGTGTTGTAGATACACAGAAATTGCTTTGGGATTTAATACAACAGTCACCATGCGCACTTTCCTCCATGGGAGTAATGTGTCAAACAGTCTACGCTTTGATCGTTCCCTGGAAGACCAGTAGTAGTTTCCGACGCACATCTGGAGGCATTCTGTAATCTGAGGACTAACAGAGTGTTGTTGAAATACAGAAATTGCATAGAGATTGCTTACAACCGTTACCATGCGAACTTTCCTCCATGGGAGTAATGTCTCCTAACAGTCTACAATTTTTTCTTTCCCATGAGGACCAGTAGTAGATTGCGATGCACATCTGGAGGCATTCTGTAATGTGTGGACTATCAGAGTGTTAATGAAGCACAGACAGTTCATCGGAATTGAATACAAAAGTCACCATACGCACTTTCCTCCATGGGAGTAATGTCACCAACAGTCTACGCTTTGATCGTTCCCTGGAAGACCAGTAGCAGTTTCCGATGCACATCTGGAGGCATTCTGTAATCTGTGGACTATCAGAATGTTGATGAACCACAGAAATTGCACCAGGATTGAATACAACGGTATCCATGCGCACTGTCCTCCATAGAAGTAATGTCACAAAGAGTCTACGTTTTGGTCGTTCCCTGGAAGACCAGTAGTAGTTTCAGATGCACATCTGGAGTCATTCTGGAAACTGTGGACTATCAGAATGTTGATGAAACACAGAAAATGCATCGGGATTGAATAAACAGTCACCATGCGCACTTTCCTCTATGGGAGTAATGTCTCAAAAAGTCTACGCTTTGATCGTTCCCTGAAAAACCAGTAGTAGTTTCCGTTGCACATCTGGAGGCATTCTGTAATCTGTGGACCTTCAAAGTGTTGATGAAACACGGATATTACATCGGGATTAATTACAACAGTCACCATGCGCACTTTCCTCCATTGGAGGAATGTCTCAAACAGTCTACGATTTGACCGTTCCCTGGAAGACCAGTAGTAGTTTCCGATGCACATCTGGAGGCATTCTGTAATCTGTGGACCTTCAAAGTGTTGATGAAATACAGAAATTGCATCGGGATTGAATACAACAGTCACTATGCGCACTTTCCTCCATGGGAGTAATGTCTCAAACAGTCTACGCTTTGATCATTCACTGGAGGACCAGTAGTAGTTTCCAACGCACATCTGGAGGCATTCTTTAATCTGTGGACTATAAGAGTGTTGTTGAAACACAGAAATTGCATCGGGATTGAATACAACAGTTACCATGCGCACTTTGCGCCATGGGAGATATGTCTCAAACAGTCTACACTTTTTTCGTTCCCATGAAGACCAGTAGTAGTTTCCGATGCACATCTTGAGGCATTCTGTTATCTGTGGACTATCAGAGTGTTGATGAAACACAGAAATTGCATAGAGATTGAATACAACAGTTACCATGCGCACTTTCCTCCATGGGAGTTATGTCTCAAACATTCTACGCCTTCATCGTTCCCTGGGAGACCATTAGTAGTTTCCGTTGCACATCTTTAAGCATTCTGTAATCTGTTGACCTTCAATGTGTTGATGAAATACAGAAATTGAGTCGGGATTGAATACAACAGTCACCATGCGCACTTTCCTAAATGAGAGTAATGTCTCAAACAGTCTACGCTTTCATCGTTCCCTGGTAGACCACTAGTAGATTCCGATGCACATCTGGAGGCTTTCTGTAATCTGTGGACTATCAGAGTGTTTATGAAACACCAAAATTGCTTCGGGATAGAATACAACAGTCACCATGCGCACTTTCCTCCATGGGAGTAATGTCTCAAAGAGTCTACGCTTTGATCGTTCCCTGTAAGAGCAGTAGTAGTTTCCGAAGCAAATCTGGAGGTATTCTGTAATCTGTGGACTACAGAGTGTTGTAGAAACACAGAAATTTCATCGGGATTGAATACAACAATCACAATGCGCACTTTCCTCTATGGGAGTAACGTCTCAAACGGTCTACGCTTTGATCGTTCCCTGGAAGACCAGTAGCAGTTTCCGATGCACATCTGGAGGCATTCTGTAATCTGTGGACCTTCAAAGTGTTATGAAACCCAGAAATTGCCTCGGGATTGAATACAACAGTCACCATGCGCACTTTCCTCCATCGGAGTAATGTCTCAAACAGTCTACGCTTTGATCATTCACTGGAAGACGAGTAGTAGTTTCCGATGCACATCTGGAGGCATTCTGTAATCTGTGGACTATCAGAGCGTAGTTGAACCACAGAAATTGCCTCGGGATTGAATACAGCAGTCGCCATGCGCACTTTTCTCCATGGGAGTAATGTCTCCAAACAGTCTACGTTTTTTTCGTTCCCTGGAAGACCAGTAGTAGATTCCGATGCACATCTGGAGGCATTCTGTAATCTGTGGACTCTCAGAGTGTTGGTGAAACACAGAAATTGCGTCGGTATTGAATACAACAGTCACCATGCGCACGTTCCTCCATGGGAGTAATGTCTCAAACAGTCGACGCTTTGATCCCTCCCATGCAGACCAGTAGTAGCTTCCAATGCACATCTGGAGGCATTCTGTAATCTGTGGACCTTCAAAGTGTTGATGAAACACAGAAATTGCCTCGGGATTGAATACAACAGTCACCATGCGCATTTTTCTCCATGGGTGTAATGTCTCATGTAGTCTACGATTTGTTCGTTCCCTGGAAGACCAGTAGTAGTTTCAGATGCACATCTGCAGTCATTCTGGAAACTGTGGACTATCAGAATGTTGATGAAACACAGAAATTGCATCGGGATTGAATACAACTGACACCATGCGCACATTCCTCCATGGAAGTAATGTCTCAAACAGTCTACGTTTTGATCGTTCCCTGGAAGACCAGTAATAGTTTCCGATGCACATTTGGAGGCATTCTGGAATCTGTGGAATTTCGGGGTGTTGATGAAACACAGAAATTGCATCGGGATTGAATACAACAGTCACCATGCGCACTTTCCTCCATTGGAGTAATGTCTCAAACAGTCTACGCTTTGATCATTCACTGAAAACCAGTAGTAGTTTTCGACGCACATCTGGATGCTTTCTGTAATCTCTGGACTATCAGAGTCTTGTTGAATCACAGAAATTGCATAGAGATTGACTACAACAGTTACCATGCGCACTTTCCTCCATGGGAGATATGTCTCAAACAGTCTACGCCTTGATTGTTCCCTGAAAGACCAGTAGTACGTTCCGTTGCGCATCTGGAGGCATTCTGTAATCTGTGGACCTTCAAAGTGTTTATGAAAGACAGAAATTGCCTCGGGATTGAATACAACTGTCACCATGCGCACATTCCTCCATGGAAGTAATGTCTCAAACAGTCTACGTTTTGATCGTTCCCTGGAAGACCAGTAATAGTTTCCGATGCACATTTGGAGGCATTCTGGAATCTGTGGAATTTCAGGGTGTTGATGAAACACAGAAATTGCATCGGGATTGAATACAACAGTCACCATGCGCACTTTCCTCCATTGGAGTAATGTCTCAAACAGTCTACGCTTTGATCATTCACTGGAAGACCAGTAGTAGTTTCCGACGCACATCAGGAGGCATTCTATAATCTGTGGACTATCAGAGTGTTGTTGAATGACAGAAATTTCATAGAGATTGAGTACAACACTTACCATGCGCACTTTTCTCCATGGGAGATATGTCTCAAACAGTCTACGCCTTGATTGTTCCCTGGAAGACCAGTAGTACGTTCCGTTGCGCATCTGGAGGCATTCTGTAATCTGTGGACCTTCAAAGTGTTGATGAAACACAGAAATTGCTTTGGGATTGAATACAACAGTCACCATGCGCACTTTCCTCCATGGGAGTAATGTGTCAAGTAGTCTACGCTTTGATCTTTCCCTCGAAGACCAGTAGTAGTTTTAGATGCACATTTGGAGGCATTCTGTAATCTGTGGACCTTCAAAGTGTTGATGAAACACAGAAATTGAGTCGGGATTGAATACAACAGTCACCATGCGCACTTTCCTCCATGGGAGTAATGTCTCAAACAGTCTACGCTTTGATCGTTCCCTAGTAGACCAGTAGTGGTTTCCGATGCAAATCGGGAGATATTCTGTAATCTGTGGACTATCAGAGTGTTGTAGAAACACAGAAATTGCATCGGCATTGAATACAACAGTCACCATGCGCACTTTCCTCCATGGGAGTAATGTCTCAAACAGTCTACGCTTTGATCGTTTCCTGGAAGACAAGTAGTAGTTTCCGATGCACATCTGGAGGCATTCTGTAATCTGTGGACTATCAGAGTGTTGATGTAACACAGAAATTGCATCGGATTTCAATACAACAGTCACCATGCGCACTTCCCTTCATGGGAGTAATGTCTCAAACAGTCTACGCCTTGATCGTTCCCTGGAAGAAAAGTAGTACGTTCCATTGCGCATCTGGTGGCATTCTGTAAACTGTGGACCCTCAAAGTGTTGATGAAACACAGATATTGCTTTGGGATTTAATACAACAGTCACCATGCGCACTTTCCTCCATGGGAGTAATGTGTAAAACAGTCTACGCTTTGATCGTTCCCTGGAAGACCAGTAGTAGTTTCCGACGCACATTTGGAGGCATTCTGTAATCTGAGGACTAACAGAGTGTTGTTGAAATACAGAAATTGCATAGAGATTGCTTACAACCGTTACCATGCGAACTTTCCTCCATGGGAGTAATGTCTCCTAACAGTCTACAATTTTTTCTTTCCCATGAGGACCAGTAGTAGATTGCGATGCACATCTGGAGGCATTCTGTAATGTGTGGACTATCAGAGTGTTAATGAAACACAGACAGTTCATCGGAATTGAATACAAAAGTCACCATACGCACTTTCCTCCATGGGAGTAATGTCACCAACAGTCTACGCTTTGATCGTTCCCTGGAAGACCAGTAGCAGTTTCCGATGCACATCTGGAGGCATACTGTAATCTGTGGACTATCAGAATGTTGATGAACCACAGAAATTGCACCAGGATTGAATACAACGGTATCCATGCGCACTGTCCTCCATAGAAGTAATGTCACAAAGAGTCTACGTTTTGATCGTTCCCTGGAAGACCAGTAGTAGTTTCAGATGCACATCTGGAGTCATTCTGGAAACTGTGGACTATCAGAATGTTGATGAAACACAGAAAATGCATCGGGATTGAATAAAACAGTCACCATGCGCACTTTCCTCTATGGGAGTAATGTCTCAAAAAGTCTACGCTTTGATCGTTCCCTGAAAAACCAGTAGTAGTTTCCGTTGCACATCTGGAGGCATTCTGTAATCTGTGGACCTTCAAAGTGTTGATGAAACACGGATATTACATCGGGATTGATTACAACAGTCACCATGCGCACTTTCCTCCATTGGAGGAATGTCTCAAACAGTCTACGATTTGACCGTTCCCTGGAAGACGAGTAGTAGTTTCCGATGCACATCTGGAGGCATTCTGTAATCTGTGGACCTTCAAAGTGTTGATGAAATACAGAAATTGCATCGGGATTGAATACAACAGTCACTATGCGCACTTTCCTCCATGGGAGTAATGTCTCAAACAGTCTACGCTTTGATCATTCACTGGAGGACCAGTAGTAGTTTCCAACGCACATCTGGAGGCATTCTTTAATCTGTGGACTATAAGAGTGTTGTTGAAACACAGAAATTGCATCGGGATTGAATACAACAGTTACCATGCGCACTTTGCGCCATGGGAGATATGTCTCAAACAGTCTACGCCTTGATCGTTCCCTGGAAGACCAGTAGTACGTTCCGTTGCGCATCTGGAGGCATTCTGTAATCTGTGGACCTTCAAAGTGTTGATGAAACACAGAAATTGCTTTGGGATTGAATACAACAGTCACCATGCGCACTTTCCTCCATGGGAGTAATGTGTCAAGTAGTCTACGCTTTGATCGTTCGCTCGAAGACCAGTAGTAGTTTCTGAGGCACATACGGAGGCATTCTGTAATTAGTGGACTATCAGACTGTTGATGAAACACAGAAATTGCATCGGGATTGAATACAACAGTCACCATGTGCACTTTCCTCCATGAGAGTAATGTCTCCTAACAGTCTACACTTTTTTCGTTCCCATGAAGACCAGTAGTAGTTTCCGATGCACATCTTGAGGCATTCTGTAATCTGTGGACTATCAGAGCGTAGTTGAACCACAGAAATTGCATCGGGATTGACTACAACAGTCACCATGCGCACTTTCCTCCATGGGAGTAATGTCTCAAGCAGTTTACGCTTTGATAGTTGCCTGGAACACCAGTAGTAGTTTCCGATGCACTTCTGGAGGCATTCTGAAGTCTGTGGACCTCCAAAGTGTTGATGAAACACAGAAATTGCCTCGGGATTGAATACAGCAGTCGCCATGCGCACTTTTCTCCATGGGAGTAATGTCTCCAAACAGTCTACGTTTTTTTCGTTCCCTGGAAGACCAGTAGTAGATTCCGATGCACATCTGGAGGCATTCTGTAATCTGTGGACTATCAGAGTGTTGGTGAAACACAGAAATTGCCTCGGGATTGAATACAACAGTCACCATGCACATTTTTCTCCATGGGTGTAATGTCTCATGTAGTCTACGATTTGTTCGTTCCCTGGAATTCCAGTAGTAGTTTCAGTTGCACATCTGGAGTCATTCTGGAAACTGTGGACTATCAGAATGTTGATGAAACACAGAAATTGCATCGGGATTGAATACAACTGACACCATGCGCACATTCCTCCATGGAAGTAATGTCTCAAACAGTCTACGTTTTGATCGTTCCCTGGAAGACCAGTAATAGTTTCCGATGCACATTTGGAGGCATTCTGGAATCTGTGGAATTTCAGGGTGTTGATGAAACACAGAAATTGCATCGGGATTGAATACAACAGTCACCATGCGCACTTTCCTCCATTGGAGTAATTTCTCAAACAGTCTACGCTTTGATCATTCACTGAAAACCAGTAGTAGTTTTCGACGCACATCTGGAAGCATTCTGTAATCTCTGGACTATCAGAGTCTTGTTGAATCACAGAAATTGCATAGAGATTGACTACAACAGTTACCATGCGCACTTTCCTCCATGGGAGATATGTCTCAAACAGTCTACGCCTTGATTGTTCCCTGAAAGACCAGTAGTACGTTCCGTTGCGCATCTGGAGGCATTCTGTAATCTGTGGACCTTCAAAGTGTTTATGAAAGACAGAAATTGCCTCGGGATTGAATACAACTGTCACCATGCGCACATTCCTCCATGGAAGTAATGTCTCAAACAGTCTACGTTTTGATCGTTCCCTGGAAGACCAGTAATAGTTTCCGATGCACATTTGGAGGCATTCTGGAATCTGTGGAATTTCAGGGTGTTGATGAAACACAGAAATTGCATCGGGATTGAATACAACAGTCACCATGCGCACTTTCCTCCATTGGAGTAATGTCTCAAACAGTCTACGCTTTGATCATTCACTGGAAGACCAGTAGTAGTTTCCGACGCACATCAGGAGGCATTCTATAATCTGTGGACTATCAGAGTGTTGTTGAATGACAGAAATTTCATAGAGATTGAGTACAACACTTACCATGCGCACTTTTCTCCATGGGAGATATGTCTCAAACAGTCTACGCCTTGATTGTTCCCTGGAAGACCAGTAGTACGTTCCGTTGCGCATCTGGAGGCATTCTGTAATCTGTGGACCTTCAAAGTGTTGATGAAACACAGAAATTGCTTTGGGATTGAATACAACAGTCACCATGCGCACTTTCCTCCATGGGAGTAATGTGTCAAGTAGTCTACGCTTTGATCGTTCCCTCGAAGACCAGTAGTAGTTTTAGATGCACATTTGGAGGCATTCTGTAATCTGTGGACCTTCAAAGTGTTGATGAAACCCAGAAATTGAGTCGGGATTGAATACAACAGTCACCATGCGCACTTTCCTCAATGGGAGGAATGTCTCCAAACAGTCTACGCTTTTTTCGTTCCCATGAAGACCAGTAATAGTTTCCGAAGCACATCTTCATTCATTCTGTTAACTGTATACTATCTGAGTGTTGTCGAAACACAGAAATTGCATCGTTATTGAATACAACAGTCACCATGAGCACTTTCCTTCATGGGAGTAATGTCTTAGACTGTCATCGCTTTGATCGTTCCCTGAAGAGCAGTAGTAGTTTCCGATGCACATCTGGAACACTTCTGTAATCAGTGGACTAATTGAGTGTTGATGAAACACAGAAATTGCATCGGGATTGAATACAACAGTCACCATGCGCACTTTCCTCTATGGGAGTAATGTCTCAAACAGTCTACGCTTTGATCTTTCCCTGGAAGACCAGTAGTAGTTTCCGATGCACATCTTTAGGCATTCTGAAATCTGTTGACCTTCACAGTGTTGAAAAGACACAAATATTGCTCCGGGATTCAATTCAACAGGCACCATGCGGACTTTCCTCCATGGGAGTAATGTCTCAAACAGTCTACGCTTTTTTCGTTCCCTGGAAGACCAGTAGTAGATTCCGATGCACAACTGGAGGCATTCTGTAATCTGTGGACTATCAGAGTGTTGTTGAAACACAGAAATTGCCTCGGTATTGAATACAACAGTCACCATGCGCACTTTCTTCCATGGGAGTAATGTCCAAACAGTCTACGCTTTGACCGATCCCTGGAAGACCAGTAGTAGTTTCCGATGCACATCTGGAGGCATTCTGTAGTCTGTGGACCTTCAAAGTGTTGATGAAACACAGAAATTGCACCGGGATTGAATACAACAGTCACCATGCGCACTTTCCTCCATGGGAGTAATGTCTCAAACAGTCTACGCTTTGATCGTTCCCTAGTAGACCAGTAGTGGTTTCCGATGCAAATCTGGAGATATTCTGTAATCTGTGGACTATCAGAGTGTTGTAGAAACACAGAAATTGCATCGGCATTGAATACAACAGTCACCATGCGCACTTTCCTCCATGGGAGTAATGTCTCAAACAGTCTACGCTTTGATCGTTTCCTGGAAGACAAGTAGTAGTTTCCGATGCACATCTGGAGGCATTCTGTAATCTGTGGACTATCAGAGTGTTGATGTAACACAGAAATTGCATCGGATTTGAATACAACAGTCACCATGCGCACTTTCCTTCATGGGAGTAATGTCTCAAACAGTCTACGCCTTGATCGTTCCCTGGAAGAAAAGTAGTACGTTCCATTGCGCATCTGGTGGCATTCTGTAATCTGTGGACTATCAGAATGTTGATGAACCACAGAAATTGCACCAGGATTGAATACAACAGTATCCATGCGCACTGTCCTCCATAGAAGTAATGTCACAAAGAGTCTACGTTTTGATCGTTCCCTGGAAGACCAGTAGTAGTTTCAGATGCACATCTGGAGTCATTCTGGAAACTGTGGACTATCAGAATGTTGATGAAACACAGAAAATGCATCGGGATTGAATAAACAGTCACCATGCGCACTTTCCTCTATGGGAGTAATGTCTCAAAAAGTCTACGCTTTGATCGTTCCCTGAAAAACCAGTAGTGGTTTCCGACGCAAATCTGGAGATATTCTGTAATCTGTGGACTATCAGAGTGTTGTAGAAACACAGAAATTGCATCGGCATTGAATACAACAGTCACCATGCGCACTTTCCTCCATGGGAGTAATGTCTCAAACAGTCTACGCTTTGATCGTTCCCTGTAAGAGCAGTAGTAGTTTCCGAAGCAAATCTGGAGGTATTCTGTAATCTGTGGACTACAGAGTGTTGTAGAAACACAGAAATTTCATCGGGATTGAATACAACAATCACAATGCGCACTTTCCTCTATGGGAGTAACGTCTCAAACGGTCTACGCTTTGATCGTTCCCTGGAAGACCAGTAGCAGTTTCCGATGCACATCTGGTGGCATTCTGTAATCTGTGGACTATCAGAATGTTGATGAACCACAGAAATTGCACCGGGATTGAATACAACAGTATCCATGCGCACTTTCCTCCATAGGAGTAATGTCTCAAAGAGTCTACATTTTGATCGTTCCCTGGAAGACCAGTAGTAGTTCCCGAAACACATCTGGAGGCAATCTGTAATCTGTGGACTATCAGAGTGTTAATGAAACACAGAAAATGCATCGGGATTGAATACAACAGTCACCATGCGCACTTTCCTCCATGGGAGTAATGTCTCAAAAAGTCTGAAACGTCCCCTTAGAAAAATTATTACAAGACTATGCTTAAACTGAAACACAATATTTTTTAGCGCAACGCAATCTGACTTTCAAAAATCCCTACGAAAGAATGGCCCTGAGTAACATTAACCTATACGTTTCACAAATCACTTACCTCACAAAAATCTTCCTTACTCAACCTACTGCAGTACAGCGAGCATCACTACTGTCAGCTAAATAAAATATTCAAACTACTGAAGGCACTAACTACTGACAGGCACAATTAGCAAATGAAAGATTTTAATACAGAACAGACAATATATTTACCTTAATATTCATAATATATAAATCAGTTCGTGACACCAATTCTTACAAATTTCAAAACTCCGCCATCTCTCTACCCACGTCCACCACTGCTGGCGGCTCACCTCCAACTGCGCAACGCTACGCGCTGTTAGCATCCAGCTGCCGCTGCCCGACACTACAATGGCAGACAACAATGCAAACTAAACACAGACTGCGCACAGCAGAGCCAGTGATTTCTCATACTGAGCGCTAAGTGGCGTTACCAATAAGAAAACCTAAACAGCCTACTTACATAGCCCCCATGCTCCCCACAAAAATTTTTACAAATTGTTTTGGGCAGTGGCCAATAATGATTTGATAAAATTTTTCATAATTACTATGACAAAGAAATGAAATGCACACACTTATAGATACAATGTTGGTCAAAAGTTAAAATTTTCCCACAGTCCATAAAGACAGTCCTGATCATTCATCAAAGTAAAATTGCAGTGTTTTTCTCGAAGTCTGAGTAGTAAAAGATAATGCACATGGAAGTAGAGGATTTCCATGCAGTCTTAAAGAAGTAGTGTTGTCCTTCCAACAGAAGACAGTGCTGACTCTTGACATGCTGACAGGTAATGGGCCACAACAGAGCAAACCCACAGCAGAGTCAGTCCAAGTTTAGAAGAAAATTGGTATGTAGGTCGTCACAGAATAGGCCCATTGTAGTCCTGGTAGAGATTACGGTATTGGTGGGCCACCAGAGGTGCAGACCCATTGCAGTCCTTGTAGAAATAATGGTATTGGTGGGTCGACAAAGGTGTAGAACCACTGTAGTCCTTGTAGAGATGGCCAGCAGCCATCTGTTTGACTGTGCAGGCGCACAATCACCATTGAATTGTCTTGCGAAAAATATAGCAAGTCCATAACCACCACATGTGCACTCACAAAAATTGTTTTTTAAATGTCCTTAGAACCAGCAATGCTGTTAACCAGTCCCTTGCTGAATTATCAACACACTTGCAAACACTATCAGTCCCTACTTCTCACATATTGTGCATATATTATGACCAACAGAAACGTGTGCAGTGAAATGTAATTTACAAGTTACTTAATTTGATGAACTGGTGTCAATTACAATTTTATAACATGAGAATACAATAACAAAGGTACAAAATACATCATTAAAGATCATAACAATACAGATAACATTAGCAGTAGTACAGGCTTTACAAAAGAATCGAAATAGCAAATACATCAGTGTTACAAAAATTACGACCTAAGTACATACATAAAAGATCAGAATAACTTTTGAAACATCAACTTCACGCATGAGCATTAAAACAAAACACAATAAATAATGTCTGAACATATTTACAAAGAAAATAACATAGTATTTGATAAATTCTACAACATAAATCTTATTACCTAAACTCATAAAGGCAGAAAAAAGACAAATACACAAGGGTACATAAACACATAGAGGGATAATACGAAAGGAAAGGACAGGGTTTCTTTTACTGCAGTAGTTTGCATAGAGATCTCCCTTAGTTCATCATTATTTCCAAAAAGTCCTATCTAAACCTGCTTTCTGTATTCTGTTCACATCCTCTTTCAAAAATAGTTTTTCTCCACTGTACACTACCTTTTTTGGCCAAACCATTTTCTTAAAGCTTCTCAATGCTTTTCTTCCAATTCATCGTAGTTAGTTTCTTATATAGTCTACCCCCTCTTAAGCTAACTTAAAGCTACAGAGCTCAGATGCTTAACTAAGGGACGAGGCAATGCAGCAGCACAAAACAATTAATACAAACAGCAATGACCCAAAAAAATGCAGAGCAAGCAGCAGTAAATGTAATAACTTATATCTAAACATGAAAAAACCCACAAGCAGAAAAAATAGTATACTAAAGACAACAATGCAGATAAGGGAAAGTTATAATCACATCTTAATGTCTATGTAATTAAACTGGTGCACCACAACTTATTCTATTAAATAAATTACCAAGTACTTGAAAAGAAAATTATGTATGCAGTTCCTGTTACTAGTCCCTTCTTATTGTTGTTTCCTTTCCAAATGCTCCTTTTTTTTGTGGATCATAAAATTATTATTTAACAGATCTGTTGACAGAAAGTTTTCACATTAGCAAATGTATTTAATTTTATTTTATAAAACCAATGCTGTAACACAGCTGGAAAACAGATATCAAATGAAATAAGCAATTATGCAAAGCAAAGAATAAAAACATCATTCAATAGCTATGTGGCATTTCATAAGTCAGTAGAAGTTCTCTCAACTCTCGTAGAAAGACACTTGTTAATCAGGTGTGCAGATGTAAGAATGTTTCCAAGTAATGAGCATGTCGTATTTGCGACGCTTTCAACAAAGAAATGTCAATAGCGAGGATAATGGCTTCCCCCCCCCCCTCTTTTTTTTTTTCTTTTTTTTTTTTTTTTCTTTTTTTTTTTTTTTCCTGTGCCTCTGAAAGGCACACACTAATGGCTTGTTTCCTGGTGGCTGTCGCCCAGCTGGGTGCCGACGACGCATTACGGGCAGGTGGTCTCTTAACTGTCTTACCGAAATATTTACGACACCAGTTTCCGCTACAGTGGCTGTCTCATATAAAAAATTTCACAGGTCAAGAACTTGCGTTACAAATATGTAGAAACAAAATCCTTTAAATAGAATAGTGTCCAAATAATTTTCGCCAGCATAGTGATACATTCACGCATATACACTCATTTCATAACTCTTAAAGTACGATTCTTGGTTTCCAACCACCTTTTTCACAAACCAGAGTCCCTAACCACTACTCATTATTCCTTACCTTATTACACATATACATATTCGTCCACACTTCTTCAATATTTCATCACAACAAATACGTAGCATAATCAAATTCCTCATATAGCATCAGCTTATTGATCATAAACATGCCACAACAGCATAATACACATCGTCATCGTAATAATATCATAACACCTCAGTCAAATTCTCAAAATCGTCGTAGCTTCCTACAATAATTTCAAAACCTAAAAAAATTCTCCGCTCATGTCAAAAGTGTCATCTACCTCAAACGTACTTTAAAAATCATGATCCCATACCAAATATGTCATTCAAAGCTCTCATAGTATCACAATGGTTCCGAAAAAATGTGAACAGTTCACAAAGTACAGACAAAATACAATTTCGTAAGTGTGAAGTTATCCAACGGTGTAATTACGTAAACATCTGTCACTGATGTAGTAAAGTAAATGTTTGTCTCTCTCAGTTAAATGATCAGATAGCTGTGTAATTCTGTGTTAGAGAAATATGGTACCGATGTGTAAAGTTGTATAAACAAATACCATATTAGCTAGGGCTCCCTGAGCTTGCCAAACACATGGTACACAAAGTAAGTGTGTACCCCCCTGAGGATTAATGTAATTATATCCTCAGGTGTTACAGATTACAGCAATGGAATGAAATGTATCACGGAAAACTTTCTTTGTAATTCAAATATGTTGAAAAATAAATAGTTTAATGCGTGTCCTGTAGCGCTAAATGTGCGTCTTGCTGTAAGACAATCTCTGTGGAAGTGTCGTAGTTATTGTCCTCCGAAAGCTAAGTTCTGCAGAAGTCAATGTACTTACCTCATGATAAACGAAATTGAAATGCTTTGCGTATAGATATCTTAGTTATTACGCTTATTGCCGTGATGAAGTAAGTACTGTACTGTACGTATTGTTATGCTACAGAAAAGGCTGTCTCATTGTAGCTATACCACAAAAGTTACTACTAAAACATGTTTTACTTTCCAGAAAAATTCAGAAAAACTATGCAGATATAAAACAGATAAACTGCAAAAGCAACATTGTAAATTGTCACTCATTAGTAGCGTCGTGATAAAATCGTGTAGCTGTCACATAAACTAACCACTGTATCATCTGGTATCTCACAGAAAGTACTTTAAATCCAGAATGTATTTTAAAGTAAACCAAAATGTTGCATTAAAATCTCATTAGCAATACTGGTAAATGTTCTAAGTATGTGAGCCTCATAGTCGTTACGTAATCGTGCAACTAACAAGCAAGAATGTACGCACACAATAACACTGTGTCGTCTGTTCACAATAACAATGCATACGTAAATACTGTCTAAATATGTTATCTAAGTTCTAGACTGGATATTTAACTTCAAACATGGTTGCATGTTAACAGATTCTAAGTGTGACAAAGCATACTAGAAATGTGAAGTGAAATGTTTTATGGCAAAGACAAAGTTAAAAAGCAGATTATCTTTCAATAAACGGTTTTACATGTGAAATGTGATGTAAACCTTTACTCTTCCTAGTACGCAGACTGTCAACTGAAAAGCAATTATCATGTGATTACGTCGGTAAGGAACACTGGAATTTTGCTCAAGGTTAGCTTATGTTATTTTTCTCTGAGCCAGCCGGCGCACGCGGCTGCCTGCGGTGCGAGTCATTGTCTGTTTCTTTGTTGGCGCGCGTCGTTATTGGGATTAGGAGACCTAACTTCTACAAATTCACCTTGTCGA
The DNA here is from genome assembly GCF_023897955.1 of Schistocerca gregaria. Lineage (NCBI taxonomy): Eukaryota > Metazoa > Arthropoda > Insecta > Orthoptera > Acrididae > Schistocerca > Schistocerca gregaria. The sequence goes on from NC_064929.1 coordinate 46,959,128, forward strand.
GAGGGCCCTGCTCTGTTTGAATCCCGCCAGTTCTGCTGCAATTCAGGTCTGTCGTTACGATCATATCGTGTGTCGTCATGTCCGTAGATTCCATAGTTTCTTTCTTGTCGGTCACGTCGTGGAGAATTTCTCCCTGAATCGTAACTGCGCACTGGACCGTTGCGTCTGAAGTTATTCCGTCTCCCATGATGATAATAGTTCTGGTTGCCATATTGTCTGTTTCTATGATTGTCTCTGTCATATTCATTACTACGGAAATGCGATATTTCTCTGTAATTATTACTAACCTGCCAACGGTTGTCATACGGGTGGTGTCTGTTTTGTCACGATTTGTATTGTGAGAATAGCCTTGTCGTGTCCAGTTATTATTTCTTTCATACCGGAATTGCGACGGATGTGACCTGTAATTGTTGTGTTCCTGTTTTCGCGTTCCGCGATTGTCAGTGTCAATTTCTAATTCTTGTAAGAGTCGCTGAAAAGCTTCAATGTCGTCTTTGCAACGGCCTGCCAAAATAATATGCCGTAAATGTTTAGGTAATTTGATTAAGCAAATGCGGATGGGTTCTGAGGGGCTGTATGGGTTTGAAAGATACTGATTCTTATGTAACATGTCTTCAAAATATTTGACGAGACTGGAAAATTCAGATTGTTCGAAATGTTTCATCATTATGATGCTATGTTTTACTCGGTCTTGTGTGGCTTGGGACCAATATGCTGAGAGGAAGGCATGGTAAAATTCTCCTTCATTGTGGCAATCGTGAATGACCGACCGCATTCTTACAGCTGGTTCATTCTCTAAGTAGCCACACATAAATTCTAATCTGTGTTCTAATGACCAGTTGGGAGGAAAACAATGAGAGAATTGATGGAGCCACGCTTGTGGATGAATGTCGTTGCCAGAATTCTTAAATGTTTTGAATTTACGTGCAGTAATGAACAGCTTATAGTCAAAATCATCGTGTCGGCGGGTCGCATATCGGTCATTTGTTACGTCGTTTCGGCGGTTCCATTTCAAAATTCGGTGTACTTTGCCAATTACTTTCATGATTTCCGAAATGCCCTGTGTTATTATTTTGTGGTTGTTCTGTATTGCTATGTCCCTCTTCCCATACTGGGGCGCGAGTGTCCTCTGAAATATGTAATTCTTGTATTACTTGAGCCAACTGATCTTGTACTTCCCGCATTTCTCTTTTGTACTGTGTGTTGATTTGATTTTGATTCTGTTTGAATTTCCTAATTTGTTCATACTCTTCAGTGTCAGTGAAGGCTACAGGTTTTGTGTCCTTCAGATCATCATCTACCTTCGTAGATAAGTTAGTGAACTGATCTGAAAGTTCGGCTACTTTATCCGACAGTGAAATTATTTCCTCTTTCTGAACCAATTTTCAGAGTATCTACTGTGTCCTTTAAGTTCGCTTGAGTTTTTGCAAGTTGCGTAACCGAATCGGTAGATGCAACTGAGTCAATTTTAGCATGCAAGGTCTCATGATTTTCATGAACAATAGTTTGCAGTTCTTTTATGGCTGCTTCGTGATTCTGTAATGCATTTTCATGCCGCGAAAAAATAGGTTGGAAATGCTCACAAATTTGTGTTTTTACGTCATTACAGACTTTTTGACATTTCGATTCAATGTTATGTAACTCATTAGTTAAATCTTCACGTGTTTGTTCAAGCGTGGTGTCTAACTTTTGAAGATTTTGTTCCATTGTGTCTAACTTTTGAAGATTTTGTTCCATTGTGTCTAACTTTTGAAGCTTTTGTCCCATTTGTTGCATTAATTGTAATAACAATGCACTGGTGTCTGAAACATGTTCCTTAGTGCTATTCGGCAATGCATTTGATCCGGCAATATTCGCGGTTTGGAAAACAGAAAGTGTGTCTTGACTTATTTCAGAAAAACGGTGAGGACGCTAAATCTGAATCTAAAGTATTTGCAAGATTGTGTCCTGTCATTTCGGAATCCTGAGGCGAGCTGTTGCCGACCGATCGATCGATAATGCTTCCCTGTTCACTAATTGTTTCACTGCCTACACCATTATTTGCAACTCGCTCCATTTCCCTATGCGCTATTACCAAATTACTACTTTGAACAATAGTGAATTCATTACATGGTGACGTTAACACACTGCTTTCGTCTTCACTGTCATTTCTCAGTTTACTTTGGAGCCTAGTGTTACGTTTTTCACACGCCATTATTGTCACAATTTTTCATACGACAACACAGAAAAACACAATTTGAAGAACAAAAATAAGAGAACACATTAACATAGCATTGAAAATAATATCTAGTTAATTGCAAGTGTAGCTGCGAAATACTTGGTGCAAATCTACATGCATGCCACAACTGTTTTACTGCAAGACTGCAACTACAAAGGAAATTCTCTCTATGATTATGCACTAGCAATAAACTAAACCTACACTAATTACACAAACTACAAGAAAAAAATCAGAAGATTCCAGTGAGGTATCCTTGGCTAAGGGTCGACATATGAAACGTCCCCTTAGAAAAATTATTACAAGACTATGCTTAAACTGAAACACAATATTTTTTAGCGCAACGCAATCTGACTTTCAAAAATCCCTACGAAAGAATGGCCCTGAGTAACATTAACCTATACGTTTCACAAATCACTTACCTCACAAAAATCTTCGTTACTCAAGCTACTGCAATACAGCGAGCATCACTACTGTCAGCTAAATAAAATATTCAAACTACTGAAGGCACTAACTACTGACAGGCACAATTAGCAAATGAAAGATTTTAATACAGAACAGACAATGTATTTACCTTAATATTCATAATATATAAATCAGTTCGTGACACCAATTCTTACAAATTTCAAAACTCCGCCATCTCTCTACCCACGTCCACCACTGCTGGCGGCTCACCTCCAACTGCGCAACGCTACGCGCTGTTAGCATCCAGCTGCCGCTGCCCGACACTACAATGGCAGACAACAATGCAAACTAAACACAGACTGCGCACAGCAGAGCCAGTGATTTTTCATACCGAGCGCTAAGTGGCGTTACCAATAAGAAAACCTAAACAGCCTACTTACAAGTCTACACTTTGATCGTTCCCTGGAAGACCAGTAGTAGTTTCCGTTGCACATCTGGAGGCATTCTGTAATCTGTGGAACTTCAAAGTGTTGATGAAATACAGAAATTGCACCGGGATTGAATACAACAGTCACCATGCGCACTTTCCTCCATCGGAGTAATGTCTCAAACAGTCTACGCTTTGATCATTCACTGGAAGACCAGTAGTAGTTTCCGAAGCAACTCTGGAGGTATTCTGTAATCTGTGGACTACAGAGTGTTGTAGAAACACAGAAATTGCATCGGGATTGAATACAACAATTACCATGCGCACTTTGCGCCATGGGAGATATGTCTCAAACAGTCTACGCCTTGATCGTTCCCTGGAAGACCAGTAGTAGTTTCCGTTGCACATCTGGAGGCATTCTGTAATCTGTGGACTTTCAAAGTGTTGATGAAACACGGAAATTACATCGGGATTGAATACAACAGTCACCATGCGCACTTTCCTCCATGGGAGTAATGTCCCAAACAGTCTACGCTTTGACCGTTCCCTGGAAGACCAGTAGTAGTTTCCGATCCACATCTGGAGGCATTCTGTAATCTGTGGAACTTCAAAGTGTTGATGAAATACAGAAATAGGACCGGGATTGAATACAACAGTCACCATGCGCACTTTCCTCCATGGGAGTAATGTCTCAAACAGTCTACGCTTTGATCTTTCCCTGTAAGAGCAGTAGTAGTTTCCGAAGCAACTCTGGAGGTATTCTGTAATCTGTGGACTACAGAGTGTTGTTGAAACACAGAAATTGCATCGGGATTGAATACAACAGTTACCATGTGCACTTTCCGCCATGGGAGATATGTCTCAAACAGTCTACGCCTTGATCGTTCCCTGGAAGACCAGTAGTACGTTCCGTTGTGCATATGGAGGCATTCTGTAATCTGTGGACCTTCAAAGTGTTGATGAAACACAGAAATTGCTTTGGGATTTAATACAACAGTCACCATGCGCACTTTCCTCCATGGGAGTAATGTGTCAAGAAGTCTACGCTTTGATCGTTCCCTCGAAGACCTGTAGTAGTTTCCGATGCACATCTGGAGGCATTCTGAAACCTGGGAACCTTCAAAATGTTGATGAAACACAGAAATTGCCTCGGGATTCAATATAACAGTCACCATGCGCACTTTCCTCCTTGGGAGTAATGTCTCCAAACAGTCTACGCTTATTTCGTTCCCATGAAGACCAGTAGTAGTTTCCGATGCACATCTTGAGGCATTCAGTTATCTGTGGACTATCAGAGTGTTGATGAAACACAGAAATTGCTTCGGGATTGGAAAACAACAGTCACCATGCGCACTTTCCTCCATGGGAGTAATGTCTCAAACAGTCTACGTTTTGATCGTTCCCTCGAAGACCAGTAGTAGTTTCCGACGCACATCTGAAGGCATTCTGTAATTTGTGGACTATCGGAGTGTTGTTGAAACACAGAAATTGCATCGGGTTTGAATACAACAGTCACCATGCGCACTTTCCTCCATGAGAGTAATGTCTCGAAATGTCATCGCTTTGACCGTTCGCTGAAGACCACCAGTAGTTTCCGAGGCACATCTGGAGGCATTCTGTAATCAGCGGACCTTCAAAGTGTTGATGAAACACATAAATTGCCTCGGGATTGAATACAACAGTCACCATGCTCACTTTCCTAAATGAGAGTAATGTCTCAAACAGTCTACGCTTTGATCGTTCCGTGGTAGACCACTAGTAGATTCCGATGCACATCTGGAGGCATTCTGTAATCTGTGGACTATCAGAGTGTTTATGAAACACAAAAATTGCATCGGGATAGAATACAACAGTCACCATGCGCACTTTCCTCCATGGGAGTAATGTCTCAAACAGTTTACGCTTTGATCGTTCCTTGGAAGACCAGTAGTAGTTTGCGATGCACATCTGGAGTCAATCTGTAATCTGTGGACTATCAGAGTGTTGATGAAACACAGAAGTTTCATCGAAATTGAATACAAAAGTCACCATGCGCACTTTTCACCATGGGAGTAATGTCACCAACAGTTTACGCTTTGATCGATACCTGGAAGACCAGCAGCAGTTTCCGATGCACATCTGGAGGCATTCTGTAATCTGTGGACTATCAGAATGTTGATGAAACACAGAAAATGCATCGGGATTGAATACAACAGTCACCATGCACACTTTCCTCCATGGGAGTAATGTCTCAAACAGTTTACGCTTTGACCGTTCCCTGGAAGACCAGTAGTAGTTTCCGATCCACATCTGGAGGCATTCTGTAATCTGTGGAACTTCAAAGTGTTGATGAAATACAGAAATAGGACCGGGATTGAATACAACAGTCACCATGCGCACTTTCCTCCATGGGAGTAATGTCTCAAACAGTCTACGCTTTGATCTTTCCCTGTAAGAGCAGTAGTAGTTTCCGAAGCAACTCTGGAGGTATTCTGTAATCTGTGGACTACAGAGTGTTGTAGAAACACAGAAATTGCATCGGGATTGAATACAACAGTCACCATGCGCACTTTCCTCCATGGGAGTAATGTCTCAAACAGTCTACGCTTTGATCATTCACTGGAAGACCAGTAGTAATTTCCAACGCACATCTGGAGGCATTCTGTAATCTGTGGACTATCAGAGTGTTGTTGAAACACAGAAATTGCATCGGGATTGAATACAACAGTTACCATGTGCACTTTCCGCCATGGGAGATATGTCTCAAACAGTCTACGCCTTGATCGTTCCCTGGAAGACCAGTAGTACGTTCCGTTGTGCATATGGAGGCATTCTGTAATCTGTGGACCTTCAAAGTGTTGATGAAACACAGAAATTGCTTTGGGATTTAATACAACAGTCACCATGCGCACTTTCCTCCATGGGAGTAATGTGTCAAGAAGTCTACGCTTTGATCGTTCCCTCGAAGACCTGTAGTAGTTTCCGATGCACATCTGGAGGCATTCTGAAACCTGGGAACCTTCAAAATGTTGATGAAACACAGAAATTGCCTCGGGATTCAATATAACAGTCACCATGCGCACTTTCCTCCTTGGGAGTAATGTCTCCAAACAGTCTACGCTTATTTCGTTCCCATGAAGACCAGTAGTAGTTTCCGATGCACATCTTGAGGCATTCAGTTATCTGTGGACTATCAGAGTGTTGATGAAACACAGAAATTGCTTCGGGATTGAATACAACAGTCACCATGCGCACTTTCCTCCATGGGAGTAATGTCTCAAACAGTCCACGTTTTGATCGTTCCCTCGAAGACCAGTAGTAGTTTCCGACGCACATCTGAAGGCATTCTGTAATCTGTGGACTATCGGAGTGTTGTTGAAACACAGAAATTGCATCGGGTTTGAATACAACAGTCACCATGCGCACTTTCCTCCATGAGAGTAATGTCTCAAAATGTCATCGCTTTGACCGTTCGCTGAAGACCACCAGTAGTTTCCGAGGCACATCTGGAGGCATTCTGTAATCAGCGGACCTTCAAAGTGTTGATGAAACACATAAATTGCCTCGGGATTGAATACAACAGTCACCATGCTCACTTTCCTAAATGAGAGTAATGTCTCAAACAGTCTACGCTTTGATCGTTCCCTGGTAGACCACTAGTAGATTCCGATGCACATCTGGAGGCATTCTGTAATCTGTGGACTATCAGAGTGTTTATGAAACACAAAAATTGCATCGGGATAGAATACAACAGTCACCATGCGCTCTTTCCTCCATGGGAGTAATGTCTCAAACAGTTTACGCTTTGATCGTTCCTTGGAAGACCAGTAGTAGTTTGCGATGCACATCTGGAGTCAATCTGTAATCTGTGGACTATCAGAGTGTTGATGAAACACAGAAGTTTCATCGAAATTGAATACAAAAGTCACCATGCGCACTTTTCACCATGGGAGTAATGTCACCAACAGTTTACGCTTTGATCGATACCTGGAAGACCAGCAGCAGTTTCCGATGCACATCTGGAGGCATTCTGTAATCTGTGGACTATCAGAATGTTAATGAAACACAGAAAATGCATCGGGATTGAATACAACAGTCACCATGCACACTTTCCTCCATGGGAGTAATGTCTCGAAAAGTCTACGCTTTGATCATTCCCTGGAAGAGCAGTAGTAGTTTCCGTTGCACATCTGGAGGCATTCTGTAATCTGTGGACCTTCAAAGTGTTGATGTAACACTGAAATTACATCGGGATTTAATACAACAGTCACCATGCGCACTCTCCTCCATGTGAGTCATGTCTCAAACAGTCTACGTTTTGATCGTTCCCTGGAAGACCAGTATTAGTTTCCGACGCACATCTGGAGGCATTCGGTAATCTGTGGACTATCGGAGTGTTGTTGAAACACAGAAATTGTATCGAGATTGAATACAACAATCACCATGCGCAATTTCCTCCATGGGAATAATGTCTCAAACTGTCATCGCTTTTACCGTTCCCTGAAGACCAGTAGTAGTTTCCGAGGCACATCTGGAGGCATTCTGTAATCAGTGGACTAACAGAGTGTTGTTGAAACACAGAAATTGCATAGAGATTGAATACAACAGTTACCATGCGCACTTTCCTCCATGGGGGTTATGTCTCAAACATTCTACGATTTGATCGTTCCCTGGAAGACCAATCGTAGTTTTCGTTGCACATCTTTAAGCATTCTGTAATCTGTGGACCTTCAATGTGTTGATGAAATACAGAAATTGCCTCGGGATTGAATACAACAGTCACCTTGCGCACTTTCCTCCATGGGAGTAATGTCTCAAAAAGTCTTCGCCTTAATCGTTCCCTGGAAGACCAGTAGTAGTTTCCGTTGCACATCTGGAGGCATTCTGTAATCTGTGGACCTTCAAAGTGTTGATGAAACACGGAAATTACATCGGGTTTGAATACAAAAGTCACCATACGCACTTTCCTCCATGGGAGTAATGTCTCAAACAGTCTACGATTTGACCGTTCCCTGGAAGACCAGTTGTAGTTTCCGATGCAGATCTGGAGGCATTCTGTAATCTGTGGACCTTTAAAGTGTTGATTAAAAACAGAAATTTCATCGGGATTGAATACAACTGTCACCATGCGCACTTTCCTCCATGGGAGTAATGTCTCAAACAGTCTACGCTTTGATCGTTCCCTGTAAGGGCAGTAGAAGTTTCCGAAGCAAAACTGGAGGTATTCTTCAATCTGTGGACTACAGAGTGTTGTAGAAACACAGAAATTGCATCGGGATTGAATACAACAATCACAATGCGCACTTTCCTCTATGGGAGTAACGTCTCAAAAAGTCTACGCTTTGATCGTTCCCAGGAAGACCAGTAGTAGTTTCCGACGCACATCTGGAGGCATTCTGTAATCTGTGGACTATCAGAGTGTTGCTGAAACACAGAAATGGCATCGGGATTGAATACAACAGTCACCATGCGCACTTTCCTCCATGGGAGTAATGTCTCAAAATGTCATCGCTTTGATCGTACCCTGAAGACCAGTAGTAATTTCCGAGGCACATCAGGAGGCATTCTGTAATCTAAGGACTAACAGAGTGTTGTTGAAACACAGAAATCGCATAGAGATTGAATACAACAGTTACCATGGGCACTTTCCTCCATGGGAGTAATGTCTCAAGTGGTCTACGCTTTGATCTTTCCCTGGAAGACCAGTAGTAGTTTCCGATGCACATCTTGAGGCCTTCTGTAATCTGCGGACCTTCAAAGTGTTGATGAAACACAGAAATTGCAACGGGATTGAATACAACAGTATCCATGCGCACTTTCCTCCATAGGAGTAATGTCTCTAAGAGCCTGCGTTTTGATCGTTCCCTGGAAGACCAGTATTAGTTTCCGAAACACATCTGGAGGCAATCTGTAATCTGTGGACTATCAGAGTGTTAATGAAACACAAAAAATGCATCGGGATTGAATACAACAGTCACCATGCGCACTTTCCTCCATGGGAGTAATGTCTCGAAAAGTCTACGCTTTGATCGTTCCCTGGAAGACCAGTAGTACGTTCCGTTGCGCATCTGGAGGCATTCTGTAATCTGTGGACTATCGGAGTGTTGTTGAAACACAGAAATTGTATCGAGATTGAATACAACAATCACCATGCGCAATTTCCTCCATGGGAAAATGTCTCAAACTGTCATCGCTTTGACCGTTCCCTGAAGACCAGTAGTAGTTTCCGAGGCGCATCTGGAGGCATTCTGTAATCAGTGGACTGACAGAGTGTTGTTGAAACACAGAAATTGAATAGAGATTGAATACAACAGTTACCATGCGCACTTTCCTCCATGGGGGTTATGTCTCAAACATTCTACGATTTGATCGTTCCCTGGAAGACCATTAGTAGTTTTCGTTGCACATCTTTAAGCATTCTGTAATCTGTGGACCTTCAATGTGTTGATGAAATACAGAAATTGCCTCCGGATTGAATACAACAGTCACCTTGCGCACTTTCCTCCATGGGAGTAATGTCTCAAGTAGTCTACGTTTTGATCGTTCCCTGGAAGACCAGTAGTAGTTTCCGATGCACATCTGGAGGCATTTTGTAATCTGTGGACCTTCAAAGTGTTGATGAAACACAGAAATTGCCTCGGGATTGAATACAACAGTCACCCTCCGCCCTTTCCTAAATGAGAGTAATGTCTCAAACAGTCTACGCTTTGATCGTTGTCTGGAAGACCAGTAGTAGTTTCCGAAACACATCTGGAGGCAATCTGTAATCTGTGGACTATCAGAGTGTTGATGAAACACAGAAAATGCATCGGGATTGAATACAACAGTCACCATGCGCACTTTCCTCGATGGGAGTAATGTCTCAAGTAGTCTACACTTTGATCGTTCCCTTTAAGACCAGTAGTAGTTTCCGATGCACATCTGGAGGCATTCTGCAATCTGTGGACTATCAGAGTGTTGAACACAGAAATTGCATTGGTATTGAATACAATAGTCACCATGCGCACCTTCCTTCATGGGAGTAATGTCTAAAACAGTCTACGCTTTGATCGTTCCCTGGAAGACCAGTAGTAGTTTCCAATGCACATCTGGAGGCATTCTGTAATATGTGGACATTCAAAGTGTTGATGATACACAGAAATTGCATCGGGATTGAATACAACAGTCACCATGCGCACTTTCCTCAATGGGAGTAATGTCTCAAACAGTCTACGCTTTGACCGTTTCCTGGAAGACAGGTAGTAGTTTCCGATGCACATCTGGAGGCATTCTGTAATCTGTGGAACTTCAAAGTGTTGATGAAATACAGAAATTGCATCGAGATTGAATTCAACAGTCACCATGCGCACTCTCCTCTATGGGAGTAATGTCGCAAACAGTCTACGCTTTGATCGTTCCCTGTAAGAGCAGTAGTAGTTTCCGAACCAAATCTGGAGGTATTCTCTAATCTCTGGACTACAGAGTGTTGTAGAAACACAGAAATTGCATCAGGATTGAATAAAACAATCACAATGCACACTTTCCTCCATGGGAGTAGAGTCTCAAACAGTCTACGCTTTCACCGTTCCCTGGAAGACCAGTAGTAGTTTCCGATGCACATCTGGAGGCATTCTGTAATCTGTGGACCTTCAAAGTGTTGATGAAATACAGAAATTGCATCGGGATTGAATACAACAGTCACCATGCGCACTTTCCTCCACGGGAGTAATGTCTCAAACAGTCTACGCTTTGATCATTCACTGGAAGACCAGTAGTAGTTTCCAACGCACATCTGGAGGCATTCTGTAATCTGTGGACTATCAGAGTGTTGTTGAAACACAGAAATTTCATCGGGATTGAATACAACAGTTACCATGCGCACTTTCCGCCATGGGAGATATGTCTCAAACAGTCTACGCTTTGATCGTTCCCTGGAAGACCAGTAGTACGTTCCGTTGCGCATCTGGAGGCATTCTGTAATCTGTGGACCTTCAATGTTTTGATGAAACACAGAAATTGCTTTGGGATTTAATACAACAGTCACCATGCGCACTTTCCTCCATGGCAGTAATGTGTCAAGTGGTCTACGCTTTGATCGTTCCCTCGAAGACCAGTAGTAGTTTCCGATGCACATCTGGAGGCATTCTGTAATCTTTGGACTATCAGAGTGTTGTTGAAACACAGAAATTGCATCGGGATTGAATACAACAGTTACCATGCGCACTTTCCTCCAAGGGAGTAATGTCTCAAACAGTCTACGTTTTGATCGTTCCCTGAAAGACCAGTAGTAGTTTCCGACGCACATCTGGAGGCATTCTGTAATCTGTAGACTATCGGAGTGTTGTTGAAACACAGAAATTGTATCGAGATTGAATATAACAATCACCATGCGCAATTTCCTCCATGGGAATAATGTCTCAAACTGTCATCGCTTTGACCGTTGCCTGAAGACCAGTAGAAGTTTCCGAGGCACACCTGGAGGCATTCTGTAATCAGTGGACTAACAGAGTGTTGTTGAAACACAGAAATTGCATAGAGATTGAATACAACAGTTACCATGCGCACTTTCCTCCATGGGGGTTATGTCTCAAACATTCTACGATTTGATCGTTCCCTGGAAGACCATTAGTAGTTTTCGTTGCACATCTTTAAGCATTCTGTAATCTGTGGACCTTCAATGTGTTGATGAAATACAGAAATTGCCTCGGGATTGAGTACAACAGTCACCTTGCGCACTTTCCTCCATGGGAGTAATGTCTCAAGTAGTCTACGCTTTGATCGTTCCCTGGAAGACCAGTAGTAGTTTCCGATGCACATCTGGAGACATTATGTAATCTGTGGACCTTCAAAGTGTTGATGAAACACAGAAATTGCCTCGGGATTGAATACAACAGTCACCCTGCGCCCTTTCCTAAATGAGAGTAATGTCACAAACAGTCTACGATTTGATCGTTCCCTGGTAGACCACTAGTAGATTCCGAAACACATCTGGAGGCAATCTGTAATCTGTGGACTATCAGAGTGTTGATGAAACACAGAAAATGCATCGGGATTGAATACAACAGTCACCATGCGCACTTTCCTCCATGGGAGTAATGTCTCAAGTAGTCTACACTTTGATCGTTCCCTGGAAGACCAGTAGTAGTTTCCGATGCACATCTGGAGGCATTCTGCAATCTGTGGACTATCAGAGTGTTGAACACAGAATTGCATCGGTATTGAATACAATAGTCACCATGCGCACTTTCCTTCATGGGAGTAATGTCTAAAACAGTCTACGCTTTGATCGTTCCCTGGAAGACCAGTAGTAGTTTCCAATGCACATCAGGAGGCATTCTGTAATATGTGGACCTTCAAGGTGTTGATGAAACACAAAAATTGCATCGGGATTGAATGCAAAAGTCACCATGCGCACTTTCCTCCATGGGAGTAATGTCTCAAACAGTCTACGCTTAGACCGTTCCCTGGAAGACCAGTAGTAGTTTCAGATGCACATCTGGATTCATTCTGTAATCTGTGGACCTTCAAAGTGTTGATGAAATACAGAAATTGCATCGGTATTGAATACAACAGTCACCATGCGCACTTTCCTCCATGGGAGTAATGTCTCAAACTGCTACGCTTTGATCGTTCATTGGAAGACCAGTAGTAGTTTCCGTTGCACATCTGGAGGCATTCTGTAATCTGTGGACCTTCAAAGTGTTGATAAAACACGGAAATTACATCGGGATTGAATGCAAAAGTCAGCATGCGCACTTTCCTCCATGGGAGTAATGTCTCAAACAGTCTACGCTTAGACCGTTCCCTGGAAGACCAGTAGTAGTTTCAGATGCACATCTGGATTCATTCTGTAATCTGTGGACCTTCAAAGTGTTGATGAAATACAGAAATTGCATCGGTATTGAATTCAACAGTCAACATGCGCACTTTCCTCCATGGGAGTAATGTCTCAAAAAGTCTTCGCCTTGATCGTTCATTGGAAGACCACTAGTAGTTTCCGTTGCACATCTGGAGGCATTCAGTAATCTGTGGACCTTCAAAGTGTTGATAAAACACGGAAATTACATCGGGATTGATTGCAAAAGTCACCATGCGCACTTTCCTCCATGGGAGTAATGTCTCAAACAGTCTACGCTTAGACCGTTCCCTGGAAGACCAGTAGTAGTTTCAGATGCACATCTGGATTCATTCTGTAATCTGTGGACCTTCAAAGTGTTGATGAAATACAGAAATTGCATCGGTATTGAATACAACAGTCACCATGAGCACTTTCCTCCATGGGAGTAATGTCTCAAACTGTCTACGCTTTGATCGTTCCCTGTAAGAGCAGTAGTAGTTTCCGAAGCAAATCTGGAGGTATTCTGTAATCTGTGGACTACAGAGTGTTGTAGAAACACAGTAATTGCATCGGGATTGAATACAACAATCACAATGCGCACTTTCCTCCATGGGAGTAACGTCTCAAACAGTCTACGCTTTGATCGGTCCCAGGAAGACCAGTAGTAGTTTCCGATGCACATCTGGAGGCATTCTGCAATCTGTGGACTATCAGAGTGTTGAACACAGAATTGCATCGGTATTGAATACAATAGTCACCATGCGCACTTTCCTCCATGGGAGTAATGTCTCAAGTAGTCTACGCTTTGATCGTTCCCTGGAAGACCGGTAGTAGTTTCCGATGCACATCTGGAGGCCTTCTGTAATCTGCGGACCTTCAAAGTGTTGATGAAACACAGAAATTGCCACGGGATTGAATACAACAGTCACCATGCGCACTTTCCTAAATGAGAGTAATGTCTCAAACAGTCTACGCTTTGATCGTTCCCTGGTAGAACAATAGTAGATTCCGAAACACATCTGGAGGCAATCTGTAATCTGTGGACTATCAGAGTGTTGATGAAACACAGAAAATGCATCGGGATTGAATACAACAGTCACCATGCGCACTTTCCTCCATGGGAGTAATGTCTCAAGTAGTCTACACTTTGATCGTTCCCTGGAAGACCAGTAGTAGTTTCCGATGCACATCTGGAGGCATTCTGCAATCTGTGGACTATCAGAGTGTTGAACACAGAATTGCATCGGTATTGAATACAATAGTCACCATGCGCACTTTCCTTCATGGGAGTAATGTCTAAAACAGTCTACGCTTTGATCGTTCCCTGGAAGACCAGTAGTAGTTTCCAATGCACATCAGGAGGCATTCTGTAATATGTGGACCTTCAAGGTGTTGATGAAACACAAAAATTGCATCGGGATTGAATGCAAAAGTCACCATGCGCACTTTCCTCCATGGGAGTAATGTCTCAAACAGTCCACGCTTAGACCGTTCCCTGGAAGACCAGTAGTAGTTTCAGATGCACATCTGGATTCATTCTGTAATCTGTGGACCTTCAAAGTGTTGATGAAATACAGAAATTGCATCGGTATTGAATACAACAGTCACCATGCGCACTTTCCTCCATGGGAGTAATGTCTCAAACTGCTACGCTTTGATCGTTCATTGGAAGACCAGTAGTAGTTTCCGTTGCACATCTGGAGGCATTCTGTAATCTGTGGACCTTCAAAGTGTTGATAAAACACGGAAATTACATCGGGATTGAATGCAAAAGTCAGCATGCGCACTTTCCTCCATGGGAGTAATGTCTCAAACAGTCTACGCTTAGACCGTTCCCTGGAAGACCAGTAGTAGTTTCAGATGCACATCTGGATTCATTCTGTAATCTGTGGACCTTCAAAGTGTTGATGAAATACAGAAATTGCATCGGTATTGAATTCAACAGTCAACATGCGCACTTTCCTCCATGGGAGTAATGTCTCAAAAAGTCTTCGCCTTGATCGTTCATTGGAAGACCACTAGTAGTTTCCGTTGCACATCTGGAGGCATTCAGTAATCTGTGGACCTTCAAAGTGTTGATAAAACACGGAAATTACATCGGGATTGATTGCAAAAGTCACCATGCGCACTTTCCTCCATGGGAGTAATGTCTCAAACAGTCTACGCTTAGACCGTTCCCTGGAAGACCAGTAGTAGTTTCAGATGCACATCTGGATTCATTCTGTAATCTGTGGACCTTCAAAGTGTTGATGAAATACAGAAATTGCATCGGTATTGAATACAACAGTCACCATGCGCACTTTCCTCCATGGGAGTAATGTCTCAAACTGTCTACGCTTTGATCGTTCCCTGTAAGAGCAGTAGTAGTTTCCGAAGCAAATCTGGAGGTATTCTGTAATCTGTGGACTACAGAGTGTTGTAGAAACACAGTAATTGCATCGGGATTGAATACAACAATCACAATGCGCACTTTCCTCCATGGGAGTAACGTCTCAAACAGTCTACGCTTTGATCGGTCCCAGGAAGACCAGTAGTAGTTTCCGATGCACATCTGGAGGCATTCTGCAATCTGTGGACTATCAGAGTGTTGAACACAGAATTGCATCGGTATTGAATACAATAGTCACCATGCGCACTTTCCTCCATGGGAGTAATGTCTCAAGTAGTCTACGCTTTGATCGTTCCCTGGAAGACCGGTAGTAGTTTCCGATGCACATCTGGAGGCCTTCTGTAATCTGCGGACCTTCAAAGTGTTGATGAAACACAGAAATTGCCACGGGATTGAATACAACAGTCACCATGCGCACTTTCCTAAATGAGAGTAATGTCTCAAACAGTCTACGCTTTGATCGTTCCCTGGTAGACCACTAGTAGATTCCGATGCACATCTGGAGGCATTCGGTAATCTGTGGACTATCAGACTGTTTATGAAACTCAAACATTGCATCGGGATAGAATACAACAGTCACCATGCGCAATTTCCTCCATGGGAGTAAGGTCTCAAACAGTTTACGCTTTGAGCGTTCCTTGGAAGACCAGTATTAGTTTCCGAAACACATCTGGAGGCAATCTGTAATCTGTGGACAGAGTGTTAATGAAACACAGAAAATGCATCGGGTTTGAATACAACAGTCATCATGCGCACTTTCCTCCATGAGAGTGATGTCTCGAAAAGTCTACGCTTTGATCGTTCCCTGGAAGAGCAGTAGTAGTTTCCGTTGCACATCTGGAGGCATTCTGTTATCTGTGGACTATCTGAATGTTGTTGAAACACAGAAATTGCATCTGGATTGAATACAACAGTTACCATGCGCACTTTCCGCCATGGGAGATATGTCTCAAACAGTCAACGCTTTGATCGTTCCCTGGTAGACCACTAGTAGTTTCCGTTGCACATCTGGAGGCATTCTGTTATCTGTGGACCTTCAAAGTGTTGATGAAACACGGAAATTGCATCGGTATTGAATACAACAGTCACCATGCGCACTTTCCTCCATGGGAGTAATGTCTCAAACTGTCTACGCTTTGATCGTTCCCTGTAAGAGCAGTAGTAGTTTCCGAAGCAAATCTGGAGGTATTCTGTAATCTGTGGACTACAGAGTGTTGTAGAAACACAGTAATTGCATCAGGATTGAATACAACAATCACAATGCGCACTTTCCTCCATGGGAGTAACGTCTCAAACAGTCTACGCTTTGATCGGTCCCAGGAAGACCAGTAGTAGTTTCCGATGCACATCTGGAGGCATTCTGCAATCTGTGGACTATCAGAGTGTTGAACACAGAATTGCATCGGTATTGAATACAATAGTTACCATGCGCACTTTCCTCCATGGGAGTAATGTCTCAAGTAGTCTACGCTTTGATCGTTCCCTGGAAGACCGGTAGTAGTTTCCGATGCACATCTGGAGGCCTTCTGTAATCTGCGGACCTTCAAAGTGTTGATGAAACACAGAAATTGCCACGGGATTGAATACAACAGTCACCATGCGCACTTTCCTAAATGAGAGTAATGTCTCAAACAGTCTACGCTTTGATCTTCCCTGGTAGACCACTAGTAGATTCCGATGCACATCTGGAGGCATTCTGTAATCTGTGGACTATCAGACTGTTTATGAAACTCAAACAATGCATCGGGATAGAATACAACAGTCACCATGCGCAATTTCCTCCATGGGAGTAAGGTCTCAAACAGTTTATGCTTTGAGCGTTCCTTGGAAGACCAGTATTAGTTTCCGAAACACATCTGCAGGCAATCTGTAATCTGTGGACAGAGTGTTAATGAAACACAGAAAATGCATCGGGTTTGAATACAACAGTCATCATGCGCACTTTCCTCCATGAGAGTGATGTCTCGAAAAGTATACGCTTTGATCGTTCCCTGGAAGACCAGTAGTAGTTTCCGATGCACATCTGGAGACATTATGTAATCTGTGGACCTTCAAAGTGTTGATGAAACACAGAAATTGCCTCGGGATTGAATACAACAGTCACCCTGCGCCCTTTCCTAAATGAGAGTAATGTCACAAACAGTCTACGATTTGATCGTTCCCTGGTAGACCACTAGTAGATTCCGAAACACATCTGGAGGCAATCTGTAATCTGTGGACTATCAGAGTGTTGATGAAACACAGAAAATGCATCGGGATTGAATACAACAGTCACCATGCGCACTTTCCTCCATGGGAGTAATGTCTCAAGTAGTCTACACTTTGATCGTTCCCTGGAAGACCAGTAGTAGTTTCCGATGCACATCTGGAGGCATTCTGCAATCTGTGGACTATCAGAGTGTTGAACACAGAATTGCATCGGTATTGAATACAATAGTCACCATGCGCACTTTCCTTCATGGGAGTAATGTCTAAAACAGTCTACGCTTTGATCGTTCCCTGGAAGACCAGTAGTAGTTTCCAATGCACATCAGGAGGCATTCTGTAATATGTGGACCTTCAAGGTGTTGATGAAACACAAAAATTGCATCGGGATTGAATGCAAAAGTCACCATGCGCACTTTCCTCCATGGGAGTAATGTCTCAAACAGTCTACGCTTAGACCGTTCCCTGGAAGACCAGTAGTAGTTTCAGATGCACATCTGGATTCATTCTGTAATCTGTGGACCTTCAAAGTGTTGATGAAATACAGAAATTGCATCGGTATTGAATACAACAGTCACCATGCGCACTTTCCTCCATGGGAGTAATGTCTCAAACTGCTACGCTTTGATCGTTCATTGGGAGACCAGTAGTAGTTTCCGTTGCACATCTGGAGGCATTCTGTAATCTGTGGACCTTCAAAGTGTTGATAAAACACGGAAATTACATCGGGATTGAATGCAAAAGTCAGCATGCGCACTTTCCTCCATGGGAGTAATGTCTCAAACAGTCTACGCTTAGACCGTTCCCTGGAAGACCAGTAGTAGTTTCAGATGCACATCTGGATTCATTCTGTAATCTGTGGACCTTCAAAGTGTTGATGAAATACAGAAATTGCATCGGTATTGAATTCAACAGTCAACATGCGCACTTTCCTCCATGGGAGTAATGTCTCAAAAAGTCTTCGCCTTGATCGTTCATTGGAAGACCACTAGTAGTTTCCGTTGCACATCTGGAGGCATTCAGTAATCTGTGGACCTTCAAAGTGTTGATAAAACACGGAAATTACATCGGGATTGATTGCAAAAGTCACCATGCGCACTTTCCTCCATGGGAGTAATGTCTCAAACAGTCTACGCTTAGACCGTTCCCTGGAAGACCAGTAGTAGTTTCAGATGCACATCTGGATTCATTCTGTAATCTGTGGACCTTCAAAGTGTTGATGAAATACAGAAATTGCATCGGTATTGAATACAACAGTCACCATGAGCACTTTCCTCCATGGGAGTAATGTCTCAAACTGTCTACGCTTTGATCGTTCCCTGTAAGAGCAGTAGTAGTTTCCGAAGCAAATCTGGAGGTATTCTGTAATCTGTGGACTACAGAGTGTTGTAGAAACACAGTAATTGCATCGGGATTGAATACAACAATCACAATGCGCACTTTCCTCCATGGGAGTAACGTCTCAAACAGTCTACGCTTTGATCGGTCCCAGGAAGACCAGTAGTAGTTTCCGATGCACATCTGGAGGCATTCTGCAATCTGTGGACTATCAGAGTGTTGAACACAGAATTGCATCGGTATTGAATACAATAGTCACCATGCGCACTTTCCTCCATGGGAGTAATGTCTCAAGTAGTCTACGCTTTGATCGTTCCCTGGAAGACCGGTAGTAGTTTCCGATGCACATCTGGAGGCCTTCTGTAATCTGCGGACCTTCAAAGTGTTGATGAAACACAGAAATTGCCACGGGATTGAATACAACAGTCACCATGCGCACTTTCCTAAATGAGAGTAATGTCTCAAACAGTCTACGCTTTGATCGTTCCCTGGTAGAACAATAGTAGATTCCGAAACACATCTGGAGGCAATCTGTAATCTGTGGACTATCAGAGTGTTGATGAAACACAGAAAATGCATCGGGATTGAATACAACAGTCACCATGCGCACTTTCCTCCATGGGAGTAATGTCTCAAGTAGTCTACACTTTGATCGTTCCCTGGAAGACCAGTAGTAGTTTCCGATGCACATCTGGAGGCATTCTGCAATCTGTGGACTATCAGAGTGTTGAACACAGAATTGCATCGGTATTGAATACAATAGTCACCATGCGCACTTTCCTTCATGGGAGTAATGTCTAAAACAGTCTACGCTTTGATCGTTCCCTGGAAGACCAGTAGTAGTTTCCAATGCACATCAGGAGGCATTCTGTAATATGTGGACCTTCAAGGTGTTGATGAAACACAAAAATTGCATCGGGATTGAATGCAAAAGTCACCATGCGCACTTTCCTCCATGGGAGTAATGTCTCAAACAGTCCACGCTTAGACCGTTCCCTGGAAGACCAGTAGTAGTTTCAGATGCACATCTGGATTCATTCTGTAATCTGTGGACCTTCAAAGTGTTGATGAAATACAGAAATTGCATCGGTATTGAATACAACAGTCACCATGCGCACTTTCCTCCATGGGAGTAATGTCTCAAACTGCTACGCTTTGATCGTTCATTGGAAGACCAGTAGTAGTTTCCGTTGCACATCTGGAGGCATTCTGTAATCTGTGGACCTTCAAAGTGTTGATAAAACACGGAAATTACATCGGGATTGAATGCAAAAGTCAGCATGCGCACTTTCCTCCATGGGAGTAATGTCTCAAACAGTCTACGCTTAGACCGTTCCCTGGAAGACCAGTAGTAGTTTCAGATGCACATCTGGATTCATTCTGTAATCTGTGGACCTTCAAAGTGTTGATGAAATACAGAAATTGCATCGGTATTGAATTCAACAGTCAACATGCGCACTTTCCTCCATGGGAGTAATGTCTCAAAAAGTCTTCGCCTTGATCGTTCATTGGAAGACCACTAGTAGTTTCCGTTGCACATCTGGAGGCATTCAGTAATCTGTGGACCTTCAAAGTGTTGATAAAACACGGAAATTACATCGGGATTGATTGCAAAAGTCACCATGCGCACTTTCCTCCATGGGAGTAATGTCTCAAACAGTCTACGCTTAGACCGTTCCCTGGAAGACCAGTAGTAGTTTCAGATGCACATCTGGATTCATTCTGTAATCTGTGGACCTTCAAAGTGTTGATGAAATACAGAAATTGCATCGGTATTGAATACAACAGTCACCATGCGCACTTTCCTCCATGGGAGTAATGTCTCAAACTGTCTACGCTTTGATCGTTCCCTGTAAGAGCAGTAGTAGTTTCCGAAGCAAATCTGGAGGTATTCTGTAATCTGTGGACTACAGAGTGTTGTAGAAACACAGTAATTGCATCGGGATTGAATACAACAATCACAATGCGCACTTTCCTCCATGGGAGTAACGTCTCAAACAGTCTACGCTTTGATCGGTCCCAGGAAGACCAGTAGTAGTTTCCGATGCACATCTGGAGGCATTCTGCAATCTGTGGACTATCAGAGTGTTGAACACAGAATTGCATCGGTATTGAATACAATAGTCACCATGCGCACTTTCCTCCATGGGAGTAATGTCTCAAGTAGTCTACGCTTTGATCGTTCCCTGGAAGACCGGTAGTAGTTTCCGATGCACATCTGGAGGCCTTCTGTAATCTGCGGACCTTCAAAGTGTTGATGAAACACAGAAATTGCCACGGGATTGAATACAACAGTCACCATGCGCACTTTCCTAAATGAGAGTAATGTCTCAAACAGTCTACGCTTTGATCGTTCCCTGGTAGACCACTAGTAGATTCCGATGCACATCTGGAGGCATTCGGTAATCTGTGGACTATCAGACTGTTTATGAAACTCAAACATTGCATCGGGATAGAATACAACAGTCACCATGCGCAATTTCCTCCATGGGAGTAAGGTCTCAAACAGTTTACGCTTTGAGCGTTCCTTGGAAGACCAGTATTAGTTTCCGAAACACATCTGGAGGCAATCTGTAATCTGTGGACAGAGTGTTAATGAAACACAGAAAATGCATCGGGTTTGAATACAACAGTCATCATGCGCACTTTCCTCCATGAGAGTGATGTCTCGAAAAGTCTACGCTTTGATCGTTCCCTGGAAGAGCAGTAGTAGTTTCCGTTGCACATCTGGAGGCATTCTGTTATCTGTGGACTATCTGAATGTTGTTGAAACACAGAAATTGCATCTGGATTGAATACAACAGTTACCATGCGCACTTTCCGCCATGGGAGATATGTCTCAAACAGTCAACGCTTTGATCGTTCCCTGGTAGACCACTAGTAGTTTCCGTTGCACATCTGGAGGCATTCTGTTATCTGTGGACCTTCAAAGTGTTGATGAAACACGGAAATTGCATCGGTATTGAATACAACAGTCACCATGCGCACTTTCCTCCATGGGAGTAATGTCTCAAACTGTCTACGCTTTGATCGTTCCCTGTAAGAGCAGTAGTAGTTTCCGAAGCAAATCTGGAGGTATTCTGTAATCTGTGGACTACAGAGTGTTGTAGAAACACAGTAATTGCATCAGGATTGAATACAACAATCACAATGCGCACTTTCCTCCATGGGAGTAACGTCTCAAACAGTCTACGCTTTGATCGGTCCCAGGAAGACCAGTAGTAGTTTCCGATGCACATCTGGAGGCATTCTGCAATCTGTGGACTATCAGAGTGTTGAACACAGAATTGCATCGGTATTGAATACAATAGTTACCATGCGCACTTTCCTCCATGGGAGTAATGTCTCAAGTAGTCTACGCTTTGATCGTTCCCTGGAAGACCGGTAGTAGTTTCCGATGCACATCTGGAGGCCTTCTGTAATCTGCGGACCTTCAAAGTGTTGATGAAACACAGAAATTGCCACGGGATTGAATACAACAGTCACCATGCGCACTTTCCTAAATGAGAGTAATGTCTCAAACAGTCTACGCTTTGATCTTCCCTGGTAGACCACTAGTAGATTCCGATGCACATCTGGAGGCATTCTGTAATCTGTGGACTATCAGACTGTTTATGAAACTCAAACAATGCATCGGGATAGAATACAACAGTCACCATGCGCAATTTCCTCCATGGGAGTAAGGTCTCAAACAGTTTATGCTTTGAGCGTTCCTTGGAAGACCAGTATTAGTTTCCGAAACACATCTGCAGGCAATCTGTAATCTGTGGACAGAGTGTTAATGAAACACAGAAAATGCATCGGGTTTGAATACAACAGTCATCATGCGCACTTTCCTCCATGAGAGTGATGTCTCGAAAAGTATACGCTTTGATCGTTCCCTGGAAGAGCAGTAGTAGTTTCCGTTGCACATCTGGAGGCATTCTGTTATCTGTGGACTATCAGAGTGTTGTTGAAACACAGAAATTGCATCTGGATTGAATACAACAGTTACCATGCGCACTTTCCGCCATGGGAGATATGTCTCAAACAGTCAACGCCTTGATCGTTCCCTGGTAGACCACTAGTAGTTTCCGTTGCACATCTGGAGGCATTCTGTTATCTGTGGACCTTCAAAGTGTTGATGAAACACGGAAATTACATCGGGATTGAATACAACAGTCACCATGGGCACTTTCCGCCATGGGAGATATGTCTCAAACAGTCTACGCTTTGATCATTCACTGGAAGACCAGTAGTAGTTTCCAACGCACATCTGTAGGCATTCTGTAATCTGTGGACTATCAGAGTGTTGTTGAAACACAGAAATTGCATAGGGATTGAATACAACAGTTACCATGGGCACTTTCCGCCATGGGAGATATGTCTCAAACAGTCTACGCTTTGATCGTTCCCTGGAAGACCATTAGTAGTTTCAGTTGCACATCTTTAAGCATTCTGTAATCTGCGGACCTTCAATGTGTTGATGAAATACAGAAATTGCCTCGGGATATAATACAACAGTCACCTTGCGCACTTTCCTCCATGGGAGTAATGTCTCAAGTAGTCTACGCTTTGATCGTTCCCTGGAAGACCAGTAGTAGTTTCCGATGCACATCTGGAGGCATTCTGTAATCTGTGGACCTTCAAAGTGTTGATGAAACGCAGAAATTGCCTCGGGATTGAATACAACAGTCACCATGCGCCCTTTCCTAAATGAGAGTAATGTCTCAAACAGTCTACGCTTTGATCGTTCCCTGGAATACCAGTAGTAGTTTCCGAAACACATCTGGAGGCAATCTGTAACCTGTGGACCATCAGAGTGTTGATGAAACACAGAAAATGCATCGGGATTGAATACAACAGTCACCATGCGCACTTTCCTTCATGGGAGTAATGTCTCAAGTAGTCTACAGTTTGATCGTTCCCTGGAAGACCAGTAGTAGTTTCCAATGCACATCTGGAGGCATTCTGTAATATGTGGACCTTCAAAGTGTTGCTGAAACACAGAAATTGCATCCGGATTGAATACAACAGTCACCATGCGCACTTTCCTCCATGGGAGTAATGTCTCAAAAAGTCTTCGCCTTGATCGTTCCCTGGAAGACCAGTAGTAGTTTCCGTTGCACATCTGGAGGCATTCTGTAATCTGTGGACCTTCAAAGTGTTGATGAAACACGGAAACTACATCGGGATTGAATAAAAAAAGTCACCATGCGCACTTTCCTCCATGGTTGTAATGTCTCAAACAGTCTACGTTTTGATCGTTCCCTGAAAGACCAGTAGTAGTTTCCGATGCACATCTGGAGGCATTCTGTAATCTGTGGACCTTCAAAGTGTTGATGAAATACAGAAATTGCATCGGGATTGAATACAACAGTCACCATGCGCACTTTCCTCCACGGGAGTAATGTCTCAAACAGTCTACGCTTTGATCATTCACTGGAAGACCAGTAGTAGTTTCCAACGCACATCTGGAGGCATTCTGTAATCTGTGGACTATCAGAGTGTTGTTGAAACACAGAAATTTCATCGGGATTGAATACAACAGTTACCATGCGCACTTTCCGCCATGGGAGATATGTCTCAAACAGTCTACGCTTTGATCGTTCCCTGGAAGACCAGTAGTACGTTCCGTTGCGCATCTGGAGGCATTCTGTAATCTGTGGACCTTCAATGTGTTGATGAAACACAGAAATTGCTTTGGGATTTAATACAACAGTCACCATGCGCACTTTCCTCCATGGCAGTAATGTGTCAAGTGGTCTACGCTTTGATCGTTCCCTCGAAGACCAGTAGTAGTTTCCGATGCACATCTGGAGGCATTCTGTAATCTTTGGACTATCAGAGTGTTGTTGAAACACAGAAATTGCATCGGGATTGAATACAACAGTTACCATGCGCACTTTCCTCCAAGGGAGTAATGTCTCAAACAGTCTACGTTTTGATCGTTCCCTGAAAGACCAGTAGTAGCTTCCGACGCACATCTGGAGGCATTCTGTAATCTGTAGACCATCGGAGTGTTGTTGAAACACAGAAATTGTATCGAGATTGAATATAACAATCACCATGCGCTATTTCCTCCATGGGAATAATGTCTCAAACTGTCATCGCTTTGACCGTTGCCTGAAGACCAGTAGAAGTTTCCGAGGCACATCTGGAGGCATTCTGTAATCAGTGGACTAACAGAGTGTTGTTGAAACACAGAAATTGCATAGAGATTGAATACAACAGTTACCATGCGCACTTTCCTCCATGGGGGTTATGTCTCAAACATTCTACGATTTGATCGTTCCCTGGAAGACCATTAGTAGTTTTCGTTGCACATCTTTAAGCATTCTGTAATCTGTGGACCTTCAATGTGTTGATGAAATACAGAAATTGCCTCGGGATTGCGTACAACAGTCACCTTGCGCACTTTCCTCCATGGGAGTAATGTCTCAAGTAGTCTACGCTTTGATCGTTCCCTGGAAGACCAATAGTAGTTTCCGATGCACATCTGGAGACATTATGTAATCTGTGGACCTTCAAAGTGTTGATGAAACACAGAAATTGCCTCGGGATTGAATACAACAGTCACCCTGCGCCCTTTCCTAAATGAGAGTAATGTCACAAACAGTCTACGATTTGATCGTTCCCTGGTAGACCACTAGTAGATTCCGAAACACATCTGGAGGCAATCTGTAATCTGTGGACTATCAGAGTGTTGATGAAACACAGAAAATGCATCGGGATTGAATACAACAGTCACCATGCGCACTTTCCTCCATGGGAGTAATGTCTCAAGTAGTCTACACTTTGATCGTTCCCTGGAAGACCAGTAGTAGTTTCCGATGCACATCTGGAGGCATTCTGCAATCTGTGGACTATCAGAGTGTTGAACACAGAATTGCATCGGTATTGAATACAATAGTCACCATGCGCACTTTCCTTCATGGGAGTAATGTCTAAAACAGTCTACGCTTTGATCGTTCCCTGGAAGACCAGTAGTAGTTTCCAATGCACATCAGGAGGCATTCTGTAATATGTGGACCTTCAAGGTGTTGATGAAACACAAAAATTGCATCGGGATTGAATGCAAAAGTCACCATGCGCACTTTCCTCCATGGGAGTAATGTCTCAAACAGTCCACGCTTAGACCGTTCCCTGGAAGACCAGTAGTAGTTTCAGATGCACATCTGGATTCATTCTGTAATCTGTGGACCTTCAAAGTGTTGATGAAATACAGAAATTGCATCGGTATTGAATACAACAGTCACCATGCGCACTTTCCTCCATGGGAGTAATGTCTCAAACTGCTACGCTTTGATCGTTCATTGGAAGACCAGTAGTAGTTTCCGTTGCACATCTGGAGGCATTCTGTAATCTGTGGACCTTCAAAGTGTTGATAAAACACGGAAATTACATCGGGATTGAATGCAAAAGTCAGCATGCGCACTTTCCTCCATGGGAGTAATGTCTCAAACAGTCTACGCTTAGACCGTTCCCTGGAAGACCAGTAGTAGTTTCAGATGCACATCTGGATTCATTCTGTAATCTGTGGACCTTCAAAGTGTTGATGAAATACAGAAATTGCATCGGTATTGAATTCAACAGTCAACATGCGCACTTTCCTCCATGGGAGTAATGTCTCAAAAAGTCTTCGCCTTGATCGTTCATTGGAAGACCACTAGTAGTTTCCGTTGCACATCTGGAGGCATTCAGTAATCTGTGGACCTTCAAAGTGTTGATAAAACACGGAAATTACATCGGAATTGATTGCAAAAGTCACCATGCGCACTTTCCTCCATGGGAGTCATGTCTCAAACAGTCTACGCTTAGACCGTTCCCTGGAAGACCAGTAGTAGTTTCAGATGCACATCTGGATTCATTCTGTAATCTGTGGACCTTCAAAGTGTTGATGAAATACAGAAATTGCATCGGTATTGAATACAACAGTCACCATGCGCACTTTCCTCCATGGGAGTAATGTCTCAAACTGTCTACGCTTTGATCGTTCCCTGTAAGAGCAGTAGTAGTTTCCGAAGCAAATCTGGAGGTATTCTGTAATCTGTGGACTACAGAGTGTTGTAGAAACACAGTAATTGCATCGGGATTGAATACAACAATCACAATGCGCACTTTCCTCCATGGGAGTAACGTCTCAAACAGTCTACGCTTTGATCGGTCCCAGGAAGACCAGTAGTAGTTTCCGATGCACATCTGGAGGCATTCTGCAATCTGTGGACTATCAGAGTGTTGAACACAGAATTGCATCGGTATTGAATACAATAGTCACCATGCGCACTTTCCTCCATGGGAGTAATGTCTCAAGTAGTCTACGCTTTGATCGTTCCCTGGAAGACCGGTAGTAGTTTCCGATGCACATCTGGAGGCCTTCTGTAATCTGCGGACATTCAAAGTGTTGATGAAACACAGAAATTGCCACGGGATTGAATACAACAGTCACCATGCGCACTTTCCTAAATGAGAGTAATGTCTCAAACAGTCTACGCTTTGATCGTTCCCTGGTAGACCACTAGTAGATTCCGATGCACATCTGGAGGCATTCTGTAATCTGTGGACTATCAGACTGTTTATGAAACTCAAACATTGCATCGGGATAGAATACAACAGTCACCATGCGCAATTTCCTCCATGGGAGTAAGGTCTCAAACAGTTTACGCTTTGAGCGTTCCTTGGAAGACCAGTATTAGTTTCCGAAACACATCTGGAGGCAATCTGTAATCTGTGGACAGAGTGTTAATGAAACACAGAAAATGCATCGGGTTTGAATACAACAGACATCATGCGCACTTTCCTCCATGAGAGTGATGTCTCGAAAAGTCTACGCTTTGATCGTTCCCTGGAAGAGCAGTAGTAGTTTCCGTTGCACATCTGGAGGCATTCTGTTATCTGTGGACTATCAGAATGTTGTTGAAACACAGAAATTGCATCTGGATTGAATACAACAGTTACCATGCGCACTTTCCGCCATGGGAGATATGTCTCAAACAGTCAACGCTTTGATCGTTCCCTGGTAGACCACTAGTAGTTTCCGTTGCACATCTGGAGGCATTCTGTTATCTGTGGACCTTCAAAGTGTTGATGAAACACGGAAATTGCATCGGTATTGAATACAACAGTCACCATGCGCACTTTCCTCCATGGGAGTAATGTCTCAAACTGTCTACGCTTTGATCGTTCCCTGTAAGAGCAGTAGTAGTTTCCGAAGCAAATCTGGAGGTATTCTGTAATCTGTGGACTACAGAGTGTTGTAGAAACACAGTAATTGCATCAGGATTGAATACAACAATCACAATGCGCACTTTCCTCCATGGGAGTAACGTCTCAAACAGTCTACGCTTTGATCGGTCCCAGGAAGACCAGTAGTAGTTTCCGATGCACATCTGGAGGCATTCTGCAATCTGTGGACTATCAGAGTGTTGAACACTGAATTGCATCGGTATTGAATACAATAGTTACCATGCGCACTTTCCTCCATGGGAGTAATGTCTCAAGTAGTCTACGCTTTGATCGTTCCCTGGAAGACCGGTAGTAGTTTCCGATGCACATCTGGAGGCCTTCTGTAATCTGCGGACCTTCAAAGTGTTGATGAAACACAGAAATTGCCACGGGATTGAATACAACAGTCACCATGCGCACTTTCCTAAATGAGAGTAATGTCTCAAACAGTCTACGCTTTGATCTTCCCTGGTAGACCACTAGTAGATTCCGATGCACATCTGGAGGCATTCTGTAATCTGTGGACTATCAGACTGTTTATGAAACTCAAACAATGCATCGGGATAGAATACAACAGTCACCATGCGCAATTTCCTCCATGGGAGTAAGGTCTCAAACAGTTTACGCTTTGAGCGTTCCTTGGAAGACCAGTATTAGTTTCCGAAACACATCTGCAGGCAATCTGTAATCTGTGGACAGAGTGTTAATGAAACACAGAAAATGCATCGGGTTTGAATACAACAGTCATCATGCGCACTTTCCTCCATGAGAGTGATGTCTCGAAAAGTATACGCTTTGATCGTTCCCTGGAAGAGCAGTAGTAGTTTCCGTTGCACATCTGGAGGCATTCTGTTATCTGTGGACTATCAGAGTGTTGTTGAAACACAGAAATTGCATCTGGATTGAATACAACAGTTACCATGCGCACTTTCCGCCATGGGAGATATGTCTCAAACAGTCAACGCTTTGATCGTTCCCTGGTAGACCACTAGTCGTTTCCGTTGCACATCTGGAGGCATTCTGTTATCTGTGGACCTTCAAAGTGTTGATGAAACACGGAAATTACATCGGGATTGAATACAACAGTCACCATGGGCACTTTCCGCCATGGGAGATATGTCTCAAACAGTCTACGCTTTGATCATTCACTGGAAGACCAGTAGTAGTTTCCAACGCACATCTGGAGGCATTCTGTAATCTGTGGACTATCAGAGTGTTGTTGAAACACAGAAATTGCATAGGGATTGAATACAACAGTTACCATGGGCACTTTCCGCCATGGGAGATATGTCTCAAACAGTCTACGCTTTGATCGTTCCCTGGAAGACCATTAGTAGTTTCAGTTGCACATCTTTAAGCATTCTGTAATCTGCGGACCTTCAATGTGTTGATGAAATACAGAAATTGCCTCGGGATATAATACAACAGTCACCTTGCGCACTTTCCTCCATGGGAGTAATGTCTCAAGTAGTCTACGCTTTGATCGTTCCCTGGAAGACCAGTAGTAGTTTCCGATGCACATCTGGAGGCATTCTGTAATCTGTGGACCTTCAAAGTGTTGATGAAACGCAGAAATTGCCTCGGGATTGAATACAACAGTCACCATGCGCCCTTTCCTAAATGAGAGTAATGTCTCAAACAGTCTACGCTTTGATCGTTCCCTGGAATACCAGTAGTAGTTTCCGAAACACATCTGGAGGCAATCTGTAATCTGTGGACCATCAGAGTGTTGATGAAACACAGAAAATGCATCGGGATTGAATACAACAGTCACCATGCGCACTTTCCTTCATGGGAGTAATGTCTCAAGTAGTCTACAGTTTGATCGTTCCCTGGAAGACCAGTAGTAGTTTCCAATGCACATCTGGAGGCATTCTGTAATATGTGGACCTTCAAAGTGTTGCTGAAACACAGAAATTGCATCCGGATTGAATACAACAGTCACCATGCGCACTTTCCTCCATGGGAGTAATGTCTCAAAAAGTCTTCGCCTTGATCGTTCCCTGGAAGACCAGTAGTAGTTTCCGTTGCACATCTGGAGGCATTCTGTAATCTGTGGACCTTCAAAGTGTTGATGAAACACGGAAACTACATCGGGATTGAATAAAAAAAGTCACCATGCGCACTTTCCTCCATGGTTGTAATGTCTCAAACAGTCTACGTTTTGATCGTTCCCTGAAAGACCAGTAGTAGTTTCCGACGCACATCTGGAGGCATTCTGTCATCTGTAGACTATCGGAGTGTTGTTGAAACACAGAAATTGTATCGAGATTGAATATAACAATCACCATGCGCAATTTCCTCCATGGGAATAATGTCTCAAACTGTCATCGCTTTCACCGTTCCCTGAAGACCAGTAGTAGTTTCCGAGGCACATCTGGAGGCAATCTGTAATCAGTGGACTAACAGAGTGTTGTTGAAACACAGAAATTGCATAGAGATTGAATACAACAGTTACCATGCGCACTTTCCTCCATGGGGGTTAGGTCTCAAACATTCTACGATTTGATCGTTCCCTGGAAGACCATTAGTAGTTTTCGTTGCACATCTTTAAGCATTCTGTAATCTGTGGACCTTCAATGTGTTGATGAAATACAGAAATTGCCTCGGGATTGAATACAACAATCACCTTGCGCACTTTCCTCCATGGGAGTAATGTCTCAAGTAGTCTACGCTTTGATCGTTCCCTGGAAGACCAGTAGTAGTTTCCGATGCACATCTGGAGGCATTCTGTAATCTGTGGACCTTCAAAGTGTTGATGAAACACGGAAATTGCCTCGGGATTGAATACAACAGTCACCATGCGCACTTTCCTCCACTGGAGTAATGTCTCAAACAGTCTACGCTTTGATCATTCACTGGAAGACCAGTAGTAGTTTCCAACGCACATCTGGAGGCATTCTGTAATCTGTGGACTATCAGAGTGTTGTTGAAACACAGAAATTGCATCGGGATTGAATACAACAGTTACCATGGGCACTTTCCGCCATGGGAGATATGTCTCAAACAGTCTACGCTTTGATCGTTCCCTGGAAGACCATTAGTAGTTTCCGTTGCACATCTTTAAGCATTCTGTAATCTGTGGACCTTCAATGTGTTGATGAAATACAGAAATTGCCTCGGGATTGAATACAACAGTCACCTTCGCACTTTCCTCCATGGGAGTAATGTCTCAAGTAGTCTACGCTTTGATCGTTCCCTGGAAGACCAGTAGTAGTTTCCGATGCACATCTGGAGGCATTCTGTAATCTGTGGACATTCAAAGTGTTGATGAAACACAGAAATTGCCTCGGGATTGAATACAACAGACACCGTGCGCCCTTTCCTAAATGTGAGTAATGTCTCAAACAGTCTACGCTTTGATCGTTCCCTGGAAGACCAGTAGTAGTTTCCGAAACACATCTGGAGGCAATCTGTAATCTGTGGACTATCAGAGTGTTGATGAAACACAGAAAATGCATCGGGATTGAATACAACAGTCACCATGCGCACTTTCCTCCATGGGAGTAATGTCTGAAGTAGTCTACAGTTTGATCGTTCCCTGGAAGACCAGTAGTAGTTTCCAATGCACATCTGGAGGCATTCTGTAATATGTGGACCTTCAAAGTGTTGCTGAAACACAGAAATTGCATCCGGATTGAATACAACAGTCACTATGCGCACTTTCCTCCATGGGAGTAATGTCTCAAAATGTCTTCGCCTTGATCGTTCCCTGGAAGACCAGTAGTAGTTTTCGTTGCACATCTGGAGGCATTCTGTAATCTGTGGACTACAGAGTGTAGTAGAAACACAGAAATTGCATCGGGATTGAATACAACAATCACAATGCGCACTTTCCTCCATGGGAGTAACGTCTCAAACAGTATCCGCTTTGATCGTTCCCAGGAAGACCAGTAGTAGTTTCCGACGCACATCTGGAGGCATTCTGTAATCTGTGGACTATCAGAGTGTTGTTGAAACACAGATATTACATCGGGATAGAATACAACAGTCACCATGCGCACTCTCCGCCATGGGAGATATGTCTCAAACAGTCTACGCCTTGATCGTTCCCTGGAAGACCAGTAGTACTTTCCGTTGCGCATCTGGAGGCATTCTGTAATCTGTGGACCTTCAAAGTGTTGATGAAAACAGAAATTGCTTTGGAAAATAATACAACAGTCACCATGCGCACTTTCCTCCATGGGAGTAATGTCTCAAAGAGTCTACGTTTTGATCGTTCCCTGGAAGACCAGTATTAGTTTCCGAAACACATCTGGAGGCATTTAGTAATCTGTGGACTATCAGAGTGTTAATGAAGCACAGAAAATGCATCGGGATTGACTACAACAGTTACCATGCGCACTTTCCGCAATGGGAGATATGTCTCAAACAGTCTACGCTTTGATCGTTCAATGGAAGACCATTAGTAGTTTCCGTTGCACATCTTTAAGCATTCTGTAATCTGTGGACCTTCAATGTGTTGATGAAATACAGAAATTGCCTCAGGATTGAATACAACAGTCACCTTGCGCACTTTCCTCCATGGGAGTAATGTCTCAAGTAGTCTACGATTTGATCGTTCCCTGGAAGACCAGTAGTAGTTTCCGATGCACATCTGGAGGCATTCTGTAATCTGTGGACCTTGAAAGTGTTGATGAAACACAGAAATTGCCTCCGGATTTAATACAACAGTCACCATGCGCCCTTTCCTAAATGAGAGTAATGTCTCAAATAGTCTACGCTTTGATCGTTCCCTGGTAGACCACTAGTAGATTCCGATGCACATGTGGAGGCATTCTGTAATCTGTGGACTATCAGAGTGTTTATGAAACACAAAAATTGCATCGGGAAAGATTACAACAGTATCCATGCGCACTTTCCTCCATAGGAGTAATGTCTCAAAGAGTCTACGTTTTGATCGTTCCCTCGAAGACCAGTAGTAGTTTCCGAAACACATCTGGAGGCAATCTGTAATCTGTGGACTATAAGAGTGTTGATGAAACACAGAAAATGCATCGGGATTGAATACAACAGTCACCATGCGCACTTTCCTCCATGGGAGTAATGTCTCAAGCAGTCTACACTTTGATCGTTCCCAGGAAGACCAGTAGTAGTTTCCGACGCACATCTGGAGGCCTTCTGCAATCTGCGGACCTTCAAAGTGTTGATGAAACACAGAAATTGCCAAGGGATTGAATACAACAGTCACCATGCGCACTTTCCTAAATGAGAGTAATGCCTCAAACAGTCTACGCTTTGATCGTTCCCTGGTAGACCACTAGTAGATTCCGATGCACATCTGGAGGCATTCTGTAATCTGTGGATTATCAGAGTGTTTATGAAACTCAAAAATTGCATCGGGATAGAATACAACAGTCACCATGCGCAATTTCCTCCATGGGAGTAATGTCTCAAACAGTTTACGCTTTGAGCGTTCCTTGGAAGACCAGTAGAAGTTTGCGATGCACATCTGGAGATATTCTGTAATCTGTGGACTATCAGAGTGTTGTTGAAACACAGAAAATGCATAGGGATTGAATACAACAGTTACCATGCGCACTTTCCGCCATGGGAGATATGTCTCAAACAGTCTACGCCTTGATCGTTCCCTGGAAGACCAGTAGTACTTTCCGTTGCGCATCTGGAGGCATTCTGTAATCTGTGGACCTTCAAAGTGTTGATGAAACACAGAAATTGCTTTGGAAAATAATACAACAGTCACCATGCGCACTTTCCTCCATGGGAGCAATGTCTCAAACAGTTTACGCTTTCATCGTTCCTTGGAAGACCTGTAGTAGTTTGCGATGCACATCTGGAGGCATTCTGTAAACTGTGGACTATCAGAGTGTTGATGAAACACAGAATTTTCTACGGAATTGAATACAAAAGTCACCATGCGCACTTTTCTCCATGGGAGTAATGTCGCAAACAGTTTACACTTTGATCGTTCCCTGGAAGACCAGTAGCAGTTTCCGATGCACATCTGGAGGCATTCTGTAATCTGTGGACTATCAGAATGTTGATGAACCACAGAAATTGCACCGGGATTGAATATAACAGTATCCATACGCACTTTCCTCCATAGGAGTAATGTCTCAAAGTGTCTACGTTTTGATCATTCCCTGGAAGACCAGTATTAGTTTCCGAAACACATCTGGAGGTATTCTGTAATCTGTGGACTATCAGAGTGTTAATGAAACACAAATATTGCTTCGGGATTGAATACAACAGTCACCATGCGCACTTTCCTCCATGGGAGTAATGTCTCACAGTCTACGTTTTGATCGTTCCCTGGAAGACCAGTAGTATTTTCCGACGCACATCTGGAGGCATTCTGTAATCTGTGGACTATCGGAGTGTTGTTGAAACACAGAAATTGTATCGGGATTGAATACAACAGTCACCATGCGCACTTTCTTCCATGGGAGTAATGTCTCAAGCAGTCTACGCTTTGATCGTTTCCTGGAAGACATGTAGTTGCCGATGCACATCTGGAGGCATTCTGTAATCTGCGGACCTTCAAATTGTTGATGAAACACAGAAACTGCCTCGGGATTGAATACAACAGTCACCATGCGCACTTTCCTAAATCAGAGTAATGTCTCAAACAGTCTACGCTTTGATCGTTCCCTGGTAGACCACTAGTAGATTCCGATGCACATCTGGAGGCATTCTGTAATCTGTTGACTATCAGAGTGTTTATGAAACACAAAACTTGCATCGGGATAGAATACAACAGTCACCATGCGCACTTTCCTCCATGGGAGTAATGACTCAAGTTGTCTACACTTTTATCATTCCCTGGAAGACCAGTAGTAGTTTCCGATGCACATCTGGAGGCATTCTGCAACCTGTGGACTATCAGAGTGTTGAACACAGAAATTGCATCGGTATTGAATACAACAGTCACCATGCGCACTTTCCTCCATGGGAGTAATGTCTAAAACAGTCTACGCTTTGATCGTTCCCTCGAAGACCAGTAGTAGTTTCCGATGCACATCTGGAGGCATTCTGTAAAATGTGGACCTTCAAAGTGTTGATGAAACACAGAAATTGCATCGGGATTGAATACAACAGTCACCATGCGCACTTTCCTCCATGGGAGTAAAGTCTCAAACAGTCTACGCTTTGATCGTTCCCTGTAAGAGCAGTAGTAGTTTCAGATGCACATCAGGAGGCATTCTGTAATCTGTGGACTTTCAGGGTGTTGATGAAACACAGATATTGCCTCGGGATTGAATACAACAAAAACAATTCGCACTTTCGTACCATGGTAGTAAGGTCTCAAACAGTCTACGCTTTGACCGTTCCCTGGAAGACCAGTAGTAGTTTCCGATGCACATCTGGAGGCATTCTGTAATCTGTGGACCTTCAAAGTGTTGATGAAATACAGAAATTGCATCGGGATTGAATACAACAGTCACCATGCGCACTTTCCTCCATGGGAGTAAAGTCTCAAACAGTCTACGCTTTGATCGTTCCCTGTAAGAGCAGTAGTAGTTTCCGAAGCAAATCTGGAGGTATTCTGTTATCTGTAGACTACAGAGTGTTGTAGAAACACAGAAATTGCATCGGGATTGAATACAACAATCACAACGCCCACTTTCCTCCATGGGAGTAATGTCTCAAACAGTCTACGCTTTGATCGTCAACTGGAAGACCAGTAGTTTTTTTTCCGATGCACATCTGTAGGCATTCTGTAATCTGTGGACCTTCAAAGTGTTGATGAAACACGTAAATTGCATCGGGATTGAATACAACAGTCACCATGCGCACTTTCCGCCATAGGAGTAATGTCTCAAAATGTCATCGCTTTGACCGTTCCCTGAAGACCAGTAGTAGTTTCCGAGGCACATCAGGAGGCATTCTGTAATCTGAGGACTAACAAAGTGTTGTTGAAACACAGAAATTGCATAGAGATTGAATACAACAGTTACCATGCGCACTTCCCTCCATGGGAGTTATGTCTCAAACATTCTACGCCTTGATCGTTCCCTGGAAGACCATTAGTAGTTTCCGTTGCACATCTTTAAGAATTCTGTAATCTGTGGACCTTCAACGTGTTGATGATATACAGAAATAGCCTCGGGATTGAATGCAACAGTCACCATGAGCACTTTCCTCCATGGGAGTAATGTCTCAAGTTGTCTACGCTTTGATCGTTCCCTGGAAGACCAGTAGTAGTTTCCCATGTTCATCTGGAGGCATTCTGTAATCTGCGGACCTTCAAAGTGTTGATGAAACACAGAAATTGCCTCGGGATTGACAACAACAGTCACCATGCGCACTTTCCTAAATGAGAGTAATGTCTCAAACAGTCTACGCTTTGATCGTTCCCTGGTAGACCACTAGTAGATTCCGATGCACATCTGGAGGCAATCTGTAACCTGTGGACTATCAGAGTGTTAATGAAACACAGAAAATGCAACGGAATTGAATACAACAGTCACCATGAGCACTTTCCTCCATTGGAGAAACGCTCGAAAAGTCTACGCTTTGACCGTTTCCTGGAAGACCAGTAGTAGTTTCCGTTGCACATCTGGAGGCATTCTGTAATCTGTGGACCTTCAAAGTGTTAATGAAACACGGAAATTACATCGGGATTGAATACAACAGTCACCATGCGCACTTTCCTCCATGGGAGTCATGTCTCAGACTGTCTACGCTTTGATCGTTACCTGGAAGACCAGTAGTAGTTTCCGATGCACATCTGGAGGTATTCTGTAATCTGTGGACTACAGAGTGTTGTAGAAACACAGAAAATGCATCGGAATTGAATACAACAGTCACCATGCGCACTTTCCTCCATGGGAGTAATGTCTTAAAGAGTCTACGCTTTGATCATTCACTGGAAGACCAGTAGTAGTTTCCAACGCACATCTGGAGGCATTCTGTGATCTGTGGACTATCAGAGTGTTGATGAAACACAGAAATTTCATCGGAATTGAATACAAAAGTCACCATGCGCACTTTTCTCCATCGGAGTAATGTCACCAACAGTCTACGCTTTGATCGTTCTCTGGAAGACCAGTAGCAGTTTCCGATGCACATATGGAGGCATTCTGTAATCTGTGGACTATCAGAATGTTGATGAACCACAGAAATTGCACCGGGATTGAATACACTAGTATCCATGCGCACTTTCCTCCATCGGAGTAATGTCTCAAGTAGTCTACACTTTGATCGTTCTATGGAAGACCAGTAGTAGTTTCCGAAACACATCTGGAGGCAATCTGTAATGTGTGTGCTATCATTGTGTTAATGAAACACAGAAAATGCATCGGGTTTGAATACAACAGTCACCATGCGCACTTACCTCCATGGGAGTAAAGTCTCGAAAAGTCTACGCTTTGATCGTTCCCTGGAAGAGCAGTAGTAGTGTCCGTTGCACATCTGGAGGCATTCTGTAATCTGTGGACCTTCAAATTGTTGTTGAAACACAGATATTGCTTTGGCATTTAGTACAACAGTCACCATGCGCACATTCCTCCATGGGAGTAATGTGTCAAGCAGTCTACGCTTTTTTCGTTCCCATGAAGACCAGTAGTAGTTTCCGATGCACATCTGGTGGCACTCTGTAATCTGCGGACTATCGGAGTGTTGCTGAAACACAGAAATTTCATCCGAATTGAATACAAAAGTTACCATGCGCACTTTCTTCCGTGGGAGTAATGTCTCAAGCAGTCTACGCTTTGATCGTTTCCTGGAAGACCAGTAGTAGTTTCCGATGCACATCTGGAGGCATTCTGCAATCTGCGGACCTTCAAATTGTTGATGAAACACAGAAATTGCCTCGGGATTGAATACAACAGTCACCATGCGCACTTTCCTAAATGAGAGTAATGTCTCAAACAGTCTACGCTTTGATCGTTCCCTGGTAGACCACTAGTAGATTCCGATGCACATCTGGAGGCATTCTGTAATCTGTGGACTATCAGGGTGTTTATGAAACACAAAAATTGCATCGGGATAGAATACAACAGTCACCATGCGAAATTTCCTCCATGGGAGTAATGTCTCAAACAGTTAACGCTTTGATCGTTCCTTGGAAGACCAGTAGCAGTTTGCGATGCACATCTAGAGGCATTCAGTAATCTGTGGACTATCAGAGTGTTGATGAAACACAGATATTTCATCTGAATTGAATACAAAAGTCACCATGCGCACTTTTCTCCATGGGAGTAATGTCACCAACAGTCAACGCTTTGATCATTCACTGGAAGACCAGTAGTAGTTTCCGACGCACATCTGGAGGCATTCTTTAATCTGTAGACTATCTGAGTGTTGATGAAACACAGAAATTGCATCGGGATTGTATACAACAGTCACCATGCGCACTTTCCTCCATGGGAGTAATGTCTAAAACAGTCTACGATTTGATCGTTCCCTGGAAGACCAGTAGTAGTTTCCGATGCACATCTGGAGGCATTCTGTAATATGTGGACCTTCAAAGTGTTGATGAAACACAGAAATTGCATCGGGATTGAATACAACAGTCACCATGCGCACACTCCTCCATGGGAGTAATGTCTCAAAAAGTCTACGCTTTGATCGTTCCCTGGTAGACCACTAGTAGATTCAGATGCACATCTGGAAGCATTCTGTAATCTGTGGACTATCAGAGTGTTTATGAAACACAAAAATTGCATCGGGATAGAATACAACAGTCACCATGCGCAATTTCCTCCATGGGAGTAATGTCTCAAAGAGTTAACGCTTTGATCGTTCCTAGGAAGACCAGTAGCAGTTTGCGATGCACATCTAGAGGCATTCTGTAATCTGTGGACAATCAGAGTGTTGATGAAACACAGATATTTCATCCGAATTGAATACAAAAGTCACCATGCGCACTTTTCTCCATGGGAGTAATGTCACCAACAGTCTACGCTTTGATCGTTCCCTGGAAGACCAGTAGCAGTGTCCGATGCACATCTGGGGGCATTCTGTAATCTGTGGACTATCAGAATGTTGATGAACCACAGAAATTGCACCGGGATTCAATACAACAGTATCCATGCGCACTTTCCTCCATAGGAGTAATGTCTCAAAGAGTCTACGTTTTGATCGTTCCCTGGAAGACCAGTAGTAGTTTCCGAAACACATCTGGAGGCAATCTGTAATCTGTGGACTATCAGAGTGTTAATGAAACACAGTAAATGCAACGGGATTGAATACAACTGTTACCATGAGCACTTTCCCCCATTGGAGAAACGTCTCGAAAAGTCTACGCTTTGACCGTTCCCTGGAAGACCAGTAGTAGTTTCCGTTGCACATCTGGAGGCATTCTGTAATCTGTGGACCTTCAAAGTGTTGATGAAACACGGAAATTACATCGGGATTGAATACAACAGTCACCATGCGCACTTTCCTCCATGGGAGTCATGTCTCAGACAGTCTACGCCTTGATCGTTACCTGGAAGACCAGTAGTAGTTTCCGATGCACATCTGGAGGTATTCTGTAATCTGTGGACTACAGAGTGTTGTAGAAACACAGAAAATGCATCGGAATTGAATACAACAGTCACCATGCGCACTTTCCTCCATGGGAGTAATGTCTCAAAGAGTCTACGCCTTGATCATTCACTGGAAGACCAGTAGTAGTTTCCAACGCACATCTGGAGGCATTCTGTAATCTGTGGACTATCAGAGTGTTGATGAAACACAGAAATTTCATCGGAATTGAATACAAAAGTCACCATGCGCACTTTCCTCCATCGGAGTAATGTCACCAACAGTCTACGCTTTGATCGTTCTCTTGAAGACCAGTAGCAGTTTCCGATGCACATCTGGGGGCATTCTGTAATCTGTGGACTATCACAATGTTGATGAACCACAGAAATTGCACCGGGATTGAATACAACAGTATCCATGCACACTTTCCTCCATCGGAGTAATGTCTCAAGTAGTCTACACTTTGATCGTTCAATGGAAGACCAGTAGTAGTTTCCGAAACACATCTGGAGGCAATCTGTAATCTGTGTGCTATCAGAGTGTTAATGAAACACAGAAAATGCATCGGATTTGAATACAACAGTCACCATGCGCACTTACCTCCGTGGGAGTAAAGTCTCGAAAAGTCTAAGCTTTGATCGTTCCCTGGAAGAGCAGTAGTAGTGTCCGTTGCACATCTGGAGGCATTCTGTAATCTGTGGACCTTCAAATTGTTGATGAAACACAGATATTGCTTTGGCATTTTGTACAACAGTCACCATGCGCACATTCCTCCATGGGAGTAATGTGTCAAGCTGTCTACGCTTTTTTCGTTCCCATGAAGATCAGTAGTAGTTTCCGATGCACATCTGGAGGCACTCTGTAATCTGCGGACTATCAGAGTGTTGCTGAAACACAGAAATTTCATCCGAATTGAATACAAAAGTCACCATGCGCACTTTCTTCCATGGGAGTAATGTCTCAAGCAGTCTACGCTTTGATCGTTTCCTGGAAGACCAGTAGTAGTTTCCGATGCACATCTGGAGGCATTCTGTAATCTGCGGACCTTAAAATTGTTGATGAAACACAGATATTGCCTCGGGATTGAATACAACAGTCACCATGCGCACTTTCCTAAATGAGAGTAATGTCTCAAACAGTCTACGCTTTGATCGTTCCCTGGTAGACCACTAGTAGATTCCGATGCACATCTGGAGGCATTCTGTAATCTGTTGACTATCAGAGTGTTTATGAAACACAAAAATTGCATCGGGATAGAATAGAACAGTCACCATGCGCAATTTCCTCCATGGGAGTAATGTCTCAAACAGTTAACGCTTTGATCGATCCTTGGAAGACCAGTAGCAGTTTGCGATGCACATCTAGAGGCATTCTGTAATCTGTGGACTATCAGAGTGTTGATGAAACACAGAAATTTCATCCGAATTGAATACAAAAGTCACCATGCACACTTTTCTCCATGGGAGTAATGTCACCAACAGTCTACGCTTTGATCATTCACTGGAAGACCAGTAGTAGTTTCCGACGCACATCTGGAGGCATTCTTTAATCTGTAGACTATCTGAGTGTTGATGAAACACAGAAATTGCATCGGGATTGAATACAACAGTCACCATGCGCACTTTCCTCCATGGGAGTAATGTCTAAAACAGTCTACGCTTTGATCGTTCCCTGGAAAAACCAGTAGTAGTTTCCGATGCACATCTGGAGGCATTTGGTAATATGTGGACCTTCAAATTGTAGATGAAACACAGAAATTGGATCGGGATTGAATACAACAGTCACCATGCGCACTTTCCTACATGGGAGTAATGTCTCAAAAGTCTACGCTTTGATCGTTCCCTGGAAGACCAGTAGTAGTTTCCTATGCACATCTGGAGGCATTCTGTAATCTGTGGACATTCAAGGTGTTGATGAAACACAGATATTGCCTCGGGATTGAATACAACAAACACCATGCGCACTTTCCTACCATGGTAGTAATGTCTCAAACAGTCTACGCTTAGACCGTTCCCTGGAAGACCAGTAGTAGTTTCCGATACACATCTGGAGGCATTCTGTAATCTGTGGACCTTCAAACTGTTGATGAAATACAGAAATTGCATCGGGATTGAATATAACAGTCACCATGCGTACTTTCCTCAATGGGAGTAATGTCTCAAACAGTCTACGCTTTGATCGTTCCCTGTAAGAGCAGTAGTAGTTTCCGAAGCAAATCTGGAGGTATTCTGTTATCTGTGGACTACAGAGTGTTGTAGAAACCCAGAAATTGCATCGGAATTGAATACAACATTCACAATGCCCACTTCCCTCCATGGGAGTAACGTCTCAAACAGTCTACGCTTTGATCGTTAAGACCAGTAGTTTTTTTCCGATGCACATCTGTAGGCATTCAGTAATCTGTGGACCTTCAAAGTGTTGATGAAACACGTAAATTGCATCGGGATTGAATACAACAGTCACCATGCGCACTTTCCTCCATGGGAGTAATGTCTTAAATGGTCTACGCTTTGATCGATCCCTGGAAGACCAGTAGTAGTTTCCGATGCACATCTGGAGGCATTCTGCAATCTGTGGACTTTCAAGTTGTTGATGAAACACAGATATTGCCTCGGGATTGAATACAACAGCCACCATGCGCACTTTCCTTCATGGGAGTAATGTCTCAAACAGTCTATGCTTTGATCGTTCCCAGGAAGACCAGTAGTAGTTTCCGACGCACATCTGGAGGCATTCTGTAATCTGTGGACTATCAGAGTGTTGCTGAAACACAGAAATTGCATCGGGATTGAATACAACAGCCACCATGCGCACTTTCCTCCATGGGAGTAATGTCTCAAAATGTCATCGCTTTGATCGTTCCCTGAAGACCAGTTTAGTTTCCGAGGCACATCTGGAGGCATTCTGTGATTAGTGGACTATCAGAGTGTTGATGAAACACAGAAATTGCATCGGGATCGAATACAATATTCAGCATGGGCACTTTCCTCCGTGGGAGTAATGTCTCAAACGGTCTACGCTTTGAACGTTCCCTGGAAGACCAGTAGTAGTTTCCGATGCAAATCTGGAGGCATTCTGTAACCTGTTGACCTTCAGAGTGTTGATAAAACACAGAAATTGCATCGGGATTGATTACAACAGTCCCCATGCGCACATTCCTCCATGGGAGTAATGTCTAAAACAGTCTACGCTCTGATCGTTCCCTGGAAGACCAGTAGTAGTTTCCGATGCACATCTGGAGGCATTCTGTAATCTGTGGACTATCAGAGTGTTGTTGAAACACAGAAATTGCATCAGGATTGAATACAACAGTATCCATGCGCACTTTCCTCCTTAGGAGTATATTCTCAAAGAGTCTACACTTTGATCGTTCCCTGGAAGACCACTAGTAGTTTCCGTTGCACATCTGGAAGCATTCTGTAATCTGTGGACCTTCAAAGTGTTGATGAAACACAGAAATTGCCTCGGGATGGAATACAACAGTCACCATGCGCACTTTCCTAAATGAGAGTAATGTCTCAAACAGTCTACGCTTTGATCGTTTCCTGGTAGACCACTAGTAGATTACGATGCACATCTGGGGGAATTCTGTAATCTGTGGACTATCAGAGTGTTTATGAAACACAAAAATTGCATCGGGATAGAATACAACAGTCACCTTGCGCAATTTCCTCCATGGGAGTAATGTCTCAAACAGTTTACGCTTTGATCGTTCCTTGGAAGACCAGTTGCAGTTTGCGATGCATATCTGGAGGCATTCTGTAATCTGTGGACTATCAGAGTGTTGATGAAACACAGAAATTTCATCCGAATTGAATACAAAAGTCACCATGCGCACTTTTCTCCATGGGAGTAATGTCACCAACAGTTTACGCTTTGATCGTTCCCTGGAAGACCAGTAGGAGTTTCCGATGCCCATCTGGGGGCATTCTGTAATCTGTGGACTATCAGAATGTTGATGAAAAACAGAAATTGCACCGGGATTTAATACAACAGTATCCATGAGCACTTTCCTCCATAGGAGTTATGTCTCAAAGAGTCTACGTTTTGATCGTTCACTGGTAGACCTGTAGTAGTTTCCGAAACACATCTGGAGGCAATCTGTAATCTGTGGACTATCAGAGTGTTAATGAAACACAGGAAATGCA
The DNA here is from genome assembly GCF_023897955.1 of Schistocerca gregaria. Lineage (NCBI taxonomy): Eukaryota > Metazoa > Arthropoda > Insecta > Orthoptera > Acrididae > Schistocerca > Schistocerca gregaria. The sequence continues at coordinate 47,002,688 of NC_064929.1, forward strand.
TCGGGATTGAATACAACAGTCACCATGAGCACTTTCCTCCATGGGAGTAACGTCTCGAAAAGTCTACGCTTTGACCGTTCCCTGGAAGACCAGTAGTAGTTTCCGTTGCACATCTGGAAGCATTCTGTAATCTGTGGACCTTCAAAGTGTTGATGAAACACGGACATTACTTCGGGATTGAATACAACAGTCACCATGCGCTCTTTCCTAGATGGGAGTCATGTCTCAGACAGTCTACGCTTTGATCGTTACCTGGAAGACCAGTAGTAGTTTCCGATGCACATCTGCAGGTATTCTGTAATCTGTGGACTACAGAGTGTTGTAGAAACACAGAAAATGCATCGGAATTGAATACAACAGTCACCATGTGCACTTTCCTCCATGGGACTAATGTCTCAAAGAGTCTACGCTTTGATCATTCACAGGAAGACCAGTAGTAGTTTCCAACGCACATCTGGAGGCATTCTGTAATCTGTGGACTATCAGAGTGTTGATGAAACACAGAAATTTCATCATAATTGAATACAAAAGTCACCATGCGCACTTTTCTCCATGGGAGTAATGTCACCAACAGTCTATGCTTTGATCGTTCCCTGGAAGACCAGTAGCAGATTCCGATGCACATTTGGAGGCATTCTGTAATCTGTGGACTATCAGAATGTTGATGAACCACAGAAATTGCACCGGGATTGAATACAACAGTATCCATGCGCACTTTCCTCCATAGGAGTAATTTCTCAAAGAGTCTACGTTTGGATTGTTCCGTGGAAGACCAGTAGTAGTTTCCGTTGCACATCTGGAGGCATTCTGTAATCTGTGGACCTTCAAAGTGTTGATGAAACACGGAAATTACATCGGGATTGAATACAACAGTCACCATGCGCACTTTCCACCATGGAAGTAATGTCTCAAGCGGTCTACGCTTTGACCGTTCCCTGGAAGACCAGTAGTAGTTTCCCATGCACATCTGGAGGCATTCTGTAATCTGTGGACCTTCAAAGTGTTGATGAAATACAGAAATTGCTTCGGGATTGAATACAACAGTCACCATGCGCACTTTCCTCCATGGGAGTAATGTCTCAAACAGTCTACGCTTTGATCGTTCCCTGTAAGAGCAGTAGTAGTTTCCGAAGCAAATCTGGAGGCAATCTGTAATCTGAGTGCTATCAGAGTGTTAATGAAACACAGAAATTGCATCGGGATTGAATACAACAGTCACCATGCGCACTTTCCTCCATGGGAGTAATGTCTCGAAAAGTCTACGCTTTGATCGTTCCCTGGAAGAGCAGTAGTAGTTTCCGTTGCACATCAGGAGGCATTCTGTAATCTGTGGACCTTCTAAATGTTGATGAAACACAGATATTGCTTTGGCATTTAATACAACAGTCACCATGCGCACTTTCCTCCATGGGAGTAATGTGTCAAGTGGTCTACGCTTTGATCGTTCCCTCGAAGACCAGTAGTAGTTTCCGATGCACATCTGGAGGCATTCTTTAATCTGTGGACCTTCAAAGTGTTTATGAAACACAGAAATAGCCTCGGGATTGAATATAACAGTCACCATGCGCACTTTCCTCAATGGGAGTAATGTCTCCAAACACTCTACGCTTTTTTCGTTCCCATGAACACCAGTAGTAGTTTCCGATGCACATCTTGAGGCATTCTGTTATCTGTGGACTATCAGAGTATTGATGAAACACAGAAATTGCTTTGGGATTGAATACAACAGTCACCATGCGCACTTTCCTCCATGGGAGTATTGTCTCAAACAGTCTACGTTTTGATCGTTCCCTGGAAGACCAGTAGTAGTTTCCGACGCACATCTGGAGGCATTCTGTAATCTGTGGACTAACGGAGTGTTGTTGAAACACAGAAATTATATTGGGATTGAATACAACAGTCACAATGCGCACTTTCCTCCATGGGAGTAATGTCTCAAACTGTCATCGCTTTGACCGTTCCCTGAAGACCAGTAGTAGTTTCCGAGGCACATCTGGAGGCATTCTGTAATCAGTGGACCAACAGAGTGTTGTTGAAACACAGAAATTGTATAGAGATTGAATACAACAGTTACCATGCGCACTTTCCTCCATGGGGGTTATGTCTCAAACATTCTACGATTTAAACGTTCCCTGGAAGACCATTAGTAGTTTCCGTTGCACATCTTTAAGCATTCTGTAATCTGTGGACCTTCAATGTGTTGATGAAATACAGAAATTGCCTCGGGATTGAATACAACAGACACCATGCGCATTTTCTTCCATGGGAGTAATGTCTCAAGCAGTCTACGATTTGATCGTTCCCTGGAAGACCAGTAGTAGTTTCCGATGCATATCTGGAGGCATTCTGTAATCTGCGGACCTTCAAAGTGTTGATGAAACACAGAAATTGCCTCGGGATTGAATACAACAGTCACCATGCGCACTTTCCTAAATGAGAGTAATGTCTCAAACAGTTTACGCTTTGATCGTTCCTTGGAAGACCAGTAGCAGTTTGCGATGCACATCTGCAGGCATTCTGTAATCTGTGGACTATCAGAGTGTTGATGAAACACAGAAATTTCATCCGAATTGAATACAAAAGTCACCATGCGCACTTTTCTCCATGGGAGTAATGTCACCAACAGTCTACGCTTTGATCGTTCCCTGGAAGACCAGTAGCAGTTTCCGATGCACATCTGGGGGCATTCTGTAATCTGTGGTCTATCAGAATGTTGATGAACCACAAAAATTTCACCGGGATTGAATACAACAGTATCCATGCGCACTTTCCTCCATAGGAGTAATGTCTCAAACAGTCTACGTTTGGATTGTTCCGTGGATGACCAGTAGTAGTTTCCGAAACACATCTGGAATCAATCTGTAATCTGTGTGCTATCAGAGTGTTAATGAAACACAGAAAATGCATCGGGATTGAATACAACAGTCACCATGCGCACTTTCCTCCATGGGAGTAATGTCTCCAAACAGTCTACGCTTTTTTCGTTCCCATGAAGACCAGTAGTAGTTTCCGATGCACATCTTGAGGCATTCTGTTATCTGTGGACTATCAGAGTATTGATGAAATACAGAATTTGCTTTGGGATTGAATACAACAGTCACCATGCGCACTTTCCTCCATGGGAGTAATGTCTCAAACAGTCTACGTTTTGATCGTTCCCTGGAAGACCAGTAGTAGTTTCCGACGCACATCTGGAGGCATTCTGTAATCTGTGGACTATCGGAGTGTTGTTGAAACTCAAAAATTGTATCGGGATTGAATACAACAGTCACCATGCGCACTTTCCTCCATGGGAGTAATGTCTCAAACTGTCATCGCTTTGACCGTTCCCTGAAGACCAGTAGTAGTTTCCGAGGCACATCTGGAGGCATTCTGTAATCAGTGGACTAACAGAGTGTTGTTGAAACACAGAAATTGCATAGAGATTGAATACAACAGTTACCATGCGCACTTTCCTCCATGGGGGTTATGTCTCAAACATTCTACGATTTAAACGTTCCCTGGAAGACCATTAGTAGTTTCCGTTGCACATCTTTAAGCATTCTGTAATCTGTGGACCTTCAATGTGTTGATGAAATACAGGAATTGCTTCTGGATTGAATACAACAGACACCATGCGCACTTTCTTCCATGTGAGTAATGTCTCAAGCAGCCTACGCTTTGATCCTTCCCTGGAAGACCAGTAGTAGTTTCCGATGCACATCTGGAGGCATTCTGTAATCTGCGGACCTTCAAAGTGTTGATGAAACACAGAAATTGCTTCGGGATTGAATACAACAGTCACCATGCGAACTTCCCTGCATGGGAGTAATGTCTCAATCAGTGTATGCTTTGATCGTTCGAAGGAAGACCAGTAGTAGTTTCCGACGCACATCTGGAAGCATTCTGTAATCTGTGGACTATCAGAGTGTTGCTGAAACACAGAAATTGCATCGGGATTGAATACAACAGTCACCATGCGTACTTTCCCCCATGGGAGTAATGTCTCAAAATGTCATCGCTTTGATCGTTCCCTGAAGACCAGTAGTAGTTTCCGAGGCACATCTGGAGGCATTCTGTATTAGTGGACTATCAGAGTGTTGGTGAAACACAGAAATTGCATCGGGATCGAATACAGCATTCAGCATGTGCACTTTCCTACGTGGGAGTAATGTGTCAAACAGTCTACGCTTTGATCGTTCCCTGGAAGACCAGTAGTAGTTTCCGATGCACATCTGGAGGCATTCTGTAACCTGTTGACCTTCAGAGTGTTGATAAAACACAGAAATTGCATCGGGATTGAATACAACAGTCACCATGCGCACATTCCTCCATGGGAGTAATGTCTAAAACAGTCTACGCTCTGATCGTTCCCTGGAAGACCAGTAGTAGTTTCCGATGCACATCTGGAGGCATCCTGTAATCTGTGGACTATCAGAGTGTTGTTGTCACATAGAAATTGCATCAGGATTGAATACAACAGTATCCACGCGCACTTTCCTCCTTAGCAGTAAATTCTCAAAGAGTCTACGCTTTAATCGTTCCCTGGAAGACCAGTAGTAGTTTCCGATGCATGTCTGGAGGCAATCTGTAATCTGTGGACAATCAGAGTGTTGATGAAACACAGAAATTGCATCGCGATTGAATACAACGGTCACCATGCGCACATTCCGCCATGGGAGTAATGTCTCAAAAAGTCTACGCTTTGATCGTTCCCTGGACGACTAGTAGTAGTTTCCGATGCACATCTGGAGACATTCTGTAATCTGCGGACCTTCAAAGTGTTGATGAAACACAGAAATTGCCTCGGGATTGAATACAACATTCACCATGCACACTTTCCTAAATGAGAGTAATGTCTCAAACAGTCTACGCTTTGATCGTTCCCTGGTAGACCGCTAGTAGATTCCGATGCACATCTGGGGGCATTCTGTACTGTGTGGACTATCAGAGTGTTTATGAAACACAAAAATTGCATCGGGATAGAATACAACAGTCACCATGCGCAATTTCCTCCATGGGAGTAATGTCTCAAACAGTTTACGCTTTGATTGTTCCTTGGAAGACCAGTAGTAGTTTGCGATGCACATCTGGAGGCATTCTGTAATCTGTGGACTGTCAGAGTGTTGATGAAAAACAGAAATGTCATCTGAATTCAATACAAAAGTCACCATGCGCAATTTCCTCCATGGGAGTAAAGTCACCAACAGTCTACGCTTTGATCGTTCCCTGGAAGACCAGGAGCAATTTCTGATGCACATCTGGAGGCGTTCTGCAATCTGTTGACTATCAGAATGTTGATGAACCACAGAAATTGCACCGGGATTGAATACAACAGTATCCATGCGCACTTTCCTCCATAGGAGTAATGTCTCAAAGAGTCTACGTTTTGATCGTTCCCTGGGAGACCAGTAGTAGTTTCCGAAACACGTCTGGAGGCAATCTGTAATCTGTGGACTATCAGAGTGTTGATGAAACACAGAAAATTCATCGGGATTGAATACAACAGTCACCATGCGCACTTTCCTTCATGGGAGTAATGTCTCAAAAAGTCTACGCTTTGATCGTTCCCTGGAGGACCAGTAGTAGTTTCCATTGCACATCTGGAGGCATTCTGTAATCTCTGGACCTTCAAATTGTTGATGAAACACGGAAATTACATCGGGATTGAATACAACAGTCACCATGCGCACTTTCCTCCATGGGAGTAATGTTTCAAACAGTCTATGATTTTGACCATTCCCTGGAAGACCAGTAGTAGTTTCCGTTGCACATCTTTAAGCATACTGTAATCTGTGGACCTCCAATGTGTTGATGAAATACAGAAATTGCCTCGGGATTGAATACAACAGTCACCATGCGCACTTTCCTCCATGGGAGTAATGTCTCAAATAGTCTACGCTTTGATCGTTCCCTGGAAGACAAGTAGTAGTTTCCGATGCACATCTGGAGGCATTCTGTAATCTGTGGGCCTTCAAAGTGTTGACGATATACAGAAATTGCATCGGGATTGAATACAACAGTCACCATGCGCAGGTTCCTCCATGGTAGTAATGTCTCCAAACAGTCTACGCTTTTTTCGTACCCATGAAGACCAGTAGTAGTTTCCGATGCACATCTTGAGGCATTCTGTTATCTGTGGACTATCAGAGTGTTGATGAAACACAGAAATTGCTTCGGGATAGAATACAACAGTCACCATGCGCACATTCTCCATGGGAGTAATGTCTCATACAGTCTACGTTTTGATCGTTCCCTGGAAGACCAGTAGTAGTTTCCGACGCACATCTGGAGGCATTCTGTAATCTGTGGACTATCGGAGTGTTGTTGAAACACAGAAATTGCATCGGGATTGAATATAACAGACATTATTCGCAATTTCCTCCATGGGACTAATGTCTCAAACTGTCATCGCTTTGACCGTTCCCTGAATACCTGTAGTAGTTTCCGAGGCACATCTGGAGGCAACTGTAAACAGTGAAATAACAGAGTGTTGTTGAAACACAGAAATTGCATAGAGATTGAATACAACAGTTACCATGCGAACTTTCCTCCATGGGAGTTATGTCTCAAACATTCTACGCCTTGATCGTTCGCTGGAAGACCATTAGTAGTTTCCGTGCACATCTTTAAGCATTCTGTAATCTGTGGACCTCCAATGTGTTGATGAAATACAGACATTGCCTCGGGATTGAATACAACAGTCGCCATGTGCGCTTTCCTCCATGGGAGTAATGTCTCAAGTAGTCTACGCTTTGATCGTTCCCTGGAAGACCAGTAGTAGTTTCAGGTGCACATCTGGAGGCATTCTGTAATCTGCGGACCTTCAAAGTGTTGATGAAGCACAGAAATTGCCTCGGGATTGAATACAACTGTCACCATGCGCACTTTCATCCATGGGAGTAATGTCTCAAACAGTCTACGATTTGATCATTCACTGGAAGACCAGTAGTAGTTTCCGACGCACATCTGGAGGCATTCTGTAATCTGTGGACTATCAGAGTGTTGTTGAAACACAGAAATTGCATCGGGATTGAATACAATAGTTACCATGCGCACTTTCCGCCCGGGAGATATGTCTCAAAGAGTCTACGAATTGATCGTTCCCTGGAAGACCAGGAGTACGTTCCGTTGCGCATCTGGAGGCATCCTGTAGTCTGTGGACCTTCAAAGTGTTGATGAAACACAGAAATTGCTTTGGGATTTAATACAACAGTCACCATGCGCACTTTCCTCCATGGGAGTAATGTGTGAAGTAGTCTACGCTTTGATCGTTCCCTCGAAGACCAGTAGTAGTTTCCGATGCACATCTGGAGGCATTCTGTAATCTGTGGACCTTCAAAGTGGTGATGAAACATAGAAATTGCCTCGGGATTGAGTATAACAGTCACCATGCGCACTTTCCTCCATGGGAGTAATGTCTCCAAACAGTCTACGCTTTTTTCGTTCCCATGAATACCAGTAGTAGTTTCCGATGCACATCTTGAGGCATTCTGTTACCTGTGGACTATCAGAGTGTTGATGAAACACAGAAATTGCTTCGGGATTGAATACAACAGTCACCATGCGCACTTTCCCCCATGGGGGTAATGTCTCATACAGTCTACGTTTGGATCGTTCCCTGGAAGACCAGTAGTAGTTTCCGATGCACATCTGGAGGCATTCTTTAATCTGTGGACCTTCAAAGTGTTGATGAAATACAGAAATTGCATCGGGATTGAATACAACAGTCACCATGCGCACTTTCCTCCATGGGAGTAATGCCTCAAACAGTCTACGCTTTGATCGTTCCCTGTAAGAGCAGTAGTAGTTTCCGAAGCAAATCTGGAGGTATTCTGTAATCTGTGGACTACAGTGTGTTGTAGAAACACAGAAATTGCATCGGGATTGAATACAACAGTCACAATGCGCACTTTCCTCCATGGGAGTAATGTCTCAAACAGTCTACGCTTTGATCGGTAACTGGAAGACCAGTAGTAGTTCCCGATGCACATCTGGAGGCATTCTGTAATCTGTGGACCTTCAAAGTATTGATGAAACACAGAAATTGCCTCGGGATTGAATACAACAGTCACCATGCGAACTTCCCTCCATGGGAGTAATGTCTCAAGCAGTCTACGTTTTGATCGTTCCAGGGAAGACCAGTAGTAGTTTCCGATGCACATCTGGAGGCATTCCGTAATCTATTGACTATCAGGGTGTTGATGAAACACAGGAATTGCATCGGGCTTGAATACAACAGTCACCATACGCACTTTCATTCATGGGAGTAATGTCTCAAACAGTCTACGCTTTGATCGTTACCTGGAAGGCCAGTAGTAGTTTCCGATGCACATCTGGAGGCATTCTGCAATCTGTAAACTATCAGAGTGTTGAACACAGAAATTGCATCGGTATTGAATACAATAGTCACCATGCGCACTTTCCTCCATGGGAGTAATGTCTAAAACAGTCTACGATTTGATCGTTCCCTGTAAGACGAGTAGTAGTTTCCGATGCACATCTGGAGGCATTCTGTAATATGTGGACCTTCAAAGTGTTGATGAAACACAGAAATTGCATCGGGATTGGATACAACAGTCACCATGCGCACTTTCCTCCATGGGAGTAATGTCTCAAAAAGTCTACGGTTTGATCGTTCCCTGGAAGACCAGTAGTAGTTTCCGTTGCACATCTGGAGGCATTCTGTAATCTGTGGACTGTCGGAGTATTGTTGAAACACAGAAATTGCATCGGGATTGAATACAACATTCACCATGCACACTTTCCTCCATGGGAGTAATGTCTCAAACTCTCATCGCTTTGACCGTTCCCTGATGACCTGTAGTAGTTTCCGAGGCACATCTGGATGCATTCTGTAAACAGTGGACTAACAGAGTGTTGTTGAAACACAGAAATTGCATAGAGATTGAGTACAACAGTTACCTTGCGCACTTTCCACCATGGGGGTTATATCTCCAACATTCTATGCCTTGATCGTTCCCTGGAAGACCATTAGTAGTTTCCGTTGCACATCTTTAAGCATTCTGTAATCTGTGGACCTTCAATGTGTTGATGAAATACAGAAATTACCTCGGGATTGAATACAACAGTCACCATGCGCACTTTCCTCCTTTGGAGTAATGTCTCAAGTAGTCTACGCTTTGATCGTTCCCTGGAAGACCAGTAGTAGTTTCCGATGCACATCTGGAGGCATTCTGTAATCTGTGGACCTTCAAAGTGTTGATGAAACACAGAAATTGGCTCGGGATTGAATACAAAAGTCACCATGCGCACTTTCCTAAATGAGAGTAATGTCTCAAACAGTCTACGCTTTGATCGTTCCCTGCTAGACCACTACTAGATTCTGATGCACATCTGGAGGCATTCTGTAAACTGTGGACTATCAGAGTGTTGATGAAGCACAGAAAATGCATCGGGATTGAATACAACAGTCACCATGCGCACTTTCCTCCATGGGAGTAATGTCTAAGTAGTCTACACTTTGATCGTTCCCTGGAAGACCAGTAGTAGTTTCCGATGCATATCTGGAGGCTTTCTGCAATCTGTAAACTATCAGAGTGTTGAACACAGAAATTGCATCGGTATTGAATATAATAGTCACCATGCGCACTTTCCTCCATGGGAGTAATGTCTCAAAAAGTCTACGTTTTTGATCGTTCCCTGGAAGACCAGTAGTAGTTTCCGTTGCACATATGGAGGCATTCTGTAATCTGTTGACCTTTAAAGTGTTGATGAAACACGGAAATTACATCGGGATTGAATACAACAGTCACCATGCGCACTTTCCTCCATGGGAATAATGTCTCAAACAGTCTACGCTTTGACCGTTCCCTGGAAGACCTGTAGTAGTTTCCGATGCACATCTGTAGGCATTCTGTAATCTGTGGACCTTCAAAGTGTTGATGAAACACAGAAATTGCATCCTGATTTAATACAATCGTCACCATGCGCACTTTCCTCCATGGAGTAATGTCTAAATAGTCTACGCTTTGATCGATCCCTGTAAGATCAGTAGTAGTTTCCGATGCACATCTGGAGGCATTCTGTAATCTGTGGACCTTCAAAGTATTGATGAAACACAGAAATTGCCTCGGGATTGAATACAACAGTCACCATGCGAACTTCCCTCCATGGGAGTAATGTCTCAAGCAGTCTACGTTTTGTTCGTTCCAGGGAAGACCAGTAGTAGTTTCCGATGCCCATCTGCAGGCATTCTGTTATCTGTTGACTATCAGGGTGTTGATGAGACACAGTAATTGCATCGGGCTTGAATACAACAGTCACCATACGCACTTTCATTCATGGGAGTAATGTCTAAATAGACTACAATTTGATCGATCCCTGGAAGACCAGTAGTAGTTTCCGATGCACATCTGGAGGCATTCTGTAATCTGTGGACCTTCAAAGTGTTGACGATATACAGAAATTGCTTTGGGATTGAATACAACAGTCACCATGCGCACTTTCCTCCATGGGAGTAATGTCTCAAACAGTCTACGCTTTGATCGTTCCCGGTAAGAGCAGTAGTAGTTTCCGAAGAAAATCTGGAGGTATTCTGTAATCTGTGGACTACAGTGTGTTGTAGAAACACAGAAATTGCATCGGGATTGAATACAACAGTCACAATGCGCACTTTCCTCCATGGGAGTAATGTCTCAAACAGTCTACGCTTTGATCGGTAACTCGAAGACCAGTAGTAGTTTCCGATGCACATCTGTAGGCATTCTGCAATCAGTGGACCTTCAAAGTGTTGATGAAACACAGAAATTGCATCCTGATTGAATACAACAGTCACCATGCTCACTTTCCTCCATGGGAGTAACGACTAAATAGACTACGCTTTGATCGATCCCTGGAAGACCAGTAGTAGTTTCCGATGCACATCTGGAGGCATTCTGTAATCTGTGGACCTTCAAGGTGTTGATGAAACACAGATATTGCCTCGGGATTGAATACAACAGTCACCATGCGCACATTCTCCATGGGAGTAATGTCTCAAACAGTCTACGCTTTGATCGTTCCCAGGAAGACCATTAGTAGTTTTCGACACACATCTGGAGGCATTCTGTAATCTGTGGACTATCAGAGTGTTGTTGAAACACAGAAATTGCATCAGGATTGAATACAACAGTATCCATGTGCATTTTCCTCCTTAGGAGTAAATTCTCAAAGGGTCTACCCTTTGATCGTTAGCTGGAAGACCAGTAGTAGTTTCCGATGCACGTCTGGAGGCAATCTGTAATCTGTGGACTATCAGAGTGTTGAACACAGAAATTGCATCGGGATTGAATACAACAGTTACCATGCGCACTTTCCTCCATGGGAGTAATGTCTCAAAATGTCTACGCTTTGATCGTTCCCTGGAAGACCAGTAGTAGCTTCCGTTGCACATCTTTAGGCATTCTGTAATCTGTGGACCTTCAAAGTGTTGATGAAACACGGAAATGACATCGGGATTGAATACAACAGTCACCATGAGCACTTTCCTCCATGGGAGTAATGTCTCAAGCAGTCTACGCTTTGACCGTTCCCTGGAAGACCAGTAGTAGTTTCCGATGCACATCTGGAGGCATTCTGTAATCTGTGGACCTTCAAAGTGTTGATGAAATACAGAAATTGCATCGGGATTGAATACAACAGTCACCATGCGCACTTTCCTCCATGGGAGTAATGTCTAAATAGTCTACGCTTTGATCGATCCCTGGAAGACCTGTAGTAGTTTCCGATGCACATCTGGAGGCATTCTGTAATCTGTGGACCTTCAAAGTATTGATGAAAGAAAGAAATTGCCTCGGGATTGAATACAACAGTCACCATGCGAACTTCCCTCCATGGGAGTAATGTCTCAAGCAGTCTACGTTTTGATCGTTCCAGGGAAGACCAGTAGTAGTTTCCGATGCACATCTGGAAGCATTCTGTAATCTGTTGACTATCAGGGTGTTGATGAAACACAGGAATTGCATCGGTATTGAATACAACAGTCACCATGCGAACTTCCCTCCATGGGAGTAATGTCTCAAGCAGTCTACGTTTTGATCGTTCCAAAGAAGACCAGTAGTAGTTTCCGATGCACATCTGGAGGCATTCTGTAATCTGTTGACTATCAGAGTGTTGATGAAACACGGGAATTGCATCGGGCTTGAATACAACAGCCACCATACGCACTTTCATTCATGGGAGTACTGTCTCAAACAGTCAACGCTTTGATCGTTACCTGGAAGACCAGTAGTAGTTTCCGATGCACATCTGGAGGCATTCTGCAATCTGTAAACCATCAGAGTGTTGAACACAGAAATTGCATCGGTATTGAATACAATAGTCACCATGCGCACTTTCCTCCATGGGAGTAATGTCTAAAACAGTCTACGTTTTGATCGTTCCAGGGAAGACCAGTAGTAGTTTGAGATGCACATCTGGAGGCATTCTGCAATCTGTAAACAATCAGAGTGTTGAACACAGAAATTGCATTGGGATTGAATACAACAGTTACCATGCGCACTTTCCTCCATGGGAGTAATGTCTCAAAATGTCTACGCTTTGATCGTTCCCTGGAAGACCAGTAGTAGTTTCCGTTGCACATCTTTAGGCATTCTGTAATCTGTGGACCTTCAAAGTGTTGATGAAACACGGAAATGACATCGGGATTGAATACAACAGTCACCATGAGCACTTTCCTCCATGGGAGTAATGTCTCAAGCAGTCTACGCTTTGACCGTTCCCTGGAAGACCAGTAGTAGTTTCCGATGCACATCTGGAGGCATTCTGTAATCTGTGGACCTTCAAAGTGTTGATGAAATACAGAAATTGCATCGGGATTGAATACAACAGTCACCATGCGCACTTTCCTCCATGGGAGTAATGTCTCAAAGACTCTACGCTTTGATCGTTCCCTGTAAGAGCAGTAGTAGTTTCCGAAGCAAATCTGGAGGTATTCTGTAATCCGTGGATTACAGTGTGTTGTAGAAACACAGAAATTGCAACGGGATTGAATACAACAGTCACAATGCGCACTTTCCTCCATGGGAGTAATGTCTCAAACAGTCTACGATTTGATCGGTAACTGGAAGACCAGTAGTAATTTCCGATGCACATCTGTAGGAATTCTGTAAACTGTGGACCTTCAAAGTGTTGATGAAACACAGAAATTGCAACCTGATTGAATACAACAGTCACCATGCGCACTTTCCTCCATGGGAGTAATGTCTAAATAGTCTACGCTTTGATCGGTAACTGGAAGACCAGTAGCAGTTTTCGACGCACATCTGGAGGTATTCTGTAATCTGTGGACTATCAGAGTGTTGTTGAAACACAGAAATTGCATCAGGATTGAATACAACAGTATACATGCGCATTTTCCTCCTTAGGAGTAAATTCTCAAAGGGTCTACCCTTTGATCGTTCCCTGGAAGACCAGTAGTAGTTTCCGATGCACGTCTGGAGGCAATCTGTAATCTGTGGACTATCAGAGTGTTGATGAAACACAGAAATTGCATCGGGATTGAATACAACAGTCACCATGCGCACTTTCCTCAATGGGAGTAATGTCTCAAACAATGGACGCTTTGACCGTTCCCTGGAAGATCAGTAGTAGTTTCCGATGCACATCTGGAGGCATTCTGCTATCTGTGGACATTCTAAGTGTTGATGAAATACAGAAAGTGCATCGGGATTGAATACAACAGTCACCATAAGCACTTTCATTCATGGGAGTAATGTCTCAAGCAGTCTACGCTTTGACCGTTCCCTGGAAGACCAGTAGTAGTTTCCGATGCACATCTGGAGGCATTCTGTAATATATGGACCTTCAAAGTGTTGATGAAACACAGAAATTGCATCGGGATTGAATGCAACTGTCACCATGCACACTTTCCTCCATGGGAGTAATGTCTCAAAAAGTCTACGCTTTGATCTTTCCTGGAAGACCAGTAGTAGTTTCCGTTGCACATCTGGAGGCATTCTGTAATCTGTGGACCTTCAAAGTGTTGATGAAACACGGAAATTACATCGGGATTGAATACAACAGTCACCATGCGCACTTTCCTCCATGGGAGTTATGTCTCAAGCAGTCTACGCTTTGACCGTTCCCTGGAAGACCAGTAGTAGTTTCCGATGCACATCTGGAGGCATTCTGTAATCTGTGGACCTTCAAAGTGTTGATGAAATACAAAAATTGCTTCGGGATTGAATACAACAGTCACCATGCGCACTTTCCTCCATGGGAGTAATGTCTCAAACAGTCTACGCTTTGATCGTTCCCTGTAAGAACAGTAGTAGTTTCCGAAGCAAATCTGGAGGTATTCTGTAATCCGTGGACTACGGTGTGTTGTAGAAACACAGAAATTGCATCGGGATTGAATACAACAGTCACAATGCGCACTTTCCTTCATGGGAGTAATGTCTCAAACAGTCTACGCTTTGATCGGTAACTGGAAGACCAGTAGTAGTTTCCGAGGCACATCTGTAGGCATTCTGTAATCTGTGGACCTTCAAAGTGTTGAGAAACACAGAAATTGCATCCTGATTGAATACAACAGTCAGCATGCACACTTTCCTCCTTGGGAGTAATGTCTAAATAGTCTACGCTTTGATCGATCCCTGTAAGACCAGTAGTAGTTTTCGATGCAAATCTGGAGGCATTCTGTAATCTGTGGACCTTCAAAGTGTTGATGAAGCACAGAAATTGCCTCGGGATTGAATACAACAGTCACGATGCGCACTTCCCTCCATGGGAGTAATGTCTCAAGCAGTCTACGTTTTGATCGTTCCCAGGAAGACAAGTAGTAGTTTCCGATGCACATCTGGAGGCATTCTGTAATCTGTTGACTATCAGGGTGTTGATGAAACACAGAAATTGCATCGGGATTCAATACAACAGTCACCATACGCACTTTCATCCATGGGAGTAATGTCCCAAAGAGTCTACGCTTTGATCGTTACCAGGAAGACCAGTAGTAGTTTCCGATGCACATCTGGAGGCATTCTGTAATCTGTGGACCTTCAAGGTGTTGATGAAACACAGATATTGCCTCGGTATTGAATACAACAGTCACCATGCGCACTTTCCTCCATGGGAGTAAAGTCCCAAACAGTCTACGCATTGATCGTTCCCAGGAAGACCAGTAGTAGTTTTCGACGCACATCTGGAGGCATTCTGTAATCTGTGGACTATCAGAGTGTTGTTGAAACACAGAAATTGCGTCAGGATTGAATACAACAGTATCCATGCGCACTTTCCCAAATAGGAGTAATTTCTCAAAGAGTCTACACTTTGATCGTTCCCTGGAAGACCAGTAGTAGTTTCCGATGCACATCTGGAAGCATCTGTAATCTATGGACTATCAGAGTGTTGATGAAACACAGAAATTGCATCGGGATTCAATACAACAGTCACCATACGCACTTTCATCCATGGGAGTAATGTCCCAAAGAGTCTACGCTTTGATCGTTACCAAGAAGACCAGTAGTAGTTTCCGATGCACATCTGGAGGCATTCTGTAATCTGTGGACCTTCAAGGTGTTGATGAAACACAGATATTGCCTCGGTATTGAATACAACAGTATCCATGCGCATTTTCCCCCTTAGGAGTAAATTCTCAAAGGGTCTACCCTTTGATCGTTCCCTCGAAGACCAGTAGTAGTTTCCGATGCACGTCTGGAGGCAATCTGTAATCTGTGGACTATCAGAGTGTTGATGAAACACAGAAATTGCATTACGATTGAATACAACAGTCACCATGCGCACTTTCCTCCATGGGAGTAATGTCTCAAAAAGTCTGCGCTTTGATCGTTCCCTGGAAGACCAGTAGTAGTTTCCGATGCACATCTGGAGGCATTCTGTAATCTGTGGACTTTCAGAGTGTTGATGAAACACAGAAATTGCATCGGGATTGAATACAACAGTCACCATGCGCACTTTCCTCTATAGGAGTAATGTCTCAAACAATCTACGCTTTGACCGTTCCCCGGAAGATCAGTAGTAGTCTCCGATGCACATCTGGAGGCATTCTGTTATCTGTGGACATTCTAAGTGTTGATGAAATACAGAAATTGCATCGGGATTGAATACAACAGTCACCATGCGCACTTTCCTCCATATGAGTAATGTCTCAAACAGTCTACGCTTTGATCGTTCCCTGTAAGAGCAGTAGTAGTTTCCGATGCACATCTGAAGGCATTCTGTAATCTGTGGACTATCAGTGTGTTGTTGAATTACAGAAATTGCATCAGGATTGAATACAACAGCATCAATGCGCACTTTCACAAAAAGGAGTAATGTCTCGAAGAGTCTACACTTTGATCGTTCCCTGGAAGACCAGTAGTAGTTTCCGATGCACATCTGGAAGCATCTGTAATCTGTGGACTATCAGAGTGTTGATGAAAAACAGAAAATGCATCGGGATTGAATACAACAGTCACCATGCGCACTTTCCTCAATGGGAGTAATGTCTCAAACAATGGACGCTTTGACCGTTCCCTGAAAGATCAGTAGTAGTTTCCGATGCACATCTGGAGGCATTCTGCTATCTGTAAACTATCAGAGTGTTGAACACAGAAATTGCATTGCGATTGAATACAACAGTTACCATGCGCACTTTCCTCCATGGGAGTAATGTCTCAAAATGTCTACGCTTTGATCGTTCCCTGGAAGACCAGTAGTAGTTTCCGTTGCACATCTTTAGGCATTCTGTAATCTGTGGACCTTCAAAGTGTTGATGAAACACGGAAATGACATCGGGATTGAATACGACAGTCACCATGAGCATTTTCCTCCATGGGAGTAATGTCTCAAGCAGTCTACGCTTTGACCGTTCCCTGGAAGACCAGTAGTAGTTTCCGATGCACATCTGGAGGCATTCTGTAATCTGTGGACCTTCAAAGTGTTGATGAAATACAGAAATTGCATCGGGATTGAATACAACAGTCACCATGCGCACTTTCCTCCATGGGAGTAATGTCTCAAAGACTCTACGCTTTGATCGTTCCCTGTAAGAGCAGTAGTAGTTTCCGAAGCAAATCTGGAGGTATTCTGTAATCCGTGGATTACAGTGTGTTGTAGAAACACAGAAATTGCAACGGGATTGAATACAACAGTCACAATGCGCACTTTCCTCCATGGGAGTAATGTCTCAAACAGTCTACGATTTGATCGGTAACTGGAAGACCAGTAGTAATTTCCGATGCACATCTGTAGGAATTCTGTAAACTGTGGACCTTCAAAGTGTTGATGAAACACAGAAATTGCAACCTGATTGAATACAACAGTCACCATGCGCACTTTCCTCCATGGGAGTAATGTCTAAATAGTCTACGCTTTGATCGGTAACTGGAAGACCAGTAGCAGTTTTCGACGCACATCTGGAGGTATTCTGTAATCTGTGGACTATCAGAGTGTTGTTGAAACACAGAAATTGCATCAGGATTGAATACAACAGTATACATGCGCATTTTCCTCCTTAGGAGTAAATTCTCAAAGGGTCTACCCTTTGATCGTTCCCTGGAAGACCAGTAGTAGTTTCCGATGCACGTCTGGAGGCAATCTGTAATCTGTGGACTATCAGAGTGTTGATGAAACACAGAAATTGCATCGGGATTGAATACAACAGTCACCATGCGCACTTTCCTCAATGGGAGTAATGTCTCAAACAATAGACGCTTTGACCGTTCCCTGGAAGATCAGTAGTAGTTTCCGATGCACATCTGGAGGCATTCTGCTATCTGTGGACATTCTAAGTGTTGATGAAATACAGAAAGTGCATCGGGATTGAATACAACAGTCACCATAAGCACTTTCATTCATGGGAGTAATGTCTCAAGCAGTCTACGCTTTGACCGTTCCCTGGAAGACCAGTAGTAGTTTCCGATGCACATCTGGAGGCATTCTGTAATATATGGACCTTCAAAGTGTTGATGAAACACAGAAATTGCATCGGGATTGAATGCAACTGTCACCATGCACACTTTCCTCCATGGGAGTAATGTCTCAAAAAGTCTACGCTTTGATCTTTCCTGGAAGACCAGTAGTAGTTTCCGTTGCACATCTGGAGGCATTCTGTAATCTGTGGACCTTCAAAGTGTTGATGAAACACGGAAATTACATCGGGATTGAATACAACAGTCACCATGCGCACTTTCCTCCATGGGAGTTATTTCTCAAGCAGTCTACGCTTTGACCGTTCCCTGGAAGACCAGTAGTAGTTTCCGATGCACATCTGGAGGCATTCTGTAATCTGTGGACCTTCAAAGTGTTGATGAAATACAAAAATTGCTTCGGGATTGAATACAACAGTCACCATGCGCACTTTCCTCCATGGGAGTAATGTCTCAAACAGTCTACGCTTTGATCGTTCCCTGTAAGAACAGTAGTAGTTTCCGAAGCAAATCTGGAGGTATTCTGTAATCCGTGGACTACGGTGTGTTGTAGAAACACAGAAATTGCATCGGGATTGAATACAACAGTCACAATGCGCACTTTCCTTCATGGGAGTAATGTCTCAAACAGTCTACGCTTTGATCGGTAACTGGAAGACCAGTAGTAGTTTCCGAGGCACATCTGTAGGCATTCTGTAATCTGTGGACCTTCAAAGTGTTGAGAAACACAGAAATTGCATCCTGATTGAATACAACAGTCAGCATGCACACTTTCCTCCTTGGGAGTAATGTCTAAATAGTCTACGCTTTGATCGATCCCTGTAAGACCAGTAGTAGTTTTCGATGCAAATCTGGAGGCATTCTGTAATCTGTGGACCTTCAAAGTGTT
The DNA here is from genome assembly GCF_023897955.1 of Schistocerca gregaria. Classification (NCBI taxonomy): domain Eukaryota; kingdom Metazoa; phylum Arthropoda; class Insecta; order Orthoptera; family Acrididae; genus Schistocerca; species Schistocerca gregaria. The sequence continues at coordinate 47,021,426 of NC_064929.1, forward strand.
GATGAAGCACAGAAATTGCCTCGGGATTGAATACAACAGTCACGATGCGCACTTCCCTCCATGGGAGTAATGTCTCAAGCAGTCTACGTTTTGATCGTTCCCAGGAAGACAAGTAGTAGTTTCCGATGCACATCTGGAGGCATTCTGTAATCTGTTGACTATCAGGGTGTTGATGAAACACAGAAATTGCATCGGGATTCAATACAACAGTCACCATACGCACTTTCATCCATGGGAGTAATGTCCCAAAGAGTCTACGCTTTGATCGTTACCAGGAAGACCAGTAGTAGTTTCCGATGCACATCTGGAGGCATTCTGTAATCTGTGGACCTTCAAGGTGTTGATGAAACACAGATATTGCCTCGGTATTGAATACAACAGTCACCATGCGCACTTTCCTCCATGGGAGTAAAGTCCCAAACAGTCTACGCATTGATCGTTCCCAGGAAGACCAGTAGTAGTTTTCGACGCACATCTGGAGGCATTCTGTAATCTGTGGACTATCAGAGTGTTGTTGAAACACAGAAATTGCGTCAGGATTGAATACAACAGTATCCATGCGCACTTTCCCAAATAGGAGTAATTTCTCAAAGAGTCTACACTTTGATCGTTCCCTGGAAGACCAGTAGTAGTTTCCGATGCACATCTGGAAGCATCTGTAATCTATGGACTATCAGAGTGTTGATGAAACACAGAAATTGCATCGGGATTCAATACAACAGTCACCATACGCACTTTCATCCATGGGAGTAATGTCCCAAAGAGTCTACGCTTTGATCGTTACCAGGAAGACCAGTAGTAGTTTCCGATGCACATCTGGAGGCATTCTGTAATCTGTGGACCTTCAAGGTGTTGATGAAACACAGATATTGCCTCGGTATTGAATACAACAGTATCCATGCGCATTTTCCCCCTTGGGAGTAAATTCTCAAAGGGTCTACCCTTTGATCGTTCCCTCGAAGACCAGTAGTAGTTTCCGATGCACGTCTGGAGGCAATCTGTAATCTGTGGACTATCAGAGTGTTGATGAAACACAGAAATTGCATTACGATTGAATACAACAGTCACCATGCGCACTTTCCTTCATGGGAGTAATGTCTCAAAAAGTCTGCGCTTTGATCGTTCCCTGGAAGACCAGTAGTAGTTTCCGATGCACATCTGGAGGCATTCTGTAATCTGTGGACTTTCAGAGTGTTGATGAAACACAGAAATTGCATCGGGATTGAATACAACAGTCACCATGCGCACTTTCCTCTATAGGAGTAATGTCTCAAACAATCTACGCTTTGACCGTTCCCCGGAAGATCAGTAGTAGTCTCCGATGCACATCTGGAGGCATTCTGTTATCTGTGGACATTCTAAGTGTTGATGAAATACAGAAATTGCATCGGGATTGAATACAACAGTCACCATGCGCACTTTCCTCCATATGAGTAATGTCTCAAACAGTCTACGCTTTGATCGTTCCCTGTAAGAGCAGTAGTAGTTTCCGATGCACATCTGAAGGCATTCTGTAATCTGTGGACTATCAGTGTGTTGTTGAATTACAGAAATTGCATCAGGATTGAATACAACAGCATCAATGCGCACTTTCACAAAAAGGAGTAATGTCTCGAAGAGTCTACACTTTGATCGTTCCCTGGAAGACCAGTAGTAGTTTCCGATGCACATCTGGAAGCATCTGTAATCTGTGGACTATCAGAGTGTTGATGAAAAACAGAAAATGCATCGGGATTGAATACAACAGTCACCATGCGCACTTTCCTCCATGGGAGTAATGCCTCAAACAGTCTACGCTTTGATCGTTCCCTGTAAGAGCAGTAGTAGTTTCCGAAGCAAACTGTAGGTATTCTGTAATCTGTGGACTACAGTGTGTTGTAGAAACACAGAAATTGCATCGGGATTGAATACAACAGTCACAATGCGCACTTTCCTCCATGGGAGTAATGTCTCAAACAGTCTACGCTTTGATCGGTAACTGGAAGACCAGTAGTAGTTTCCGATGCACATCTGTAGGCATTCTGTAATCTGTGGACCTTCAAAGTGTTGATGAAACACAGAAATTGCATACTGATGTAATACAACAGTCACCATGCGCACTTTCCTCCATGGTAGTAATGTCTAAATAGTCTACGCTTTGATCGATCCCTGGAAGACCAGTAGTAGTTTCCGATGCACATCTGGAGGCATTCTGTAATCTGTGGACCTTCAAAATATTGATGAAACACAGAAATTGCCTCGGGATTGAATACAACAGTCACCATGAGAACTTCCCTCCATGGGAGTAATGTCTCAAGCAGTCTACGTTTTGATCGTTCCAGGGAAGACCAGTAGTAGTTTCCGATGCACATCTGGAGGCATTCCGTAATCTATTGACTATCAGGGTGTTGATGAAACACAGGAATTGCATCGGGCTTGAATACAACAGTCACCATACGCACTTTCATTCATGGGAGTAATGTCTCAAACAGTCTACGCTTTGATCGTTACCTGGAAGACCAGTAGTAGTTTCCGATGCACATCTGGAGGCATTCTGCAATCTGTAAACTATCAGAGTGTTGAACACAGAAATTGCATCGGTATTGAATACAATAGTCACCATGCGCACTTTCCTCCATGGGAGTAATGTCTAAAACAGTCTACGATTTGATCGTTCCCTGTAAGACCAGTAGTAGTTTCCGATGCACATCTGGAGGCATTCTGTAATATGTGGACCTTCAAAGTGTTGATGAAACACAGAAATTGCATCGGGATTGGATACAACAGTCACCATGCGCACTTTCCTCCATGGGAGTAATGTCTCAAAAAGTCTACGCTTTGATCGTTCCCTGGAAGACCAGTAGTAGTTTCCGTTGCACATCTGGAGGCATTCTGTAATCTGTGGACTGTCGGAGTATTGTTGAAACACAGAAATTGCATCGGGATTGAATACAACATTCACCATGCACACTTTCCTCCATGGGAGTAATGTCTCAAACTGTCATCGCTTTGACCGTTCCCTGAAGACCTGTAGTAGTTTCCGAGGCACATCTGGATGCATTCTGTAAACAGTGGACTAACAGAGTGTTGTTGAAACACAGAAATTGCATAGAGATTGAGTACAACAGTTACCATGCGCACTTTCCACCATGGGGGTTATATCTCCAACATTCTATGCCTTGATCGTTCCCTGGAAGACCATTAGTAGTTTCCGTTGCACATCTTTAAGCATTCTGTAATCTGTGGACCTTCAATGTGTTGATGAAATACAGAAATTACCTCGGGATTGAATACAACAGTCACCATGCGCACTTTCCTCCATGGGAATAATGTCTCAAACAGTCTACACTTTGACCGTTCCCTGGAAGACCTGTAGTAGTTTCCGATGCACATCTATAGGCATTCTGAAATCTGTGGACCTTCAAAGTGTTGATGAAACACAGAAATTGCATCCTGATTTAATACAACAGTCACCATGCGCACTTTCCTCCATAGAGTAATGTCTAAATAGTCTACGCTTTGATCGATCCCTGTAAGATCAGTAGTAGTTTCCGATGCACATCTGGAGGCATTCTGTAATCTGTGGACCTTGAAAGTATTGATGAAACACAGAAATTGCCTCGGGATTGAATACAACAGTCACCATGCGAACTTCCCTCCATGGGAGTAATGTCTCAAGCAGTCTACGTTTTGTTCGTTCCAGGGAAGACCAATAGTAGTTTCCGATGCACATCTGCAGGCATTCTGTAATCTGTTGACTATCAGGGTGTTGATGAGACACAGTAATTGCATCGGGCTTGAATACAACAGTCACCATACGCACTTTCATTCATGGGAGTAATGTCTAAATAGACTACGCTTTGATCGATCCCTGGAAGACCAGTAGTAGTTTCCGATGCACATCTGGAGGCATTCTGTAATCTGTGGACCTTCAAAGTGTTGACGAAATACAGAAATTGCTTCGGGATTGAATACAACAGTCACCATGCGCACTTTCCTCCATGGGAGTAATGTCTCAAACAGTCTACGCTTTGATCGTTCCCTGTAAGAGCAGTAGTAGTTTCCGAAGCAAATCTGGAGGTATTCTGTAATCTGTGGACTACAGTGTGTTGTAGAAACACAGAAATTGCATCGGGATTGAATACAACAGTCACAATGCGCACTTTCCTCCATGGGAGTAATGTCTCAAACAGTCTACGCTTTGATCGGTAACTCGAAGACCAGTAGTAGTTTCCGATGCAGATCTGTAGGCAATCTGTAATCTGTGGACCTTCAAAGTGTTGATGAAACACAGAAATTGCATCCTGATTGAATACAACAGTCACCATGCTCACTTTCCTCCATGGGAGTAACGTCTAAATAGACTACGCTTTGATCGATCCCTGGAAGACCAGTAGTAGTTTCCGATACACATCTTTAGGCATTCTGTAATCTGTGGACCTTCAAGGTGTTGATGAAACACAGATATTGCCTTGGGATTGAATACAACAGTCACCATGCGCACATTCCTCCATGGGAGTAATGTCTCAAACTGTCTACGCTTTGATCGTTCCCAGGAAGACCAGTAGTAGTTTTCGACACACATCTGGAAGCATTCTGTAATCTGTGGACTATCAGAGTGTTGTTGAAACACAGAAATTGCATCAGGATTGAATACAACAGTATCCATGTGCATTTTCCTCCTTAGGGGTAAATTCTCAAAGGGTCTACCCTTTGATCGTTAGCTGGAAGACCAGTAGTAGTTTCCGATGCACGTCTGGAGGCAATCTGTAATCTGTGGACTATCAGAGTGTTGATGAAACACAGATATTGCATTGTGATTGAATACAACAGTCACCATGCACACTTTCCTCCATGGGAGTAATGTCTCAAAAAGTCTACGCTTTGATCGTTAGCTGGAAGACCAGTAGTAGTTTCCGATGCACATCTGTAGGCATTCTGTAATCTGTGGACCTTCAAAATGTTGATGAAACACAGAAATTGCATCCTGATTTAATACAACAGTCACCATGCGCACTTTCCTCCATGGGAGTAATGTCTAAATAGTCTACGCTTTGATCGATCCCTGGAAGACCAGTAGTAGTTTCCGATGCACATCCGGAGGCATTCTGTAATCTGTGGACCTTCAAAGTATTGATGAAACACAGAAATTGCCTCGGGATTGAATACAACAGTCACCATGCGAACTTCCCTCCATGGGAGTAATGTCTCAAGCAGTCTACGTTTTGATCGTTTCAGGGAAGACCAGTAGTAGTTTCCGATGCACATCTGGAAGCATTCTGTAATCTGTTGACTATCAGGGTGTTGATGAAACACAAGAATTGCATCGGGATTGAATACAACAGTCACCATGCGAACTTCCCTCCATGGGAGTAATGTCTCAAGCAGTCTACGTTTTGATCGTTCCAGAGAAGACCAGTAGTAGTTTCCGATGCACATCTGGAGGCATTCTGTAATCTGTTGACTATCAGAGTGTTGATGAAACACGGGAATTGCATCGGGCTTGAATACAACAGCCACCATACGCACTTTCATTCATGGGAGTAATGTCTCAAACAGTCTACGTTTTGATCGTTCCAGGGAAGACCAGTAGTAGTTTGAGATGCACATCTGGAGGCATTCTGCAATCTGTAAACTATCAGAGTGTTGAACACAGAAATTGCATCGGGATTGTATACAACAGTTACCATGCGCACTTTCCTCCATGGGAGTAATGTCTCAAAAAGTCTACGCTTTGATCGTTCCCTGGAAGACCAGTAGTAGTTTCCGTTGCACATCTTTAGGCATTCTGTAATCTGTGGACCTTCAAAGTGTTGATGAAACACGGAAATTACATCGGGATTGAATACAACAGTCACCATGAGCACTTTCCTCCATGGGAGTAATGTCTCAAGCAGTCTACGATTTGACCGTTCCCTGGAAGACCAGTAGTAGTTTCCGAAGCAAATCTGGAGGTATTCTGTAATCTGTGGATTACAGTGTGTTGTAGAAACACAGAAATTGCATCGGGATTGAATACAACAGTCACAATGCGCACTTTCCTCCATGGGAGTAATGTCTCAAACAGTCTACGCTTTGATCGGTAACTGGAAGACCAGTAGTAATTTCCGATGCACATCTGTAGGAATTCTGTAAACTGTGGACCTTTAAAGTGTTGATGAAACACAGAAATTGCAACCTGATTGAATACAACAGTCACCATGCGCACTTTCCTCCATGTTAGTAATGTCTAAATAGTCTACGCTTTGATCGGTAACTGGAAGACCAGTAGCAGTTTTCGACGCACATCTGGAGGTATTCTGTAATCTGTGGACTATCAGAGTGTTGTTGAAACACAGAAATTGCATCAGGATTGAATACAACAGTATACATGCGCATTTTCCTCCTCAGGAGTAAATTCTCAAAGGGTCTACCCTTTGATCGTTCCCTGGAAGACCAGTAGTAGTTTCCGATGCACGTCTGGAGGCAATCTGTAATCTGTGGACTATCAGAGTATTGATGAAACACAGAAATTGCATCGGGATTGAATACAACAGTCACCATACGCACTTTCATTCATGGGAGTAATGTCTTAAACAGTCAACGCTTTGACCGTTACCTGGAAGACCAGTAGTAGTTTCCGATGCACATCTGGAGGCATTCTGCAATCTGTAAACCATCAGAGTGTTGAACACAGAAATTGCATCGGTATTGAATACAATAGTCACCATGCGCACTTTCCTCCATGGGAGTAATGTCTAAAACAGTCTACGTTTTGATCGTTCCAGGGAAGACCAGTAGTAGTTTGAGATGCACATCTGGAGGCATTCTGCAATCTGTAAACTATCAGAGTGTTGAACACAGAAATTGCACCGGGATTGAATACAACAGTTACCATGCGCACTTTCCTCCATGGGAGTAATGTCTCAAAAAGTCTACGCTTTGATCGTTCCCTGGAAGACCTGTAGTAGTTTCCGTTGCACATCTTTAGGCATTCTGTAATCTGTGGACCTTCAAAGTGTTGATGAAACACGGAAATTACATCGGGATTGAATACAACAGTCACCATGAGAGCTTTCCTCCATGGGAGTAATGTCTCAAGCAGTCTACGCCTTGACCGTTCCCTGGAAGACCAGTAGTAGTTTCCGATGCACATCTGTAGGCATTCTGTAATCTGTGGACCTTCAAAGTGTTGATGAAATACAGAAATTGCATCGGGATTGAATACAACAGTCACCATGCGCACTTTCCTCCATGGGAGTAATGTCTCAAAGACTCTACGCTTTGATCGTTCCCTGTAAGAGCAGTAGTAGTTTACGAAGCAAATATGGAGGTATTCTGTAATCTGTGGATTACAGTGTGTTGTAGAAACACAGAAATTGCATCGGGATTGAATACAACAGTCACAATGCGCACTTTCCTCCATGGGAGAAATGTCTCAAACATTCTACGCCTTGATCGTTCCCTGGAAGACCAGTAGTAGTTTCCGTTGCACATCTGGAGGCATCCTGTAATCTGTGGACCTTCAAAGTGTTGATGAAATACAGAAATTGCATCGGGATTGAATACAACAGTCACCATGCGCACTTTCCTCAATGTCTCAAACAATGGACGCTTTGACTGTTCCCTGGAAGATCAGTAGTAGTTTCCGATGCACATCTGGAGGCATTCTGCTATCTGTGGACATTCTAAGTGTTGATGAAATACAGAAAGTGCATCGGGATTGAATACAACAGCCACCATACGCACTTTCATTCATGGGAGTAATGTCTTAAACAGTCAACGCTTTGACCGTTACCTGGAAGACCAGTAGTAGTTTCCGATGCACATCTGGAGGCATTCTGCAATCTGTAAACCATCAGAGTGTTGAACACAGAAATTGCATCGGTCTTGAATACAATAGTCACCATGCGCACTTTCCTCCATGGGAGTAATGTCTAAAACAGTCTACGTTTTGATCGTTCCAGGGAAGACCAGTAGTAGTTTGAGATGCACATCTGGAGGCATTCTGCAATCTGTAAACTATCAGAGTGTTGAACACAGAAATTGCATCGGGATTGAATACAACAGTTACCATGCGCACTATCCTCCATGGGAGTAATGTCTCAAAAAGTCTACGCTTTGATCGTTCCCTGGAAGACCTGTAGTAGTTTCCGTTGCACATCTTTAGGCATTCTGTAATCTGTGGACCTTCAAAGTGTTGATCAAACACGGAAATTACATCGGGATTGAATACAACAGTCACCATGAGAGCTTTCCTCCATGGGAGTAATGTCTCAAGCAGTCTACGCTTTGACCGTTCCCTGGAAGACCAGTAGTACTTTCCGATGCACATCTGTAGGCATTCTGTAATCTGTGGACCTTCAAAGTGTTGATGAAATACAGAAATTGCATCGGGATTGAATACAACAGTCACCATGCGCACTTTCCTCCATGGGAGTAATGTCTCAAAGACTCTACGCTTTGATCGTTCCCTGTAAGAGCAGTAGTAGTTTACGAAGCAAATCTGGAGGTATTCTGTAATCTGTGGATTACAGTGTGTTGTAGAAACACAGAAATTGCATCGGGATTGAATACAACAGTCACAATGCGCACTTTCCTCCATGGGAGTAATGTCTCAAACAGTCTACGCTTTGATCGGTAACTGGAAGACCAGTAGTAATTTCCGATGCACATCTGTAGGAATTCTGTAAACTGTGGACCTTCAAAGTGTTGATGAAACACAGAAATTGCAACCTGATTGAATACAACAGTCACCATGCGCACTTTCCTCCATGGGAGTAATGTCTAAATAGTCTACGCTTTGATCGGTAACTGGAAGACCAGTAGCAGTTTTCGACGCACATCTGGAGGTATTCTGTAATCTGTGGACTATCAGAGTGTTGTTGAAACACAGAAATTGCATCAGGATTGAATACAACAGTATACATGCGCATTTTCCTCCTTAGGAGTAAATTCTCAAAGGGTCTACCCTTTGATCGTTCCCTGGAAGACCAGTAGTAGTTTCCGATGCACGTCTTGAGGCAATCTGTAATCTGTGGACTATCAGAGTGTTGATGAAACACAGAAATTGCATCGGGATTGAATACAACAGTCACCATGCGCACTTTCCTCAATGGGAGTAATGTCTCAAACAATGGACGCTTTGACCGATCCCTGGAAGATCAGTAGTAGTTTCCGATGCACATCTGGAGGCATTCTGCTATCTGTGGACATTCTAAGTGTTGATGAAATACAGAAAGTGCATCGGGATTGAATACAACAGTCACCATAAGCACTTTCATTCATGGGAGTAATGTCTCAAACAGTCTACGCTTTGATCGTTACCTGGAAGACCAGTAGTAGTTTCCGATGCACATCTGGAGGCATTCTGCAACCTGTAAACTATCAGAGTGTTGAACACAGAAATTGCATCGGTATTGAATACAATAGTCACCATGCGCACTTTCCTCCGAGGGAGTAATGTCTAAAACAGTCTACGCTTTGATCGTTCCCTGGAAGACCAGTAGTAGTTTCCGATGCACATCTGGAGGCATTCTGTAATATATGGACCTTCAAAGTGTTGATGAAACACAGAAATTGCATCGGGATTGAATACAACAGTCACCATGCGCACTTTCCTCCATGGGAGTAATGTCTCAAAAAGTCTACGCTTTGATCGTTCCCTGGAAGACCAGTAGTAGTTTCCGTTGCACATCTGGAGGCATTCTGCAATCTGTGGACCTTCAAAGTCTTGATGAAACACGGAAATTACATCGGGATTGAATACAACAGTCACCATGCGCACTTTCCTCCATGGGAGTTATGTCTCAAGCAGTCTACGCTTTGACCGTTCCCTGGAAGACCAGTAGTAGTTTCCGATGCACATCTGGAGGCATTCTGTAATCTGTGGACCTTCAAAGTGTTGATGAAATACAAAAATTGCTTCGGGATTCATTACAACAGTCACCATGCGCACTTTCCTCCATGGGAGTAATGTCTCAAACAGTCTACGCTTTGATCGGTAACTGGAATACCAGTAGTAGTGTCCGATGCACATCTGTAGGCATTCTGTAATCTGTGGACCTTCAAAGTGTTGAGAAACACAGAAATTGCATCCTGATTGAATACAACAGTCACCATGCACACTTTCCTCCTTGGGAGTAATGTCTAAATAGTCTACGCTTTGATCGATCCCTGTAAGACCAGTAGTAGTTTTCGATGCACATCAGGAGGCATTCTGTAATCTGTGGACCTTCAAAGTGTTGATGAAACACAGAAATTGCCTCGGGATTGAATACAACAGTCACCATGCGCACTTCCCTCCATGGGAGTAATGTCTCAAGCAGTCTACGTTTTGATCGTTAACTGGAAGATCTGTAGTAGTTTCCGATGCAAATCTGTAGGCATTCTGTAATCTGTTGACCTTCAAGTGTTGATGAAACACAGTAATTGCATCGCGATTGAATACAACAGTCACCATGCGCGTTTTCCTCCATGGGAGTAATGTCTCAGGTAGTCTACGTTTTGATCGTTCCCTGGAAGACCAGTAGTAGTTTCCGATGCACATCTGGAGGCATTCTGTAATTTGTGGACCTTCAAAGTGTTGACGAAACACAGAAATTTCCTCGGGATTGAATACAACAGTCACAATGCGCACTTTCCTCAATAGGAGTAATGTCTCAAACAATCTACGCATTGACCGTTCCCCGGAAGATCAGTAGTAGTTCCGATGCACATCAGGAGGCATTCTGTTATCTGTGGACATTCTAAGTGTTGATGAAATACAGAAATTGCATCGGGATTGAATACAACAGTCACCATGCTCACTTTCCTCCATGGGAGTAATGTCTCAAACAGTCTACGCTTTGATCGTTCCCTGTAAGAGCAGTAGTAGTTTCCGATGCACATCTGAAGGCATTCTGTAATCTGTGGACTATCAGTGTGTTGTTGAATTACAGAAATTGCATCAGGATTGAATACAACAGCATCCATGCGCACTTTCCCAAATAGGAGTAATGTCTCAAAGAGTCTACACTTTGATCGTTCCCTGGAAGACCAGTAGTAGTTTCCGATGCACATCTGGAAGCATCTGTAATCTGTGGACTATCAGAGTGTTGATGAAAAACAGAAAATGCATCGGGATTGAATACAACAGTCACCATGCTCACTTTCCTCCATGGGACTAATGTCTCAAACAATTTACGCTTTGACCGTTCCCTGGAAGACCAGTAGTAGGTTCCGACGCACAGCTGGAGGCATTCTGTATTCTGTGGACCTTCAAAGTGTTGATGAAACACAGAATTTGCATCGGGATTGAATACAACAGTCACCATGAACACTTTCCCCCATGGGAGTAAAGTCTCAAACAGTCTACGCTTTGATCGTTCCCTGTAGGAGCAGTAGTAGTTTCCGAAGCAAATGTGGAGGTATTCTATAATCTGTGGTCTACAAAGTGTTGTAGAAACACAGAAATTAGATCTTGATTGAATACAACAGTCACAATGCGCACTTGCCTCCATGGGAGTAATGTCTCAAACACTCTACGCTTTGATCGTTAACTGGAAGATCTGTAGTAGTTTCCGATGCAAATCTGTAGGCATTCTGTAATCTGCTGACCTTCAAAGTGTTGATGAAACACACTAATTGCATCGCGATTGAATACAACAGTCACCATGCGCGTTTTCCTCCATGGGAGTAATGTCTCAGGTAGTCTACGTTTTGATCGTTCCCTGGAAGACCAGTAGTAGTTTCCGATGCACATCTGGAGGCATTCTGTAATTTGTGGACCTTCAAAGTGTTGACGAAACACAGAAATTTCCTCGGGATTGAATACAACAGTCACAATGCGCACTTTCCTCCATGGGAGTAATGTCTCAAGCAGTCTACGCTTTGATCGTTAACTGGAAGATCAGTAGCAGTTTCCGATGCACATCTGTAGGCATTCTGTAATCTGCGGACCTTCAAAGTGTTGATGAAACACAGAAATTGCCTCGTGACTGAATACAACAGACACCATGCGCATTCTCCTCCATGGGAGTAATGTGTCAAACAGTCTACGCTTAGATCGTTCACTGGAAGACCAGTAGTAGTTTACGACGCACATCTGGAGGCACTCTGTAATCTGTGGACTATCAGAGTGTTGTTGAAACACAGATATTGCATCGGGATTGAATACAACTGTCACCATGCGCACTTTCCTCCATGGGAGTAATGTCTCAAACAGTCTACGCTTTGACCGTTCCCTGGAAGACCAGTAGTAGTTTCCGATGCACATCTGGAGGCATTCTGTAATCTGTGGACCGTCAAAGTGTTGATGAAACACAGAAATTGCATCCTGATTGAATACAACAGTCACCATGCGCACTTTCCTCCATGGGAGTAATGTCTAAACAGTCTACGCTTTTATCGATCCCTGGAACACCAGTAGTAGTTTCCGATGCACATCTGGAGGCATTCTGTAATCTGTGGACGTTCAAAGTGTTGATGAAACACAGAAATTGCCTCGGGTTTGAATACAACAGTCTCCATGCGCACTTCCCTCCGTGGGAGTAATGTCTCAAGCAGTCTACGTTTTGATCGTTCCCAGGAAGACCAGTAGTAGTTCCCGATGCACATCTGGAGGCATTCTGTAATCTGTTGACTATCAGTGTGTTGATGAAACAGAGAAATTGCATCGGGATTGAATACAACAGTCACCATACGCACTTTCATTCATGGGAGTAATGTCTCAAAGAGTCTACGATTTGATCGTTACCTGGAAGTCCAGTAGTAGTTTCCGATGCACGTCTGGAGGCAATCTGTAATCTGTGGACTATCAGAGTGTTGATGAAACACAGAAATTGCATTGCGATTGAATTCAACAGTCACCATGCGCACTTTCCTCCATGGGAGTAATGTCTCAAAAAGTCTACGCTTTGATCGTTCCCTGGAAGACCAGTAGTAGTTTCCGATGCACATCTGGAGGCATTCTGTAATCTGTGGACCTTCAAAGTGTTGATGAAACACAGAAATTGCATCGGGATTGAATACAACAGTCACCATGCGCACTTTCTTCAATGGGAGTAATGTCTCAAACAATCTACGCTTTCACCGTTCCCTGGATGATCAGTAGTAGTTTCCGATGCACATCTGGAGGCATTATGTTATCTGTGGACATTCTAAGTGTTGATGAAATACAGAAATTGCATCGGGATTGAATACAACAGTAACCATGCTCACTTTCCTCCATGGGAGTAATGTCTCAAACAGTCTACGCTTTGATCGTTCCCTGTAAGAGCAGTAGTAGTTTCCGATGCACATCTGGAGGCATTCTGTAATCTGTGGACTATCAGGGTGTTGTTGAAACACAGAAATTGCATCAGGATTGAATACAACAGTATCCATGCGCACTTTCCCCCATAGGAGTAATATCTCAAAGAGTCTACACTTTGATCGTTCCCTGGAAGACCAGTAGTAGTTTTCGATGCACATCTGGAAGCATCTGTAATCTGTGGACTATCAGAGTGTTGATGAAACACAGAAAATGCATCGGGATTGAATACAACAGTCACCATGCTCACTTTCCTCCATGGGAGTAATGTCTCAAACAGTTTACGCTTTCACCTTTCCCTGGAAGACCAGTAGTAGTTTCCGACGCACATCTGGAGGCTCTCTGTAATCTGTGGACCTTCAAAGTGTTGATGAAACACAGAAATTGCATCGGGATTGAATACAACAGTCACCATGCGCACTTTCCTCCATGGGAGTAAAGTCTCAAACAGTCTACGATTTGATCGTTCCCTGTAAGAGCAGTAGTAGTTTCCGAAGCAAATGTGGAGATATTCTATAAACTGTGGTCTACAAAGTGTTGTAGAAACACAGAAATTTGATCTTGATTGAATACAACAGGCACAATGCGCACTTTCCTCCATGGGAGTAATGTCTCAAACACTCTACGCTTTGATCGTTAACTGGAAGATCAGTAGTAGTTTCCGATGCACATCTGTAGGCATTCTGTAATCTGTTGACCTTCAAAGTGTTGATGAAACACAGTAATTGCATCGCGATTGAATAACACAGTCACCATGCGCGTTTTCCTCCATGGGAGTAATGTCTCAGGTAGTCTACGCTTTGATCGTCCCCTGGAAGACCAATAGTAGTTTCCGATATACATCTGGAGGCATTCTGTAATTTGTGGACCTTCAAAGTGTTGACGAAGCACAGAAATTTCCTTGGGATTGAATACAACAGTCACAATGCGCACTTTCCTCCATGGGAGTAATGTCTCCAACAGTCAACGCTTTGATCGTTAACTGGAAGATCAGTAGCAGTTTCCGATGCACATCTGTAGGCATTCTGTAATCTGCGGACCTTCAAAGTGTTGATGAAACACAGAAATTGCCTCGGGATTGAATACAACAGTCACCATGTGCATTCTCCTCCATGGGAGTAATGTGTCAAACAGTCTACGGTTTGCTCGTTCACTGGAAGACCAGTAGTAGTTTACGACGCACATCTGGAGGCATTCTGTAATCTGTGGACTATCAGAGTGTTGTTGAAACACAGATATTGCATCGGGATTGAATGCAACAGTCACCATGCGCACTTTCCTCCATGGGAGTAATGTCCCAAACTGTCATCGCTTTGATCGTTCCCTGAAGACCAGTGGTAGTTTCCGATGCACATATGGAGGCATTCTGTAATCTGTGGACTATCAGAGTGTTGTTGAAACACAGAAAATGTATCAGGATTGAATACAACAGTATCCATGCGCACTTTCGTCCATGGGAGTAATGTCTCAAGAAGTCTACGTTTTGATCGTTCCCTGGAAGACCAGTAATAGTTTCCGATATACATCTGGAGGCATTCTGTAATTTGTGGACCTTCAAAGTGTTGACGAAACACAGAAATTTCCTCGGGATTGAATACAACAGTCACAATGCGCACTTTCCTTCATGGGAGTAATGTCTCAAACAGTCTACGTTTTGATCGTTAACTGGAAGATCAGTAGTAGTTTCCGATGCACATCTGTAGGCATTCTGTAATCTGTGGACCTTCAAAGTGTTGATGAAACACAGAAATTGCCTCGGGATTGAATACAACAGTCACCATGCGCATTTTCCTCCATGGGAGTAATGTGTCAAACAGTCTACGCTATGATCGTTCACTGGAAGACCAGTAGTAGTTTACGACGCACATCTGGAGGCATTCTGTAATATGTGGACTATCAGAGTGTTGATAAAACACAGAAATTGCATCGGGATTGAATACAACAGTAACCATGCGCACTTTCATCCATGGGAGTAATGTCTCAAACAGTCTACGCTCTGATAGTTCCCTGGAAGGCAAGTAGTAGTTTCCCATGCACATTCTGAGGCATTCTGTAATGTGTGGACTATCAGATTGTTGTTGAAACACAGAAATTGTATCAGGATTGAATACAACAGTATCCATGCGCACTTTCCTCCATGGGAGTAGTGTCTGAAGCAGTCTACATTTTGAACGTTCCCTGGAAGAACAGTAGTAGTTTCCGATGCACATCTGGAGGCATTCTGTAATCTGTGGACTATCAGGGTGTTGATGAAACACAGAAATTGCATCGGGATTGAATACAACAGTCACCATGCGCACTTTCATCCATGGGAGTAATGTCTCAAACAGTCTACGCTCTGATAGTTCCCTGGAAGGCAAGTAGTAGTTTCCGATGCACATTCTGAGGCATTCTGTAATCTGTGGACTATCAGAGTGTTGTTGAAACACAGAAATTGTATCAGGATTGAATACAACAGTATCCATGCGCACTTTCCTCCATGGGAGAAGTGTCTGAAGCAGTCTACGTTTTGATCGTTCCCTGGAAGAACAGTAGTGGTTTCCGATGCACATCTGGAGGCATTCTGTAATCTGTGGACTATCAGGGTGTTGATGAAACACAGAAATTGCCTCTGGATTGAATACAACAGTCATCATGCGCACTTTCCTCCATGGGAGTAATGTCACCAACATTCTACGCTTTGATCGTTCATTGGATGACCAATAGCAGTTTCCGATGCTCATCTGGAGGCACTCTGTAATCTGTGGACTATCAGAATGTTGATGAACCACAGAAATTGCATCGCGATGGAATACAACAGTCACCATGCGCACTTTCCTCCATGGGAGTAATGTCTCTAGTAGTCTACGCTTTGATCGTTCCCTGTAAGACAAGTAGTTGTTTCCGATGCACATCTGGAGGCATTCTGTAATCTGTGGACCTTCAAAGTGTTGATGAAACACAGAATTTGCCTCGGGATTGAATACAACTGCCACCATGCGCACTTTCCTCCATGGGAGTAATGTCTTAAACAGTCTACGCTTTGATCGTTCCCTATAATAGCAGTAGTAGTTTCCGAAGCCAATCTGGAGGTATTCTGTAATCCATGGACTACAGAGTGTTATAGAAAGACAGAAATTGCATCGGGATTGAATACAACAGTCACAATGCGCGCTTTCCTCCTAGGGAGTAATGTCTCAAAGAGTCTACGCTTTGATCGTTAACTGGAAGACCAGTAGTAGTTTCCGATGCACATCTGTAGGCATTCTGTAATCTGCGGACCTTCAAAGTGTTGATGAAACACAGAAATTGTATCGGGATTGAATACAACAGACACCATGCGCACTTTCCTCCATGGGAGTAATGTCTCAAACAGTCTACGCTCTGATAGTTCCCTGGAAGGCAAGTAGTAGTTTCCGATGCACATTCTGAGGCACTCTGTAATCTGCGGACTATCAGATTGTTGTTGAAACACAGAAATTGTATCAGGATTGAATACAACAGTATCCATGCGCACTTTCCTCCATGGGAGTAGTGTCTGAAGCAGTCTACGTTTTGATCGTTCCCTGGAAGAACAGTAGTAGTTTCCGATGCACATCTGGAGGCATTCTGTAATCTGTGGACCTTCAAAGTGTTGACGAAACACAGAATTTGCCTCGGGATTGAATACAACAGCCACCATGCCGCACTTTCCTCCATGGGAGAAATGTCTTAAACAGTCTACGCTTTGATCGTTCCCTGGTAGACCAGTAGTAGATTCCGATGCACATCTGGAGGCATTCTGCAATCTGTGGACTATCAGAGTGTTGATGAAACACAGAAATTGCCTCGGGATTGAATACAACAGTCACCATGCGCACTTTCCTCCATGGGAGTAATGTCACCAACAGTCTACGCTTTGATCGTTTATTGGAAGACCAATAGCAGTTTCCGATGCTCATCTGGAGGCACTCTGTAATCTGTGTACTATCAGAATGTTGATGAACCACAGAAATTGCATCGCGATGTAATACAAGAGTCACCATGCGCACTTTCCTCCATGGGAGTAATGTCTCTAGTAGTCTACGCTTTGATCGTTCCCTGGAAGACAAGTAGTTGTTTCCGATGCACATCTGGAGGAATTCTGTAATCTGTGGACCTTCAAAGTGTTGATGAAACACAGAATTTGCCTCGGGATTGAATACAACAGCCACCATGCGCACTTTCCTCCATGGGAGTAATGTCTTAAACAGTCTACGCTTTGATCGTTCCCTGGTAGACCAGTGGTAGATTCCGATGCACATCTGGAGGCATTCTGCAATCTGTGGACTATCAGAGTGTTGATGAAACACAGAAAATGCATCAGGATTGAATACAACAGTCACCATGCGCACTTTCCTCAATGGGAGTAATGTCTCAAACAGTCTGCGCTTTGATCGTTCCCTATAATAGCAGTAGTAGTTTCCGAAGCCAATCTGGAGGTATTCTGTAATCCATGGACTACAGAGTGTTATAGAAAGACAGAAATTGCATCGGGATTGAATACAACAGTCACAATGCGCGCTTTCCTCCATGGGAGTAATGTCTCAAAGAGTCTACGCTTTGATCGTTAACTGGAAGACCAGTAGTAGTTTCCGATGCACATCTGTAGGCATTCTGTAATCTGCGGACCTTCAAAGTGTTGATGAAACACAGAAATTGTATCGGGATTGAATACAACAGACACCATGCGCACTTTCCTCCATGCGAGTAATGTCTCAAACAGTCTACGCTCTGATAGTTCCCTGGAAGGCAAGTAGTAGTTTCCGATGCACATTCTGAGGCACTCTGTAATCTGTGGACTATCAGATTGTTGTTGAAACACAGAAATTGTATCAGGCTTGAATACAACAGTA
Source organism: Schistocerca gregaria (assembly GCF_023897955.1). NCBI lineage: Eukaryota > Metazoa > Arthropoda > Insecta > Orthoptera > Acrididae > Schistocerca > Schistocerca gregaria. The sequence goes on from NC_064929.1 coordinate 47,039,528, forward strand.
TCCATGCGCACTTTCCTCCATGGGAGTAGTGTCTGAAGCAGTCTACGTTCTGATCGTTCCCCGGAAGAACAGTAGTAGTTTCCGATGCACATCTGGAGGCATTCTGTAATCTGTGGACTATCAGGGTGTTGATGAAACACAGAAATTGCATCGGGATTGAATACAACAGTCACCATGCGCACTTTCATCCATGGGAGTAATGTCTCAAACAGTCTATGCTCTGATAGTTCCCTGGAAGGCAAGTAGTAGTTTCCGATGCACATTCTGAGGCATTCTGTAATCTGTGGACTATCAGAGTGTTGTTGAAACACAGAAATTGTATCAGGATTGAATACAACAGTATCCATGCGCACTTTCCTCCATGGGAGAAGTGTCTGCAGCAGTCTACGTTTTGATCGTTCCCTGGAAGAACAGTAGTGGTTTCCGATGCACATCTGGAGGCATTCTGTAATCTGTGGACTATCAGGGTGTTGATGAAACACAGAAATTGCCTCTGGATTGAATACAACAGTCATCATGCGCACTTTCCTCCATGGGAGTAATGTCACCAACAGTCTACGATTTGATCGTTCATTGGAAGACCAATAGCAGTTTCTGATGCTCATCTGGAGGCACTCTGTAATCTCTGGACTATCAGAATGTTGATGAACCACAGAAATTGCATCGCGATGGAATACAACAGTCACCATGCGCACTTTCCTCCATGGGAGTAATGTCTCTAGTACTCTACGCTCTGATCGTTCCCTGGAAGACAAGTAGTTGTTTCCGATGCACATCTGGAGGCATTCTGTAATCTGTGGACCTTCAAAGTGTTGATGAAACACAGAATTTGCCTCGGGATTGAATACAACTGCCACCTTGCGCACTTTCCTCCATGGGAGTAATGTCTTAAACTGTCTACGCTTTGATCGTTCCCTGGTAGACCAGTAGTAGATTCCGATGCACATCTGGAGGCATTCTGCAATCTGTGGACTATCAGAGTGTTGATGAAACACAGAAAATGCATCGGGATTGAATACAACAGTCACCATGCGCACTTTCCTCCATGGGAGTAATGTCTCAAACAGTCTGCGCTTTGATCGTTCCCTATAATAGCAGTAGTAGTTTCCGAAGCCAATCTGGAGGTATTCTGTAATCCATGGACTACAGAGTGTTATAGAAAGACAGAAATTGCATCGGGATTGAATACAACAGTCACAATGCGCGCTTTCCTCCATGGGAGTAATGTCTCAAAGAGTCTACGCTTTGATCGTTAACTGGAAGACCAGTAGTAGTTTCCGATGCACATCTGTAGGCATTCTGTAATCTGCGGACCTTCAAAGTGTTGATGAAACACAGAAATTGTATCGGGATTGAATACAACAGACACCATGCGCACTTTCCTCCATGGGAGTAATGTCTCAAACAGTCTACGCTCTGATAGTTCCCTGGAAGGCAAGTAGTAGTTTCCGATGCACATTCTGAGGCACTCTGTAATCTGTGGGCTATCAGATTGTTGTTGAAACACAGAAATTGTATCAGGATTGAATACAACAGTATCCATGCGCACTTTCCTCCATGGGAGTAGTGTCTGAAGCAGTCTACGTTTTGATCGTTCCCTGGAAGAACAGTAGTAGTTTCCGATGCACATCTGGAGGAATTCTGCAATCTGTGGACTATCAGAATGTTGATGAACCACAGAAATTGCATCGCGATGGAATACAACAGTCACCATGCGCACTTTCCTCCATGGGAATAATGTCTCTAGTAGTCTACGCTTTGATCGTTCCCTGGAAGACAAGTAGTTGTTTCCGATGTACATCTGGAGGCATTCTGTAACCTGTGGACCTTCAAAGTGTTGATGAAACACAGAATTTGCCTCGGGATTGAATACAACAGCCACCATGCCGCACTTTCCTCCATGGGAGTAATGTCTTAAACAGTCTACGCTTTGATCGTTCCCTGGTAGACCAGTAGTAGATTCCGATGCACATCTGGAGGCATTCTGCAATCTGTGGACTATCAGAGTGTTGATGAAACACAGAAATTGCCTCGGGATTGAATACAACAGTCAACATGCGCACTTTCCTCCATGGGAGTAATGTCACCAACAGTCTACGCTTTGATCGTTCATTGGAAGACCAATAGCAGTTTCCGATGCTCATCTGGAGGCACTCTGTAATCTGTGGACTATCAGAATGTTGATGAACCACAGAAATTGCATCGCGATGGAATACAAGAGTCACCATGCGCACTTTCCTCCATGGGAGTAATGTCTCTAGTAGTCTACGCTTTGATCGTTCCCTGGAAGACAAGTAGTTGTTTCCGATGCACATCTGGAGGCATTCTGTAATCTGTGGACCTTCAAAGTGTTGATGAAACACAGAATTTGCCTCGGGATTGAATACAACAGCCACCATGCGCACTTTCCTCCATGGGAGTAATGTCTTAAACAGTCTACGCTTTGATCGTTCCCTGGTAGACCAGTGGTAGATTCCGATGCACATCTGGAGGCATTCTGCAATCTGTGGACTATCAGAGTGTTGATGAAACACAGAAAATGCATCGGGATTGAATACAACAGTCACCATGCGCACTTTCCTCCATGGGAGTAATGTCTCAAACAGTCTGCGCTTTGATCGTCCCCTATAATAGCAGTAGTAATTTCCGAAGCCAATCTGGAGGTATTCTGTAATCCATGGACTACAGAGTGTTATAGAAAGACAGAAATTGCATCGGGATTGAATACAACAGTCACAATGCGCGCTTTCCTCCATGGGAGTAATGTCTCAAAGAGTCTACGCTTTGATCGTTAACTGGAAGACCAGTAGGAGTTCCCGATGCACATCTGTAGGCAATCTGTAATCTGCGGACCTTCAAAGTGTTGATGAAACATAGAAATTGTATCGGGATTGAATACAACAGACACCATGCGCACTTTCCTCCATGGGAGTAATGTCTCAAATAGTCTACGATTTGATCGTTCCCTGGAAGACCAGTAGTAGTTTCCGATGCACATCTGGTGGCACTCTGTAATTTGTGGACTATCAGAGTGTTGATGAAACACAGAAAATGCATCGGGATTGAATACAACAGTCACCATGCGCACTTTCCTCCATGGGAGTAATGTCTCAAACAGTTTACGCTTTGATCGTTCCCTGGAAGACCAGTAGTAGTTTCCGACGCACATCTGGAGGCATTCTGTAATCTGTGGACCTTCAAAGTGTTGATGAAACACAGAAATTGCATCGGGATTGAATACAACAGTCACCGTGCGCACTTTCCTCCATGGGAGTAAAATCTCAAACAGTCTACGCTTTGATCGTTCCCTGTAAGAGCAGTAGTAGTTTCCGAAGCAAATGTGGAGGTATTCTATAATCTGTGGTCTACAAAGTGTTGTAGAAACACAGAAATTAGATCTTGATTGAATACAACAATCACAATGCGCACTTTCCTCCATGGGAGTAATGTCCCAAACTGTCATCGCTTTGATCGTTCCCTGAAGGCCAGTAGTAGTTTCCGAGGCACATCTGGAGGCATTCTGTAATTAGTGGACTATCAGAGTGTTGATGAAACACAGAAATTGCATCGGGATTGAATACAACAGTCACCATGTGCACTTTCCTCCATCGGAGTAATGTCTCAACCAGTCTACGCTTTAATCGTTCACTGGAAGAACAGTAGTAGCTTCCGATGCACATCTGGAGGCATTCTGTAATCTGTGGACTATCAGGGTGTTGATGATACACAGAAATTGCATCGGGATTGAATACAACAGTCACCATGCGCACTTTCCTGCATGGGAGTAATGTCTCAAACAGTCTACGCTTTGATCGTTAACTGGAAGATCAGTAGTAGTTTCCGATGCACATCTGTAGGCATTCTGTAATCTGTGGACCTTCAAAGTGTTGATGAAACACAGTAATTGCATCGGGATTGAATACAACAGTCCCCATGCGCGTTTTCCTCCATTGGAGTAATGTCTCAGGTAGTCTACGATTTGATCGTTCCCTGGAAGGCCAGTAGTAGTTTGCGATGCTTATCTGGAGGCATTCTGTAATTTGTGGACCTTCAATGTGCTGACGAAACACAGAAATGTAATCGGGATTGAATACAACAGTCACAATGCGCACTTTACTCCATGGGAGTAATGTCTCAAACAGTCTACGCTTTGATCGTTAACTGGAGGATCAGTAGCGGTTTCCGATGCACATCTGTAGGCATTCTGTAATCTGTGGACCTTCAAAGTGTTGATGAAACACAGAAATTGCATCGGGATTGAATACAACAGTCACCATGTGCACTTTCCTCCATGGGAGTAATGTCTCAAACAGTCTACGCTTTGATCGTTCCCTGGAAGACCAGTAGTAGCTTCCGATGCACATCTGGAGGCATTCTGTAACCTGTTGACCTTCAGAGTGTTGATAAAACACATAAAAAAACATCGGGATTGAATACAACAGTAACCATGCAAACTTTCATCCATGAGAGTAATGTCTCAAACAGTATACGTTTTGATAGTTCCCTGGAAGGCCAGTAGTAGTTCCCGATGCACATATGGAGGCATTCTCTAATCTGTGGACTATCAGAGTGTTGTTGAAACAAAGAAAATGTATCAGGATTGAATATAACAGTATCCATGCGTACTTTCCTCCATGAGAGTAATGTCTCAAGCAGTCTACGTTTTAAACGTTCCCTGGAAGACCAGTAGTTGTTTCCGATGCACATCTGGAGGCATTCTGTAATTTGTGGACCTTCAATGTGCTGACGAAACACAGAAATGTAATCGGGATTGAATACAACAGTCACAATGCGCACTTTACGCCATGGGAGTAATGTCTCAAACAGTCTACGCTTTGATCGTTAACTGGAGGATCAGTAGCGGTTTCCGATGCACATCTGTAGGCATTCTGTAATCTGTGGACCTTCAAAGTGTTGATGAAACACAGAAATTGCATCGGGATTGAATACAACAGTCACCATGTGCACTTTCCTCCATGGGAGTAATGTCTCAAACAGTCTACGCTCTGATAGTTCCCTGGAAGGCAAGTAGTAGTTTCCGATGCACATTCTGAGGCACTCTGTAATCTGTGGACTATCAGATTGTTGTTGAAACACAGAAATTGTATCAGGATTGAATACAACAGTATCCATGCGCACTTTCCTCCATGGGAGTAGTGTCTGAAGCAGTCTACGTTTTGATCGTTCCCTGGAAGAACAGTAGTAGTTTCCGATGCACATCTGGAGGAATTCTGTAATCTGTGGACTATCAGAATGTTGATGAACCACAGAAATTGCATCGCGATGGAATACAACAGTCACCATGCGCACTTTCCTCCATGGGAATAATGTCTCTAGTAGTCTACGCTTTGATCGTTCCCTGGAAGACAAGTAGTTGTTTCCGATGTACATCTGGAGGCATTCTGTAATCTGTGGACCTTCATAGTGTTGATGAAACACAGAATTTGCCTCGGGATTGAATACAACAGCCACCATGCCGCACTTTCCTCCATGGGAGTAATGTCTTAAACAGTCTACGCTTTGATCGTTCCCTGGTAGACCAGTAGTAGATTCCGATGCACATCTGGAGGCATTCTGCAATCTGTGGACCATCAGAGTGTTGATGAAACACAGAAATTGCATCGGGATTGAATACAACAGTCACCATGTGCACTTTCCTCCATGGGAGTAATGTCTCAAACAGTCTACGCTCTGATAGTTCCCTGGAAGGCAAGTAGTAGTTTCCGATGCACATTCTGAGGCACTCTGTAATCTGTGGACTATCAGATTGTTGTTGAAACACAGAAATTGTATCAGGATTGAATACAACAGTATCCATGCGCACTTTCCTCCATGGGAGTAGTGTCTGAAGCAGTCTACGTTTTGATCGTTCCCTGGAAGAACAGTAGTAGTTTCCGATGCACATCTGGAGGAATTCTGTAATCTGTGGACTATCAGAATGTTGATGAACCACAGAAATTGCATCGCGATGGAATACAAGAGTCACCATGCGCACTTTCCTCCATGGGAGTAATGTCTCTAGTAGTCTACGCTTTGATCGTTCCCTGGAAGACAAGTAGTTGTTTCCGATGCACATCTGGAGGCATTCTGTAATCTGTGGACCTTCAAAGTGTTGATGAAACACAGAATTTGCCTCGGGATTGAATACAACAGCCACCATGCGCACTTTCCTCCATGGGAGTAATGTCTTAAACAGTCTACGCTTTGATCGTTCCCTGGTAGACCAGTGGTAGATTCCGATGCACATCTGGAGGCATTCTGCAATCTGTGGACTATCAGAGTGTTGATGAAACACAGAAAATGCATCGGGATTGAATACAACAGTCACCATGCGCACTTTCCTCCATGGGAGTAATGTCTCAAACAGTCTGCGCTTTGATCGTTCCCTATAATAGCAGTAGTAGTTTCCGAATCCAATCTGGAGGTATTCTGTAATCCATGGACTACAGAGTGTTATAGAAAGACAGAAATTGCATCGGGATTGAATACAACAGTCACAATGAGCGCTTTCCTCCATGGGAGTAATGTCTCAAATAGTCTACGATTTGATCGTTCCCTGGAAGACCAGTAGTAGTTTCCGATGCACATCTGGTGGCACTCTGTAATTTGTGGACTATCAGAGTGTTGATGAAACACAGAAAATGCATCGGGATTGAATACAACAGTCACCATGCGCACTTTCCTCCATGGGAGTAATGTCTCACACAGTTTACGCTTTGATCGTTCCCTGGAAGACCAGTAGTAGTTTCCGACGCACATCTGGAGGCATTCTGTAATATGTGGATCTTCAAAGTGTTGATGAAACACAGAAATTGCATCGGGATTGAATACAACAGTCACCGTGCGCACTTTACTCCATGGGAGTAAAATCTCAAACAGTATACGCTTTGATCGTTCCCTGTAAGAGCAGTAGTAGTTTCCGAAGCAAATGTGGAGGTATTCTATAATCTGTGGTCTACAAAGTGTTGTAGAAACACAGAAATTTGATCTTGATTGAATACAACAATCACAATGCGCACTTTCCTCCATGGGGGTAATGTCCCAAACTGTCATCGCTTTGATCGTTCCCTGAAGGCCAGTAGTAGTTTCCGAGGCACATCTGGAGGCATTCTGTAATTAGTGGACTATCAGAGTGTTGATGAAACACAGAAATTGCATCGGGATTGAATACAACAGTCACCATGTGCACTTTCCTCCATCGGAGTAATGTCTCAACCAGTCTACGCTTTAATCGTTCACTGGAAGACCAGTAGTAGCTTCCGATGCACATCTGGAGGCATTCTGTAACCTGTTGACCTTCAGAGTGTTGATAAAACACAGAAATTGCATCGGGATTGAATACAACAGTCACCATGCGCACTTTCATCCATGGGAGTAGTGTCTCAAACAGTCTACGCTTTGATAGTTCCCTGGAAGGCCAGTAGTATTTTCCGATGCACATCTGGAGGCATTCTGTAATCTGTGGACTATCAGAGTGTTGTTGAAACACAGATATTGTATCACGATCGAATACAACAGTATCCATGCGCACTTTCCTCCATGGGAGTAATGTCTCAGGCAGTCTACGTTTTGCTCGTTCCCTGGAAGAACAGTAGTAGCTTCCGATGCACATCTGGAGTCATTCTGTAATCTGTGGACTATCAGGGTGTTGATGATACACAGAAATTGCATCGGGATTGAATACAACAGTCACCATGCGCACTTTCCTGCATGGGAGTAATGTCTCAAACAGTCTACGCTTTGATCGTTAACTGGAAGATCAGTAGTAGTTTCCGATGCACATCTGTAGGCATTCTGTAATCTGTGGACCTTCAAAGTGTTGATGAAACACAGTAATTGCATCGGGATTGAATACAACAGTCCCCATGCGTGTTTTCCTCCATTGGAGTAATGTCTCAGGTAGTCTACGATTTGATCGTTCCCTGGAAGGCCAGTAGTAGTTTGCGATGCTTATCTGGAGGCATTCTGTAATTTGTGGACCTTCAATGTGCTGACGAAACACAGAAATGTAATCGGGATTGAATACAACAGTCACAATGCGCACTTTACTCCATGGGAGTAATGTCTCAAACAGTCTACGCTTTGATCGTTAACTGGAGGATCAGTAGCGGTTTCCGATGCACATCTGTAGGCATTCTGTAATCTGTGGACCTTCAAAGTGTTGATGAAACACAGAAATTGCATCGGGATTGAATACAACAGTCACCATGTGCACTTTCCTCCATGGGAGTAATGTCTCAAACAGTCTACGCTTTGATCGTTCCCTGGAAGACCAGTAGTAGCTTCCGATGCACATCTGGAGGCATTCTGTAACCTGTTGACCTTCAGAGTGTTGATAAAACACATAAAAAAACATCGGGATTGAATACAACAGTAACCATGCGCACTTTCATCCATGAGAGTAATGTCTCAAACAGTATACGTTTTTATAGTTCCCTGGAAGGCCAGTAGTAGTTCCCGATGCACATATGGAGGCATTCTCTAATCTGTGGACTATCAGAGTGTTGTTGAAACAAAGAAAATGTATCAGGATTGAATATAACAGTATCCATGCGTACTTTCCTCCATGAGAGTAATGTCTCAAGCAGTCTACGTTTTAAACGTTCCCTGGAAGACCAGTAGTTGTTTCCGATGCACATCTGTAGGCATTCTGTAATCTGTGGACCTTCAAAGTGTTGATGAAACACAGAAATTGCATCGGGATTGAATACAACAGTCACCATGTGCACTTTCCTCCATGGGAGTAATGACTCAAACAGTCTACGCTCTGATAGTTCCCTGGAAGGCAAGTAGTAGTTTCCGATGCACATTCTGAGGCACTCTGTAATCTGTGGACTATCAGATTGTTGTTGAAACACAGAAATTGTATCAGGATTGAATACAACAGTATCCATGCGCACTTTCCTCCATGGGAGTAGTGTCTGAAGCAGTCTACGTTTTGATCGTTCCCTGGAAGAACAGTAGTAGTTTCCGATGCACATCTGGAGGAATTCTGTAATCTGTGGACTATCAGAATGTTGATGAACCACAGAAATTGCATCGCGATGGAATACAACAGTCACCATGCGCACTTTCCTCCATGGGAATAATGTCTCTAGTAGTCTACGCTTTGATCGTTCCCTGGAAGACAAGTAGTTGTTTCCGATGTACATCTGGAGGCATTCTGTAATCTGTGGACCTTCATAGTGTTGATGAAACACAGAATTTGCCTCGGGATTGAATACAACAGCCACCATGCCGCACTTTCCTCCATGGGAGTAATGTCTTAAACAGTCTACGCTTTGATCGTTCCCTGGTAGACCAGTAGTAGATTCCGATGCACATCTGGAGGCATTCTGCAATCTGTGGACCATCAGAGTGTTGATGAAACACAGAAATTGCCTCGGGATTGAATACAACAGTCACCATGCGCACTTTCCTCCATGGGAGTAATGTCACCAACAGTCTACGCTTTGATCGTTCATTGGAAGACCAATAGCAGTTTCCGATGCTCATCTGGAGGCACTCTGTAATCTGTGGACTATCAGAATGTTGATGAACCACAGAAATTGCATCGCGATGGAATACAAGAGTCACCATGCGCACTTTCCTCCATGGGAGTAATGTCTCTAGTAGTCTACGCTTTGATCGTTCCCTGGAAGACAAGTAGTTGTTTCCGATGCACATCTGGAGGCATTCTGTAATCTGTGGACCTTCAAAGTGTTGATGAAACACAGAATTTGCCTCGGGATTGAATACAACAGCCACCATGCGCACTTTCCTCCATGGGAGTAATGTCTTAAACAGTCTACGCTTTGATCGTTCCCTGGTAGACCAGTGGTAGATTCCGATGCACATCTGGAGGCATTCTGCAATCTGTGGACTATCAGAGTGTTGATGAAACACAGAAAATGCATCGGGATTGAATACAACAGTCACCATGCGCACTTTCCTCCATGGGAGTAATGTCTCAAACAGTCTGCGCTTTGATCGTTCCCTATAATAGCAGTAGTAGTTTCCGAATCCAATCTGGAGGTATTCTGTAATCCATGGACTACAGAGTGTTATAGAAAGACAGAAATTGCATCGGGATTGAATACAACAGTCACAATGAGCGCTTTCCTCCATGGGAGTAATGTCTCAAATAGTCTACGATTTGATCGTTCCCTGGAAGACCAGTAGTAGTTTCCGATGCACATCTGGTGGCACTCTGTAATTTGTGGACTATCAGAGTGTTGATGAAACACAGAAAATGCATCGGGATTGAATACAACAGTCACCATGCGCACTTTCCTCCATGGGAGTAATGTCTCACACAGTTTACGCTTTGATCGTTCCCTGGAAGACCAGTAGTAGTTTCCGACGCACATCTGGAGGCATTCTGTAATATGTGGATCTTCAAAGTGTTGATGAAACACAGAAATTGCATCGGGATTGAATACAACAGTCACCGTGCGCACTTTACTCCATGGGAGTAAAATCTCAAACAGTATACGCTTTGATCGTTCCCTGTAAGAGCAGTAGTAGTTTCCGAAGCAAATGTGGAGGTATTCTATAATCTGTGGTCTACAAAGTGTTGTAGAAACACAGAAATTTGATCTTGATTGAATACAACAATCACAATGCGCACTTTCCTCCATGGGAGTAATGTCCCAAACTGTCATCGCTTTGATCGTTCCCTGAAGGCCAGTAGTAGTTTCCGAGGCACATCTGGAGGCATTCTGTAATTAGTGGACTATCAGAGTGTTGATGAAACACAGAAATTGCATCGGGATTGAATACAACAGTCACCATGTGCACTTTCCTCCATCGGAGTAATGTCTCAACCAGTCTACGCTTTAATCGTTCACTGGAAGACCAGTAGTAGCTTCCGATGCACATCTGGAGGCATTCTGTAACCTGTTGACCTTCAGAGTGTTGATAAAACACAGAAATTGCATCGGGATTGAATACAACAGTCACCATGCGCACTTTCATCCATGGGAGTAGTGTCTCAAACAGTCTACGCTTTGATAGTTCCCTGGAAGGCCAGTAGTATTTTCCGATGCACATCTGGAGGCATTCTGTAATCTGTGGACTATCAGAGTGTTGTTGAAACACAGATATTGTATCACGATCGAATACAACAGTATCCATGCGCACTTTCCTCCATGGGAGTAATGTCTCAGGCAGTCTACGTTTTGCTCGTTCCCTGGAAGAACAGTAGTAGCTTCCGATGCACATCTGGAGGCATTCTGTAATCTGTGGACTATCAGGGTGTTGATGATACACAGAAATTGCATCGGGATTGAATACAACAGTCACCATGCGCACTTTCCTGCATGGGAGTAATGTCTCAAACAGTCTACGCTTTGATCGTTAACTGGAAGATCAGTAGTAGTTTCCGATGCACATCTGTAGGCATTCTGTAATCTGTGGACCTTCAAAGTGTTGATGAAACACAGTAATTGCATCGGGATTGAATACAACAGTCCCCATGCGTGTTTTCCTCCATTGGAGTAATGTCTCAGGTAGTCTACGATTTGATCGTTCCCTGGAAGGCCAGTAGTAGTTTGCGATGCTTATCTGGAGGCATTCTGTAATTTGTGGACCTTCAATGTGCTGACGAAACACAGAAATGTAATCGGGATTGAATACAACAGTCACAATGCGCACTTTACTCCATGGGAGTAATGTCTCAAACAGTCTACGCTTTGATCGTTAACTGGAGGATCAGTAGCGGTTTCCGATGCACATCTGTAGGCATTCTGTAATCTGTGGACCTTCAAAGTGTTGATGAAACACAGAAATTGCATCGGGATTGAATACAACAGTCACCATGTGCACTTTCCTCCATGGGAGTAATGTCTCAAACAGTCTACGCTTTGATCGTTCCCTGGAAGACCAGTAGTAGCTTCCGATGCACATCTGGAGGCATTCTGTAACCTGTTGACCTTCAGAGTGTTGATAAAACACATAAAAAAACATCGGGATTGAATACAACAGTAACCATGCGCACTTTCATCCATGAGAGTAATGTCTCAAACAGTATACGTTTTTATAGTTCCCTGGAAGGCCAGTAGTAGTTCCCGATGCACATATGGAGGCATTCTCTAATCTGTGGACTATCAGAGTGTTGTTGAAACAAAGAAAATGTATCAGGATTGAATATAACAGTATCCATGCGTACTTTCCTCCATGAGAGTAATGTCTCAAGCAGTCTACGTTTTAAACGTTCCCTGGAAGACCAGTAGTTGTTTCCGATGCACATCTGTAGGCATTCTGTAATCTGTGGACCTTCAAAGTGTTGATGAAACACAGAAATTGCATCGGGATTGAATACAACAGTCACCATGTGCACTTTCCTCCATGGGAGTAATGACTCAAACAGTCTACGCTCTGATAGTTCCCTGGAAGGCAAGTAGTAGTTTCCGATGCACATTCTGAGGCACTCTGTAATCTGTGGACTATCAGATTGTTGTTGAAACACAGAAATTGTATCAGGATTGAATACAACAGTATCCATGCGCACTTTCCTCCATGGGAGTAGTGTCTGAAGCAGTCGACGTTTTGATCGTTCCCTGGAAGAACAGTAGTAGTTTCCGATGCACATCTGAAGGAATTCTGTAATCTGTGGACTATCAGAATGTTGATGAACCACAGAAATTGCATCGCGATGGAATACAACAGTCACCATGCGCACTTTCCTCCATGGGAATAATGTCTCTAGTAGTCTACGCTTTGATCGTTCCCTGGAAGACAAGTAGTTGTTTCCGATGTACATCTGGAGGCATTCTGTAATCTGTGGACCTTCATAGTGTTGATGAAACACAGAATTTGCCTCGGGATTGAATACAACAGCCACCATGCCGCACTTTCCTCCATGGGAGTAATGTCTTAAACAGTCTACGCTTTGATCGTTCCCTGGTAGACCAGTAGTAGATTCCGATGCACATCTGGAGGCATTCTGCAATCTGTGGACCATCAGAGTGTTGATGAAACACAGAAATTGCCTCGGGATTGAATACAACAGTCACCATGCGCACTTTCCTCCATGGGAGTAATGTCACCAACAGTCTACGCTTTGATCGTTCATTGGAAGACCAATAGCAGTTTCCGATGCTCATCTGGAGGCACTCTGTAATCTGTGGACTATCAGAATGTTGATGAACCACAGAAATTGCATCGCGATGGAATACAAGAGTCACCATGCGCACTTTCCTCCATGGGAGTAATGTCTCTAGTAGTCTACGCTTTGATCGTTCCCTGGAAGACAAGTAGTTGTTTCCGATGCACATCTGGAGGCATTCTGTAATCTGTGGACCTTCAAAGTGTTGATGAAACACAGAATTTGCCTCGGGATTGAATACAACAGCCACCATGCGCACTTTCCTCCATGGGAGTAATGTCTTAAACAGTCTACGCTTTGATCGTTCCCTGGTAGACCAGTGGTAGATTCCGATGCACATCTGGAGGCATTCTGCAATCTGTGGACTATCAGAGTGTTGATGAAACACAGAAAATGCATCGGGATTGAATACAACAGTCACCATGCGCACTTTCCTCCATGGGAGTAATGTCTCAAACAGTCTGCGCTTTGATCGTTCCCTATAATAGCAGTAGTAGTTTCCGAATCCAATCTGGAGGTATTCTGTAATCCATGGACTACAGAGTGTTATAGAAAGACAGAAATTGCATCGGGATTGAATACAACAGTCACAATGAGCGCTTTCCTCCATGGGAGTAATGTCTCAAATAGTCTACGATTTGATCGTTCCCTGGAAGACCAGTAGTAGTTTCCGATGCACATCTGGTGGCACTCTGTAATTTGTGGACTATCAGAGTGTTGATGAAACACAGAAAATGCATCGGGATTGAATACAACAGTCACCATGCGCACTTTCCTCCATGGGAGTAATGTCTCACACAGTTTACGCTTTGATCGTTCCCTGGAAGACCAGTAGTAGTTTCCGACGCACATCTGGAGGCATTCTGTAATCTGTGGACCTTCAAAGTGTTGATGAAACACAGAAATTGCATCGGGATTGAATACAACAGTCACCGTGCGCACTTTACTCCATGGGAGTAAAATCTCAAACAGTATACGCATTGATCGTTCCCTGTAAGAGCAGTAGTAGTTTCCGAAGCAAATGTGGAGGTATTCTATAATCTGTGGTCTACAAAGTGTTGTAGAAACACAGAAATTTGATCTTGATTGAATACAACAATCACAATGCGCACTTTCCTCCATGGGAGTAATGTCCCAAACTGTAATCGCTTTGATCGTTCCCTGAAGGCCAGTAGTAGTTTCCGAGGCACATCTGGAGGCATTCTGTAATTAGTGGACTATCAGAGTGTTGATGAAACACAGAAATTGCATCGGGATTGAATACAACAGTCACCATGTGCACTTTCCTCCATCGGAGTAATGTCTCAACCAGTCTACGCTTTAATCGTTCACTGGAAGACCAGTAGTAGCTTCCGATGCACATCTGGAGGCATTCTGTAACCTGTTGACCTTCAGAGTGTTGATAAAACACAGAAATTGCATCGGGATTGAATACAACAGTCACCATGCGCACTTTCATCCATGGGAGTAGTGTCTCAAACAGTCTACGCTTTGATAGTTCCCTGGAAGGCCAGTAGTATTTTCCGATGCACATCTGGAGGCATTCTGTAATCTGTGGACTATCAGAGTGTTGTTGAAACACAGAAATTGTATCACGATCGAATACAACAGTATCCATGCGCACTTTCCTCCATGGGAGTAATGTCTCAGGCAGTCTACGTTTTGCTCGTTCCCTGGAAGAACAGTAGTAGCTTCCGATGCACATCTGGAGGCATTCTGTAATCTGTGGACTATCAGGGTGTTGATGATACACAGAAATTGCATCGGGATTGAATACAACAGTCACCATGCGCACTTTCCTGCATGGGAGTAATGTCTCAAACAGTCTACGCTTTGATCGTTAACTGGAAGATCAGTAGTAGTTTCCGATGCACATCTGTAGGCATTCTGTAATCTGTGGACCTTCAAAGTGTTGATGAAACACAGTAATTGCATCGGGATTGAATACAACAGTCCCCATGCGTGTTTTCCTCCATTGGAGTAATGTCTCAGGTAGTCTACGATTTGATCGTTCCCTGGAAGGCCAGTAGTAGTTTGCGATGCTTATCTGGAGGCATTCTGTAATTTGTGGACCTTCAATGTGCTGACGAAACACAGAAATGTAATCGGGATTGAATACAACAGTCACAATGCGCACTTTACTCCATGGGAGTAATGTCTCAAACAGTCTACGCTTTGATCGTTAACTGGAGGATCAGTAGCGGTTTCCGATGCACATCTGTAGGCATTCTGTAATCTGTGGACCTTCAAAGTGTTGATGAAACACAGAAATTGCATCGGGATTGAATACAACAGTCACCATGTGCACTTTCCTCCATGGGAGTAATGTCTCAAACAGTCTACGCTTTGATCGTTCCCTGGAAGACCAGTAGTAGCTTCCGATGCACATCTGGAGGCATTCTGTAACCTGTTGACCTTCAGAGTGTTGATAAAACACATAAAAAAACATCGGGATTGAATACAACAGTAACCATGCGCACTTTCATCCATGAGAGTAATGTCTCAAACAGTATACGTTTTTATAGTTCCCTGGAAGGCCAGTAGTAGTTCCCGATGCACATATGGAGGCATTCTCTAATCTGTGGACTATCAGAGTGTTGTTGAAACAAAGAAAATGTATCAGGATTGAATATAACAGTATCCATGCGTACTTTCCTCCATGAGAGTAATGTCTCAAGCAGTCTACGTTTTAAACGTTCCCTGGAAGACCAGTAGTTGTTTCCGATGCACATCTGTAGGCATTCTGTAATCTGTGGACCTTCAAAGTGTTGATGAAACACAGAAATTGCATCGGGATTGAATACAACAGTCACCATGTGCACTTTCCTCCATGGGAGTAATGACTCAAACAGTCTACGCTCTGATAGTTCCCTGGAAGGCAAGTAGTAGTTTCCGATGCACATTCTGAGGCACTCTGTAATCTGTGGACTATCAGATTGTTGTTGAAACACAGAAATTGTATCAGGATTGAATACAACAGTATCCATGCGCACTTTCCTCCATGGGAGTAGTGTCTGAAGCAGTCTACGTTTTGATCGTTCCCTGGAAGAACAGTAGTAGTTTCCGATGCACATCTGGAGGAATTCTGTAATCTGTGGACTATCAGAATGTTGATGAACCACAGAAATTGCATC
Organism: Schistocerca gregaria; assembly: GCF_023897955.1. Taxonomy (NCBI): domain Eukaryota; kingdom Metazoa; phylum Arthropoda; class Insecta; order Orthoptera; family Acrididae; genus Schistocerca; species Schistocerca gregaria. The sequence goes on from NC_064929.1 coordinate 47,055,749, forward strand.
GCGATGGAATACAACAGTCACCATGCGCACTTTCCTCCATGGGAATAATGTCTCTAGTAGTCTACGCTTTGATCGTTCCCTGGAAGACAAGTAGTTGTTTCCGATGTACATCTGGAGGCATTCTGTAATCTGTGGACCTTCAAAGTGTTGATGAAACACAGAATTTGCCTCGGGATTGAATACAACAGCCACCATGCCGCACTTTCCTCCATGGGAGTAATGTCTTAAACAGTCTACGCTTTGATCGTTCCCTGGTAGACCAGTAGTAGATTCCGATGCACATCTGGAGGCATTCTGCAATCTGTGGACTATCAGAGTGTTGATGAAACACAGAAATTGCCTCGGGATTGAATACAACAGTCACCATGCGCACTTTCCTCCATGGGAGTAATGTCACCAACAGTCTACGCTTTGATCGTTCATTGGAAGACCAATAGCAGTTTCCGATGCTCATCTGGAGGCACTCTGTAATCTGTGGACTATCAGAATGTTGATGAACCACAGAAATTGCATCGCGATGGAATACAAGAGTCACCATGCGCACTTTCCTCCATGGGAGTAATGTCTCAAAGAGTCTACGCTTTGATCGTTAACTGGAAGACCAAAAGGAGTTCCCGATGCACATCTGTAGGCATTCTGTAATCTGCGGACCTTCAAAGTGTTGATGAAACACAGAAATTGTATCGGGATTGAATACAACAGACACTATGCGCACTTTCCTCCATGGGAGTAATGTCTCAAATAGTCTACGATTTGATCGTTCCCTGGAAGACCAGTAGTAGTTTCCGATGCACATCTGGTGGCACTCTGTAATTTGTGGACTATCAGAGTGTTGATGAAACACAGAAAATGCATCGGGATTGAATACAACAGTCACCATGCGCACTTTCCTCCATGGGAGTAATGTCTCAAACAGTTTACGCTTTGATCGTTCCCTGGAAGACCAGTAGTAGTTTCCGACGCACATCTGGAGGCATTCTGTAATCTGTGGATCTTCAAAGTGTTGATGAAACACAGAAATTGCATCGGGATTGAATACAACAGTCACCGTGCGCACTTTACTCCATGGGAGTAAAATCTCAAACAGTCTACGCTTTGATCGTTCCCTGTAAGAGCAGTAGTAGTTTCCGAAGCAAATGTGGAGGTATTCTATAATCTGTGGTCTACAAAGTGTTGTAGAAACACAGAAATTTGATCTTGATTGAATACAACAATCACAATGCGCACTTTCCTCCATGGGAGTAATGTCCCAAACTGTCATCGCTTTGATCGTTCCCTGAAGGCCAGTAGTAGTTTCCGAGGCACATCTGGAGGCATTCTGTAATTAGTGGACTATCAGAGTGTTGATGAAACACAGAAATTGCATCGGGATTGAATACAACAGTCACCATGTGCACTTTCCTCCATCGGAGTAATGTCTCAACCAGTCTACGCTTTGATAGTTCCCTGGAAGGCCAGTAGTATTTTCCGATGCACATCTGGAGGCATTCTGTAATCTGTGGACTATCAGAGTGTTGTTGAAACACAGAAATTGTATCACGATCGAATACAACAGTATCCATGCGCACTTTCCTCCATGGGAGTAATGTCTCAGGCAGTCTACGTTTTGCTCGTTCCCTGGAAGAACAGTAGTAGCCTCCGATGCACATCTGGAGGCATTCTGTAATCTGTGGACTATCAGGGTGTTGATGATACACAGAAATTGCATCGGGATTGAATACAACAGTCACCATGCGCACTTTCCTGCATGGGAGTAATGTCTCAAACAGTCTACGCTTTGATCGTTAACTGGAAGATCAGTAGTAGTTTCCGATGCACATCTGTAGGCATTCTGTAATCTGTGGACCTTCAAAGTGTTGATGAAACACAGTAATTGCATCGGGATTGAATACAAAAGTCCCCATGCGCGTTTTCCTCCATTGGAGTAATGTCTCAGGTAGTCTACGATTTGATCGTTCCCTGGAAGGCCAGTAGTAGTTTGCGATGCTTATCTGGAGGCATTCTGTAATTTGTGGACCTTCAATGTGCTGACGAAACACAGAAATGTAATCGGGATTGAATACAACAGTCACAATGCGCACTTTACTCCATGGGAGTAATGTCTCAAACAGTCTACGCTTTGATCGTTCCCTGGAAGACCAGTAGTAGCTTCCGATGCACATCTGGAGGCATTCTGTAACCTGTTGACCTTCAGAGTGTTGATAAAACACATAAAAAACATCGGGATTGAATACAACAGTAACCATGCGCACTTTCATCCATGAGAGTAATGTCTCAAACAGTATACGTTTTGATAGTTCCCTGGAAGGCCAGTAGTAGTTCCCGATGCACATATGGAGGCATTCTCTAATCTTTGGACTATCAGAGTGTTGTTGAAACAAAGAAAATGTATCAGGATTGAATATAACAGTATCCATGCGTACTTTCCTCCATGAGAGTAATGTCTCAAGCAGTCTACGTTTTAAACGTTCCCTGGAAGACCAGTAGTTGTTTCCGATGCACATCTGGAGGCATTCTGTAATTTGTGGACCTTCAAAGTGTTGACGAAACACAGAAATTTCCTCGGGATTGAATACAACAGTAACAATGCGCACTTTCCTTCATGGGAGTAATGTCTCAAACAGTCTACGCTTTGATCGTTAACTGAAAGATCAGTAGTAGTTTCCGATGCACATCTGTAGGCATTCTCTAATCTGTGGACCTTCAAAGTGTTGATGAAACACAGAAATTACTTCGGGATTGAATACAACAGTCACCATGCGCATTTTCCTCCATGGGAGTAATGTGTCAAACAGTCTACGCTTTGATCGTTCACTGGAAGACCAGTAGTAGTTTACGACGCACATCTGGAGGCATCCTGTAATCTGTGGACTATCAGAGTGTTGTTGAAACACAGATATTGCATCGGGATTGAATACAACAGTCACCAGGCGCACTTTCCTCCATGGGAGTAATGTCCCAAATTGTAATCGCTTTGATCGTTGCCTGAAGGCCAGTAGTAGTTTCCGAGGCACATCGGGAGGCATTCTGTAATTTGTGGACCTTCAAAGTGTTGACGAAACACAGAAATGTCCTCGGGATTGAATACAACAGTCACAATGCGCCCTTTCCTCCATGGGAGTAATGTCTCTAACAGTCTACGCTTTGATCGTTCACTTTAAGACCAGTAGTAGCTTCCGATGCACATCTGGAGGCATTCTGTAACCTGTTGACCTTCAGAGTGTTGATAAAACACAGAAATTGCATCGGGATTGAATACAACAGTCACCATGCGCACTTTCATCCATGGGAGTAATGTCTCAAACAGTCTACGCTTTGATAGTTCCCTGGAAGGCCAGTAGTAGTTTCCGATGCACATCTGGAGGCATTCTGTAACCTGTTGACCTTCAGAGTGTTGATAAAACACAGAAATTGCAACGGGATTGAATACAACAGTCACCATGCGCACTTTCATCCATGGGAGTAATGTCTTTAACAGTCTACGCTTTGATCGTTCCCTGGTAGACCAGTAGTAGATTCCGATGCACATCTGGAGGCATTCTGCAATCTGTGGACTATCAGAGTGTTGATGAAACACAGAAAATGCATCGGGATTGAATACAACAGTCACCATGCGCACTTTCCTCCATGGGAGTAATGTCTCAAACAGTCTGCGCTTTGATCGTTCCCTATAATAGCAGTAGTAGTTTCCGAAGCCAATCTGGAGGTATTCTGTAATCCATGGACTACAGAGTGTTATAGAAAGACAGAAATTGCATCGGGATTGAATACAACAGTCACAATGCGCGCTTTCCTCCATGGGAGTAATGTCTCAAAGAGTCTACGCTTTGATCGTTAACTGGAAGACCAGTAGTAGTTTCCGATGCACATCTGTAGGCATTCTGTAATCTGCGGACCTTCAAAGTGTTGATGAAACACAGAAATTGTATCGGGATTGAATACAACAGACACCATGCGCACTTTCCTCCATGGGAGTAATGTCTCAAACAGTCTACGCTCTGATAGTTCCCTGGAAGGCAAGTAGTAGTTTCCGATGCACATTCTGAGGCACTCTGTAATCTGTGGACTATCAGATTGTTGTTGAAACACAGAAATTGTATCAGGATTGAATACAACAGTATCCATGCGCACTTTCCTCCATGGGAGTAGTGTCTGAAGCAGTCTACGTTTTGATCGTTCCCTGGAAGAACAGTAGTAGTTTCCGATGCACATCTGGAGGCATTCTGTAATCTGTGGACTATCAGAATGTTGATGAACCACAGAAATTGCATCGCGATGGAATACAACAGTCACCATGCGCACTTTCCTCCATGGGAATAATGTCTCTAGTAGTCTACGTTTTGATCGTTCCCTGGAAGACAAGTAGTTGTTTCCGATGCACATCTGGAGGCATTCTGTAATCTGTGGACCTTCAAAGTGTTGATGAAACACAGAATTTGCCTCGGGATTGAATACAACAGCCACCATGCCGCACTTTCCTCCATGGGAGTAATGTCTTAAACAGTCTACGCTTTGATCGTTCCCTGGTAGACCAGTAGTAGATTCCGATGCACATCTGGAGGCATTCTGCAATCTGTGGACTATCAGAGTGTTGATGAAACACAGAAATTGCCACGGGATTGAATACAACAGTCACCATGCGCACTTTCCTCCATGGGAGTAATGTCTCAAACAGTCTGCGCTTTGATCGTTCCCTATAATAGCAGTAGTAGTTTCCGAAGCCAATCTGGAGGTATTCTGTAATCCATGGACTACAGAGTGTTATAGAAAGACAGAAATTGCATCGGGATTGAATACAACAGTCACAATGCGCGCTTTCCTCCATGGGAGTAATGTCTCAAACAGTCTACGCTTTGATCGTTAACTGGAAGACCAGTAGTAGTTTCCGATGCACATCTGTAGGCATTCTGTAATCTGCGGACCTTCAAAGTGTTGATGAAACACAGAAATTGTATCGGGATTGAATACAACAGACACCATGCGCACTTTCCTCCATGGGAGTAATGTCTCAAATAGTCTACGATTTGATCGTTCCCTGGAAGACCAGTAGTAGTTTCCGATGCACATCTAGAGGCACTCTGTAATTTGTGGACTATCAGAGTGTTGATGAAACACAGAAAATGCATCGGGATTGAATACAACAGTCACCATGCGCACTTTCCTCCATGGGAGTAATGTCTCAAACAGTTTACGCTTTGATCGTTCCCTGGAAGACCAGTAGTAGTTTCCGACGCACATCTGGAGGCACTCTGTAATCTGTGGACCTTCAAAGTGTTGATGAAACACAGAAATTGCATCGGGATTGAATACAACAGTCACCGTGCGCACTTTCCTCCATGGGAGTAAAATCTCAAACAGTCTACGCTTTGATCGTTCCCTGTAAGAGCAGTAGTAGTTTCCGAAGCAAATGTGGAGGTATTCTATAATCTGTGGTCTACAAAGTGTTGTAGTAACACAGAAATTAGATCTTGATTGAATACAACTATCACAATGCGCACTTTCCTCCATGGGAGTAATGTCCCAAACTGTCATCGCTTTGATCGTTCCCTGAAGGCCAGTAGTAGTTTCCGAGGCACATCTGGAGGCATTCTGTAATTAGTGGACTATCAGAGTGTTGATGAAACACAGAAATTGCATCGGGATTGAATACAACAGTCACCATGTGCACTTTCCTCAATCGGAGTAATGTCTCAACCAGTCTACGCTTTAATCGTTCACTGGAAGACCAGTAGTAGCTTCCGATGCACATCTGGAGGCATTCTGTAACCTGTTGACCTTCAGAGTGTTGATAAAACACAGAAATTGCATCGGGATTGAATACAACAGTCACCATGCGCACTTTCATCCATGGGAGTAGTGTCTCAAACAGTCTACGCTTTGATAGTTCCCTGGAAGGCCAGTAGTAGTTTCCGATGCACATCTGGAGGCATTCTGTTTTCTGTGGACTATCAGAGTGTTGTTGAAACACAGAAATTGTATCACGATCGAATACAACAGTATCCATGCGCACTTTCCTCCATGGGAGTAATGTCTCAGGCAGTCTACGTTTTGCTCGTTCCCTGGAAGAACAGTAGTAGCTTCCGATGCACATCTGGAGGCATTCTGTAATCTGTGGACTATCAGGGTGTTGATGATACACAGAAATTGCATCGGGATTAAATACAACAGTCACCATGCGCACTTTCCTGCATGGGAGTAATGTCTCAAACAGTCTACGCTTTGATCGTTAACTGGAAGATCAGTAGTAGTTTCCGATGCACATCTGTAGGCATTCTGTAATCTGTGGACCTTCAAAGTGTTGATGAAACACAGAAATTGCATCGGGATTGAATACAACAGTCACCATGTGCACTTTCCTCCATGGGAGTAATGTCTCAAACAGTCTACGCTTTGATCGTTCCCTGGAAGACCAGTAGTAGCTTCCGATGCACATCTGGAGGCATTCTGTAACCTGTTGACCTTCAGAGTGTTGATAAAACACATAAAAAAACATCGGGATTGAATACAACAGTAACCATGCGCACTTTCATCCATGAGAGTAATGTCTCAAACAGTATACGTTTTGATAGTTCCCTGGAAGGCCAGTAGTAGTTCCCGATGCACATATGGAGGCATTCTCTAATCTGTGGACTATCAGAGTGTTGTTGAAACAAAGAAAATGTATCAGGATTGAATATAACAGTATCCATGCGTACTTTCCTCCATGAGAGTAATGTCTCAAGCAGTCTACGTTTTAAACGTTCCCTGGAAGACCAGTAGTTGTTTCCGATGCACTTCTGGAGGCATTCTGTAATTTGTGGACCTTCAAAGTGTTGACGAAACACAGAAATTTCCTCGGGATTGAATACAACAGTCACAATGCGCACTTTCCTTCATGGGAGTAATGTCCCAAATTGTAATCGCTTTGATCGTTGCCTGAAGGCCAGTAGTAGTTTCCGAGGCACATCTGGAGGCATTCTGTAATTTGTGGACCTTCAAAGTGTTGACGAAACACAGAAATGTCCTCGGGATTGAATACAACAGTCACAATGCGCACTTTCCTCCATGGGAGTAATGTCTCTAACAGTCTACGCTTTGATCGTTCACTTTAAGACCAGTAGTAGCTTCCGATGCACATCTGGAGGCATTCTGTAACCTGTTGACCTTCAGAGTGTTGATAAAACTCAGAAATTGCATCGGGATTGAATACAACAGTCACCATGCGCACTTTCATCCATGGGAGTAATGTCTCAAACAGTCTACGCTTTGATAGTTCCCTGGAAGGCCAGTAGTAGTTTCCGATGCACATCTGGAGGCATTCTGTAACCTGTTGACCTTCAGAGTGTTGATAAAACTCAGAAATTGCATCGGGATTGAATACAACAGTCACCATGCGCACTTTCATCCATGGGAGTAATGTCTCAAACAGTCTACGTTTTACTCGTTCCCTGGAAGAACAGTAGTAGTTTCCGATGCATATCTGGAGGCATTCTGTAATCTGTGGACTATCAGGGTGTTGATGAAACACAGAAATTGCCTCTGGATTGAATACAACAGTCATCATGCGCACTTTCCTCCATGGGAGTAATGTCACCAACAGTCTACGCTTTGATCGTTCATTGGAAGACCAATATCAGTTTCCGATGCTCATCTGGAGGCACTCTGTAATCTGTGGACTATCAGAATGTTGATGAACCACAGAAATTGCATCGCGATGGAATACAACAGTCACCATGCGCACTTTCCTCCATGGGAGTAATGTCTCTCATAGTCTACGCTTTGATCGTTCCCTGGAAGACAAGTAATTGTTTCCGATGCACATCTGGAGGCATTCTGTAATCTGTGGACCTTCAAAGTGTTGATGAAACACAGAATTTGCTCGGGATTGAATACAACTGCCACCATGCGCACTTTCCTCCATGGGAGTAATGTCTTAAACAGTCTACGCTTTGATCGTTCCCTGGTAGACCAGTAGTAGATTCCGATGCACATCTGGAGGCATTCTGCAATCTGTGGACTATCAGAGTGTTGATGAAACACAGAAAATGCATCGGGATTGAATACAACAGTCACCATGCGCACTTTCCTCCATGGGAGTAATGTCTCAAACAGTCTGCGCTTTGATCGTTCCCTATAATAGAAGTAGTAGTTTCCGAAGCCAATCTGGAAGTATTCTGTAATCCATGGACTACAGAGTGCTATAGAGAGACAGAAATTGCATCGGGATTGAATACAACAGTCACAATGCGCGCTTTCCTCCATGGGAGTAATGTCTCAAAGAGTCTGCGCTTTGATCGTTAACTGGCAGACCAGTAGTAGTTTCCGATGCACATCTGTAGGCATTCTGTAATCTGCGGACCTTCAAAGTGTTGATGAAACACAGAAATTGTATCGGGATTGAATACAACAGACACCATGCGCACTTTCCTCCATGGGAGTAATGTCTCAAACAGTCTACGCTCTGATAGTTCCCTGGAAGGCAAGTAGTAGTTTCCGATGCACATTCTGAGGCACTCTGTAATCTGTGGACTATCAGATTGTTGTTGAAACACAGAAATTGTATCAGGATTGAATACAACAGTATCCATGCGCACTTTCCTCCATGGGAGTAGTGTCTGAAGCAGTCTACGTTTTGATCGTTCCCTGGAAGAACAGTAGTAGTTTCCGATGCACATCTGGAGGCATTCTGTAATCTGTGGACTATCAGAATGTTGATGAACCACAGAAATTGCATCGCGATGGAATACAACAGTCACCATGCGCACTTTCCTCCATGGGAATAATGTCTATAGTAGTCTACGCTTTGATCGTTCCCTGGAAGACAAGTAGTTGTTTCCGATGCACATCTGGAGGCATTCTGTAATCTGTGGACCTTCAAAGTGTTGATGAAACACAGAATTTGCCTCGGGATTGAATACAACAGCCACCATGCCGCACTTTCCTCCATGGGAGTAATGTCTTAAACAGTCTACGCTTTGATCGTTCCCTGGTAGACCAGTAGTAGATTCCGATGCACATCTGGAGGCATTCTGCAATCTGTGGACTATCAGAGTGTTGATGAAACACAGAAATTGCCTCGGGATTGAATACAACAGTCACCATGCGCACTTTCCTCCATGGGAGTAATGTCTCAGGCAGTCTACGTTTTGCTCGTTCCCTGGAAGAACAGTAGTAGCTTCCGATGCACATCTGGAGGTATTCTGTAATCCATGGACTACAGAGTGTTATAGAAAGACAGAAATTGCATCGGGATTGAATACAACAGTCACAATGCGCGCTTTCCTCCTAGGGAGTAATGTCTCAAAGAGTCTACGCTTTGATCGTTAACTGGAAGACCATTAGTAGTTTCCGATGCACATCTGTAGGCATTCTGTAATCTGCGGACCTTCAAAGTGTTGATGAAACACAGAAATTGTATCGGGATTGAATACAACAGACACCATGCGCACTTTCTTCCATGGGAGTAATGTCTCAAATAGTCTACGATTTGATCGTTCCCTGGAAGACCAGTAGTAGTTTCCGATGCACATCTGGAGGCACTCTGTAATTTGTGGACTATCAGAGTGTTGATGAAACACAGAAAATGCATCGGGATTGAATACAACAGTCACCATGCGCACTTTCCTCCATGGGAGTAATGTCTCAAACAGTTTACGCTTTGATCGTTCCCTGGAAGACCAGTAGTAGTTTCCGACGCACATCTGGAGGCACTCTGTAATATGTGGACCTTCAAAGTGTTGATGAAACACAGAAATTGCATCGGGATTGAATACAACAGTCACCGTGCGCACTTTCCTCCATGGGAGTAAAATCTCAAACAGTCTACGCTTTGATCGTTCCCTGTAAGAGCAGTAGTAGTTTCCGAAGCAAATGTGGAGGTATTCTATAATCTGTGGTCTACAAAGTGTTGTAGTAACACAGAAATTAGATCTTGATTGAATACAACAATCACAATGCGCACTTTCCTCCATGGGAGTAATGTCCCAAACTGTCATCGCTTTGATCGTTCCCTGAAGGCCAGTAGTAGTTTCCGAGGCACATCTGGAGGCATTCTGTAATTAGTGGACTATCAGAGTGTTGATGAAACACAGAAATTGCATCGGGATTGAATACAACAGTCACCATGTGCACTTTCCTCCATCGGAGTAATGTCTCAACCAGTCTACGCTTTAATCGTTCACTGGAAGACCAGTAGTAGCTTCCGATGCACATCTGGAGGCATTCTGTAACCTGTTGACCTTCAGAGTGTTGATAAAACACAGAAATTGCATCGGGATTGAATACAACAGTCACCATGCGCACTTTCATCCATGGGAGTAGTGTCTCAAACAGTCTACGCTTTGATAGTTCCCTGGAAGGCCAGTAGTAGTTTCCGATGCACATCTGGAGGCATTCTGTTTTCTGTGGACTATCAGAGTGTTGTTGAAACACAGAAATTGTATCACGATCGAATACAACAGTATCCATGCGACTTTCCTCCATGGGAGTAATGTCTCAGGCAGTCTACGTTTTGCTCGTTCCCTGGAAGAACAGTAGTAGCTTCCGATGCACATCTGGAGGCATTCTGTAATCTGTGGACTATCAGGGTGTTGATGATACACAGAAATTGCATCGGGATTGAATACAACAGTCACCATGCGCACTTTCCTGCATGGGAGTAATGTCTCAAACAGTCTACGCTTTGATCGTTAACTGGAAGATCAGTAGTAGTTTCCGACGCACATCTGTAGGCATTCTGTAATCTGTGGACCTTCAAAGTGTTGATGAAACACAGTAATTGCATCGGGATTGAATACAACAGTCCCCATGCGCGTTTTCCTCCATTGGAGTAATGTCTCAGGTAGTCTACGCTTTGATCGTTCCCTGGAAGGCCAGTAGTAGTTTGCGATGCTTATCTGGAGGCATCCTGTAATTTGTGGACCTTCAAAGTGCTGACGAAACACAGAAATGTAATCGGGATTGAATACAACAGTCACAATGCGCACTTTACTCCATGGGAGTAATGTGTCAAACAGTCTACGCTTTGATCGTTAACTGGAGGATCAGTAGCGGTTTCCGATGCACATCTGTAGGCATTCTGTAATCTGTGGACCTTCAAAGTGTTGATGAAACACAGAAATTGCATCGGGATTGAATACAACAGTCACCATGTGCACTTTCCTCCATGGGAGTAATGTCTCAAACAGTCTACGCTTTGATCGTTCCCTGGAAGACCAGTAGTAGCTTCCGATGCACATCTGGAGGCATTCTGTAACCTGTTGACCTTCAGAGTGTTGATAAAACACATAAAAAAACATCGGGATTGAATACAACAGTAACCATGCGCACTTTCATCCATGAGAGTAATGTCTCAAACAGTCTACGTTTTGATAGTTCCCTGGAAGGCCAGTAGTAGTTCCCGATGCACATATGGAGGCATTCTCTAATCTGTGGACTATCAGAGTGTTGTTGAAACAAAGAAAATGTATCAGGATTGAATATAACAGTATCCATGCGTACTTTCCTCCATGAGAGTAATGTCTCAAGCAGTCTACGTTTTAAACGTTCCCTGGAAGACCAGTAGTTGTTTCCGATGCACATCTGGAGGCATTCTGTAATTTGTGGACCTTCAAAGTGTTGACGAAACACAGAAATTTCCTCGGGATTGAATACAACAGTCACAATGCGCACTTTCCTTCATGGGAGTAATGTCTCAAACAGTCTACGCTTTGATCGTTAACTGAAAGATCAGTAGTAGTTTCCGATGCACATCTGTAGGCATTCTCTAATCTGTGGACCTTCAAAGTGTTGATGAAACACAGAAATTACTTCGGGATTGAATACAACAGTCACCATGCGCATTTTCCTCCATGGGAGTAATGTGTCAAACAGTCTACGCTTTGATCGTTCACTGGAAGACCAGTAGTTGTTTACGACGCTCATCTGGAGGCATCCTATAATCTGTGGACTATCAGAGTGTTGTTGAAACACAGATATTGCATCGGGATTGAATACAACAGTCACCTGGCGCACTTTCCTCCATGGGAGTAATGTCCCAAATTGTTATCGCTTTGATCGTTGCCTGAAGGCCAGTAGTAGTTTTCGAGGCACATCTGGTGGCATTCTGTAATTTGTGGACCTTCAAAGTGTTGACGAAGCACAGAAATGTCCTCGGGATTGAATACAACAGTCACAATGCGCACTTTCCTCCATGGGAGTAATGTCTCTAATAGTCTACGCTTTGATCGTTCACTTTAAGACCAGTAGTAGCTTCCGATGCACATCTGGAGGCATTCTGTAACCTGTTGACCTTCAGAGTGTTGATAAAACACAGAAATTGCAACGGGATTGAATACAACAGTCACCATGCGCACTTTCCTGCATGGGAGTAATGCCTCAAATAGTCTACGCTTTGATCGTTAACTGGAAGATCAGTAGTAGTTTCCGATCCACATCTGTAGGTATTCTGTAATCTGTGGACCTTCAAAGTGTTGATGAAACACAGAAATTGTCTCGGGATTGAATACAACAGTCACCATGCGCATTTTCCTCCATGGGAGTAATGTGTCAAATAGTCCACGCTTTGATTGTTCACTGGAAGACCAGTAGTAGTTTACGACGCTCATCTGGAGGCATTCTGTACTCTGTGGACTATCAGAGTGTTGTTGAAACACAGATATTGCATCGTGATTGAATACAACAGTCACCATGCGCACTTTCCTCCATGGGAGTAATGTCCCAAACTGTCATCGCTTTGATCGTTCCCTGAAGACCAGTAGTAGCTTCCGAGGCACATCTGAGGCTTTCAGTAATTAGTGGACTATCAGAGTGTTGATGAAACACAGAATTTGCATCGGGATTAAATACAACAGTCACCATGTGCACTTCCCTCCATGGGAGTAATGTCTCAAACAGTTTACGCTTTGATCGTTCCCTGGAAGACCAGTAGTAGTTTCCTATGCACATCTGGAGGCATTCTGTATCCTGTTGACCTTCTGAGTGTTGATCAAACACAGAAATTGCATCGGGATTGAATACAACAGTCACCATGCGCAGTTTCCTCCATGGGAGTAATGTCTCAAATAGTCTACGCTTTGATCATTCCCTGGAACACCAGTAGTAGTTTCCAATGCACATCTGGAGTCATTCTGTAATCTGTGGACCTTCAAAGTGTTGATGAAACACAGGAATTGCCTCGCGATTGTATACAACAATCACCATGCGCACTTTCCTCCATGGGAGTAATGTCTCAAACAGTTTACGCTTTGATCGTTCCCTGGAAGACCAGTAGTAGTTTGCGATGCACATCTGGAGGCATTCTGTAATCTGTGGACTATCAGAGTGTTGATGAAACACAGAAATTGCCTCGGGATTGAATACAACAGTCACCATGCGCACTTTCCTCCATGGGAGTAATGTCACCAACAGTCTACGCTTTGATCGTTCCCTGGAAGACCAGTAGCAGTTTCCGATGCACATCTGGAGGCATTCTGTAATCTGTGGACTATCAGAATGTTGATGAACCACAGAAATTGCATCGCGATGGAATACAACAGTCACCATGCGCACTTTCCTACATAGGAGTAATGTCTCAAAGAGTCTACGTATTGATCGTTCCTTGGAAGACCAATAGTAGTTTCCGATGCACATCTGGAGGCAATCTGTAATCTGTAGACTATCAGAGTGTTGATGAAACACAGAAAATGCATCGGGATTGAATACAACAGTCACCATGCGCACTTTCCTCCATGGGAGTAATGTCTCAAACAGTTTACGCTTTGATCGTTCCCTGGAAGACCAGTAGTAGTTTGCGTTGCAGATCTGGAGGCATTCTGTAATCTGTGGACTATCAGAGTGTTGATGAAACACAGAAATTGCCTCGGGATTGAATACAACAGTTACCATGCGCACTTTCCTCCATGGAAGTAATGTCACCAACAGTCTACGCTTGGTCGTTCCCTGGAAGACCAGTAGCAGTTTCCGATGCACATCTGGAGGCATTCTGTAATCTGTGGACTATCAGAATGTTGATGAACCACAGAAATTGCATCGCGATGGAATACAACAGTCACCATGCGTACTTTCCTACATAGGAGTAATGTCTCAAAGAGTCTACGTTTTGATCGTTCCTTGGAAGACCAATAGTAGATTCCGATGCACATCTGGAGGCAATCTGTAATCTGTAGACTATCAGAGTGTTGATGAAACACAGAAAATGCATCGGGATTGAATACAACAGTCACCATGCGCACTTTCCTCTATGGGAGTAATGTCTCAAGTAGTCTACGCTTTGATCGTTCCCTGGAAGACAAGTAGTTGCTTCCGATGCACATCTGGAGGCATTCTGTAATCTGTGGACCTTCAAAGTGTTGATGAAACACAGAAATTGCCTCGGGATTGAATACAACAGTCACCATGCGCACTTTCCTCCATGGGAGTAATGTCTTAAACAGTCTACGCTTTGATCGTTCCCTGGTAGACCAGTAGTAGATTCCGATGCACATCTGGAGGCATTCTGCAATCTGTGGACTATCAGAGTGTTGATGAAACACAGAAATTGCATCGGGATTGAATACAACAGTCACCAGGCGCACTTTCCTCCATGGGAGTAATGTCCCAAATTGTAATCGCTTTGATCGTTGCCTGAAGGCCAGTAGTAGTTTCCGAGGCACATCTGGAGGCATTCTGTAATTTGTGGACCGTCAAAGTGTTGACGAAACACAGAAATGTCCTCGGGATTGAATACAACAGTCACAATGCGCAATTTCCTCCATGGGAGTAATGTCTCTAACAGTCTACGCTTTGATCGTTCACTTTAAGACCAGTAGTAGCTTCCGATGCACATCTGGAGGCATTCTGTAACCTGTTGACCTTCAGAGTGTTGATAAAACACAGAAATTGCATCGGGATTGAATACAACAATCACCATGCGCACTTTCATCCATGGGAGTAATGTCTCAAACAGTCTACGCTTTGATAGTTCCCTGGAAGGCCAGTAGTAGTTTCCGATGCACATCTGGAGGCATTCTGTAACCTGTTGACCTTCAGAGTGTTGATAAAACACAGAAATTGCAACGGGATTGAATACAACAGTCACCATGCGCACTTTCATCCATGGGAGTAATGTCTCAAACAGTCTACGTTTTACTCGTTCCCTGGAAGAACAGTAGTAGTTTCCGATGCATATCTGGAGGCATTCTGTAATCTGTGGACTATCAGGGTGTTGATGATACACAGAAATTGCATCGGGATTGAATACAACAGTCACCATGCGCACTTTCCTGCATGGGAGTAATGCCTCAAATAGTCTACGCTTTGATCGTTAACTGGAAGATCAGTAGTAGTTTCCGATCCACATCTGTAGGTATTCTGTAATCTGTGGACCTTCAAA
The DNA here is from genome assembly GCF_023897955.1 of Schistocerca gregaria. Classification (NCBI taxonomy): domain Eukaryota; kingdom Metazoa; phylum Arthropoda; class Insecta; order Orthoptera; family Acrididae; genus Schistocerca; species Schistocerca gregaria. The sequence continues at coordinate 47,071,098 of NC_064929.1, forward strand.
GTGTTGATGAAACACAGAAAGTGTCTCGGGATTGAATACAACAGTCACCATGCACATTTTCCTCCATGGGAGTAATGTCAAATAGTCCACGCTTTGATTGTTCACTGGAAGACCAGTAGTAGTTTACGACGCTCATCTGGAGGCATTCTGTACTCTGTGGACTATCAGAGTGTTGTTGAAACACAGATATTGCATCGTGATTGAATACAACAGTCACCATGCGCAGTTTCCTCCATGGGAGTAATGTCCCAAACTGTCATCGCTTTGATCGTTCCCTGAAGACCAGTAGTAGCTTCCGAGGCACATCTGAGGCTTTCAGTAATTAGTGGACTATCAGAGTGTTGATGAAACACAGAATTTGCATCGGGATTAAATACAACAGTCACCATGTGCACTTCCCTCCATGGGAGTAATGTCTCAAACAGTTTACGCTTTGATCGTTCCCTGGAAGACCAGTAGTAGTTTCCTATGCACATCTGGAGGCATTCTGTATCCTGTTGACCTTCTGAGTGTTGATCAAACACAGAAATTGCATCGGGATTGAATACAACAGTCAACATGCGCAGTTTCCTCCATGGGAGTAATGTCTCAAATAGTCTACGCTTTGATCATTCCCTGGAAGACCAGTAGTAGTTTCCAATGCACATCTGGAGTCATTCTGTAATCTGTGGACCTTCAAATTGTTGATGAAACACAGAAATTGCCTCGCGATTGTATACAACAATCACCATGCGCACTTTCCTCCATGGGAGTAATGTCTCGAACAGTTTACGCTTTGATCGTTCCCTGGAAGACCAGTAGTAGTTTGCGATGCACATCTGGAGGCATTCTGTAATCTGTGGACTATCAGAGTGTTGATGAAACACAGAAATTGCCTCGGGATTGAACACAACAGTCACCATGCGCACTTTCCTCCATGGGAGTAATGTCACCAACAGTCTACGCTTTGATCGTTCCCTGGAAGACCAGTAGCAGTTTCCGATGCACATCTGGAGGCATTCTGTAATCTGTGGACTATCAGAATGTTGATGAACCACAGAAATTGCATCGCGATGGAATACAACAGTCACCATGCGCACTTTCCTACATAGGAGTAATGTCTCAAAGAGTCTACGTATTGATCGTTCCTTGGAAGACCAATAGTAGTTTCCGATGCACATCTGGAGGCAATCTGTAATCTGTAGACTATCAGAGTGTTGATGAAACACAGAAAATGCATCGGGATTGAATACAACAGTCACCATGCGCACATTCCTCCATGGGAGTAATGTCTCAAACAGTTTACGCTTTGATCGTTCCCTGGAAGACCAGTAGTAGTTTGCGATGCACATCTGGAGGCATTCTGTAATCTGTGGACTATCAGAGTGTTGATGAAACACAGAAATTCCCTCGGGATTGAATACAACAGTCACCATGCGCAATTTCCACCATGGAAGTAATGTCACCAACAGTCTACGCTTTGATCGTTCCCTGGAAGACCAGTAGCAGTTTCCGATGCACATCTGGAGGCATTCTGTAATCTGTGGACTATCAGAATGTTGATGAACCACAGAAATTGCATCGCGATGGAATACAACAGTCACCATGCGTACTTTCCTACATAGGAGTAATGTCTCAAAGAGTCTACGTTTTGATCGTTCCTTGGAAGACCAATAGTAGTTTCCGATGCACATCTGGAGGCAATCTGTAATCTGTAGACTATCAGAGTGTTGATGAAACACAGAAAATGCATCGGGATTGAATACAACAGTCACCATGCGCACTTTCCTCCATGGGAGTAATGTCTCAAGTAGTCTACGCTTTGATCGTTCCCTGGAAGACAAGTAGTTGCTTCCGATGCACATCTGAGGCATTCTGTAATCTGTGGACCTTCAAAGTGTTGATGAAACACAGAAATTGCCTCGGGATTGAATACAACAGTCACCATGCGCACTTTCCTCCATGGGAGTAATGTCTTAAACAGTCTACGCTTTGATCGTTCCCTGGTAGACCAGTAGTAGATTCCGATGCACATCTGGAGGCATTCTGCAATCTGTGGACTATCAGAGTGTTGATGAAACACAGAAATTGCATCGGGATTGAATACAACAGTATCCATGCGCACTTTCCTCCATAGGAGTAAATTCTCAAAGAGCCTACGTTTTGATCGTTCCCTGGAAGACCGGTAGTCGTTTCCGATGCACATCTGGAGGCAATCTGTAATTTGTGGACTATCAGAGTGTTGATGAAACACAGAATATGCATCGGGATTGAATACAACAGTCACCGAGCGCACTTTCCTCCATGGGAGTAATGTCTCTAACAGTCTGCGCTTTGATCGTTCCCTGTAATAGCAGTATTAGTTTCCGAAGCAAATCTGGAGGTATTCTGTAATCCATGGACTACAGAGTGTTGTAGAAACACAGAAATTGCATCGGGATTGAATACAACAGTCACCATGCGCACTTTCCTCCATGGGAGTAATGTCTCAAATAGTCTACGCTTTGATCGTTCCCTGGAAGACCAGTAGTAGTTTCCGATGCACATCTGGAGGCAATCTGTAATTTGTGGACTATCAGAGTGTTGATGAAACACAGAAAATTCATCGGGATTGAGTACAACAGTCACCATGCGCACTTTCCTCCATGGGAGTAATGTCTCAAAGAGTCTACGCTTTGATCGTTAACTGGAAGACCAGTAGTAGTTTCCGATGCACATCTGAGGGCATTCTCTAATCTGCGGACCTTCAAAGTGTTGATGAAACACAGAAATTAAATCGGGATTGAATACAACAGTCACCATGCGCACTTTCCTCCATGGGAGTAATGTCTCAAATAGTCTACGCTTTGATCGTTCCCTGGAAGACCAGTAGTAGTTTCCAATGCACATCTGGAGTTATTCTGTAATCTGTGGACGATCAAAGTGTTGATGAAAGACAGAAATTGCCTCGCGATTGAATACAACATACACCATACGCATTTTCCTCCATGGAAGTAATGTCACCAACAGTCTACGCTTTGATCGTTCCCTGGAAGACCAGTAGCAGTTTCCGATGCATATCAGGAGGCATTATGTAATCTGTGGACTATCAGAATGTTGATGAACCACAGAAATTGCATCGCGATGGAATACAACAGTCACCATGCGCACTTTCCTACATAGGAGTAATGTCTCAAAGAGTCTACGTTTTGATCGTTCCTTGGAAGACCAATAGTAGTTTCCGATGCACATCTGAAGGCAATCTGTAATCTGTAGACTATCAGAGTGTTGATGAAACACAGAAAATGCATCGGGATTGAATACAACAGTCACCATGCGCACTTTCCTCCATGGGAGTAATGTCTCAAGTAGTCTACGCTTTGATCGTTCCCTGGAAGACAAGTAGTTGCTTCCGATGCACATCTTTAGGCAATCTGTAATCTGTAGACTATCAGAGTGTTGATGAAACACAGAAAATGCATCGGGATTGAATACAACAGTCACCATGCGCACTTTCCTCCATGGGAGTAATGTCTCAAGTAGTCTACGCTTTGATCGTTCCCTGGAAGACAAGTAGTTGCTTCCGATGCACATCTGGAGGCATTCTGTAATCTGTGGACCTTCAAAGTGTTGATGAAACACAGAAATTGCCTCGGGATTGAATACAACAGTCACCATGCGCACTTTCCTCTATGGGAGTAATGTCTTAAACAGTCTACGCTTTGATCGTTCCCTGGTAGACCAGTAGTAGTTTCCGATGCACATCGGGAGGCATTCTGCAATCTGTGGACTATCAGAGTGTTGATGAAACACAGAAATTGCATCGGGATTGAATACAACAGTATCCATGCGCACTTTCCTCCATAGGAGTAAATTCTCAAAGAGCCTACGCTTTGAACGTTCCCTGGAAGACCGGTAGTAGTTTCCGATGCACAACTGGAGGCAATCTGTAATTTGTGGACTATCAGAGTGTTGATGAAACACAGAATATGCATCGGGATTGATTACAACAGTCACCATGCGCACTTTCCTCCATGGTAGTAATGTCTAAAAGAAGTCTACACTTTGATCGTTCCGTGGAGGACAAGTAGTAGTTTCCGATGCACATCTGGAGGCATTCTGTAATCTGTGGACCTTCAAAGAGTTGATGAAACACAGAAATTGCCTCGGGATTGAATTCAACAGTCACAATGCGCACTTTCCTCCATGGGAGTAATGTCTCAAATAGTCTACGCTTTGATCGTTCCCTGGAAGACCAGTAGTAGTTTCCAATGCACGTCTGGAGTCATTCTGTAAACTGTGGACCTTCAAAGTGTTGATGAAACACAAAAATTGCCTCGCGATTGTATACAACAATCACCATTCGCACTTTCCTCCATGGGAGTAATGTCTCAAACAGATTACGCTTTGATCGTTCCCTGGAAGACCAGTAGTAGTTTGCGATGCACATCTGGAGGCATTCTGTAATCTGTGGACTATCAGAGTGTTGATGAAACACAGAAATTGCCTCGGGATTGAATACAACAGTCACCATGCGCACTTTCCTCCATGGAAGTAATGTCACCAACAGTCTACGCTTTCATCGTTCCCTGGAAGACCAGTAGCAGTTTCCGATGCACATCTGGAGGCATTCTGTAATCTGTGGACTATCAGAATGTTGATGAACCACAGGAATTGCATCGCGATGGAATAAAACAGTCACAATGCGCACTTTCCTACATAGGAGTAATGACTCAAAGAGTCTACGTTTTGATCGTTCCTTGGAAGACCAATAGTAGTTTCCGATGCACATGTGGAGGCAATCTGTAATCTGTAGACTATCAGAGTGTTGATGAAACATAGAAAATGCATCGGGATTGAATACAACAGTCACCATGCGCACTTTCCTCCATGGGAGTAATGTCTCAAGTAGTCTACGCTTTGATCGTTCCCTGGAAGACAAGTAGTTGCTCCTGATGCACATCTGGAGGCATTCTGTAATCTGTGGACCTTCAAAGTGTTGATGATACACAGAAATTGCCTCGGGATTGAATACAACAGTCACCATGCGCACTTTCCTCCATGGGAGTAATATCTTAAACAGTCTACGCTTTGATCGTTCCCTGGTAGACCAGTAGTAGATTCCGATGCACATCTGGAGGCATTCTGCAATCTGTGGACTATCAGAGTGTTGATGAAACACAGAAATTGCATCGGGATTGAATACAACAGTATCCATGCGCACTTTCCTCCATAGGAGTAAATTCTCAAAGAGCCTACGCTTTGATCGTTCCCTGGAAGACCGGTAGTAGTTTCCGATGCACATCTGGAGGCAATCTGTAATTTGTGGACTATCAGAGTGTTGATGAAACACAGCATATGCATCGGGATTGAATACAACAGTCACCGAGCGCACTTTCCTCCATGGGAGTAATGTCTCTAACAGTCTGCGATTTGAACGTTCCCTGTAATAGCAGTATTAGTTTCCGAAGCAAATCTGGTGGTGTTCTGTAATCCATGGACTACTGAGTGTTGTAGAAACACAGAAATTGCATCGGGATTGAATACAACAGTCACCATGCGCACTTTCCTCCATGGGAGTAATGTCTCAAATAGTCTACGCTTTGATCGTTCCCTGGAAGACCAGTAGTAGTTTCCGATGCACATCTGGAGGCAATCTGTAGTATGTGGACTATCAGAGTGTTGATGAAACACAGAAAATGCATCGGGATTGAGTACAACAGTCACCATGCGCACTTTCCTCCATTTGAGTAATGTCTCAAAGAGTCTACTCTTTGATCGTTAACTGGAAGACCAGTAGTAGTTTCCGATGCACATCTGAGGGCATTCTCTAATCTGCGGACCTTCAAAGTGTTGATGAAACACAGAAATTAAATCGGGATTGAATACAACAGTCACCATGCGCACTTTTCTCCATGGGAGTAATGTCTCAAATAATCTACGCTTTGATCGTTCCGTGGAAGACCAGTAGTAGTTTCCGATGCACATCTGGAGGCATTCTGTAATCTGTCGACCTTCAAAGAGTTGATGAAACACAGAAATTGCCTCGGGATTGAATTCAACAGTCACAATGCGCACTTTCCTCCATGGGAGTAATGTCTCAAATAGTCTACGCTTTGATCGTTAACTGGAAGATCAGTAGTAGTTTCCGATGCACATCTGTAGGCATTCTGTAATCTGTTGATCTTCAGAGTGTTGATAAAACACAGAAATTGCATCGGGATTGAATACAACAGTAACCATGCGCACTTTCATCCATGGGAGTAATGTCTCAAACAGTCTACGCTTTGATAGTTCCCTGGAAGGCAAGTAGTAGTTTCCGATGCACATTCTGAGGCATTCTGTAATCTGTGGACTATCAGAGTGTTGTTGAAACACAGATATTGTATCAGGATTGAATACAACAGTATCCATGCGCACTTTCCTCCATGGGAGTAGTGTCTGAAGCAGTCTACGTTTTGATCGTTCCCTGGAAGAACAGTAGTAGTTTCCGATGCACATCTGGAGGCATTCTGTAATCTGTGGACTATCAGGGTGTTGATGAAACACAGAAATTGCATCGGGATTGAATACAACAGTCACCATGCGCACTTACATCCATGGGAGTAATGTCTCAAAGAGTCTACGCCTTGATCGATCCCTGGAAGACCAGTAGTAGTTTCCGTTGCACATCTGGAGGCATCCTGTAATCTTTGGACCTTCAAAGTGTTGATGAAACACAGAAATTGCATCGTGATTGAATACAACAGTCACCATGCAAACTTTCCTCCATGGGAGTAATGTCTCAAATAGTCTACGCTTTGATCGTTCCCTGGAAGACCAGTAGTAGTTTCCAATGCACATCTGGAGTCATTCTGTAATCTGTGGACCTTCAAAGTGTTGATGAAACACAGATATTGCCTCGCGATTGTATACAACAATCACCATGCGCACTTTCCTCCATGGGAGTAATGTCTCTAACAGTTTACGCTTTGATCGTTCCCTGGAAGACCAGTAGTAGTTTGCGATGCATAGCTAGAGGCATTCTGTAATCTGTGGACTATTAGAGTGTTGATGAAACACAGAAATTGCCTCGGGATTGAATAGAACAGTCGCCATGCGCGTTTTCCTCCATGGGAGTAATGTCACCAACAGTCTACGCTTTGATCGTTCATTGGAAGACCAATAGCAGTTTCCGATGCTCATATGGAGGCACTCTGTAATCTGTGGACTATCAGAATGTTGATGAACCACAGAAATTGCATCGCGATGGAATACAACAGTCACCATGCGCACTTTCCTCCATAGGAGTAATGTCTCAAAGAGTCTACGTTTTGATCGTTCCCTGGAAGACCAATAGTAGTTTCCGATGCACATCTGGAGGCAATATGTAATCTGTGGACTATCAGAGTGTTGTTGAAACACAGAAATTGCCTCGGGATTGAATACAACAGTCACCATGCGCACTTTCCTCCATGGGAGTAATGTCACCAACAGTCTACGCTTTGATCGTTCCCTAGAAGATCAATAGCAGTTTGCGATGCACATCTGGAGTCATTCTGTAATCTGTGGACCTTCAAACTGTTGATGAAACACAGAATTTGCCTCGGGATTGAATACAACAGTCACCATGCGCACATTCCTCCATGGGAGTAAAGTCTCAAACAGTCTACGCTTTGATCGTTCCCTGTAAGAGCAAGAGTAGTTTCCGAAGCAAATGTGGAGGTATTCTATAATCTATGGTCTACAAAGTGTTGTAGAAACACAGAAATTAGATCTTGATTGAATACAACAGTCACAATGCGCACTTTCCTCCATGGGAGTAATGTCTCAAACAATTTACGCTTTGATCGTTCCCTGGAAGACCAGTAGTAGTTTGCGATGCACATCTGGAGGCATTCTGTAATCTGTGGAATATCAGAGTGTTGATGAAACACAGAAATTGCCTCGGGATTGAATACAACTGTCACCATGCGCACTTTCCTCCATGGGAGTAATGTCACCAACAGTCTACGCTTTGATCGTTCCCTGGAAGACCAATAGCAGTTTCAGATGCACATCTGGAGGCATTCTGTAATCTGTGGACCTTCAAAGTGTTGATGAAACACAGAATTTGCCTCGGGATTCAATACAACAGTCACCATGCGCACTTTCCTCCATGGGAGTAATGTCTCAAACAGTTTACGCTTTGATCGTTCCCTGGAAGACCAGTAGTAGTTTCCGTTGCACATCTGGAGGCATCCTGTAATCTGTGGACTATCAGAGTGTTGATGAAACACAGAAATTGCCTCGGGATTGAATACAACAGTCACCATGCGCACTTTCATCCATGGGAGAAATGTCTCAAACAGTCTACGCCTTGATCGTTCCCTGGAAGACCAGTAGTAGTTTCCGTTGCACATCTGGAGGCATCCTGTAAACTGTGGACTATCAGAGTGTTGATGAAACACAGAAATTGCCTCGGGATTGAATACAAGTCACCATGCGCACTTTCCTCCATGGGAGTAATGTCACCAACAGTCTACGCTTTGATCGTTCCCTGGAAGACCAGTAGCAGTTTCCGATGCACATCTGGAGGCATTCTGCAATCTGTGGACTATTTGAGTGTTGATGAAACACAGAAATTGCATCGGGATTGAATACAACAGTCACCATGCGCACTTACATCCATGATAGTAATGTCTCAAAGAGTCTACGCCTTGATCGATCCCTGGAAGACCAGTAGTAGTTTCCGTTGCACATCTGGAGGCATCCTGTAATCTTTGGACCTTCAAAGTGTTGATGAAACACAGAAATTGCATCGTGATTGAATACAACAGTCACCATGCAAACTTGCCTCCATGGGAGTAATGTCTCAAATAGTCTACGCTTTGATCGTTCCCTGGAAGACCAGTAGTAGTTTCCAATGCACATCTGGAGTCATTATGTAATCTGTGGACCTTCAAAGTGTTGATGAAACACAGATATTGCCTCGCGATTGTATACAACAATCACCATGCGCACTTTCATCCATGGGAGTAATGTCTCAAACAGTCTACGCTTTGATAGTTCCCTGGAAGGCAAGTAGTAGTTTCCGATGCACATTCTGAGGCATTCTGTAATCTGTGGACTATCAGAGTGTTGTTGAAACACAGAAATTGTATCAGGATTGAATACAACAGTATCCATGCGCACTTTCCTCCATGGGAGTAGTGTCTGAAGCAGTCTACGTTTTGATCGTTCCCTGGAAGAACAGTAGTAGTTTCCGATGCACATCTGGAGGCATTCTGTAATCTGTGGACTATCAGGGTGTTGATGAAACACAGAAACTGCATCGGGATTGAATACAACAGTCACCATGCGCACTTACATCCATGGGAGTAATGTCTCAAAGAGTCTACGCCTTGATCGAACCCTGGAAGGCCAGTAGTAGATTCCGTTGCACATCTGGAGGCATCCTGTAATCTTTGGACCTTCAAAGTGTTGATGAAACACAGAAATTGCATCGTGATTGAATACAACAGTCACCATGCAAACTTTCCTCCATGGGAGTAATGTCTCAAATAGTCTACGCTTTAATCGTTCCCTGGAAGACCAGTAGTAGTTTCCAATGCACATCTGGAGTCATTCTGTAATCTGTGGACCTTCAAAGTGTTGATGAAACACAGATATTGCCTCGCGATTGTATACAACAATCACCATGCGCACTTTCCTCCATGGGAGTAATGTCTCAAACAGTTTACGCTTTGATCGTTCCCTGGAAGACCAGTAGTAGTTTGCGATGCATATCTAGAGGCATTCTGTAATCTGTGGACTATTAGAGTGTTGATGAAACACAGAAATTGCCTCGGGATTGAATAGAACAGTCGCCATGCGCGTTTTCCTCCATGGGAGTAATGTCACCAACAGTCTACGCTTTGATCGTTCATTGGAAGACCAATAGCAGTTTCCGATGCTCATATGGAGGCACTCTGTAATCTGTGGACTATCAGAATGTTGATGAACCACAGAAATTACATCGCGATGGAATACAACAGTCACCATGCGCACTTTCCTCCATAGGAGTAATGTCTCAAAGAGTCTACGTTTTGATCGTTCCCTGGAAGACCAATAGTGGTTTCCGATGCACATCTGGAGGCAATATGTAATCTGTGGACTATCAGAGTGTTGATGAAACACAGAAAATGCAACGGGATTCAATACAACAGTCACCATGCGCACTTTCCTCCATGGGAGTAATGTCTCAAACATTTTACGCTTTGATCGTTCCCTGGAAGTCCAGTAGTAGTTTGCGATGCACATCTGGAGGCATTCTGTAATCTGTGGACTATCAGAGTGTTGTTGAAACACAGAAATTGCCTCGGGATTGAATACAACAGTCACCATGCGCACTTTCCTCCATGGGAGTAATGTCACCAACAGTCTACGCTTTGATCGTTCCCTGGAAGACCAATAGCAGTTTGCGATGCACATCTGGAGGCATTCTGTAATCTGTGGACCTTCAAAGTGTTGATGAAACACAGAATTTGCCTCGGGATTGAATACAACAGTCACCATGCGCACTTTCATCCATGGGAGTAAAGTCTCAAACAGTCTACGCTTTGATCGTTCCCTGTAAGAGCAAGAGTAGTTTCCGAAGCAAATGTGGAGGTATTCTATAATCTGTGGTCTACAAAGTGTTGTAGAAACACAGAAATTAGATCTTGATTGAATACAACAGTCACAATGCGCACTTTCCTCCATGGGAGTAATCTCTCAAACAGTTTACGCTTTGACCGTTCCCTGGAAGACCAGTAGTAGTTTGCAATGCACATCTGGAGGCATTCTGTAATCTGTGGATTATCAGAGTGTTGATGAAACACAGAAATTGCATCGGGATTGAATACAACATTATCCATGTGCACTTTCCTACATAGGAGTAAATGCTCAAAGAGCCTACGCTTTGATCATTCCCTGGAAGACCAGTAGTAGTTTCCGATGCACATCTGGAGGCATTCTGTAATCTGTGGACTATCAGAGTGTTGATGAAACACAGAAATTGCCTCGGGATTGAATACAACAATCACCATGCGCACTTTCCTCCATGGGAGTAATGTCTCAAACAGTATACGCTTTGATAGTTCCCTGGAAGGCCAGTAGTAGTTTCCGATGCACATCTGGAGGCATTCTGTAATTTGTGGACCTTCAAGGTGTTGACGAAACACAGAAATTTCCTCTGCATTGAATACAACAGTCACAATGCGCGCTTTCCTTCATGGGAGTAATGTCTCAAACAGTCTACGCTTTGAACATTAACTGGAAGATCAGTAGTAGTTTCCGATGCACATCTGTAAGCATTCTGTAATCTGTGGACCTTCAAAGTGTTGATGAAACACAGAAATTGCCTCGGGATTGAATACAACAGTCACCATGCGCATTTTCCTCCATGGGAGTAATGTGTCAAACAGTCTACGCTTTGATCGTTCACTGGAAGACCAGTAGTAGTTTACGACGCACATCTGGAGGCATTCTGTAATCTGTGGACTATCAGAGTGTTGTTGAAACACAGATATTGCATCGGAATTGAATACAACAGTCACCATGCGCACTTTCCTCCATGGGAGTAATGTCCCAAACTGTCATCGCTTTGATCGTTCCCTGAAGGCCAGTAGTAGTTTCCGAGGCACATCTGGAGGCATTCTGTAATTAGTGGACTATCAGAGTGTTGATGAAACACAGAAATTGCATCGTGATTGAATACAACAGTCACCATGTGCACTTTCCTCCATGGGAGTAATGTCTCAAACAGTCTACGCTTTAATCGTTCACTGGAAGACCAGTAGTAGCTTCCGATGCACATCTGGAGGCATTCTGTAACCTGTTGACCTTCAGAGTGTTGATAAAACACAGAAATTGCATCGGGATTGAATACAACAGTAACCATGCGCACTTTCATTCATGGGAGTAATGTCTCAAACAGTCTACGCTTTGATAGTTCCCTGGAAGGCCAGTAGTAGTTTCCGATGCACATATGGAGGCATTCTGTAATCTGTGGACTATCAGAGTGTTGTTGAAACACAGAAAATGTATCAGGATTGAACACAACAGTATCCGTGCGCACTTTCCTCCATGGGACTAATGTCTCAAGCAGTCTACGTTTTGATCGTTTCCTGGAAGAACAGTAGTAGTTTCTGATGCACATCTGGAGGCATTCTGTAATCTGTGGACTATCAGGGTGTTGATGAAACACAGAAATTGCATCGGGATTGAATACAACAGTCACCATGCTCACTTTCCTGCATGGGAGTAATGTCTCAAACAGTCTACGCTTTGATCGCTAACTGGAAGATCAGTAGTAGTTTCCGATGCACATCTGTAGGCATTCCGTAATCTGTGGACCGTCAAAGTGTTGATGAAACACAGTCATAACATCGGGATTTAATACAACAGTCACCATGCGCGTTTTCCTCCATGGGAGTAATGTCTCATGTAGTCTACACTTTGATCGTTCCCTGGAAGACCAGTAGTAGTTTCCGATGCACGTCTGGAGGCATTCTGTAATCTGTAGACCTTCAAAGAGTTGATGAAACACAGAAAATGCCTCGGGATTGAATACAACAGTCACAATGTGCACTTTCCTCCACGGGAGTAATGCCTCAAATAGTCTACGCTTTGATCGTTAACTGGAAAATCAGTAGTAGTTTCCGATCCACATCTGTAGGCATTCTGTAATCTGTGGACCTTCAAAGTGTTGATGAAACACAGAAATTGTCTCGGGATTGAATACAACAGTCACCATGCGCATTTTGCTCCATGGGAGTAATGTGTCAAATAGTCTACGCTTTGATTGTTCACTGGAAGACCAGTAGTAGTTTACGACGCTCATCTGGAGACATTCTGTACTCTGTGGACTATCAGAGTGTTGTTGAAACACAGATATTGCATCGTGATTGAATACAACAGTCACCATGCGCACTTTCCTCCATGGGAGTAATGTCCCAAACTGTCATCGCTTTGATCGTTCCCTGAAGACCAGTAGTAGCTTCCGAGGCACATCTGAGGCTTTCAGTAATTAGTGGACTATCAGAGTGTTGATGAAACACAGAAATTGCATCGGGATTGAATACAACAGACACCATGTGCACTTTCCTCCATGGGAGTAATGTCTCAAACAGTTTACGCTTTGATCGTTCCCTGGAAGACCAGTAGTAGTTTATTATGCACATCTGGAGGCATTCTGTAACCTGTTGACCTTCAGAGTGTTGATCAAACACACAAATTGCATCGGGATTGAATACAACAGTAACCATGCGCCCTTTCATCAATGGGAGTAATGTCTCAAACAGTCTACGCTTTGTTAGTTCCCTGGAAGGCCAGTAGTCGTTTCCGATGCACATTCTGAGGCATTCTGTAATCTGTGGACTATCAGAGTGTTGTTGAAACACAGAAATTGTATCAGGATTGAATACAACAGTGTCCATGCGCACTTTCCTCCATAGGAGTAGTGTCTCAAGCAGTCTACGTTTTGATCGTTCCCTGGAAGAATAGTAGTAGTTTCCGATGCACATCTGGAGGCATTCTGTAATCTGTGGACTATCAGGGTATTGATGAAACACAGAAATTGCATCGGGATTGAATACAACAGTCTCCATGCGCACTTTCATCCATGGGAGAAATGTCTCAAACAGTCTACGCCTTGATCGTTCCCTGGAAGACCAGTAGTAGTTTCCGTTGCACATCTGGAGGCATCCTGTAATCTGTGGACCTTCAAAGTGTTGATGAAACACAGAAATTGCATCGCGATTGTATACAACAATCACCATGCGCACTCTCCTCCATGGGAGTAATGTCTCAAACAGTTTACGCTTTGATCGTTCCCTGGAAGACCAGTAGTAGTTTGCGATGCACATCTGGAGGCATTCTGTAATCTGTGGACTATCAGAGTGTTGATGAAACACAGAAATTGCCTCGGGATTGAATACAACAGTCACCATGCGCACTTTCCTCCATGGGAGTAATGTCTTAAACAGTCTACGCTTTGATCGTTCCCTGGTAGACCAGTAGTAGATTCCGATGCACATCTGGAGGCATTCTGCAATCTGTGGACTATCAGAGTGTTGATGAAACACAGAAATTGCATGGGGATTGAATACAACAGTCTCCATGCGCACTTTCATCTATGGGAGAAATGTCTCAAACAGTCTACGAATTGATCGTTCCCCGGATAACCAGTAGTAGTTTCCGTTGCACATCTGGAGGCATCCTGTAATCTGTGGACCTTTAAAGTGTTGATGAAACACATAAATTGCATCGGGATTGAATACAACAGTCACAATGCGCGCTTTGCTCCATGGGAGTAATGTCTCAAAGAGTCTACGCTTTGATCGTTAACTGGAAGACCAGTAGTAGTTTCCGATGCACATCTGTAGGCATTCTGTAATCTGCGGAACTTCAAAGTGTTGATGAAACACAGAAATTAAATCGGGATTGAATACAACAGTCTCCATGCGCACTTTCATCCATGGGAGAAATGTCTCAAACAGTCTACGCCTTGATCGTTCCCTGGAAGACCAGTAGTAGTTTCCGTTGCACATCTAAAGGCATCCTGTAATCTGTGGACCTTCAAAGTGTTGATGAAACACAGAAATTGCATCGGGATTGAATACAATTGTCACCATGCGCACTTTCCTCCATGGGAGTAATGTCTCAAATAGTCTACGTTTTGATCGTTCCCTGGAAGACCAGTAGTAGTTTCCAATGCACATCTGGAGTCATTCTGTAATCTGTGGACCTTCAAGGTATTGATGAAACACAGAAATTGCCTCGCGATTGTATACAACAATCACCATGCGCACTTTCCTCCATGGGAGTAATGTCTTAAACAGTCTACGCTTTGATCGTTCCCTGGTTTACCAGTAGTAGATTCCGATGCACATCTGGAGGCATTCTGCAATCTGTGGACTATCAGAGTGTTGATGAAACACAGAAATTGCATCGGGATTGAATACAACAGTATCCATGCGCACTTTACTCCATAGGAGTAAATCCTCAAAGAGCCTACGCTTTGATCGTACCCTGGAAGACCAGTAGTAGTTTCCGATGCACATCTGGAGGCAATCTGTAATTTGTGGACCATCAGAGTGTTGATGAAACACAGAATATGCATCGGGTTGAATACAACAGTCACCGAGCGCACTTTCCTCCATGGGAGTAATGTCTCTAACAGTCTGCGCTTTGATCGTTCCCTGTAAGAGCAGTAGTAGTTTCCGAAGCAAATCTGGAGGTATTCTGTAATCCATGGACTACAGAGTGTTGTAGAAACACAGAAATTGCATCGGGATTGAATACAACAGTCACAATGCGCGCTTTGCTCCATGGGAGTAATGTCTCAAAGAGTCTACGCTTTGATCGTTAACTGGAAGACCAGTAGTAGTTTCCGATGCACATCTGTAGGCATTCTGTAATCTGCGGACCTTCAAAGTGTTGATGAAACACAGAAATTAAATTGGGATTGAATACAACAGTCACCATGCGCACTTTCCTCCATGGGAGTAATGTCTCAAATAGTCTACGCTTTGATCGTTCCCTGGAAGACCAGTAGTAGTTTCCAATGCACATCTGGAGTCATTCTGTAATCTGTGGACCTTCAAAGTGTAGATGAAACACAGAAATTGCCTCGCGATTCTATACAACAATCACCATGCGCACATCCCTCCATGGGAGTAATGTCTCAAACAGTTTACGCTTTGATCGTTCCCTGGAAGACCAGTAGTAGTTTGCGATGCACATCTGGAGGCATTCTGTCATCTGTGGACTATCAGAGTGTTGATGAAACACAGAAATTGCATCGGGATTGTATACAACAATCACCATGCGCACTTTCCTCCATGGGAGTAATGTCTTAAACAGTCTACGCTTTGATCGTTCCCTGGTAGACCAGTAGTAGATTCCGATGCACATCTGTAGGCATTCTGCAATCTGTGGACTATCAGAGTGTTGATGAAACACAGAAGTTGCATCGGGATTGAATACAACAGTATCCATGCGCACTTTCCTCCATAGGAGTAAATTCTCAAAGAGGCTACGCTTTGATCGTTCCCTGGAAGACCAGTAGTAGTTTCCGATGCACATCTGGAGGCAATCTGTAATTTGTGGACTATCAGAGTGTTGATGAAACACAGAATATGCATCGGGATTGAATACAACAGTCACCGAGCGCACTTTCCTCCATGGGAGTAATGTCTTAAACAGTCTACGCTTTGATCGATCCCTGGAAGACCAGTAGTAGTTTCCGATTCACATCTGGAGGCATTCTGTAACCTGTGGACTATCAGAGTGTTGAACACAGAAATTGCATTGGTATTGAATACAATAGTCACCATGCCCACTTTCCTCCATGGGAGTAATGTCTCAAACAGTCTACGCTTTGACCCTTCCCTGGAAGATTAGTACTAGTTTCCGATGCACATCTGGAGGCATACTGTAGTCTGTGGACTATCAGAATGTTGATGATTAACAGAAATTGCATCGGGATTGAATACAACAGTATCCTTGCGCACTTTCCTCCATAGGAGTAATGTCTCAAAAAGTCTACGTTTTGATCGTTCCCTGGAAGACCAACAGTAGTTTCCGATGCACATCTGGAGGCAATCTGTAATCTGTGGACTATCAGAGTGTTGGTGAAACACAGAAATTGCATCGGGATTGAATACAACAGTCTCCATGCGCACTTTCATCCATGGGAGAAATGTCTCAAACAGTCTACGCCTTGATCGTTCCCTGGAAGACCAGTAGTAGTTTCCGGTGCACATCTAAAGGCATCCTGTAATCTGTGGACCTTCAAAGTGTTGATGAAACACAGAAATTGCATCGGGATTGAATACAACTGTCACCATGCGCACTTTCCTCCATGGGAGTAATGTCTCAAATAGTCTACGTTTTGATCGTTCCCTGGAAGACCAGTAGTAGTTTCCAATGCACATCTGGAGTCATTCTGTAATCTGTGGACCTTCAAAGTATTGATGAAACACAGAAATTGCCTCGCGATTGTATACAACAATCACCATGCGCACTTTCCTCCATGGGAGTAATGTCTTAAACAGTCTACGCTTTGATCGTTCCCTGGTTTACCAGTAGTAGATTCCGATGCACATCTGGAGGCATTCGGCAATCTGTGGACTATCAGAGTGTTGATGAAACACAGAAATTGCATCGGGATTGAATACAATAGTATCCATGCGCACTTTCCTCCATAGGAGTAAATTCTCAAAGAGCCTACGCTTTGATCGTTCCCTGGAAGACCAGTAGTAGTTTCCGATGCACATCTGGAGGCATTCTGCAATCTGTGGACTATCAGAGTGTTGATGAAACACAGAATATGCATCGGGATTGAATACAACAGTCACCGAGCGCTTTTTCCTCCATGGGAGTAATGTCTCTAACAGTCTGCGCTTTGATCGTTCCCTGTAAGAGCAGTAGTAGTTTCCGAAGCAAATCTGGAGGTATTCTGTAATCCATGGACTACAGGGTGTTGTAGAAACACAGAAATTGCATCGGGATTGAATACAACAGTCACAATGCGCGCTTTGCTCCATGGGAGTAATGTCTCAAAGAGTCTACGCTTTGATCGTTAACTGGAAGACCAGTAGTAGTTTCCGATGCACATCTGTAGGCATTCTGTAATCTGCGGACCTTCAAAGTGTTGATGAAACACAGAAATTAAATCGGGATTGAATACAACAGTCACCATGCGCACTTTCCTCCATGGGAGTAATGTCTCAAATAGTCTACGCTTTGATCGTTCCCTGGAAGACCAGTAGTAGTTTCCAATGCACATCTGGAGTCATTCTGTAATCTGTGGACCTTCAAAGTGTAGATGAAACACAGACATTGCCTCGCGATTGTATACAACAATCACCATGCGCACTTCCCTCCATGGGAGTAATGTCTCAAACAGTTTCGCTTTGATCGTTCCCTGGAAGACCAGTAGTAGTTTGCGATGCACATCTGGAGGCATTCTGTCATCTGTGGACTATCAGAGTGTTGATGAAACACAGAAATTGCATCGGGATTGTATACAACAATCACCATGCGCACTTTCCTCCATGGGAGTAATGTCTTCAACAGTCTACGCTTTGATCGTTCCCTGGTAGACCAGTAGTAGATTCCGATGCACATCTGTAGGCATTCTGCAGTCTGTGGACTATCAGAGTGTTGATGAAACACAGAAATTGCATCGGGATTGAATACAACAGTATCCATGCGCACTTTCCTCCATAGGAGTAAATTCTCAAAGAGCCTACGCTTTGATCGTTCCCTGGAAGACCAGTAGTAGTTTCCGATGCACATCTGGAGGCAATCTGTAATTTGTGGACTATCAGAGTGTTGATGAAACACAGAGTATGCATCGGGATTGAATACAACAACCACCGAGCGCACTTTCCTCCATGGGAGTAATGTCTTAAACAGTCTACGCTTTGATCGTCCCCAGGAAGACCAGTAGTGGTTTCCGATTCACATCTGGAGGCATTCTGTAACCTGTGGACTATCAGAGTGTTGAACACAGAAATTGCATTGGAATTGAATACAATAGTCACCATGCCCACTTTCCTCAATGGGAGTAATGTCTCAAACAGTCTACGCTTTGACCCTTCCCTGGAAGATTAGTACTAGTTTCCGATGCACATCTGGAGGCATACTGTAATCTGTGGACTATCAGAATGTTGATGATTAACAGAAATTGCATCGGGATTGAATACAACAGTATCCTTGCGCACTTTCCTCCATAGGAGTAATGTCTCAAAGAGTCTACGTTTTGATCGTTACCTGGAAGACCAACAGTAGTTTCCGATGCACATCTGGAGGCAATCTCTAATCTGTGGACTATCAGAGTGTTGGTGAAACACAGAAAATGCATCGGGATTGAATACAACAGTCACCCTGCAAACTTTACTCCATGGGAGTACTGTCTCAAGTAGTCTACGCTTTGATCGTTCCCTGGAAGACCAGTAGTAGCTTCCGTTGCACATCTGGAGGCATTCTGTAACCTGTTGACCTTCAGAGTGTTGATAAAACACAGAAATTGCATCGGGATTGAATACAACAGTAACCATGCTCACTTTCATTCATGAGAGTAATGTCTCAAACAGTCTACGCTTTGATAGTTCCCTGGAAGGCCAGTAGTAGTTTCCGATGCACATATGGAGGCATTCTGTAATCTGTGGACTATCAGAGTGTTGTTGAAACACAGAAAATGTATCAGGATTGAATACAACAGTATCCATGCGCACTTTCCTCCATGGGACTAATGTCTCAAGCAGTCTACTTTTTGATCGTTCCCTGGAAGAACAGTAGTAGTTTCCGATGCACATCTGGAGGCATTCTGTAATCTGTGGACAATCAGGGTGTTGATGAAACACAGAAATTGCATCGGGATTGAATACAACAGTCACCATGCGCACCTTTATCCATGGGAGTAATGTCTCAAACAGTCTACGCCTTGATCGTTCCCTGGAAGACCAGTAGTAGTTTCCGATGCACATCTGGAGGCATTCTGTAACCTGTTGACCTTCAGAGTGTTGATAAAACACAGAAATTGCATCGGGATTGAATACAACAGTCACCATGCGCACTTTCATCCATGGGAGTAATGTCTCAAACAGTCTACGATTTGATAGTTCCCTGGAAGGCCAGTAGTAGTTTCCGATTCACATCTGGAGGCATTCTGCAAACTGTGGACTATCAGAGTGTTGTTGAAAGACAGAAATTGTATCAGGATTGAATACAACAGTATCCATGCGCACTTTCCTCCATGGGAGTAATGTCTCAGGCAGTCTACGTTTTGCTCGTTCCCTGGAAGAACAGTAGTAGTTTCCGATGCACACCTGGAGGCATTCTGTAATCTGTGGACTATCAGGGTGTTGATGATACACAGAAATTGCATCGGGATTGAATACAACCGTCACCATGCGCACTTTCCTGCATGGGAGTAATGTCTCAAACAGTCTACGCTTAGATCGTTAACTGGAAGATCAGTAGTAGTTTCCGATGCACATCTGTAGGCATTCTGTAATCTGTGGACCTTCAAAGTGTAGATGAAACACAGTAATTACATCGGGATTTAATACAACAGTCACCATGCACGTTTTCCTCCATGGGAGTAATGTCTCATGTAGTCTACACTTTGATCGTTCCCTGGAAGACCAGTAGTAGTTTCCGATGCACATCTGGAGGCATTCTGTAATCTGTGGACCTTCAAAGAGTTGATGAAACACAGAAAATGCCTCGGGATTGAATACAACAGTCACAATGCGCGCTTTCCTCCATGGGAGTAATGTCTCAAAGAGTCTACGCTTTGATCGTTAACTGGAAGACCAGTAGTAGTTTCCGATGCACATCTGTAGGCATTCTGTGATCTGCGGACCTTCAAAGTGTTGATGAAACACAGAAATTAAATCGGGATTGAATACAACAGTCACCATGCGCATTTTCCTCCATGGGAGTAATGTGTCAAATAGTCTACGCTTTGATTGTTCACTGGAAGACCAGTAGTAGTTTACGACGCACATCTGGAGGCATTCTGTACTCTGTGGACTATCAGAGTTTTGTTGAAACACAGATATTGCATCGTGATTGAATACAACAGTCACCATGCGCACTTTCCTCCATGGGAGTAATGTCTTAAACAGTCTACGCTTTGATCGTTCCCTGGTAGACCAGTAGTAGATTCCGATGCACATCTGGAGGCATTCTGTAATCTGTGGACTATC
Source organism: Schistocerca gregaria (assembly GCF_023897955.1). Lineage (NCBI taxonomy): Eukaryota > Metazoa > Arthropoda > Insecta > Orthoptera > Acrididae > Schistocerca > Schistocerca gregaria. The sequence continues at coordinate 47,091,761 of NC_064929.1, forward strand.
AGGGTATTGATGAAACACAGAAATTGCATTGGGATTGAATACAACAGTCTCGATGCGCACTTTCATCCATGGGGAAATGTGTCAAACAGTCTACGCCTTGATCATTCCCTGGAAGACCAGTAGTAGTTTCCGTTGCACATCTGGAGGCACCTTGTAATCTGTGGACCTTCAAAGTGTTGATGAAACACAGAAATTGCATCGGGATTGAATACAACAGTCACCATGCGCACTTTCCTCCATGGGAGCAATGTCTCAAATAGTCTACGCTTTGATCGTTCCCTGGAAGACCAGTAGTAGTTTCCAATGCACATCTGGAGTCATTCTGTAATCTGTGGACTTTCAAAGTGTTGATGAAACACAGAAATTGCCTCGCGATTGTATACAACAATCACCATGCGCACTTTCTTCCATGGGAGTAATGTCTCAAACAGTTTACGTTTTGATCGTTCCCTGGAAGACCAGTTGTAGTTTGCGATGCACATCTGGAGGCCTTCTGTAATCTGTGGACTATCAGAGTGTTGATGAAACACAGAAATTGCCTCGGGTTTGAATACAACAGTCACCATGCGCACTTTCCTCCATGGGATTAATGTCTTAAACAGTCTACGCTTTGATTGTTCCCTGGTAGACCAGTAGTAGATTCCGATGCACATCTGGAGGCATTCTGCAATCTGTGGACTATCAGAGTGTTGATAAAACACAGAAATTGCATCGGGATTGAATACAACAGTCTCCATGCGCACTTTCATCCATGGGAGAAATGTCTCAAACATTCTACGCCTTGATCGTTCCCTGGAAGACCAGTAGTAGTTTCCGTTGCACATCTGGAGGCATCCTGTAATCTGTGGACCTTCAAAGTGTTGATGAAACACAGAAATTGCATCGGGATTGAATACAACAGTCACCATGCGCACTTTCCTCCATGGGAGTAATGTCTCAAATAGTCTACGCTTTGATCGTTGCCTGGAAGACCAGTAGTAGTTTCCGATGCACATCTGTAGGCATTCTGTAATCTGCGGACCTTCAAAGTGTTGATGAAACACAGAAATTAAATCGGGATTGAATACAACAGTCACCATGCGCACTTTCCTCCATGGGAGTAATGTCTCAAATAGTCTACGTTTTGATCGTTCCCTGGAAGACCAGTAGTAGTTTCCAATGCACATCTGGAGTCATTCTGTAATCTGTGGACCTTCAAAGTGTTGATGAAACACAGAAATTGCCTCGCGATTGTATACAAAAATCACCATGCGCACTTTCCTACATGGGTGTAATGTCTCAAACAGTTTACGCTTTGATCGTTCCCTGGAAAACCAGTAGTAGTTTGCGATGCACATCTGGAGGCATTCTGTGATCTGTGGACTATCAGAGTGTTGATGAAACACAGAAATTGCCTCTTGATTGAATACAACAGTCACCATGCGCACTTTCCGCCATGGGAGTAATGTCTTAAACAGTGTACGCTTTGATCGTTCCCTGGTAGACCAGTAGTAGATTCCGATGCACATCTGGAGGCATTCTGCAATCTGTGGACTATCAGAGTGTTGATGAAACACAGAAATTGCATCGGGATTGAATACAACAGTCTCCATGCGCACTTTCCTCCATGGGAGTAATGTCTCAAATAGTCTACGCTTTGATCGTTCCCTGGAAGACCAGTAGTAGTTTCAAATGCACATCTGGAGTCATTCTGTAATCTGTGGACCTTCAAAGCGTTGATGAAACACAGAAATTGCCTGGCGATTGTATACAACAATCACCATGCGCACTTTCCTCCATGGGAGTAACGTCTCAAACAGTCTACGCTTTGATCGTTCCCTGGTAGACCAGTAGTAGATTCCGATGCACATCTGGAGGCATTCTGCAATCTGTGGACTATCAGAGTGTTGATGAAACACAGAAATTGCATCGGGATTGAATACAATAGTATCCATGCGCACTTTCCTCCATAGGAGTAAATTCTCAAAGGGCCTAAGCTTTGATCGTTCCCTGGAAGACCAGTAGTAGTTTCCGATGCACATCTGGAGGCAATCTGTAATTTGTGGACTATCAGAGTGTTGATGAAACACAGAATATGCATCGGGATTGAATACAACAGTCACCGAGCGCACTTTCCTCCATGGGAGTAATGTCTCTAACAGTCTGCGCTTTGATCGTTCCCTGTAAGAGCAGTAGTAGTTTCCGAAGCAAATCTAGAGGTATTCTGTAATCCATGGACTACAGAGTGTTGTAGAAACAGAAATTGCATCGGGATTGAATACAACAGTCACAATACGCGCTTTCCTCCATGGGAGTAATGTCTCAAAGAGTCTACGCTTTGATCGTTAACTGGAAGACCAGTAGTAGTTTCCGATGCACATCTGGAGGCACTCTGTAACCTGTTGACCTTCAGAGTGTTGATAAAACACAGAGATTGCATCGGGATTGAATACAACAGTCACCATGCGCACTTTCATCCATGGGAGTAATGTCTCAAACAGTCTACGCTTTGATCGTTCCCTGGAAGACCAGTAGTAGTTTCCAATGCACATCTGGAGTCATTCTGTAATCTGTGGACCATCAAAGTGTTGATGAAACACAGAAATTGCCTCGCGATTGAATACAACAATCACCATGCGCATTTTCCTCCATGGGAGTAATGTCTCAAACAGTCTACGGCTTGATCGTTCCCTGGAAGACCAGTAGTAGTTTCCGATGCACATCTGGAGGCACTCTGTAACCTGTTGACCTTCAGAGTGTTGATAAAACACAGAGATTGCATCGGGATTGAATACAACAGTCACCATGCGCACTTTCATCCATGGGAGTAATGTCTCAAACAGTCTACGCTTTGATAGTTCCCTGGAAGGCCAGTAGTAGTTTCCGATGCACATCTGGAGGCATTCTGTAATCTGTGGACTATCAGAGTGTCGTTGAAACACAGAAATTGTATCAGGATTGAATACAACAGTATCCATGCGCACTTTCCTCCATGGGAGTAATGTCTCAGGCAGTCTACGTTTTGCTCGTTCCCTGGAAGAACAGTAGTGGTTTCCGATGCACACCTGGAGGCATTCTGTAATCTGTGGACTATCAGGGTGTTGATGATACACAGAAATTGCATCGGGATTGAATACAACAGTCACCATACGCACTTTCCTGCATGGGAGTAATGTCTCAAACAGTCTACGCTTTGATCGTTAACTAGAAAGATCAGTAGTAGTTTCCGATCCACATCTGTAGGCATTCTCTAATCTGTGGACGTTCAAAGTGTTGATGAAACACAGAAATTGTCTCGGGATTGAATACAACAGTCACCATGCGCATTTTCCTCCATGGGAGTAATGTGTCAAATAGTCTACGCTTTGATTGTTCACTGGAAGACCTGTAGTAGTTTACGACGCTCATCTGGAGGCATTCTGTACTCTGTGGACTATCAGAGAGTTTTGGAAACACAGATATTGCATCGTGATTGAATACAACAGTCACCATGCGCTCTTTCCTCCATGGGAGTAAGGTCCCAAACTGTCATCGCTTTGGTTGTTCCCTGAAGACCAGTAGTAGCTTCCGAGGCACATCTGAGGCTTTCAGTAATTAGTGGACTATCAGAGTGTTGATGAAACACAGAAACTGCATCGGGATTGAATACAACAGTCACCATGTGCACTTTCCTCCATGGGAGTAATGTCTCAAACAGTTTACGCTTTGATCGTTCCCTGGAAGACCAGTAGTAGTTTCCTATGCACATCTGGAGGCATTCTGTAACCTGTTAACCTTCAGAGTGTTGATCAAACACACAAATTGCATCGGGATTGAATACAACAGTAACCATGCGCACTTTCATCCATGGGAGTAATGTCTCAAACAGTCTATGCTTTGATAGTTCCCTGGAAGGCCAGTAGTAGTTTCCGATGCACATTCTGAGGCATTCTGTAATCTCTGGACTATCAGAGTGTTGTTGAAACACAGAAATTGTATGAGGATTGAATACAACAGTATCCATGCGCACTTTCCTCCATAGGAGTAGTGTCTCAAGCAGTCTACGTTTTGATCGTTCCGTGGAAGAACAGTAGTAGTTTCCGATGCACATCTGGATTCAATCTGTAATCTGTGGACTATCAGGGTATTGATGAAACACAGAAATTGCCTCGGGATTGAATACAACAGTCACCATGCGCACTTTCCTCCATGGGAGTAATGTCTTAAACAGTCTACGCTTTGATCGTTCCCTGGTAGACCAGTAGTAGATTCCGATGCACATCTGGAGGCATTCTGTAATCTGTGGACTATCAGGGTATTGATGAAACACAGAAATTGCATTGGGATTGAATACAACAGTCTCCATGCGCACTTTCATCCATGGGAGAAATGTGTCAAACAGTCTACGCCTTGATCATTCCCTGGAAGACCAGTAGTAGTTTCCGTTGCACATCTGGTGGCACCTTGTAATCTGTGGCCCTTCAAAGTGTTGATGAAACACAGAAATTGCATTGGGATTGAATACAACAGTCACCATGCGCACTTTCCTCCATGGGAGTAATGTCTCAAATAGTCTACGCTTTGATCGTTCCCTGGAAGACCAGTAGTAGTTTCCAATGCACATCTGGAGTCATTCTGTAATCTGTGGACTTTCAAAGTGTTGATGAAACACAGAAATTGCTTCGCGGTTGTATACAACAATCACAATGCGCACTTTCTTCCATGGGAGTAATGTCTCAAACAGTTTACGCTTTGATCGTTCCCTGGAAGACCAGTAGTAGTTTGCGATGCACATCTGGAGGCATTCTGTAATCTGTGGACTATCAGAGTGTTGATGAAACACAGACATTGCCTCGGGATTGAATACAACAGTCACCATGCGCACTTTCCTCCATGGGAGTAATGTCTTAAACAGTCTACGCTTTGATTGTTCCCTGGTAGACCAGTAGTAGATTCCGATGCACATCTGGAGGCATTCTGCAATCTGTGGACTATCAGAGTGTTGATAAAACACAGAAATTGCATCGGGATTGAATACAACAGTCTCCATGCGCACTTTCATCCATGGGAGAAATGTCTCAAACATTCTACGCCTTGATCGTTCCCTGGAAGACCAGTAGTAGTTTCCGTTGCACATCTGGAGGCATCCTGTAATCTGTGGACCTTCAAAGTGTTGATGAAACACAGAAATTGCATCGGGATTGAATACAACAGTCACCATGCGCACTTTCCTCCATGGGAGTAATGTCTCAAATAGTCTACGCTTTGATCGTTCCCTGGAAGACCAGTAGTAGTTTCCAATGCACATCTGGAGTCATTCTGTAATCTGTGGACCTTCAAAGTGTTGATGAAACACAGAAATTACCTGGCGATTGTATACAACAATCACCATGCGCACTTTCCTCCATGGGAGTAATGTCTTAAACAGTCTACGCTTTGATCGTTCCCTGGTAGACCAGTAGTAGATTCCGATGCACATCTGGAGGCATTCTGCAATCTGTGGACTATCAGAGTGTTGATGAAACACAGAAATTGCATCGGGATTGAATACAATAGTATCCATGCGCACTTTCCTCCATAGGAGTAAATTCTCAAAGAGCCTACGCTTTGATCGTTCCCTGGAAGACCAGTAGTAGTTTCCGATGCACAGCTGGAGGCAATCTGTAATTTGTGGACTATCAGGGTGTTGATGAAACACAGAATATGCATCGGGATTGAATACAACAGTCACCGAGCGCTTTTTCCTCCATGGGAGTAATGTCTCTAACAGTCTGCGCTTTGATCGTTCCCTGTAAGAGCAGTAGTAGTTTCCGAAGCAAATCTGGAGGTATTCTGTAATCCATGGACTACAGAGTGTTGTAGAAACACAGAAATTGCATCGGGATTGAATACAACAGTCACAATGCGCGCTTTGCTCCATGGGAGTAATGTCTCAAAGAGTCTACGCTTTGATCGTTAACTGGAAGACCAGTAGTAGTTTCCGATGCACATCTGTAGGCATTCTGTAATCTGCGGACCTTCAAAGTGTTGATGAAACACAGAAATTATATCGGGATTGAATACAACAGTCACCATGCGCACTTTCCTCCATGGGAGTAATGTCTCAAATAGTCTACGCTTTGATCGTTCCCTGGAAGACCAGTAGTAGTTTCCAATGCACATCTGGAGTCATTCTGTAATCTGTGGACCTTCAAAGTGTTGATGAAACACAGAAATTGCCTCGCGATTGTATACAACAATCACCATGCGCACTTTCCTACCTGGGTGTAATGTCTCAAACAGTTTACGCTTTGATCGTTCCCTGGAAGACCAGTAGTAGTTTGCGATGCACATCTGGAGGCATTCTGTAATCTGTGGACTATCAGAGTGTTGATGAAACACAGAAATTGCCTCGGGATTGAATACAACAGTCACCATGCGCACTTTCCGCCATGGGAGTAATGTCTTAAACAGTCTACGCTTTGATCGTTCCCTGGTAGACCAGTAGTAGATTCCGATGCACATCTGGAGGCATTCTGCAATCTGTGGACAATCAGAGTGTTGATGAAACACAGAAATTGCATCGGGATTGAATACAACAGTCTCCATGCGCACTTTCCTCCATGGGAGTAATGTCTCAAATAGTCTACGCTTTGATCGTTCCCTGGAAGACCAGTAGTAGTTTCCGATGCACATCTGGAGGCAATCTGTAATTTGTGGACTATCAGAGTGTTGATGAAACACAGAATATGCATCGGGATTGAATACAACAGTCACCGAGCGCACTTTCCTCCATGGGAGTAATGTCTCTAACAGTCTGCGCTTTGATCGTTCCCTGTAAGAGCAGTAGTAGTTTCCGAAGCAAATCTAGAGGTATTCTGTAATCCATGGACTACAGAGTGTTGTAGAAACACAGAAATTGCATCGGGATTGAATACAACAGTCACAATACGCGCTTTCCTCCATGGGAGTAATGTCTCAAAGAGTCTACGCTTTGATCGTTAACTGGAAGACCAGTAGTAGTTTCCGATGCACATCTGTAGGCATTCTGTAATCTGCGGACCTTCAAAGTGTTGATGAAACTCAGAAATTAAATCGGGATTGAATACAACAGTCACCATGCGCACTTTCCTCCATGGGAGTAATGTCTCAAATAGTCTACGCTTTGATCGTTCCCTGGAAGACCAGTAGTAGTTTCCAATGCACATCTGGAGTCATTCTGTAATCTGTGGACCATCAAAGTATTGATGAAACACAGAAATTGCCTCGCGATTGAATACAACAATCACCATGCGCATTTTCCTCCATGGGAGTAATGTCTCAAACAGTTTACGCCTTGATCGTTCCCTGGAAGAACAGCAGTAGTTTCCGATGCACATCTGGAGGCATTCTGTAATCTGTGGACTATCAGGGTGTTGATGAAACACAGAAATTGCATCGGGATTGAATACAACAGTCACCATGCGCACCTTTATCCATGGGAGTAATGTCTCAAACAGTCTACGCCTTGATCGTTCCCTGGAAGACCAGTAGTAGTTTCCGATGCACATCTGGAGGCACTCTGTAACCTGTTGACCTTCAGAGTGTTGATAAAACACAGAGATTGCATCGGGATTGAATACAACAGTCACCATGCGCACTTTCATCCATGGGAGTAATGTCTCAAACAGTCTACGCTTTGATAGTTCCCTGGAAGGCCAGTAGTAGTTTCCGATGCACATCTGGAGGCATTCTGTAATCTGTGGACTATCAGGATTGAATACAACAGTATCCATGCGCACTTTCCTCCATGGGAGTAATGTCTCAGGCAGTCTACGTTTTGCTCGTTCCCTGGAAGAACAGTAGTGGTTTCCGATGAACACCTGGAGGCATTCTGTAATCTGTGGACTATCAGGGTGTTGATGATACACAGAAATTGCATCGGGATTGAATACAACAGTCACCATGCGCACTTTCCTGCATGGGAGTAATGTCTCAAACAGTCTACGCTTTGATCGTTAACTGGAAGATCAGTAGTAGTTTCCGATGCACATCTGTAGGCATTCTGTAATCTGTGGACCTTCAAAGTGTTGATGAAACACAGTAATTACATCGGGATTTAATACAACAGTCACCATGCGCGTTTTCCTCCATGGGAGTAATGTCTCATGTAGTCTACACTTTGATCGTTCCCTGGAAGACCAGTAGTAGTTTCCGATGCACATCTGCAGGCATTCTGTAATCTGTGGACCTTCAAAGAGTTGATGAAACACAGAAAATGCCTCGGGATTGAATACAAGAGTCACAATGCGCACTTTCCTCCACGGGAGTAATGCCTCAAGTAGTCTACGATTTTGATCGTTAACTAGAAAGATCAGTAGTAGTTTCCGATCCACATCTGTAGGCATTCTCTAAACTGTGGACCTTCAAAGTGTTGATGAAACACAGAAATTGTCTCGGGATTGAATACAACAGTCACCATGCGCATTTTCCTCCATGGGAGTAATGTGTCAAATAGTCTACGCTTTGATTGTTCACTGGAAGACCAGTAGTAGTTTACGACGCTCATCTGGAGGCATTCTGTACTCTGTGGACTATCAGAGAGTTGTTGAAACACAGATATTGCATCGTGATTGAGTACAACAGTCACCATGCGCTCTTTCCTCCATGGGAGTAAGGTCCCAAACTGTCATCGCTTTGATCGTTCCCTGAAGACCAGTAGTAGCTTCCGAGGCACATCTGAGGCTTTCAGTAATTAGTGGACTATCAGAGTGTTGATGAAACACAGAAACTGCATCGGGATTGAATACAACAGTCACCATGTGCACTTTCCTCCATGGGAGTAATGTCTCAAACAGTTTACGCTTTGATCGTTCCCTGGAAGACCAGTAGTAGTTTCCTATGCACATCTGGAGGCATTCTGTAACTTGTTAACCTTCAGAGTGTTGATGAAACACAGTAATTGCATCGGGATTGAATACAACAGTCTCCATGCGCACTTTCATCCATGGGAGAAATGTCTCAAACAGTCTACGCCTTGATCATTCCCTTGAAGACCAGTAGTAGTTTCCGTTGCACATCTGGAGGCATCCTGTAATCTGTGGACCTTCAAAGTGTTGATGAAACACAGAAATTGCATCGGGATTGAATACAACAGTCACCATGCGCACTTTCCTATATGGGAGTAAAGTCTCAAATAGTCTACGCTTTGATCGTTCCCTGGAAGACCAGTAGTAGTTTCCAATGCACATCTGGAGTCATTCTGTAATCTGTGGACCTTCAAAGTGTTGATGAAACACAGAAATTGCCTCGCGATTGTATACAACAATCACCATGCGCACTTTCCTCCATGGGAGTAATGTCTCAAACAGTTTACGCTTTGATCGTTCCCTGGAAGACCAGTAGTAGTTTGCGATGCACATCTGGAGGCATTCTGTAATCTGTGGACTATCAGAGTGTTGATGAAACACAGAAATTGCCTCGGGATTGAATACAACAGTCACCATGCGCACTTCCCTCCATGGGAGTAATGTCTTAAACAGTCTACGCTTTGATCGTTCCCTGGTAGACCAGTAGTAGATTCCGATGCACATCTGGAGGCATTCTGCAATCTGTGGACTATCAGAGTGTTGATGAAACACAGAAATTGCAGCGGGATTGAATACAACAGTCTCCATGCGCACTTTCATCCATGGGAGTCATGTCTCAAACATTCTACGCCTTGATCGTTCCCTGGAAGAACAGTAGTAGTTTCCGTTGCACATCTGGAGGCATCCAGTAATCTGTGGACTTCAAAATGTTGATGAAACACAGAAATTGCATCGCGATTGAATACAACAGTCACCATGCGCACTTTCCTCCATGGGAGTAATGTCTCAAATAGTCTACGCTTTGATCGTTCCCTGGAAGACCAGTAGTAGTTTCCAATGCACATCTGGAGTCATTCTGTAATCTGTGGACCTTCAAAGTGTTGATGAAACACAGAAATTGCCTGGCGATTGTATACAACAATCACCATGCGCACTTTCCTCCATGGGAGTAATGTCTTAAACAGTCTACGCTTTGATCGTTCCCTGGTAGACCAGTAGTAGATTCCGATGCACATCTGGAGGCATTTTACAATCTGCGGACTATCAGAGTGTTGATGAAACACAGAAATTGCATCGGGATTGAATACAATAGTATCCATGCGCACTTTCCTCCATAGGAGTAAGTTCTCAAAGAGCCTACGCTTTGATCGTTCCCTGGTAGACCAGTAGTAGATTCCGATGCACATCTGGAGGCATTCTGCAATCTGTGGACTATCAGAGTGTTGATGAAACACAGAAATTGCATCGGGATTGAATACAATAGTATCCATGCGCACTTTCCTCCATAGGAGTAAATTCTCAAAGAGCCTACGCTTTCATCGTTCCCTGGAAGACCAGTAGTAGTTTCCGATGCACATCTGGAGGCAATCTGTAATTTGTGGACTATCAGGGTGTTGATGAAACACAGAATATGCATCGGGATTGAATACAACAGTCACCGAGCGCTTTGTCCTCCATGGGAGTAATGTCTCTAACAGTCTGCGCTTTGATCGTTCCTTGTAAGAGCAGTAGTAGTTTCCGAAGCAAATCTGGAGGTATTCTGTAATCCATGGACTACAGAGTGTTGTAGAAACACAGAAATTGCATCGGGATTGAATACAACAGTCACAATGCGCGCTTTCCTCCATGGGAGTAATGTCTCAAATAGTCTACGCATTGATCGTTAACTGGAAGACCAGTAGTAGTTTCCGATGCACATCTGTAGGCATTCTGTAATCTGCGGACCTTCAAAGTGTTGATGAAACACAGAATTAAATCGGGATTGAATACAACAGTCACCATGCGCACTTTCCTCCATGGGAGTAATGTCTCAAATAGTCTACGCTTTGATCGTTCCCTGGAAGACCAGTAGTAGTTTCCAATGCACATCTGGAGTCATTCTGTAATCTGTGGACCTTCAAAGTGTTGATGAAATACAGAAATTGCCTCGCGATTGTATACAACAATCACCATGCGCACTTTCCTACCTGGGTGTAATGTCTCAAACAGTTTACGCTTTGATCGTTCCCTGGAAGACCAGTAGTAGTTTGCGATGCACATCTGGAGGCATTCTGTAATCTGTGGACTATCAGAGTGTTGATGAAACACAGAAATTGCCTCGGGATTGAATACAACAGTCACCATGCGCACTTTCCGCCATGGGAGTAATGTCTTAAACAGTCTACGCTTTGATCGTTCCTTGGTAGACCAGTAGTAGATTCCGATGCACATCTGGAGGCATTCTGCAATCTGTGGACAATCAGAGTGTTGATGAAACACAGAAATTGCATCGGGATTGAATACAACAGTCTCCATGCGCACTTTCCTCCATGGGAGTAATGTCTCAAGTAGTCTACGCTTCGATCGTTCCATGGAAGACCAGTAGTAGTTCCCGATGCACATCTGGAGGCAATCTGTAATTTGTGGACTATCAGAGTGTTGATGAAACACAGAATATGCATCGGGATTGAATACAACAGTCACCGAGCGCATTTTCCTCCATGGGAGTAATGTCTCTAACAGTCTGCGCTTTGATCGTTCCCTGTAAGAGCTGTAGTAGTTTCCGAAGCAAATCTAGAGGTATTCTGTAATCCATGGACTACAGAGTGTTGTAGAAACACAGAAATTGCATCGGGATTGAATACAACAGTCACAATACGCGCTTTCCTCCATGGGAGTAATGTCTCAAAGAGTCTACGCTTTGATCGTTAACTGGAAGACCAGTAGTAGTTTCCGATGCACATCTGTAGGCATTCTGTAATCTGCGGACCTTCAAAGTGTTGATGAAACTCAGAAATTAAATCGGGATTGAATACAACAGTCACCATGCGCACTTTCCTCCATGGGAGTAATGTCTCAAATAGTCTACGCTGTGATAGTTCCCTGGAAGACCAGTAGTAGTTTCCAATGCACATCTGGAGTCATTCTGTAATCTGTGGACCATCAAAGTGTTGATGAAACACAGAAATTGCCTCGCGATTGAATACAACAATCACCATGCGCATTTTCCTCCATGGGAGTAATGTCTCAAACAATTTACGCTTTGATCGTTCCCTGGAAGATCAGTACTAGTTTGCGATGCACATCTGGAGGCATTCTGTAAAATGTTGACCTTAAGAGTGTTGATAAAACACAGAAATTGCATCGGGATTGAATACAACAGTAACCATGCGCACTTTCATTCATGGGAGTAATGTCTCAAATTGTCTACGCTTTGATAGTTCCCTGGAAGGCCAGTAGTAGTTTCCGATGCACATATGGAGGCATTCTGTAATCTGTGGACTATCAGAGTGTTGTTGAAACACAGAAAATGTATCAGGATTGAATACAACAGTATCCATGCGCACTTTCCTCCATGGGACTAATGTCTCAAGCAGTCTACGTTTTTATCGTTCCCTGGAAGAACAGCAGTAGTTTCCGATGCACATCTGGAGGCATTCTGTAATCTGTGGACTATCAGGGTGTTGATGAAACACAGAAATTGCATCGGGATTGAATACAACAGTCACCATGCGCACCTTTATCCATGGGAGTAATGTCTCAAACAGTCTGCGCCTTGATCGTTCCCTGGAAGACCAGTAGTAGTTTCCGATGCACATCTGGAGGCACTCTGTAACCTGTTGACCTTCAGAGTGTTGATAAAACACAGAGATTGCATCGGGATTGAATACAACAGTCACCATGCGCACTTTCATCCATGGGAGTAATGTCTCAAACAGTCTACGCTTTGATAGTTCCCTGGAAGGCCAGTAGTAGTTTCCGATGCACATCTGGAGGCATTCTGTAATCTGTGGACTATCAGGATTGAATACAACAGTATCCATGCGCACTTTCCTCCATGGGAGTAATGTCTCAGGCAGTCTACGTTTTGCTCGTTCCCTGGAAGAACAGTAGTGGTTTCCGATGAACACCTGGAGGCATTCTGTAATCTGTGGCCTATCAGGGTGTTGATGATACACAGAAATTGCATCGGGATTGAATACAACAGTCACCATGCGCACTTTCCTGCATGGGAGTAATGTCTCAAACAGTCTACGCTTTGATCGTTAACTGGAAGATCAGTAGTAGTTTCCGATGCACATCTGTAGGCATTCTGTAATCTGTGGACCTTCAAAGTGTTGATGAAACACAGTAATTACATCGGGATTTAATACAACAGTCACCATGCGCGTTTTCCTCCATGGGAGTAATGTCTCATGTAGTCTACACTTTGATCGTTCCCTGGAAGACCAGTAGTAGTTTCCGATGCACATCTGCAGGCATTCTGTAATCTGTGGACCTTCAAAGAGTTGATGAAACACAGAAAATGCCTCGGGATTGAATACAAGAGTCACAATGCGCACTTTCCTCCACGGGAGTAATGCCTCAAGTAGTCTACGATTTTGATCGTTAACTAGAAAGATCAGTAGTAGTTTCCGATCCACATCTGTAGGCATTCTCTAAACTGTGGACCTTCAAAGTGTTGATGAAACACAGAAATTGTCTCGGGATTGAATACAACAGTCACCATGCGCATTTTCCTCCATGGGAGTAATGTGTCAAATAGTCTACGCTTTGATTGTTCACTGGAAGACCAGTAGTAGTTTACGACGCTCATCTGGAGGCATTCTGTACTCTGTGGACTATCAGAGAGTTGTTGAAACACAGATATTGCATCGTGATTGAATACAACAGTCACCATGCGCTCTTTCCTCCATGGGAGTAAGGTCCCAAACTGTCATCGCTTTGATCGTTCCCTGAAGACCAGTAGTAGCTTCCGAGGCACATCTGAGGCTTTCAGTAATTAGTGGACTATCAGAGTGTTGATGAAACACAGAAACTGCATCGGGATTGAATACAACAGTCACCATGTGCACTTTCCTCCATGGGAGTAATGTCTCAAACAGTTTACGCTTTGATCGTTCCCTGGAAGACCAGTAGTAGTTTCCTATGCACATCTGGAGGCATTCTGTAACTTGTTAACCTTCAGAGTGTTGATGAAACACAGTAATTGCATCGGGATTGAATACAACAGTCTCCATGCGCACTTTCATCCATGGGAGAAATGTCTCAAACAGTCTACGCCTTGATCATTCCCTTGAAGACCAGTAGTAGTTTCCGTTGCACATCTGGAGGCATCCTGTAATCTGTGGACCTTCAAAGTGTTGATGAAACACAGAAATTGCATCGGGATTGAATACAACAGTCACCATGCGCACTTTCCTATATGGGAGTAAAGTCTCAAATAGTCTACGCTTTGATCGTTCCCTGGAAGACCAGTAGTAGTTTCCAATGCACATCTGGAGTCATTCTGTAATCTGTGGACCTTCAAAGTGTTGATGAAACACAGAAATTGCCTCGCGATTGTATACAACAATCACCATGCGCACTTTCCTCCATGGGAGTAATGTCTCAAACAGTTTACGCTTTGATCGTTCCCTGGAAGACCAGTAGTAGTTTGCGATGCACATCTGGAGGCATTCTGTAATCTGTGGACTATCAGAGTGTTGATGAAACACAGAAATTGCCTCGGGATTGAATACAACAGTCACCATGTGCACTTCCCTCCATGGGAGTAATGTCTTAAACAGTCTACGCTTTGATCGTTCCCTGGTAGACCAGTAGTAGATTCCGATGCACATCTGGAGGCATTCTGCAATCTGTGGACTATCAGAGTGTTGATGAAACACAGAAATTGCAGCGGGATTGAATACAACAGTCTCCATGCGCACTTTCATCCATGGGAGTCATGTCTCAAACATTCTACGCCTTGATCGTTCCCTGGAAGACCAGTAGTAGTTTCCGTTGCACATCTGGAGGCATCCAGTAATCTGTGGACTTCAAAATGTTGATGAAACACAGAAATTGCATCGCGATTGAATACAACAGTCACCATGCGCACTTTCCTCCATGGGAGTAATGTCTCAAATAGTCTACGCTTTGATCGTTCCCTGGAAGACCAGTAGTAGTTTCCAATGCACATCTGGAGTCATTCTGTAATCTGTGGACCTTCAAAGTGTTGATGAAACACAGAAATTGCCTGGCGATTGTATACAACAATCACCATGCGCACTTTCCTCCATGGGAGTAATGTCTTAAACAGTCTACGCTTTGATCGTTCCCTGGTAGACCAGTAGTAGATTCCGATGCACATCTGGAGGCATTTTACAATCTGCGGACTATCAGAGTGTTGATGAAACACAGAAATTGCATCGGGATTGAATACAATAGTATCCATGCGCACTTTCCTCCATAGGAGTAAGTTCTCAAAGAGCCTACGCTTTGATCGTTCCCTGGTAGACCAGTAGTAGATTCCGATGCACATCTGGAGGCATTCTGCAATCTGTGGACTATCAGAGTGTTGATGAAACACAGAAATTGCATCGGGATTGAATACAATAGTATCCATGCGCACTTTCCTCCATAGGAGTAAATTCTCAAAGAGCCTACGCTTTCATCGTTCCCTGGAAGACCAGTAGTAGTTTCCGATGCACATCTGGAGGCAATCTGTAATTTGTGGACTATCAGGGTGTTGATGAAACACAGAATATGCATCGGGATTGAATACAACAGTCACCGAGCGCTTTGTCCTCCATGGGAGTAATGTCTCTAACAGTCTGCGCTTTGATCGTTCCTTGTAAGAGCAGTAGTAGTTTCCGAAGCAAATCTGGAGGTATTCTGTAATCCATGGACTACAGAGTGTTGTAGAAACACAGAAATTGCATCGGGATTGAATACAACAGTCACAATGCGCGCTTTCCTCCATGGGAGTAATGTCTCAAATAGTCTACGCTTTGATCGTTAACTGGAAGACCAGTAGTAGTTTCCGATGCACATCTGTAGGCATTCTGTAATCTGCGGACCTTCAAAGTGTTGATGAAACACAGAATTAAATCGGGATTGAATACAACAGTCACCATGCGCACTTTCCTCCATGGGAGTAATGTCTCAAATAGTCTACGCTTTGATCGTTCCCTGGAAGACCAGTAGTAGTTTCCAATGCACATCTGGAGTCATTCTGTAATCTGTGGACCTTCAAAGTGTTGATGAAATACAGAAATTGCCTCGCGATTGTATACAACAATCACCATGCGCACTTTCCTACCTGGGTGTAATGTCTCAAACAGTTTACGCTTTGATCGTTCCCTGGAAGACCAGTAGTAGTTTGCGATGCACATCTGGAGGCATTCTGTAATCTGTGGACTATCAGAGTGTTGATGAAACACAGAAATTGCCTCGGGATTGAATACAACAGTCACCATGCGCACTTTCCGCCATGGGAGTAATGTCTCAAAGAGTCTACGCTTTGATCGTTAACTGGAAGACCAGTAGTAGTTTCCGATGCACATCTGTAGGCATTCTGTAATCTGCGGACCTTCAAAGTGTTGATGAAACTCAGAAATTAAATCGGGATTGAATACAACAGTCACCATGCGCACTTTCCTCCATGGGAGTAATGTCTCAAATAGTCTACGCTGTGATAGTTCCCTGGAAGACCAGTAGTAGTTTCCAATGCACATCTGGAGTCATTCTGTAATCTGTGGACCATCAAAGTGTTGATGAAACACAGAAATTGCCTCGCGATTGAATACAACAATCACCATGCGCATTTTCCTCCATGGGAGTAATGTCTCAAACAATTTACGCTTTGATCGTTCCCTGGAAGATCAGTACTAGTTTGCGATGCACATCTGGAGGCATTCTGTAAAATGTTGACCTTAAGAGTGTTGATAAAACACAGAAATTGCATCGGGATTGAATACAACAGTAACCATGCGCACTTTCATTCATGGGAGTAATGTCTCAAATTGTCTACGCTTTGATAGTTCCCTGGAAGGCCAGTAGTAGTTTCCGATGCACATATGGAGGCATTCTGTAATCTGTGGACTATCAGAGTGTTGTTGAAACACAGAAAATGTATCAGGATTGAATACAACAGTATCCATGCGCACTTTCCTCCATGGGACTAATGTCTCAAGCAGTCTACGTTTTTATCGTTCCCTGGAAGAACAGCAGTAGTTTCCGATGCACATCTGGAGGCATTCTGTAATCTGTGGACTATCAGGGTGTTGATGAAACACAGAAATTGCATCGGGATTGAATACAACAGTCACCATGCGCACCTTTATCCATGGGAGTAATGTCTCAAACAGTCTGCGCCTTGATCGTTCCCTGGAAGACCAGTAGTAGTTTCCGATGCACATCTGGAGGCACTCTGTAACCTGTTGACCTTCAGAGTGTTGATAAAACACAGAGATTGCATCGGGATTGAATACAACAGTCACCATGCGCACTTTCATCCATGGGAGTAATGTCTCAAACAGTCTACGCTTTGATAGTTCCCTGGAGGGCCAGTAGTAGTTTGCGATGCACATCTGGAGGCATTCTGTAATCTGTGGACTATCAGAGTGTTGTTGAAACACAGAAATTGTATCAGGATTGAATACAACAGTATCCATGCGCACTTTCCTCCATGGGAGTAATGTCTCAGGCAGTCTACGTTTTGCTCGTTCCCTGGAAGAACAGTAGTGGTTTCCGATGAACACCTGGAGGCATTCTGTAATCTGTGGACTATCAGGGTGTTGATGATACACAGAAATTGCATTGGGATTGAATACAACAGTCACCATGCGCACTTTCCTGCATGGGAGTAATGTCTCAAACAGTCTACGCTTTGATCGTTAACTGGAAGATCAGTAGTAGTTTCCGATGCACATCTGTAGGCATTCTGTAATCTGTGGACCTTCAAAGTGTTGATGAAACACAGTAATTACATCGGGATTTAATACAACAGTCACCATGCGCGTTTTCCTCCATGGGAGTAATGTCTCATGTAGTCTACACTTTGATCGTTCCCTGGAAGACCAGTAGTAGTTTCCGATGCACATCTGCAGGCATTCTGTAATCTGTGGACCTTCAAAGAGTTGATGAAACACAGAAAATGCCTCGGGATTGAATACAAGAGTCACAATGCGCACTTTCCTCCACGGGAGTAATGCCTCAAGTAGTCTACGCTTTGACCGTTAACTAGAAAGATCAGTAGTAGTTTCCGATCCACATCTGTAGGCATTCTCTAAACTGTGGACCTTCAAAGTGTTGATGAAACACAGTAATTACATCGGGATTTAATACAACAGTCACCATGCGCGTTTTCCTCCATGGGAGTAATGTCTCATGTAGTCTACACTTTGATCGTTCCCTGGAAGACCAGTAGTAGTTTCCGATGCACATCTGCAGGCATTCTGTAATCTGTGGACCTTCAAAGAGTTGATGAAAAACAGAAATTGTCTCGGGATTGAATACAACAGTCACCATGCGCATTTTCCTCCATGGGAGTAATGTGTCAAATAGTCTACGCTTTGATTGTTCACTGGAAGACCAGTAGTAGTTTACGACGCTCATCTGGAGGCATTCTGTACTCTGTGGACTATCAGAGAGTTGTTGAAACACAGATATTGCATCGTGATTGAATACAACAGTCACCATGCGCTCTTTCCTCCATGGGAGTAAGGTCCCAAACTGTCATCGCTTTGATCGTTCCCTGAAGACCAGTAGTAGCTTCCGAGGCACATCTGAGGCTTTCAGTAATTAGTGGACTATCAGAGTGTTGATGAAACACAGAAACTGCATCGGGATTGAATACAACAGTCACCATGTGCACTTTCCTCCATGGGAGTAATGTCTCAAACATTTTACGCTTTGATCGTTCCCTGGAAGACCAGTAGTAGTTTACTATGCACATCTGGAGGCATTCTGTAATCTGTGGACTATCAGATTGTTGTTGAAACACAGAAATTGTATGAGGATTGAATACAACAGTATCCATGCGCACTTTCCTCCATAGGAGTAGTGTCTCAAGCAGTCTACGTTTTGATCGTTCCCTGAAAGAACAGTAGTAGTTTCCAATGCACATCTGGATTCAATCTGTAATCTGTGGACTATCAGGGTATTGATGAAACACAGAAATTGCATTGGGATTGAATACAACAGTCTCCATGCGCACTTTCATCCATGGGAGAAATGTCTCAAACAGTCTACGCCTTGATCATTCCCTTGAAGACCAGTAGTAGTTTCCGTTGCACATCTGGAGGCATCCTGTAATCTGTGGACCTTCAAAGTGTTGATGAAACACAGAAATTGCATCGGGATTGAATACAACAGTCACCATGCGCACTTTCCTCCATGGGAGTAATGTCTCAAATAGCCTACGCTTTGATCGTTCCCTGGAAGACCAGTAGTAGTTTCCAATGCACATCTGGAGTCATTCTGTAATCTGTGGACCTTCAAAGTGTTGATGAAACACAGAAATTGCCTCGCGATTGTATACAACAATCACCATGCGCACTTTCCTCCATGGGAGTAATGTCTCAAACAGTTTACGCTTTGATCGTTCCCTGGAAGACCAGTAGTAGTTTGCGATGCACATCTGAAGGCATTCTGTAATCTGTGGACTATCAGAGTGTTGATGAAACACAGAAATTGCCTCGGGATTGAATACAACAGTCACCATGCGCACTTTCCTCCATGGGAGTAATGTCTTAAACAGTCTACGCTTTGATCGTTCCCTGGTAGACCAGTAGTAGATTCCGATGCACATCTGGAGGCATTCTGCAATCTGTGGACTATCAGAGTGTTGATGAAACACAGAAATTGCATCGGGATTGAATACAACAGTCTCCATGCGCACTTTCATCCATGGGAGACATGTCTCAAACATTCTACGCCTTGATCGTTCCCTGGAAGACCAGTAGTAGTTTCCGTTGCACATCTGGAGGCATCCTGTAATCTGTGGACTTCAAAATGTTGATGAAACACAGAAATTGCATCGCGATTGAATACAACAGTCACCATGCGCACTTTCCTCCATGGGAGTAATGTCTCAAATAGTCTACGCTTTGATCGTTCCCTGGAAGACCAGTAGTAGTTTCCAATGCACATCTGGAGTCATTCTGTAATCTGTGGACCTTCAAAGTGTTGATGAAACACAGAAATTGCCTGGCGATTGTATACAACAATCACCATGCGCACTTTCCTCCATGGGAGTAATGTCTTAAACAGTCTACGCTTTGATCGTTCCCTGGTAGACCAGTAGTAGATTCCGATGCACATCTGGAGGCATTTTACAATCTGCGGACTATCAGAGTGTTGATGAAACACAGAAATTGCATCGGGATTGAATACAATAGTATCCATGCGCACTTTCCTCCATAGGAGTAAGTTCTCAAAGAGCCTACGCTTTGATCGTTCCCTGGAAGACCAGTAGTAGTTTCCGATGCACATCTGGAGGCATTCTGCAATCTGTGGACTATCAGAGTGTTGATGAAACACAGAAATTGCATCGGGATTGAATACATTAGTATCCATGCACACTTTCCTCCATAGGAGTAAATTCTCAAAGAGCCTACGCTTTGATCGTTCCCTGGAAGACCAGTAGAAGTTTCCGATGCACATCTGGAGGCAATCTGTAATTTGTGGACTATCCGAGTGTTGATGAAACACAGAATATGCATCGGGATTGAATACAACAGACACCGAGCGCACTTCCCTCCATGGGAGTAATGTCTCTAAGAGTCTGCGCTTTGATCGTTCCCTGTAAGAGCAGTAGTAGTTTCCGAAGCAAATCTGGAGGTATTCTGTAATCCATGGACTACAGAGTGTTGTAGGAACACAGAAATTGCATCGGGATTCAATACAACAGTCATCATCCGCACTTTCCACCATGGGAGTAATGTCTCAAGCAGTCTACGCTTTGACCCTTCCCTGGAAGGCCAGTAGTAGTTTCCGATGCACATCTGGAGGCGTTCTGTAATCTGTGGACTATCAGAGTGTTGTTGAAATACAGAAATTGCATCATGATTGAATACAACAGTCACCATGCGCACTTTCCTCCATGGGAGTAATGTCTCAAACAGTCTACGCTTTGACCCTTCCCTGGAAGATTAGTACTAGTTTCCGATGCACATCTGGAGGCATTCTGTAATCTGTGGACTACCAGAATGTTGATGATCCACAGAAATTGTATCGGGATTGAATAGAACAGTATCCTTGCGCACTTTCCTCCATAGGAGTAATGACTCAAAGAGTCTACGTTTTGATCGTTCCCTGGAAGACCAACAGTAGTTTCCGATGCACATCTGGAGGCAATCTGTAATCTGTGGACTATCAGAGTGTTGATGAAACACAGAAAATGCATCGGGATTGAATACAACAGTCACCATGCGAACTTTCCTCCATGGGAGTATTGTCTCAAGTAGTC